>NC_044401.1:23321666-23945833 GCF_006542625.1 Nomascus leucogenys | reverse complement strand
GACTTTTATCCACAAATTTATTATAATAATATTATATATAATTATCATATTATAATAAATATGTTTGTTTCATGATATATTATTATACTAGTACATTTGCTTATTTAAAGCGCAGCAGTATTGAAAAATTTAAGAAATGCACGGAACTTTTAGTTTTACAATGACAGTCTTTACAGATTCGTTCTCTGCAATTGACTCTTTAGAAACCATAAATTTTTTATTGTCAGCATATCATGGTTTGCAACTGGAACATAAGCAGTATTTTGTCTTTAAGGAGGATTAATGAAGGTGACAGAACTGCATCCTAGTCTTGTAGGAAAACATCAAGAAATCAGTCTAGTTTCAATCAGTCCTGATGATTTTGTGCAGAATAAAGTGACTCCAGGAAGTCTCTTCAAAGGAAGTGAATACCTTTAAGACAGATGTTTTCTTCATTGATATTTAAAAAAATGTCTTCACACATAGTTTCATAAGAGAAAGTAGTGTAGAACTAGTCAGCATGTTTTAAATAAGAAAACTGGAATTATGTGAGTGGTAAACATAAGGCCACAGCCTATGTTTTACTGAAAAGTAGGTGGTTGCCTGGAACTCTAAAACCAAGAATAGATAAAGACAAAAATTTGTAATAAAAATGTTTAAACCTGGCCAATTTCTTGTTTGTTTTTTATGGAAGAAGAAAACAGATTTTAAATCTACTTTATTTTTTTGTTCACTTGGGTTTTACTTTGTTTTCAAGATTATTTGAAAATGCTTTTAATTTTTAAATAGTGTACAACTCATTTAATTGTTTAGCTTAATTTTATTTAATAACACTGTGCAATTGTAATTCATAAGGGCTTTCAAATATATATCTCTAATTTTCATGTGCCCTAAGTAGTGAATATTTTATGCCCATTTTGTGATGAGAAGGTACAATCGAGTAGAGTCAATGTACTTTTCCAAATATCATCACTCTCCCTGACTCAGGTCTAAAGTAAAAATTAAATATAATTCCGTAACCCTGAAAAAAATGTTAATTATCACTAGATGTGAAATAAATACAAGTTAAAATGATGATGTACAATTATAAATTCCACAATATTAGATAATGTGATCGATTGGACAAAAATGAGATTTCATTAAATTACACTACTGTACATCTACCTTTTCTGGCACAACTGTATTTTATGACTTAGTGTCATAACTTTAACTCTCAGCTATACATTTTGAAAGTAAAGGAACATCTCATAAATGTTATTCACATTCTAAACTAATTTATGTAAAAAGAAATAGTTTATTCTAGGTAGATTTTTCTTTGTCAATATCTCATGTCTTCCTTAATTAAATTAAACCTAATGGCCTCACTTTATAATCTTAAAGATGTTAGTCATTATTGGCAGTCTTGATTTTCTGTGTGTGTGGTGTGTGGGTGTGTACACTCATAGATGTTCGTGTTTTCCTGGCCGTAACTTCAGGTAAGACCTTGTCATGTCAGCATTGTCAATTTCTGCAGACTCCAGACCTTCCTTTTTCATTAAATTAACCAATCGATGTCTAAGGCAATCAGTGGATTCTGCAGAAGCTGACATGCCTTTTGCAGCAGTTCAGTAACAAGATTTGCTCACACCCTTAGTTCTGTATTACACTTTAAATTTCATTACCTGATCTTCCAAAATAATAATGGCTTCATTGTTTCACTGAAAATTTTAAAATCATCATTTAAAGTTTCATTTGATATACATAGTTTTATAGATAGAATTTTAAAATCATATACCTGAAATAAGTTTGTATAACATTATTTTTGGAGTTGTACCTTTGCCATGGTATTTTTAAAACCACTCTAATAGCTTTAAAACAATTTCTTGAGAATAAGAGAATTATTCTTATGAGAGGTTATCAAGTTTCGTTTTAAAGCAATGACAACTCATACAAGGTTAGAAGTAAAAGATTTTCCTTAAGTCTTATATTCTGCATCCTGGAATCAACTTTCCAATCAACAGTTTTCATGGTTCATGGTTTCATCTTCTAAGGGATTCTTCCTTTCCCTAGATGCTCCCTAGCCATATATGAAAGTCATTAAAATGGCATTAAAATATGCATTATGGCATTAAAAAGGCATTAAAATATGCCATCCTCTACAAAATCAATGTGCAAAAATCACAAGCATTCTTATACACCAATAACAGACAAACAGAGGGCCAAATCATGAGTGAACTCCCATTCACAATTGCTTCAAAGAGAATAAAATACCTAGGAATCCAACTTATAAGGGATGTGAAGGACCTCTTCAAGGAGAACTACAAACCACTGCTCAATGAAATAAAAGAGGATACAAACAAATAGAAGAGCATTCCATGCTCATGAGTAGGAGGAATCAATATCGTGAAAATGGCCATACTGCCCAAGGTAGTTTATAGATTCAATGCCATCCCCATCAAGCTACCAATGACTTTCTTCACAGAATTGGAAAAAACTACTTTCAAGTTCATATGGAACCAAAAAAGAGCCCGCATCACCAAGTCAATCCTAAGCCAAAAAAACAAAGCCGGAGGCATCATGCTACCTGACTTCAAACTATACTACAAGGCTACAGTAACCAAAACAGCATGGCACTGGTACCACAACAGAGATATAGATCAATGGAACGGAACAGAGCCCTCAGAAATAATGCCACATATCTACAACCATCTGATCTTTGACAAACCTGACAAAAACAAGAAATGGGGAAAGGATTCCCTATTTAATAAATGGTGCTGGGAAAACTGGCTAGCCATATGTAGAAAGCTGAAACTGGATCCCTTCCTTACACCTTATACAAAAATTAATTCAAGATGGATTAAAGACTTACATGTTAGACCTAAAACCATAAAAACCCTAGAAGAAAACCTAGGCAATACCATTCAGGACATAGGCATGGGCAAGGACTTCATGTCTAAAACACCAAAAGCAATGGCAACAAAAGCCAAAATTGACAAATGGGATCTAATTGAACTAAAGAGCTTCTGCACAGCAAAAGAAACTACCATCAGAGTGAACAGGCAACCTACAGAATGGGAGAAACTTTTCACAACCTACTCATCTGACAAAGGGCTAATATCCAGAATCTACAATGAACGCAAACAAATTTACAAGAAAAAAACACAACCCCATCAAAAAGTGGGCAAAGGATATGAACAGACACTTCTCAAAAGAAGACATTTATGCAGCCAAAAAACACATGAAAAAATGCTCATCATCACTGGCCATCAGAGAAATGCAAATCAAAACCACAATGAGATACCATCTCACACCAGTTAGAATGGTGATCATCAAAAAGTCAGGAAACAACAGGTGCTGGAGAGGATGTGGAGAAATAGGAACAGTTTTACACTGTTGGTGGGACTGTAAACTAGATCAACCATTGTGGAAGTCAGTGTGGCGATTCCTCAGGGATCTAGAACTAGAAATACCATTTGACCCAGCAATCCGATTATGGGGAATATACCAAAAGGATTATAAATAATGCTGCTATAAACACACATGCACACGTATGTTTATTGTGGCACTATTCACAATAGCAAAGACTTGGAACCAACCCAAGTGTCCAACAATGATAGACTGGATTAAGAAAATGTGGCACATATACACCATGGAATACTATGCAGCCATAAAAAGGATGAGTCCATGTCCTTTGTAGGGACATGGATGAAGCTGGACACCATCATTCTCAGCAAACTATCGCAAGGACAAAAAACCAAACACTGCATGTTCTCACTCATAGGTGGGAATTGAACAATGAGAACACATGGACACAGGAAGGGGAACATCACACACTTTGGCCTGTTTGTTATGAGGTGGGGGAGGGGGCAGGGATAACATTAAGAGATATACCTAATGTTAAATGACGAGATCATGGGTGCAGCACACCAACATGGCACATGTATACATATGTAACTAACCTGCACATTGTGCACATGTACCCTAAAACTTAAAGTATAATAAAAAAAAATATATGCCATCCTCAAGAACTAAGCAGCCCTCTCAGCCTGCTTCCTAGCTATAGAATTTGGGGCCCCAAGATTTTTTTAAGTTGCTGTCTAATCTAATGCAGACTGGTAGCTTTACTGGTACTATTCCCAGAAGTACAGCTCATAACTCTCAAAAATATAGTAGTTTTTTCATTTGTTAAAACTCATCTGTTCCATGTGCCAGTATCCAAACTCTTAATCTTGTTGAGATATGCCCCCTCTCTCAACTTAACTGCCAGTACCTTGATATTATCAAGCTTCTTGGGAAAGCCATGCCTTTAATATCTTTTTGCTGAACATTTTGTCCAATGAAAAGGGTTTACTGGGTGCCAAACGTATCAATTCAAAGTTTTTAATAAAGTCTGTGGTAGCTCAGCCCTTGAGTTGGTTTGTCAACCTTTGCTACTCAAAACATTTCTCAGTGAAAAGAGAGGAAAAGCAGTTGGTTCTTTCAGCCCTACAAATCATGAATCTTGAGGATCATTCATTTTTGTTTTCCTTTGCAAAATAGCCATTTTATTTTTGTGACCTCATGACTTCTTACAAGTTTGTCAAATACTGTCAAATACAGCCAATAGCATTCAAGAAACATTAGTATACATTATGTTTCCCACTCTTTTCACCTGTAACTACAAGCTGCTTTGCCACGTTACCAATTTACCAAATGTTTCAACACTGTGTAATATGGGTTGCCATATTTCCAGCTCTAATAATTATTGTCTTGCCTGGCCTAGAAGACAATATCACACCTTAAAAAATTGTTATAACAACACCATACTTTTATAACCAATTTCTGTAATAAGTCTTGCATTAACGAAGTTATGTTGTCATAAGAAATGACCCAAAATCTCAGTGGTGGCTTACAACAACCAAATTTTATTTCTCGTTCACATTATATGTTAGCTGTGGGGTTTAGTCCTGTGGCTGTTTTTAATTCTGCAAATACAGATTTAAGGATCAGTTCTTTTCTGAAATGTGTTTTTCTGAGGCAAAAGAAAAATAGAAAAATTAGAATAATGTGATGTCTCTTGATACTTCTACTTAGGAATGCCATATATAAGCCGGGCACGCTGGCTTAAGCCTGTATTCCCAGCACATTGGGAGGCTGAGGTCACTTGAGGTCAGGAGTTCAAGACCAACCTGGTCAATATGGTGGAACCCCATCTCTACTAAAAATACAAGAATTAGCTGGGCGTGGTGGCAGGCGCCTGTAGTCCCAGCTACTTAGGAGGCTGAGGCAGGAGAATCGCTTGAGCCCAGGGGTCAGAGATTGCAGTGAGCCAAGATTGCAACACTGCACTCCAGCCTGTGCGACTGAGACTTTGTCTCAAAACGTCCAAAAAAAAAAAAAAAAAAAGAAAGAAAAGAGAAAGAAAGAGGAAAGAAAGAAGGAAAGAAAGAAGGAAGGAAGGAAGGAAAGAAAGAGAAAGAAAGAGAAAGAAAGAAAGAAAGAAAGAAAGAAAGAAAGAAAGAAAGAAAGAAAGAAAGAAAGAAATGCCATATATAATTTCTGTCCTCATTACATTGGCAAGACACAGAATCAAGCCTAATGTTAATCAATGAGTACAGAGGGGGAGGTGCAGTCCTCTTAGTTTGGGCAGGAAGTGATTAGGAATAATTATATAATCTTTTACACTCTCCCTAAATATAAGAGGAATGCAAATTAAAACAAGAATGAGACACCATTTGACACATATCTGATCGGCAAAATTCCAGTATGTTGATCATGCCAAAATCAGAACTCTCGTTCTCTGCTGTTGAAACTATAAATTGACATAATCCCTTTAGAAAAAAAATTGGTAACGTTTAGTAAAGCTATGGAGTTTATGATCCAGAAGTTTCTTATTTTTCCAGGAAAATATTCCCACTTGTATTCCTGATGGCATGTGCAAGGCAACTCATCACAGCATTATTTTTAATTGCAAATAGCGTTCAGAAGCTAAATGGATCAGCAAATTTTAGAAATTATGGCATTTACTTATGATGGGGTGCTAAACATCAGTTGTAATGAATAAACTGCATCTGCATGTATCAGCATGGATAACTCAAGAATTAATGTAAAAAATAAATTTAAAAAATATATTTGAAGTAGACATTAAATTTTAAAACACACAGAAGCATACTATATATTACTTATTTACATGTTTCTATATTGCAAAAGATATAATAACAAGGACAAGAAAGAAACAAATCAAACTAGGGAGAAGACTTTGAAAACTGGCACAAGACAGGGATGACCTCTCTCACCACTCCTATTCAACATAGTGTTGGAAGTTCTGGCCAGGGCAATTAGGCAGGAGAAGGAAATAAAGGGTATTCAATTAGGAAAAGAGGAAGTCAAGTTGTCCCTGTTTGCAGATGACATGATTGTATATCTAGAAAACACCATTGTCTCAGCCCAAAATCTCCTTAAGCTGATTAGCAACTTCAGCAAAGTCTCAGGATACAAAATCAATGTGCAGAAATCACAAGCATTCTTACACACCAATGACAGACAAACAGAGAGCCAAATCATGAGTGAACTCCCATTCACGATTGCTTCAAAGAGAATAAAATACCTAGGAATCCAATTTACAAGGGATGTGAAGGACCTCTTCAAGGAGAACTACAAACCACTGCTCAATGAAATAAAAGAGGATACAAACAAATGGAAGAACATTCCATGCTCATGGGTAGGAAGAATCAATATCGTGAAAATGGCCATACTGCCCAAGGTAATTTATAGATTCAATGCCATCCCCATCAAGCTACCAATGACTTTCTTCACAGAATTGGAAAAAACTACTTTGAAGTTCATATGGAACCAAAAAAGAGCCGGCATCACCAAGTCAATCCTAAGCCAAAAGAACAAAGCTGGAGGCATCACGCTACCTGACTTCAAACTATACTACAAGGTTACAGTAACCAAAACAGCATGGTACTGGTACCAAAACAGAGATATAGATCAATGGAACAGAACAGAGCCCTCAGAAATAATGCCACATATCTACAACCATCTGATCTTTGACAAACCTGACAAAAACAAGAAATGGGGAAAGGATTCCCTATTTAATAAATAGTGCTGGGAAAACTGGCTAGCCATATGTAGAAAGCTGAAACTGGATCCCTTCCTTACACCTTATACAAAAATTAATTCAAGATGGATTAAAGACTTACATGTTAGACCTAAAACCATAAAAACCCTAGAAGAAAACCTAGGCAATACCATTCAGGACATAGGCATGGGCAAGGACTTCATGTCTGAAACACCAAAAGTGATGGCAACAAAAGCCAAAATTGACAAATGGGATCTAATTAAACTAAAGAGCTTCTGCACAGCAAAAGAAACTACCACCAGAGTGAACAGGTAACCTACAAAATGGGAGAAAATTTTTGCAACCTCCTGGTCTGACAAAGGGCTAATATCCAGAATCTACAATGAACTCAAACAAATTTACAAGAAAAAAACACAACCCCATCAAAAAGTGGGCAAAGGATATGAACAGACACTTCTCAAAAGAAGACATTTATGCAGCCAAAAAACACATGAAAAAATGCTCATCATCACTGGCCATCAGAGAAATGCAAATCAAAACCACAATGAGATACCATCTCACACCAGTTAGAATGGTGATCATCAAAAAGTCAGGAAACAACAGGTGCTGGAGAGGATGTGGAGAAATAGGAACAGTTTTACACTGTTGGTGGGACTTCAACCATTGTGGAAGTCAGTGTGGCGATTCCCCAGGGATCTAGAACTAGAAATACCATTTGACCCAGCAATCCCATTACGGGGTATATACCCAAAGAATTAGAAATCATGCTGCTATAAAGACACATACACAGGTATGTTTATTGTGGCACTATTCACAATAGCAAAGACTTGGAACCAACCCAAATGTCCAACAACGATAGACTGGATCAAGAAAATGTGGCACATATACACCATGGAATACTATGCAGCCATAAAAAATGATGAGTTCATGTCCTTTGTAGGGACATGGATGAAACTGGAAACCATCATTCTCAGTAAACTATCGCAAGGACAAAAAACCAAACACCGCATGTTCTCACTCATAGGTGGGAATTGAACAATGAGAACACATGGACACAGGAAGGGGAACATCACACTCCGGGGACTGTTGTGGGGTGGGGGGAGGAGGGAGGGACAGCATTAGGAGATATACCTAATGCTAAATGACGAGTTAATGGGTGCAGCAAACCAACATGGCACATGTATACATATGTAACAAACCTGCACATTGTGCACATGTACCCTAAAACTTAAAGTATAATAATAATAAAATAAAATTAAAAAAAAGAAAAAAAAACTAGGGAGAAGAAGTAGGAAAAGAAAGAAGAGGAAATGGAATAAGAAGAAAGGCTTCAAGTATATCTTTAAGATTTTGTTTGCTTTAGAAAGAAATAAATACAGCAAACCATTATCATGGAGAAATGTTTTCATTTATTGCATCTGGTGTGTGTCACATGTATCATATGTTTGAAATATTTCTTAAAAAATAAATAATAAGTTATATAAGTAAGGGTAAATTTGTAGTATAAATTTAATCTACATTATGCAAATAAAAACAACCCCATTTTATATTAAGTAAAAAAATCATTTAGAGGAAAAATATTGCTGAAAGAATTAAACATGAAATTACATATTTCCAAGTGGATATACATATGTTTATAAAAGCATAGAAAAAAATCTAGAAGAACATAGACTAAATCATTAACAGTGGCTACTGAAGATGAGCAGTTTGGGATTAGGGAAAGAGGCAGGTGACATTTCCTTTAGTTATATAGTCTGAATTTAAAAAATACTATTATTATATTTTATGTTTTTATATTATCTATGATAAAAATTGAAAGAGTTGATCATTGAAAGCTCAGTAATGGTGATAGTTATCTGCCACCATGACATTATTACATTTCATTTTGCTGAAGTTGATGCTGGAAACTTTACAAGGTGTCCATAAAATCTGGAAATACAAATATAACATCATCAAGTACAATTACTGTCTTTAAAAAATAAATAATTTTATCTACATTTTCAGGCTTCATTGAAACTTTATGATATGAGATGTGCCAACAAGTATGAGTAAGGATAATCAATATCAAGAAAGGTGTTCTTTAAATACTTATTTTAAATTGTTTGAGAAAAAGCCCTTGGAAACATGAGCATTCTTCAAGAATGTAGAATCATGCGGTTCCTAGAAGGTTAGTTCAGCTGAGGGTTTTCTGAAATAAAATTATTTTTGCTTATCGAGAACAAGGAGCAGTAAGATTAAAAACAAGCCTACTGTATTTTTTTGTCATTTTCTCCGAACAAAATTTTAATGCTTTAAAGATGTTTGGAGTATTTTCATGCCATTATTTAGGCTATAAATGGATAAAGTGCAGTGGAACAGGATTCTACTCATATCTCTTTAGAAAGATTTATGTAGCCTCAGAAATGTCCTCTATCTCTTCTCACACTTTTCACCACAAGGTCCTTTAATTGCAGCATTTATTTTCTCTCCACTTTGGAGATTATACATTATTAGGTTTTTATTCAAGGGAAGCTTAGAAACATACTAGGTCTACTTTTCTTCATTTCAAATTGTAGGTCATTATGTGACTATGACTTAGTTCAGAAACTGTATCTTCTACCAAATAAACCATTTCTACTTGTATAACAAAAATAAAAATGAATATATATATATAGATATATTTAAATGCATTATGATTGTGCAAAATTTTTACATGCTATTCTATGAGCTCAGAATCCCATGCTACAGAATCCCATGTAGATCTCCCTTCTAGTTGGTAACAGTGTATTGGAGATGGATGAGGATCTGAGTCCCCCGAATGGAAATAACAGAATCTCACATAAGCTGACTCAGCACTATCTATAAGCCATGGATACTTATAGATAGTGGATACAGTAGGCAGTGTCAGTAGAAACGGCCATGAGAGTTTGGGTAATCCAAATATCCGTAGGGTGTGAAAACATATTACACTTTGAAAGGAACAGTATACAGCAACCACCCTTTACTTATAGTGATGCTATCATGTCCATCTTTTCACTGTTACCACTTCAGAATTCATTGGCCTGACTTCCAATTGTCAGCATATTTAACTACCAATATATTTATGTTTTTCATGAAGACTTTATCTTGCAGCTGGATTCCAGTTTGTGGACAGTTAGTGTCCCTTAGGAACAGCCCTCAATGACCGATGAGAAGCTGGTGTAAAAGCACCCCGACTTCTTTACTCCTTAAGTGGGATAATTCTGAGGTGCATGCCACTCTTACTGTCATAGTTTCCCCAGCTGGATTAACTGCAGTTACTCATGTTGGTAGCTGCCATGAAAACATCCCCTTTATGTGCTGCCTTCGTATCTGGAGGAACCCAAATTAAACTAGCGTTATTGCCTTCATTTTTATGATTTTATTATTTATGTTTTAATTGACAAATATAAATTATATATATTTATGATATACAATGTTTTGATATATGTATACATTGTGGAATGACTGAATAAGCTAATTAATATATCCATTATCTCACATACTTATTTTTTGTGGTGTGAACACTTAAAAGTCTGTTAGCAATTTTCAAGTATGTAATATATTGCAAAAGGTGTAAGAACAAGGATGAGAATAATTATTGTAGTTACTATGATATACAATATATCTCTTGAATGTATTTTTCCTGTCTAACTGAAATTTCATGTCCCTTGACCAGCATATCTCCAGTCTCCTCGCTTCCCAGCCTCTGGTAACTGCCATTGTACTTGTTGTCCTCTGTATACTAACTTAACTGCTTAGAATAATTTGTAAAGGATTTGACTGCAGTCCTAACTGAGACAAAGAAACCCTTCAGTGAAACGGCACCATATTTTTTATTTTCATGGGTACATAGTAGGTATATATATATTTTTGGGGTGCATGAGATATTTTGATACAGGCATACAATGCCTAATAATTACATCAGGGTAAATGGAGTATCCATCACCTCATGTATTTATCATTTCTTTTGTTACAAACATTCCAATTATACTCTTTTACTTATTTTTAAATATACAATAAATTATTATTCACCATAATGACCCTGTTGTGCTATCAAATACTAGATCTTGTTCATTCTAGCTAACAATATTTTTCTACCCATTAACCATCACCCCTTCCCTCTCCCCCAGTACCTTCCCAGCCTCTGATAATGACCATTCTACCCTCTATTTTTGTGAGTTCAATGGTTTTAATTTCTAGCTTCTACAAATGTGTAAGAATATGCCAAATTTGACTATCTGTGTCTAGCTTATCTCATTTAACATAATGTCCTGCAGTTCCATCTATGTTGTTGCAAGTGACAGAATCTCATTTTCTTTCATGGCTGACTAGTATTCCACTGTGTATATGTACCACATTTTCTTTATCTATTCATCTGTTACCATTAACGGATGAATGCGTAAGTCGCTTCCAAATTGTGGGGATTGCAAGTAGTGCTGCGATAAATATGGGAGTGCAGATATGTCTTAGATATACTGATTTCCCTTCTTTTGGGTATATATCTAGAAGTGGAATTGCTGGATCATATGGCTGTTCCACTTTTTAGTTTTTTGAGGAACTTCCAAAGAGTTCTCCATAGTCACTGTACTAATTTACATTCCTGCAAGAGCATATGAAGATTCCCTTTTCTCTCCACCCTGACTAGTATTTGTTATTGCCTGTCTTTTGGATAAAAGTTATTTTAACTGGGGTGAGATGATATCTTATTGTATTTTTGATTTGCATTTGTGTGATAATCAATGATGTTGAGCACCTTTTTATATAACTATTTGCCACTCTATGGGTTTTTTTGTTTTTTATTTTGTTTTGTTTCTGACTGAGTCTTGCTATGTTGCCCAGGCTGGAGTGTAGTGGCATGATCTCAGCTCACTGCAACTTCTGCCTCCTGGGTTCAAGCGATTCTGGTGCCTCAACCTCCTGAGTAGCAGGGATTACAGGCACAGTCGTGACACAGGGCTAATTTTTTGTCTAGTAGAGACGGGGTTTTGCCATGTTGGCCAGGCTGGTCTCGAACTCCTGGCCTCAAGTGATCCGCTTGCCTCGGCCTACGAAGTGCTAGGATTACAGGTGCCTGACCATCTTTTGAGAAACGTCTACTTAGATATTTTGCCCATTTTTAAACTGGGTTATCAGATTTTCTCTTATAGAGTTGTTTGAGCTCCTTATATATTCTGGTTATTAATCCTTTATCAATGGGTGGTTTGCATATATTTTCTTCTATTCTGTGGGTTGTGTCTTCACTTTGTTGATTGTTTCCTTTACTGTGCAGAAGCTTTTTACCTTGATGTGATTTCATTTGCCCATTTTTGTTTCAGTTGTCTGTGCTTATGGGGTATTACTCAAGAAATTTTGCCCAGGCCGATGTCTTGGAAAGTTTCCCCAGTGTTTTCTTTTAGTAGCTTCATAGTTTCAGATCTTAGATTTAAGTTTTTAATCAATTTTTATTTGATTTTTGTATATGGCAAGCGATAGGGGTGTAGTTTCATTCTTCTGTATATGGATATCCAGTTTTCCCAGCATCAGTTATTGAAAAGACTGTCCTTTCCCCAATGTGGGTTCTTGGCACCTTTGTTGAAAATGAGTTCACTGTAGCAGTACGAATTTATTTCTGAGTTCTCTATTCTGTTCCACTGGTCTTCGTATCTGTTTTTATACCGACACTATGCTGTTTTGGTTACAATAGTTCTGTAGTATAACTTGGAGTCGGGTAATGTGATTCCTCCAGTTTTATTCTTTTTGCTCAGGATAGCTCTCGCTATTCTAGGTCTTTTGTGCTTTCGTATACCTTTTAGGCTTATTTTTTCTGTTCCTGTGAAGAATGTCATTGGCATTTCAATAGAAATTGCATTAAATCTGTAGATTGCTTTGGATGCTATAAACATTTTAACAATGTTTATTCTTCCAATCTATGAACATGGAATATCTTTTCATTTTCTGTGACCTCTTGAGTTTTTTTGCATCAACATTTTACAGTTTTCATTGTAGAGATTTTTCATTTGTTTGGTTAAGTTTTTTTTAGGTACTTTATTTTATTTGTAGCCATTGTAAATGGGATTAATTTCTTGATTTCTTTTTCAGATTGTTTGCTATTGACATATAAGAATACTGCTGATTTTTGTATGTTGACTATGTATTCTGCAACTTTACTGAGTTTATCAGTTCTAATAGTATTTTTTTGGTGAGTCCTTAAGTTTTTCCCAATATAAGATTATAATATCTGCAAACAAGGATAACTTGACTTTTTTTTCCGATTTGGTTGTCCTTTATATCTTTCTCTTATCTGATTGCTCTAGGTAGGACTTGCAGTGTTATGTTGAGTAACAATGGTGACAGTGGGCATCCTTGTCTTGTTCCAGATCTTAGAGGAGAGGCCTTCAGTATTTTTCCCATACCCACAATATGACTCTAGCTATAGGCCTGTCATATACGGCTTTTATTATATTTAGGTATGTTTCTTCTATCCCCAGTTTTTTGAGAGTTTTTATCACGAAGGGATATTGAATTTTATCCAATGCTTTTTCAGCATCATTTGAAATGATCATATGTTTTTTGTCTTTCATTCTGTTGATATGATATATCACATTGGTTGATTTCAAAATATTGGACCATCCTTGCATCCTGGGATAAATCCCACTTGATGATTTTGCTTATTTATTCAAAAAAACAACTTTTCATTTTTGTTGATCTTTTGTGTTTTATTGTTTCAATTTTATTTCTTCTCTGATCCTTATTATTTCCTTTCTTCTAATTTTGAGTTTGGTTTGCTCTTGCCTTTTCTAGTTCTTTAGTTTGTAAAGTTAGGCTGTTTATTTGAAGTTTTTCTACTTTTTTTTCATGCAGGTGCTTATTGCTATCAATCTCTATCTTAATACTGATTTCACCATATTCTATAGGTTTAAATGTATTTTGTTTTCATTTTCATTTTTTTCAAGAAATTTTACAATTTCCATCTTAATTTCTTCTTTTACCCACTGGTCATTAAGGAGCAAATTGTAAAATTTTCATGTGTTTCTAATGTTCCTCTGGTTATTGATTCCTAGTTTTATTCTATTGTGGTCAGAGAAAATACTTGATATGATTTAATTTTTTTGAAATTTCTAATACTTGTGTCATGGCCTAACATATGGTCTATCCTTGAGAATGATCTATGTACTGAGGAGAAGAATGTGTATTTGCAGCCGTTAGATGAAATGTTCTATAAATACCTATTAGGTCTATTTAATTCTGCAGTGTAGATTGAGTCCACTGTTTGTTGTTGATTTTCTGTTTGGAAGATCTGTCCAATGCTGAAAGTGGGGTGTTGAAGTTGCCATCTATTATTGTATTGGTGTTTTTCCCTCTCTTTAGCTCTAATAATATTTGCTTTATTTATCTGGGTGCTCCAGTGTTGGGTTGGTATATATTTACAACTGTTATATCCTCTTACTGAATTGACCCCTTCATCATTGTACAATGACTATCTTTGTTTCTTTTCATAGCCTTTGTTTTGAAATCTATTTTGTCTGACTTAAGTATAGCAACATTTTTGGTTTCCATTGGCATGGAATATGTTTTACCATCCCTTTATTTTCAGTCTATATGTGGTTTTACACGTGAAGTGTGTTTCTTTTAGGCAATATATGATTGGGTCTCATTTTTTTTGTTTTGTTTTTTAATCCATTCAGCACCTTATGTCTTTTGATTGGAAAGTTTAGTCAATTTACATTCAATGTTATTATTAATAAGTAAGGACTTACTTCTGCCATTTTGTTATTTGTTTACAGCTTGTTTTGTGGTCTTCTCTTTCTCCCTTTCTTTCCTTCTTTCTGTCTTCCTTTTTATAGAGATGATTTTCTCTGGTGGGATGTATTCTTGCTTTTTACTTTTTGTGTAACTGTTGTAAGGTTTTTGATTTGAGATAGCCACGAGGCTTGCAAATAGCATAACTCATTATTTTAAACTGGTGACAACTTAACATTTTTTGCAAAAACAAGCAAACAAGCAAAGAGAAGATTAATAAAGACCCTTTATTTTAACTTCATCCCCAGCCCTTTTACCTTTTTGTTGTTTCTATATATATCTTATTTTATTGTTAATGTCTTGAAAGTGGTAGTTGTTATTTTTGATAGGTTTATCTTTTAGTCTTTCTAGTCAAGATGTGAGTAGTTTATACATCACAGTTACAGTGTTATAATATTCTGTGTTTGTCTATGTACTTACCATTACCAGTGATTTTTGTACCTTCAGATGATTGTTTCTTGTTAACATTATTTTCCTTCATATTGAAGAACTCCCTTTAGCATTTCTTAGTAAGACAGGTCTGGTGTTGATGAAATACCTCAGCTTTTGTTTGTCTGGGAAAGTCTTTATTTCTCTCCATATTTGAATGATATTTTCACTAGATATACTATTTTAGCATAAAAGTTTTTTCTTTAGCACTTTAAATATGTCATGGCAGTCTCTCTTGGCCTGTAAAGTTTCCACTGGGAAGTCTGGTGCCAAATGTATTGGAGTTTTCTTTATGTTATTTGTGTCTTTTTTCTTGATGCTTTTAGGATCTTTTCTTTATCCTTGACTTTTATGAGTTTGATTATTAAATGTCCCAAGTTAGTCTTATATGAGTTATGTGTGCTTGGTGTTCTATACCCTTCTTGTGTATTGATATCTTTCTCTAGATTTGGAAAGTTCTCTGTTAGTATCCCTTTAAATAAAGTTTCTACCCAGATCTCTCTCTCTATCCCCTCTTAAAGGCCAGTAACTCTTAGATATGCCCTTTTGAGGCTATTTTCTAGATCTTGTAGGCATCCTTTCTTGTTTTTTTTTTTCTTTTGTCTCCATTTACTGTGTCTTTTCAAATAGTCTGCCTTCAAGCTCACTAATTCTTTCTTCTGTTTGATCAGTTCTGGTGTTGAGAGACTCGTACATTCTTCAATATTTCCATTAAATCTTTCACCTCAAGAATTTCTGCTTGATTTTTAAAAATTATTTCAATCTCTTCAATAAACTTATCTGACAGGATTCTGAATTCTTTCCCTGTGTTATCCTAAGTTTTGTCAGTCTTCCTCAAAACAGCCATTTTGAATTGTCTGTCTGAAAGCTCACATTTCTCTGTCACTCTGGGGTTGATCACTGGTGCCTTATTTAGTTCATTTTGTGAGGTCATGTTTTCCAGGGTGGTCCTGATGCTTGTCAATGTCCAGGCATTGAAGAGTTGGATATTTATTTTAGTCATTTCAGTCTGGGCTTGTTTGTACCCAACATTCTTGTGAAGGCTATCTAAGTATTCAACGGGAATTGAGTACTGTGATCGGTCTTTGGTACTGTAGCCATATCTACATTATGAGGCACACCAAGCCCAATAATAGTGTGACTCTTTCAGAATCGTAGAAGTCCTGTCTTGGTGGTCTTGGGTAAGATCCGAATGAATTCTCTGTATTACCAGGCAGAGATTCTTGCTTCCTTCCCTTACCCCAAACAAATGGAATCGCTCTCTTCATGATGAGTTTCCTGGAGCTGGGGAAGGGGTGACACCCCTGTAGCCTCCACCACTGGAACTGCATCCAGTCAGACCTGAATCCAGCATAGCACTGGGTCTCACCAAGGCCTGCAGTGATTATTGCCTGGCTACCACCAATATTCACTCGAAGTCCAAGGGCGCTTCACTTAGCAGGTGACAAATCCAGCCAGGCCTATATTCTTCCCTTCAGGGCTGCAAGCTTCCCCTGAGTCCAGCAGATCCAGAAATTCTGCCCAGGAGGCAACACTTGGAATCAGGGACCCCAGGAGGCCGCTTAGTGTTCTACACCACTGTGACTGAGCTGCTACCCAAGCTGCAAGGCAAAGTTCCCTTTACTCTTCCCTCTCCTTTCCTCAAACAGAAAGAATATCTCCTCATGGCTGCCACAACTAGGAATGTACTGGGTCACATCTGAAGTCAGCGTGGCCCTGAGTCTCACCCAATGCCTGCAGCAAATACTGCCTGACTACCATTGATGTTTACTCAAGGTCCAAGGGCTCTTTAGTCATCACATGGTGGATCCTGCTAAAACTGGGTCCTTCACTTCAAGGTGGTGGGTTCTCTTCTGTCCAAGGGTGTGTCTAGAAATGTCATGTGGGAGCTAGGGCCTGTAATGGGTGCCTCAGGTCTCTGCCTAGTGCCCTATTTTACTGTGGCTGAGCTGGTATCCAAGTTGGAAAACAACATTCTCTCCTTTCCCCTTTTTCTCAAGCAGAAAGAAGGAGTCTCTCAGAACTCTGAGCTATGCTGCCTGGGGTTGGGGGATGGGATGGGTGACACAAATACTTTCTTGGCCACTCTGACTTGTGTCTCACTAGGTCACATGCACCTCAAGTCCACTGGCTTCTAGCCCAGCAGAGCGCCAAGATTTGCCCAGAAATTGCAGTCCTTGTGGTGTAGACTGCCTTTCAAGTTTATTTAGAACCCCATAGCATTTTAGCCCATGGTGGTGGGGCTACCAGGAACTCAGGCTCTGACTCCCAGAATGGACAATTCCCTTCTGGCTAGAGTAGGTCTAAATACTTCCTCTGTGGGCACCAGCTGAATTATCTCCTGCATTGCTTTCTACTGTGACAGGCAGCACTGAGTTCCACTGCAAAGTCCCACAATCACTGTGTTCTCCTTTTCCCAAACACACAGATTCTCTTTCAGCACCATGAGCCCCCTGCCAGGAGATGGGAGTGGCTGTCAGGAACTCAAGACTATCTTTCCTACACTGTTCATGCCTCTTTCCTTATGATGTTAAAACCAGGTACTGTGGTCACTCACCTGATTTTTGTTCCTCCAAAGATGTTTTCTTGTGTGAGTAGTTGTTCAGTTTCCTGTTCCTGCAGTGGAGACAATCACTATAGGGTTCTGTCTGGCTATCTTGCTCTGCCTGCTCACCAAAAGGCACTTTTAAGGCATTGTGGTATTTGAAAACATCACTGGAATGGTTATGACCCATGCAAAAAAATGTGTGTGACTGAATCCTCCTGGTGCTATTATTTATACCTAACATACCTTTGATTTTAGATTCAGGTTAGCTCCATATTCTGAAATGCTTCCAATTCTGACTTCCTGCTTCTGAAGTTTAGCCCAAGTACTTTAGAAGTCCCTCCCAGTTACTACAGACTCCACTTTCGTTGAGTCTGCACAGACTATGGCATACATAGCACTCTGGATTGTTCAGCAGCATTGTAAAAGGATCTATGGGGATAAGGTACAATTAGTGAGCTCCTTGCTTTGGCCCCTTTAATTCTTGAGATTTTCATTTTTCTTTAGGAACTAAAACCTAAGTGTACATAGTGATAAAAGCTAAAGGTAACATAATAAAAATTATCTTATTATTTCTTTCTTTTGCCTAACTGTGTTCTGGAAAAAACAAAGCCATTTATAAGGAAAAATCATTAAAGCAAAAATTCAACGTTGAACATGCTAGTGTCTGAACATGCTTTATGTAAGAGTTAAATAAAAATTGAGAAAACAAAACAGTTTTCACTGGCTTAAAGTTTGATATTTGTATATATATAATTGCCTTCCCTGATGATGACTGATTCAGAAGGGCGTGGCATTTACTCAACATACTCTCATGGCATTCTTTCTCTCCAGTTTCCCAAGGAAGTATAGGGCTTTTATTTTTGAAATTAGTTTGGTTAATTGCAGTTGACCAGGGTGAACTGGCCAAATAGAACACCAAGTATCTTGAATGTACTTGTGTTGGCACAGGCATATATGAGATGAGAAAGTCAGAGACAGAGAATTCTCCTAGCTTCTCTTCCACTTTAGCCAGTGGCAAATATCTTTTCTGAAAATAATAAGAACATTCATTTGGTTTTGATTAATGTTATTAAATTTGTGATGAGCCACAGTTGGAGGTCATGGCTGCCATTTTGTAAAATAGGGTATTGGGGAAGGAAATGGGGTTAGGCAATTTCCTGGGCATGATTTTTCTTAATTTTATTCATTAAGGTAAGAATGCGCTTATAGGACACATGCATGTAATGTAATAATACTTCTCATCTCTGGCTGTACATTAAAATAACTTGGGGAGCACAGGCCGGGCGCGGTGGCTCACGTCTGTAATCCCAGCACTTTGGGAGGCCGAGGCAGGCGGATCACGAGGTCAGGAGATCGAGACCATCCTGGCTAACATGGTGAAACCCCATCTCTACTAAAAATACAAAAAATTAGCCAGGCGTGGTTGCAGGCACCTGAAGTCCCAGCTACTCGGGAGGCTCAGGCAGGAGAATGGCGTGAACCCGGGAGCCGGAGCTTGCAGTGAGCCACGATAGCGCCACTGCACTGCGGCCTGGGCGAAAGAGTGAGACTCCTTCTCAAAAATAAAAAATAAAAAAAATAATAATAACTAGGGGAGCACTAGAGAACTACCCCCTACCCGTTTCAGAGATGCTGATTTAATTGGCCTGGCAAACAACCAGGGCATCAGTAGTTGCCAAAGTTCTTCAGGTAATTCTGATTTGCCTGTGGGCATGAGAACCACCCGTGTTCCTGAAGACAGCATTTCCTGACTGATAGAGCCTTGAAATTAGTACAATGGAATCTGTATTCTAGTCCTGGCTTCGCCAACTTGAGCAGTCTTAACCTCTGTGAAATTACATCAGTTCTTTAAGAAAACATAGTTGTTATTATAACCAAGCTCTCAAATTCATTCTGCTCTAAGAACCTGGGATTCTAATTATCTCCTTCCAGAAAAACAAACAAACAAACAAAAAAAAACACTAATGTTTAATTACAGATACTAACATAATGTTTAAAATGTAAGAAATATAAATATGAATCAGATATTGTCTTTGACATTTGGTTATTCACTGGCTATTGTGGGATGCTGGGGGGTGACAATGAGTTAACTTTAATAGAGTTTCATTAATACAAGTAAATCATGCAAAATAATGGCAGCAATCAATTGTCTTTTAAACAGAGAAGTCTTAATCTCACGAAGAAACTATGATTTGAGCTTAATCTCAAATAGGGATGTTGCGGATGATAGAGCAGCATTTGCAAAGGCTCTGGAGAGTGCAGAAAATGTTTTGGGAACAAATAGTTAAGGGTGGCCCCATTCATTGATCCTATAGACAAGAAGTTATGAAGGCTTCCCAGGACCAGATTGTGAATAGTCTTAAACTCAGGCACTCGTTCAAGTATAAGAGAAATAGTAAAAGTTTGATAGTGATATTAAAGAGCTTTGCATTTTACATTTTGAGAAATATTTCCCAGTTGCCCTCCAGGCTCCTTCCTGGGTCAGTGCTGCAGGGAGGCTTTAATTGGCAAGTCCGGGAATCAAACTCAAGTCTGAACACAAAATCCATGAGGTCCTTCTTAACCATCAGACCATACAGCCTCAGGCTTTTCATGTATACCATAATGAGAAAAATCCTTTCTACCTTATAACTTTGCTGTGATTGACTGTATGAGATAGTGCATGCATATTTTACTGCATGTTTGATACATATTAAGTGCTCAGTAAGTTATATATTTCTGTCCTATGGTGGTTTCAACCTGGCAGCCTCTGTACCTGTGTTCCCTCCAGCAATGAAAGCATGCAGACTCAGCATTTTTACCTGTACTGCTTAGTTACACCGTGATTGACAGCCTCCATTACCCAGATTCTTAGTATAATTTCTCAGTCCTCTCATTCAATTTAATTCAATAGTTACTAAAATGTTGCTAGTGCTCAGCAGACCATGTAGATGGCTGTGTATTAGGTATAAGAGGATGCAAAAATGAATATGGCATACTGTCTTCATTCCGGGAGCCTGCAATCCAATAGTGAAAACAGATATAGTCATAAATATTTAATACAAGGCCAATGTGGACATAGCTTTGATTGCCTGCTGGAGGCAGAGAAAAGGCAGATGTGAAAATCTGATAGTTCTTTGTAGTTTATTTTTTAATTAGGCCTAAGTAAAATGGTTGGTTTAAGTTGTAAACATTTGACAAAAAGCCTAAGGTACTTTGGTTCAGAAATTTGAATTATAATCAAACTGCATATTAGAAAATAGAGGAAAACATGTCTAAATGCTCAGTTTGTGAATTGTATCTTTCAATAACCATGCAAAATAAAAACCAATGTATTAGCTTGACAATTGTTCTGCATTTCTACTACATCCAACATATCAAAATATGTTACAGAATTCAGTAAAGGAAAATGTGTTTCCTCCAATAAATTATCAAACAGTAACTCTTGTCAGTTTCTCTAACATGTCTTAACTTCAAATCACTGATGTATTTACTCACTAAACACATCTATAAAAATGGCAATCCTGGAAAATTGTCTTGGGTAGTCTTTTGATTAGCATTGGTTTTTGTTTGTTTCTTCAATTTTATATAATTATTTTTCATAGTTACAGTCAATATAGGAAAATTGAAAGTTACCAGAAGCCTAAAATCTGTTAACACTTTGTACTAAAACTTGAATTCTTTAATTGGGATGTTTTTATCCTGTAAGCAATTTTTGCAGGTCACCTGATTCACATTAGCTAATCTCCTAGGGAAAATTAAACATACAAACATTATTTATTAAAGTGAACATCTCTACAAAATAATATTAGTGACTAGAAATCCCTCAGAAAGCAAATATTAAGTGCTTTTTATCCATTTATTAACATTTGTTTTCAAGTTAAATTCGTATAACATTAAGATATTATAATTGTACTGTTTGTATCTTCCATCATACTGCACTGCCTTAGTGTTCTCATCTGTAATGCAATAATACATATTGAGTAAAGCTAAATCTGGCTTCCAACCTTAATTAAGAAAGTGCTGTTATATGCAGCAACACATAGGCCTTGCATTTCCCAATGCCCAGTGAAGACGTAAATTCCTCACTACCTGAATTAATGCTGGCACACAGGCACATAAGGGCCAGAATCTTCATCACCAGCTCATAATTTTTAATTGCTCGTTGGCAAAGTAACTAGGCACTCTAATGGGCACATACATAACCAAACATGCTGATGATGCTGTTTTTACATCTGAGGGTTCTATGTGTGCAAAAGAAGCCTTGAGGCGATAACAGAGTAATGCTGAACATGGCATTTTATGAACTAAGGAAAATTACTGAAAGACTAGAGACATAAATGAATATTGCCCCTCAGATAGAACTCATATATACTCTTCATACCAGAAACTCCTTTTTGATACTCAAAAGGTAGGCTCTTTTTCTGTGAACAAAGATAATATTTATAGTAGAGCTAGGAGGAAGATATTAAAATTGATAACACTCTGAAGAAGCTTGAGGTCAATGCTTTGGTAGGGGCATCCTAAGGGTATCTTGGAGAAAGAATATTAAGGTATATTAAAGTCTTTTTTTTGAGAGATGGAGTCTCGCTCTGTCACTCAAGCTAGAGTACAGGCACCATCTTGGCTCACTGCAACCCCTGCTTCCTGGATTCAAGTCTCCATAGTACCCGAGATTACAGGTACCTGCCTCCATGCCGGGCTAATTTTTTTGTATTTTTAGTGGAGACAGGGTTTTGCCATGTTGGCCAGGCTTATTTTGAACTGCTGACCTCAAGTGATCCACCCATCTTGGCCTCCCAAATTGCTGGGATTACAGGCGTGAGCCACCATGCTTGGCCAGATATATGTCTTCTTTAGTGAATAGTAATTACAATTTACCCATAATTGGGCTGGAAGTGGTTGAACCTGTGTTGACTATAGGAGTCATACCCACCAATTCAACAAACACTTTCTGAGCAAACTCCTATTGCCAAATACTGTTTTATGTACTAGGGATAAATCATAAACAAGAATGATGTTTTCTGCTCTTGAGAATAGCAGTAAAAAGTAAAGTAAATAAACAAAGTCAACCTATAGTATTATGCTAAATATAGGAACATGTGATATGATAGGGACTTATTGGCTAGAGGATCAGTCTGAAAGCACGGATACCTTTGGGGTAATCCAGAAAGAGCAAGAACACCAGTGTGACTGGCACCAAATGATAATGGAAGAAAGGAGTTGGAGAGGTAGGCAGGGGTCAGCTGTTACAGAACTGCCCTTTGACAATGTGAGGAGTTTGAATTTTATTCTAAGTTTTCTGCCACCAATTAGAGGCTTTATTAAGCAGGGTAAGTAAATGTAGACTCTAGAGTCTCTGCTTCTAAGGTTCATTGATGTATTTACAAGATCATTCTGATCATAGTGTCAAAACTATGTTGTAAGATGGTAGAGGCAAAAGTAGAAAGAGTCATTGGGATAATTCAAGCAAGAAATCAAGGTAATGTGGAGTTGGATATTAGCAGTGGAGATGGAGATAAAGGGACAGATTTAACATGTATTTAGGGGTTAGAGCCACAGGAACTCACATAGCGATTTGCCTGCTTGAGGCAATTAGGAGACCACATAAGACTTTTGAGGTGAATACAGATTGTTTGTAAGGGTAGAGAAGTTGCCACAAAACAAAGCATCATACCCGATTTTTTACAAAACCATGTAGTGCCTCTACTACAGAAATAGTATAGGTAGTGCAGATTATAATACGTAAAGGAGAAGAAAAGACATGGGAGATAAATGCAGAAAAAAACTAATGAAATATTTAAGGGACAGAAGTCTGTGAGATGATTGCGGTGTGGAGGGAAAAAACAAAAAAACAGTTTGGGAGTCAGGAGTCAGGAGTCTTGAACTCGGAATCCATCTAAAGTACTAATCCAAGGTATAATTCTGAGAAATGAGCTTTATCTTTTGAAAGTCCTGTCTCCTCATTTGTAAAAACAAGAGTGATGTGGAAGATTGTCTCTATAGTCATTAATAGCTTAAAATGTTCATTACCCCTATTAGTCTTTTGCTTTAGAAAAATAATGGCTGAAAGATGCATGATGAAAGGTTATATAATTATGTGTTCTAAACAACTTTTTTTTACTAAATGACAGTATATTTTAAACTTAGAAGAGTTAAGAACTTAGAAAAGAGTAAATTTTATCCATATGAAATGCAACAGTGTTTTACTTAAGGAATAGTGAAATTGTGGATATTTGCCTTACGTATTGACATAGTTATCCATTCTCCAAAGAGTTAATTAATTTCCTATGTACTAGGCTCCAGAAATATAAACATTTTTACATGGTTAGATAAAATCATATATAAATGAATCATTATATAGCACTTACCATGTACTAGGGCCTAAGCACTTTAGAATTATTAATTAATTCTCAAGATAGTTGTACAAGTATTGTTTTCTTCCGTTCCACAGATGAGAAAAATGAGACTCAGAGAAATTAACTAACTTGTCTAAGGTCACAAAGTTCATAAGTGGATGGGCCAAGATTTGGATCCAGGATTTCTGGTTCTAAGGTCTCTGCCCCTAAATGCTATATTATGTCTCAGATTTATAAATGAAAGACTGTGTTCTTTCTATGAGAATTTAATGCTGAGAAGAAGTTTCTATATTTTTATGATAAATTATTCTCCATCATTTTGGGAAAAATCAAAGACACTTAAATCCATGGAAAGGAATTATGAAGTTAAAGGGAAAATTTGTAAGTCAAAGACTTTTTATGCATTCAGCAGAGTTGATTGAATAAATAGAACATACAATACAGATTTATTTACAGAATCCACAGTAGAGTAAGTTTCAAGTGGATTCATTTACAACAGGCATTTTGCCTACTAATCTTTACAATCAGCTGAGTAGAGTAGTTTAGAAGATAGGATCTTCCTAAGGGATAAAGGAAGAAGGGGAGAAATGTTATTGGATATATTTTAGAACTTATATTTTCCATTAAAAATACATAGAAAAATTGGGCAATTATAAGTTTGTAACTGTTGTAAATCTTGGACTTACTTCAAACCATCAACTAGGTTACCACAAAATTAAATTCACTTGTTTCACAAGAGCACTCTTATTCCAGTCAGTTGGAAAATGTAGAAAGGCTTGTTTCTTCTGGATTACCTTTATGCCACAAAGCAAACATAACCTATTGCTTTTGCTTGTTTTTCTTTGGTTTGATTTCTATGAGGGAATAGAAAAGTTAAAAATGTTGAGTATGAAATTTTAGATAAGATCTAAATAGAAAAGTTTAAAATATTGAGTATGAAATTTTAGATAAGAACAGACATTGAAAAACTTAAACACGTTTGTTGAATTATAAAGTGCCCTTTCAATTACATAAGATAGAATATATTTATTAAATATAATTATAGTATTATACTATACATTTTAAATTCTATTTTTTGGGAAATGGCAATTCATTTACTATGTACAGATTATTCTTGAACAATATGTGTTTGAACTGCATGGCTCCACTTAGACATGGATTTTTTTCCACCAAACACAGATCCAAAGCACAGTATTCATGGAATGGGAAACCTATGTAAACAGAAGGTTGACTTTTCATATGCACGGGTTTCACAGGGCTGACAGTGAGGCTTGAGTATGGGAAGATGGTATACCTAGGGGTCTTGGAATCAATACCCCACTTATACTGAGGGAGGACTATACATCACTGGAATATTTGGTTAGCCATTACAGCTATTTTCCTAACTATTTTGTGTATAGGAGAGTTTCTTTCTTAGCGATGAAAATTTTTGTGGGCTGATTGACCTTAGGTAGTTAACTTTTAATCATTGCTCATAATGATCCAGACACCATGCTAAACATGTTACATAAATTACATTATGCATCATCTCAACAGATAGTTATAATACTATTCTTGTCTCCATTTTACAAAAGAATAAATTCAGACTTACAGGGGTTAAATAACTTACATAAGGCAATATACTTCAGCCAATAGGATTTGAATGTAAGGCTTCTGCATTAAAAGATGCACACATCCTGTCCACAATGATATGGTCAATATTATTAAGAATATTAAATATTAAATATATCTAATAGTTATGTCTAAGTCACACTTAAAGTTTGTCTTGTTTTTTGCCCTCAGTCTATTCTAAGACTATTTTTAAAATTATTTATCTTTACAATGCCACTTTTTTCTGTTCTCACCTTCATCGTCTTTGTTTAATGATAAATATTTCTTGTCTGAGTCAATGACTTTTTCTCCTACCTGGTCTCATTGCTTCTTTTCTCACGCCTCTTTAATAAATTTGGTATACTGTCAACAGAATCCATGTATGTAAACTCTTTATCCTTAGTTCAAAAACTTCTGTGTTTAGTATAACTGTGGAATTCTTTAGGCTGCCTTATAAGACTCTTGATAACCATACCCTATTAACTACCTTATATATTCCATCTTTATACCATTCACTTTTTGTTTTATTTGAGTTAGTTTCCTCTCTTTATATAGAATTTTGTGATACTCATTTCCATGCTTACATCTATTTGCTCATTCTTCTTATTCTACCTTTCCATAGAAAAGGTCCAGTTAAAATGCCTCATCTCCAGGCTAAGAAGCTGATTCGAGCTACTCTACTTGATACGAATTTTTACCTTGTTGAAACTCTAGGCGTTTATTAATATACCGCCAATGAGTTATTTAATCTCAGTGTCTAATATTATTTTATAAGTTGAGGTTTATACTCATTATCTCTTCAGGGACTAGGTTTTATTCAACCTATACCCCCTACTTCTCTATTAAATCCTGAATGAATAGTAACTACAACTTATTATACATTTATCAAAGTTATTCCACTTCAGAATAATCAAAGATGATTGTACTTGATAATGCAGTATTAGCCAAACAGTTCTTGCAATAACACTGTTATTTTTATATTAATTCTGTAGTTTGTAAAAGTGCAAAAATGAAAATTACATATGCTTTCAAATTAAAATATGTAGTCAAACATTAGAGCTGAATATATTCATCAATATAGCAATTTGAGACAAAAGTACTAAAATTGCAGGCTTCAACATAAAAGCGTATATTACAATTTGTAAATAACTCTAAATAGTCAGTTCTTGATTATGGTATTTCTTTGATAATGGATACAGTAAAATGTTATGTTAATTCCAGGTGTCTTTTGCAAGTGTTCTTTCCCCCTTAAAGAAGCTGTATCGGAATATAATGTAGCAATATTGACTGAATATAAAAAAATCGGTTGTATAAGTCAAAGAATATCAAGGGTCACTTATTTATTTAGTTAGTCATTTATCAGATACTTATTGAACACCTAATATTTGCAAAGTACGGTCTTAGAGTATGAAAATTTTAATACAAAGATAGTTTATTCTCACAAGTGCCCATACTCTGATGTTAAGATGGTCAAGGAATCAAGCCACTGCAAAACAATCAAATACTTGTATAATAGCAGCACATGTGATATGCAACAGGAACAGAGAGGAGAGACAAGTTTGTGTATGTTGATAATGCATTTGTCTGGTCCAGTAGATTATTTTACCTCAGTGACTATAATATGTTCCAATTTATGGAAATTTGATATGCATATGTATAAAATTGATCAACTGGAGGGTTTGTGTTGCATAAAAGAAGACATGCTAAGAATTTTTCTGCTATGTTTAAAATATTTATACATAGATGAACATGTGTAAAAAATGATTTACACAAAATTTTGTATGTGTACAGCTTTTGATTAATGGAATGGATTTATAGCTTTATAATAGAAGACGGTCCTTATGGTTCCAGGTTTTCCAATAGAAACACTTGTTATAGGTTCATGAAATGCTATAACTGCTTTTACAGAAGAGCTCCTGCTTGCCATGAAAATTGGATTATCCAAGCACCAGCTTACAGATGATCTGCCTGGGTAATAAATAATCATTGGGAAACTCAGGCTCAGGCCGACAGCATTAATGTATGCAATGGCTATATAGGGGGATTTGATATGAGCCAAATCAAGGAACCGTATTCCAATCAGACCCATCACATCTGTAAAACTGACATGCCCTAGTCTCTGGTGATTACAGAGCCACATAGCTATTGCAAGCAGGGCATTAGAAGTTCTGAATCTTGAGTGTCTGCTGTTGCTGCATATAGCATTTCACCCTTGAATGTGCCCTTGTAATCCATGAGAATCTGTCATATCCAAACCATGCTGAATCAGTATAGGTATTCTACTTGTACTGGATAGAAGATGCTGTTCCAGTTGTCTTCAATTCAATATTTACAGAACATTCCAATGAAATTTTGATTAAAGTTTTGGCAAGCTATTTTAAAATATTAATGGAAAGATGGTAAATAAACTATTTAGTTACACAAATAGTTGTTATTCAATATAAAACCCTAATTGAAATAAATAATACAAAATAAAACTCAAAATATCATTATGAAGTTCAAGTACTACAGCTGTACTGTAAAAATGGAGGGCTGCAGGCTGGGTGCAGTAGCTCATGCCTATAATCCTAGCACTTTGGAAGGCCATGGTGGGTGGATTGCCTGAGCTGAGGAGTTCAAGACCAGCCTGGGCAACATGGTGAAACCCCATCTCTACTAAAATACAAAAAAAATTAGCTGGACATGGTGGTGCATGCCTGTAGCCCCAGTTACTTGGCAGGCTGAGGAACGAGAACCCTGGAGGTGGATGTTGCAGTGAGCCAAGATCACACCACTGTACTCCAGCCTGGGTAACAGAGCAAGACTCTGTCTCAACTGAAAAAAAAAAAAAAAAAAAAAAATGGAGGGCTACATATGGTGGAAATACATTGGAAACATCCATCTACTTTTCAACCAATGGTTCAATGATACAAATAATCATTTAAACCTTGTATGATAAATACAAACACATATTATCTGAAAACTTACCCATGGGGAAGATGGATTAGATTAAAAAGTTTAGAAATTTTAAGTTATATTGTAGTATATTATCTTTACAATTTTGAAGACAGCAGATAGTGAATATTTTGAATGTCTGCTTTGCTGTTATTCTATAATATTCTCATGTAATTTTGACTAATAAGTGTACATTAACTATGTGTACAAGCAATGATACATTCATATTTGCACCTCTGCTTTGTCTGCAGTATTGTTCCAGTGAATTAGCACACACAGAATACTTAGTATTAAGTAATTAACAATGGAATTGAGAAGAGATGCCTCTTTATATGAAATGAGAAATAACAGGTATTAAGATGAGGATGCATATGATAATTGCAATGGTAGGCTACAGAGGAAGAGATAAATGTGGTAATTATTACCAAGAATGTCTCATGTCACACACACACACAAACACACACACACACACACACACACACACGTATTTGTATAATGAAAAGATGTACCAAAGTTTCAGCATAAGAATCAGAGAGACCTGGCTTTGAGAGCCTGGCTTGCTTACGTATCAGCTCTGCCTGAGCTTTCATCTCCCTTTTTGTAAAATGAGGACATTAATACTCACATCATTGGGTTTTTGTAAGACTTAAATAGAATAAATATATAAAACATCAATTTGTACTGGATGAAAATTGTGATTATTATATTGATTGCCAGCATGATTAATAACTTTCTATAAAAATGTATGCTTTCCTTGCTTAGTAAAAATTGTACAGTTATAATTCAATAATTTCTACATTATTTCCCTGTCCTATTCAACTACAGAAATGACACAAAATATATGACAGTGGGACATTCAAAATTTTCAGATTGAAAAACAGATTGTAAATTTGTTGCTAAGGCAGCAGAATATAGGATTGTCAAACTTTACTGAGGTGTCAGAGCATGTGATACTTTGAGCAGTGATGAGTGAGTTTGGTCAAAATGTTCAAATCACACATACAATTCATTCAATTGAATACGATTCAATTCTAGGTTGAAAGACGAATGTCTTACTTATTTTTTACAGAAAATGAGGTGACCACATAAAACATTTTAATGAAATAAAAGTTGTGTAATACATTTTTATTTCTAAGTTTTGAATAAAGCAATATTAGTTTCACCTCTTACAAAAAAGAAATATGGTTAAAATAATATAAAACAGTTAGTTAAAACCATATATGCCAATTAAATCTTACTAAAGACTGTTTTGTTATAGTAGTTATTTATAATCTGAATATCCTTATTATATTAGTTTGTTCTTACACTGTTACTAATATAAAGAACTGCCAGAGAATGGGTAATTTATAAAGAAAAAATGTTTAATTGACTCACAGTCTGCATGGCTGGAGAGGTCTCAGAAAACTTACGATCATGGGGGAAGGCAAAGGAGAGGCAAGTACCTTCTTCACAAGGTGGCAGGAAAAATGAGAGTGAAGTGAAGAGGGAAGAGCCCCTTATGCAACCTTCAGATCTCATGAGAACTCACTCACCATCACAAGAACAGCATGAGGGAAACTGCCTCCATGATCCTATCGCCCCCCACCAGGCCCCTCCCTTGACATGTGGGGATGATGGGGATTACAGTTTGAGATGAGATTTGGGTGAGGACACGGAGCCAAACCGTATCACTCACCAATTATTCTTTAAAAGTGTGATTCACTCCATCACTTCCCTAGATTGCAAAATAAGCACAGTGTTCCAAATATAATGGGTAACTAATGATGAGAACTCAGATTATAGGTTACAACGGACCTCTGTCTAACTTTTGGCTTTTTCCATATGGCCTTGAGCAAATGTTCCAGTTATTCAGTGCTGCATAAAAAAAAAAACCCAAATTTAATGACTTAAGACAACACTGATCATCTATTTTGCTCACAAATCTGTAATGTGAGCCAGGATTGGTAAGGGCAGCTCATCTCTGCCCCATGCAGCATCAGCTGGATTGGCAGGAGTGGGGACTGGAGGATCTACCTTCTAGATGGGTTTCTCAATTGTCTGGCAAATTGGTGCTGGTTGTCAACCAAGAGCTCAGCCAGAGCTATGAGCAAAGAACCTAAATTCTTCTCCACGTGGCCATCTCCATGGCTGCTTGGTCTTCCTCCTGCCACATGGGTAGTTTCTAAAAGTAAGCATCCTGAAGAATCAGACAAAAGCTCTATTACCTTTTATGACTTAGCCTAGGAAATCATATAAAGTCACTTCTACTACAGTCACAAGCACACGGATTTCAAGAGAAGAGAACAGAGGCCTAACAGTTTTGTGCAATGAGTGTCTATAAGAAATTGTCAAAAGAACATATGTTTTGAAAGATATTGTTGGGGCATTGTTTTGGAAAACAATCTGCCACAGTACATTATTTAATATTACTTAGCTTCAGGTTCCTCATCTTAATAATAAAATGGTAGACACCCTTCTGATCATTTTACACATATGACATTTATTAAACCCTCACAACCACTCCTGAGTTAAGTGCTATCTTTTATTCCCATTGTCTTAGTCAGTTTGGGCTTCTGTAACAAAATATCATAGACTGTGTGGCTTAAACAGTAGAGACGTATTTCTCACAGTTCATAAGGCTGAAAGTCCAAGATCAAGGCACCAGCAGATCTGGTGTATGGTGAGTACCCTCTTCCCTATTTGCAGATGGCTATCGGCTGGGTGCCGTGGCTCATGCCTGTAATCCCAGCACTTTGGGAGGCTGAGGTGGGCGGATCACGAGGTCAGGAGATCGAGACCATCCTGGCTAACACGGTGAAACCCCGTCTCTACAAAAAAATACAAAACAAAAAATTAGCCGGGCGTGGTGGCGGGCGCCTATGGTCCCAGCTACTCGGGAGGCTGAGGCAGGAGAATCGCGTGAAACTGGGAGGCAGAGCTTGCAGTGAACTGAGATCCTGCCACTGCACTCCAGCCTGGGTGACAGAGCGAGACTCCGTCTCAAAAAAAAAAAGAAAAGAAAAAAAGCAGATAGCTATCTTCTGCTGTCCTCACATGTAAGAGAGCAGAGACATCTGGTTTCTTCATTCCCTTATAAGGGCACTAATCCCATTTAGACCTCCATCCTCATGACCTAATCACTTCCCAAAGTCCCCATCTTCAAATATGATTGCACTGGGGGTTTTAGGCTTCAACCTACAAATTTTGGGGGGACATAAACACACTCAGTCAATAACACCTATTCTACAGAAGAGAAAACTGATGCACATAAAAATAAGTCACCTTAAATGACAGAGCGAGTAAACTAAAGAAACAGAACTCAAACGCATGTGATCTGGTTTCAAAGGCCACATTCTTTATTTGCTTTGTAGTTAATTTTTGTAAGAATAACCAAAACGTTATATGCAAAGTGAGTAGCAAAATGCCTGGCTCATTCTGAACGTTCAATAATTATAAATGGTTTTGTTGTGGCTATTATTACTAATATATCTCATAGTAAGTTACTGGATGTATTCTTTTTGAAGACATTTTTCTTTATTCATAAAAGCAAATTCAGTCTGACTTAAAGAGTATGCAATAAAGGAATATTGAAAGAAAAGGTGACAACTGTCATAACTAGATGGTCTACACAAAATAGTGAAACAATAATAGGAATCTCTGACTAGGGGATAAAAATACTAAATAGTATTTCATTTCAAGATACTTGGGAATCTGATTATAGATTCACTGAGCAAATTTTTTAAAACCAAATATAAAGAAAGTAATATTAATGTGGGATTAAGTATGGTTGACTAAAACATATCTGGGAATATAAAATTAAGTAAAAATCACATTAGAAGATAAATGTTGGAACATTTAAAGGGTGAACAGTATAGAAACAACATAGTGGCTTCTCTGTTGTATGAGTATTATTACCAGATTATATTCAAAATGGTAATAAAAATTTAACCTAATCCTAAAAACTGTTGATGTAAGTCTTTTGGTCTACATACCTTATCTTAACTTCCAGAACAGAAATGCTTACCTTATTCTCACACTAGAAACAGCTTTAGAATTTTAACTTTGCTTGTCACTAGCCTAAGACTACTAAACTATTTCTGACTCTTTTCCAAATAATGCCGTAATCTTGACACTTGTCCATCTCTTAAGTGTATGTGCTTTTTATTTCAAATCATCTTTAACATATAAATTATAAATCTATGAATGAGAAAAGATGATAAAAGATAAATTGAAGTATAATACATTCACTTTATGCTTATTAATGGCAACTTACTTGAGTTTACCAGTATGGAAATGTATATTCAATTCAGGATATTCAGGAATGTGGTGATAGTTTTCCTGTGTGTTTGTGTGTATATAAAGCCCCTGTTTCTAAGTTCATGTGTCAAAATAGCCACATCAAGAAACAAACTAACTGAAAACAACAGTATATGATTTCTATGTTGATGTCCTCTTCTTTACATAACCAGAAGTTTAAAAACCTGACTGCTTGTCTGATACCTGGGTGCTGGTCTTGGTCTAGTTCTTAAGTCTTTGGCATGTTAAGTAGAATAAAATCCACATGTGTGCATTTGAGAGTAAGCCCAAGAGTTCATAAACAAGTTTATGGATTGCTTTTCTAAGCTTCTGTCTCTCTCCATGTTCTCCGGGTACTTTCTGGTTTCCTGTGATTTCTCTTTAATATCCCTTGGCAAGAAGGCTGAGGCTTTATATCCTCCACTCTGTTGTGCCCTTCTGCAACTACATTCACTTCCAGGGCCATGCGAGAGGAGGACAGAGAGAAAAAGAAACACAATGGAGGTTGAACCAACCCTCTTGGAACCACAGCTTCAGTGAACAAACAAGAAAGTTTACTTTCTTAAGAATTTTGGCTCCTGTGTTTCCCATTTCTGGCCACCACTACCACCATCACTATGTGATTGCTTGAGGACTGGGCAAGAGTTAAGCAAGAAAAGAAAAAATGGGTGGGGAATTGCCACATTCTCTCTGAGCATTAGGAATTCTGATTCTCACTTCTAAAGCTAAAATGAGCAGGCTTATCCTGGAGCTGTCTATGGCCTGGTGTCCACTTCCAAGTTTCCAGTTCATTCAGGCCAGGAGACAGTTGAGTGGGAATTAGCAAGATGAGAACAATGATAAACTTATTATCAGCCCAGCAATACTTCACATTTTGGTCTTCTCCAATGTGCCTACTTCTACTTCGAGTCCTCAAATTGCTGCTTTGTGTAGTCTCTCTAGATTTTATAGTTAAGTGGGAGAAAATGGATGCCATGTGTTTACTCTATCCTTTCTAGAACAAGAGCATTTTACTCTGATTCTTTGGGATAAAATTGATGTAACTTGCAGTTTATTTATGTAGGTCTAATGGTTTTTCTATTTGTTTATTCAGTGGGAAGTTCATTAAAGCATTTATCTGATGACAGTAAGAAATTGGAATTACTACCAGTACTCCTTTATATACATTATCTAATCATAATCTCATGTGTTCTTTGTGTGTGTGTGTGTGTGTGTGTGAGAGAGAGAGAGAGAGAGAGGGAGTCTCACTCTGTTGCCCAGTCTGGAGTGCAGTGGTGCAATCTCAGCTCACAGCAACCTCCACCTCCCAGGTTCAAGTGATTCTCATGCCTCAGCCTCCCAAGGAGCTGGAATTGCAGGTGGCTGCCACCATGCCTGGCTAATTTTTGTATTTTTAGTAGAGACAGGGTTTCACCATGTTGGCCATGCTGGTCTCAAACTCCACACCACAAGTGATTTACCCACCTTAGCCTCCTAAAGTGATAGGGATTACAGTCTTGAACCACCTCACCCGGCCTCATGTATTCTTTATAGTAGCCATCCTGTGAAGAAAGTTGGATTAAATATTTTGAAGCACTATTGCTATATGCCCAACAGAAAAGCATGGAGTGCCACTGCACTCCAGCCTGGGCAACAAGAGCGAAACTTTGTCTCAAAAAAAAAAAAAAAAAATGAAAAAAAAAGAAAAGAAAATTAGTGATATTTCAATCACTGTGTTCATATTTAGTTTGCCTTTAATATATCTCTTTCTCTAAAAATTTATTTTGACTTTTGCCATATGTATGACATTTTCATTGTTATTTTAAGCAATCACATAAAGTTTCTCAAATTATAAGCATATTTTGAAATAAAAATTTCAAAACATATTTCAGAAATGAGGATATGTTTGTAATTTGATTATTCTTAACTGAATATACAAGCTTATTATTTATAGACTTGGATTTGGTGAATTTGAGAATTTCGTTGGATGCTATGAGGTTATTCGGAAGAAACAACATATGTGTGTTTATTCACCCTTAAGTTTTGCAGTTTTCTTATGTTTAAGTTCCTTTATCTTCCCTGCTTTTGCCAATAACTCGACAATAATATTTATTGTACAGCAGCATCTAGGAAAACATAAATGATACTGTTTTTGCCAGTTTCTTAAAGTTCTTTCAAGAATCCTATTATTTTGAGAAATGACACATATCATATATTTTACTGATAAGTCATGCAGGTTTATCTAAAATTACAGGCCATTGAACACCATGAGGGAAAAGCAGTCGATTATATTAATATCAGTTCCTGACACACAAGACTCAATTCAATATTTCATCAAACAATGAGAACCACACAGCATGATATGCTAGCTAGGATTTCTCATGTTATTTTCTTTTTGTCTTCCAGTTCTCTGATAATAAGGATAAGCCTAAAAACACTGCTAACAATATATAGTCTAACCACTCAATTGTGAAAGTATGAGTAGAACAGATTATTCATTTCTTATTTTTTGTTTTGTTAGAGACATACTTTGTGTGTGTGTGTATGTGACTGAAAGTCACAGTCTTCAGCTGTGTTTCAATCAATACTTCAATGTTCTGATTTCAGTTTTCTGTGGATAATGAAATTTCAAACATCTATATGGAAATTGTTTTATGAGATAATTAGTGTAGCCAGGTGTGGTGGCAGGCATCTGTAATTCCAGCTACTCAGGAGGCTGAGGCAGGAGAACTGCTTGAACCCGGGAGGCGGAGTTTGCAGTGAGTTGAGATTGTGCCACTGCACTCCAGTCTGGGCAACAAGAGCAAAACTTCATCTCAAAAAAAAAAAAAAAAAAAAGAAAAAGAAAAAAAAGAAAATTAGTGATATTTCAATCACTGTATCCATATTTAGTTTGCCTTTAATATATGTCTTCTCTAAAAATTGACTTTTGCCGTATGTGTGACATTTTCATTGTTATTTTAAGCAATCACATAAAGTTTCTGAAATTATAAACATATTTTGAAATAAAAATTTCAAAACATATTTCAGAAATAAGGATATGTTTGTAATTTGATTATTCTTAACTGAATATACTTCCTTCAATTATATGATCTGAAATTTAGGAAGGTAAAAGCTTTTTGTTAAACACAGTTTATTGAACATACTAGTTTACCTCTATTCCTTTTTGACAATTCACTAACAGGAATAAGGGTATATAGAATGTTTACTCTAACAAGAACAAAGCAAAAGAGAAAGGGAAAATAAACTACATCAGGTGAGAAAAGTCAATGTCTGTATTAGGTCATTTCTTTATTGCTATAAGGAAGTACCTGAGATGGGTAATTTACAAAGAAAAGAGGTTTAATTGGCTCATGATTCTTCTGGCAGTACAAGCATGGTTCCAGCATCTGCTTCTGGTGAGGGGCTCAGGAAGCTTCTAATTATGGTAGAAGGAGAAGGGGAGGCTATACATCACATGGTGTGAGCAGGAGCAAGGGGTGGGGAATTTGTTTTCCTAGACTTTTAAACAACCTTATATCACATCAACTAACTGAGCAAGAACTCACTTATAAACAGGGGATGCTTCTAAACCATTCATGAGGAATCCACCTCCATGATCCCTTCATCTCCCACCAGGCCCCACCTCCAGCACTGAGAATCACATTTCAACATGAGATTTCAAGAAGACAAATATCCAAACCATATCAATGTCAACAAATTTCAGAAAATGAAAATCAAGTGGAGGATCAGTAACTCATGTGGCAATGGAAATTAGTATGACTACTGCAGGGGGATAGGCCCCTTTCATCTCATGCATTTCTTTTGGGCATATAGCAAGGAGTGGAATTGTTATATCAAATGGTAGGCCTATGTTCATCTATAGTAAGTACTGCCAAACAGTTATTTAAAGTGGTAGCACCAACTTAAACTGCAGTGATATTTTAGAGTTCATATTGCTCCGTATTCTCAGAAACATTTGGTATTGTGTGTTTATTTCATCTTAAGTATTCTGGTGGAGGTGGTAGTATTACATTGCACTTTAAAATAAGTTATGTAAATATGTCTTTGAGAAACTAGATATAGTAGATAGGAAAAGGACATTATAGAAGACAGTGAAATATGAAGACAGAAAAATAGGAATTTAGGATGACTCAAGCAGTCTGATTTTAACTTTTGGTCAAGATGGAGTAAGTTCTACTATCTGAGATAAGAAAACTCATTTAAATTATGTGGAAAAAGACATATTTAAGACATGAGACATCAGATAACCAAGAGATAGTAATTAAAAGAGGAAAGCCCTACAATTTCCCCAACTTACTATTTAGGGTAAATTTTTAGGCCCTGGCACAGGGAGAAAGGACCCTGATAAAACCTTATAAACTCCTTAATGGACTATTAATTGAGAAGACAGATCTGAGAGTTCAGGGAAATCAAGGTAGTAAAATTTCACAACATCAGTATGACAGAGAAAAGGGCTTTCCAAAAGACAACTCCAGAGAGGTGCAGAGGTTCTCTGTGAGTGCTCACCTAAATTTTACTAATAAAAAAAAATTCAACAAAGAAGATAAAACAGATTGTAAAAAGTATGTCACTTTTCTAAAAGAACATAGGAAAAGAGGAAAATAACAAAGACATGGGACAAATGCAAAGCAAATAGCAAGGTAGAATTAAACCTAAGAATATCAGTAATCACATTAAATATAAATGATCTAAATACCCAAATTAAATGGCATAGATTGTCAAATAGTATTTTTTACAAGACCCAGGTATGTGCTGCTTCCAAGAAACAGACTTTAAATATAAAAATGGAAATATCCTAAAATGAAGAGGTATAAGAAAACTTCTGGGATTGACAGACATATTCACTATCTTGATTGTGCAAAGTTTTCACAGTTGTGTAGATTTATCACAATAGCCAATCGTATGCTTTATTTGAAGTTTTGTATATGCCAATTATACTTCAGTAAAGCTGTGAGAAAATAATATGGTCCATGTAGGGAGTGGCACAAAGTATAAAATTTCTCTAGCAGTGGAAGGTGAGTTTGGAAAAATAGATGTGAGTCCATCTCTGAAGGAACTTAAATGCTCATCTCAGTTTGGATTTTATTCTAGAAACCAGGTATTGGCATATTTTTTTCTGTGAAAAGCCATAGACTATATACTTTAGACTTTGAAGTCTGAGTCAAAAATCTAGAATATCATATACTTATATAATCATTTAAAAATATAAAGCCTGGGTGCAGATGCTCATGCCTGTAGTCTCAGCACTTTGGCAGGCTGAGGCAAGGCAGATCACTGAAGCACAGAAGAGTGGGACCAGCTTGAACAATATGGCAAAACCCCCTCTCTACAAAAAATACAAAAATTAGCTGGGCATGGTGGTGCATGCCTGTAGTCCCAGCTACTTGGGAGGCTGATGTGGGAGGACCACCTGAGCTTGGGAGGTGGAGGCTGCAGTAAGCTGTGATCGTGCCACTGCACTCTAGCCAGGATGAAAGAGTGAGACCCTATCTTGAAAAAAAAATGTGAAACCATTCTTAGCTCTCAGTCTGTGTATTAGTCCATTTTCATACTGCTATAAAGAACTGCCTGAGACAAGGTAATTTATAAAAAATAGAGGTTTAATTGACTCACAATTCAGTATGGCTGGGGAAGCCTTAGGAAACTTATAGTTATGGCAGAAGGCTAAAGGGAAGCAAGGCACCTTTTTCACAAGACAGGAGGAAAGAGAAGTGCCTAGCAAAGTAGGAAGAGCCCCTTATAAAACCATCAGATCTTGTGAGAAGTCACTCACTATCATGAGAATAGCATGAGGGAAACCACCCCCATGATTCAATTACCTCCACCTGGTCTCTCCCTTGACACATAAGGATTATAGGGATTATAATTCAAGGTGAGACTTGGTTGGGGATAAAAAGCCTAACCCTATTATTCTGTCCCTGGCCCCACCCAAATATCATATCCCTTTCACATTATGATACCTTCCCAACTGTCCCCCAAAGTCTTAATTCATTCCAGCATTAACCCAAAATTCCATGTCCAAAGTCTCATCTGAGAAAAGGCAAGTCCTTTCAACCTATGAGCCTGTAAAATCAAAAGCAAGTGAATTAGTTTCTAGATACAGTAGGGGTACAGGTATTGGGCAAATACACCCATTCCAAATGGGAGAAATTGACCAGAACAAAAGGGCTCCAGGCCTCATGTAAGTCTAAAATCTAGTGTGGCAGTCAAATCTTCAATCTGCAGAATGATCTCCTTTCACTATTTGTCTCACTTTTAGGTCATCCTGATGCAAGAGGTGGGCTCCCACAGTCTTGGACAGCTCTACCTCTGTGGCTTTGTAGGGTACAGCCCCACTCCTGGATGCCTCTATAGGCCGGCATTGAGTATCTCTGGCTTTTCCAGGCACATGGTGCAGGCTCTCGGTGGTCTACCATTCTGGGGTTTAGTGGATGGTGGCGCTCTTCTCACAGCACCACTAGGCAGTACCCAAGTGGGGACTCTGTGTGGGGGCTCAAACCCTACATTTTGACCCCTTCATTGCCCTAGCAGAGGTTCTCCATGAGGGCTCCACCCCTGCAGCAGACTTCTGCCATATAATAAAATATTATACTAAATGTTAATCCAGGCATTTCCATACATCCTCTGAAATCTAGGTAGAAGCTCCCAAGGCTCAATTCTTGTCTTCTGTGCACCTGAAGGCCCAACAGCACATGGAAGCCACCAACACTTGGGGATTGCAACCTCTGAAGCAGTGGCCCAAGCTGTACCTTGGCCCCTTTTAGCCACGGCTGAAGCTGGAGTGACTGGGGTGCAGGGTGCCATGTTCCAAGGCTGCACAGAGCAGCTGGGCCCTGGGCCCAGCCCATGAAACCTTTTTTTCCCTCCTAGGCCTCCAGATTTGTGATGGGAAATGCTGCTGTGAAAATCTCTGAAATGTTCCGGAAATATTTTCTCCATTGTCTTGGCAGTTAACATTCAGCTCCCTGTTAGTTATGCAAATTCCTGCAACCAGCTTTAATTTCTCCCCAGAAAATGAGTTTTTATTTTATTTTATCTTATTTTTTATTTTTGAGACAGAATCTCACTCTGTCGCCCAGGCTGGAGTGCAGTGGCACGATCTCGGCTCACTGCAACTCCACCTCCCAGGTTCACGCCATTCTCCTGCCTCAGCCTCCAGAGTAGCTGGGACTACAGGCGCCTGCCACCACGCCCAGCTAATTTTTTGTATTTTTAGTAGAGATGGGGTTTCACCGTGGTCTGAATCTCCTGACCTCGTGATCCACCCACCTCGGCCTCCCAAAGTGGGATTACAGGCGTGAGCCACCGCGCCCAGCCAGGGTTTTTATTTTCTATTGTATCACCAGGTTGCAAATTTTCCAAAATTTTATGCTCTACTTCCCTTTTAAACATAAGTTCTAATTTCAAACCATCTCTTTGTGAATGTATAAAACTGAATGCTTTTAAGAGCACCCAAGTAACATCTTGAATGCTTTGCTGCTTAGAAATTTCTTCTCCCAGGTACCCTAAATCATCTCTCATGAGTTCAAAGTTCCACAGATCTCTAGGACAGGAACAAAATGCCACCAGTCTCTTTGCTAAAGCATAATAAGAGTCACCTTTATTCCAGTGCACAACAAGCTCCTTATCTCCATCTGAGCCCACCTCAGCCTTGGCTGATATCACTATCAGCATTTTGGTCTGAGTCATTCAACAGGCCTCTAGGAAGTTCCAAACTTTCCCACATCTTCCTGTCTTCTTCTGAGCCCTCCAGGTCTCTAGAAGGTTTCAAACTTTCCCACATCTTTCTGTCTTCTTCTGAGCCTCCAAACTGTTCCAACTTTTGCCTGTTACTCATTTCCAAAGACGCTTCCACACTTTTGGTATCTTTATAGCAGTACCCCACTCTCTTTGGTACCAATTTACTGTATTATTCCATTTTCATACTACTATCAAGAACTGCCCAAGATTGAGTAATTTATAAAGGAAAGAGGTTTAACTGACCACCAGTTTAACATGTCTGGAGAAGCCTCAGGAAATTTACAATCATGGCAGAAGGCAAAGGGGAAGCAACAGAACTTCTTCACAAGGCAAGAGGGAGGAGAATTGCCTAGAGAAGGGGGAAGAGCCCCTTATAAAACCATCTGATCTTGTGAGAACTCACTCAATATCACAAGGACAGCATGGAGGAAACCACCCCCATGATTCAATTATATCCACCTGGTCTCTCCCTTGACACAGGGGGATTATGAGGATTATAATTCAAGATGAGATTTGGGTGGGGACACAAAGCCTAACCAAATCAGTCTGTACAATTCTGTGCAGTGGTCTGGTTTTGCAAAAAGGCTAAACTCTTACTATAGACAATAGAGAATAGCATGGCCATATCTACTATTTAGAAATGTAACTTGCAGAAACTGTGGAGTGGATATGAGCAGGGAGAAAGCAGAGACAGGCAGACCTGAGATGAATGCACTATTCCAAAAGATGTAGTGATTTAAATAATAAATCTTTATTATTATGGGGGAAAACTTAAAAGTAGAAATTAAAAAGGTAATGCAGGCTGGGTGCGGTGGCTCATGCCTGTAATCCCAGCACTTTGGGAGGCCGAGGCAGGTGGATCACAAAGTCAGGAGATGGAGACCATCTGGCCAACATGGTGAAACCTCGACTCTACTAAAAATACAAAAATTAGATGGGCATGGTGGTTCATGCCTGTGAACCCAACTCGGGAGGCTGAGACAGGAGAATCGCTTGAACCAGGGAGTTGGAGGTTGTGGTGAGCCGAGATCCTGCCACTGCACTCCAGCCTGGTGACAAAGCAAGACTCTGTCTCAAAAAAAAAAAAAAGGAACACATGGTCTATACCCAAATAGATTTTTCTAAAGGAAAAAATAATAGAAACCACTTTGTTCGATAACCTATAACTTTCCAACATGATTCTGTAGAATATAGACATATGTTGGAAAACATTCTTATCTTCACTCGCTTGTTTCTTGAAAGCAAGAAGTTTATACATCCTATAATATAAACAGAAAAATAAGGAAGTAGTAGAGAAGGAAAGAATATATAAGAAAGAAATTTAAAAGTTCTCAAGACATAAGTACTGATATCCCATTTATAACCCAATTCTAACAAAACTTAAGACCACTAATTGAATAGATACACAGAATACTTGTGCAATTATCTCATGTTCGGTAGTAGCATTCACCATTTATTTACCTTCATTCCATTTTTACAGTGTTTATAAAAACTAAAGCCTGGGTGCCGTGGCTCATGCCTGTAATCCCAGCACTTTGGGAGGCCGAGGTGGGTGGATCACTTGAGGTCAGGAGTTCGAGACCAGCCTGCCAACATGGTGAAACCCCATCTCTACTGAAATACAAAAATTAGGTGGACGTGGTGGTGGGTGCCTGTAATTCCAGCTAGTCAGAAGGCTGAGGCAGGGGAATTGCTTTATCTGGGAGCAGAGGTTGCAGTAAGCCAAGATCGCACCACTGCACTCCAGCCTGGACAACAGAGCCAGACTCCTTCTCAAAACAAACAAACAACAAAACAAACAAACAAACAAACAAAAAACCCTAAAACCTAAATATGCCTGAAATATGGTAGACATTGTGCATACTATAATATTGAGGCCCATCTCTGGCCTGTGGCAGTTACATAAAGCTGAGATAACACTTGACACAATAGTTGTAATCTAATATGATATGGTCTGAGAGTTATATGCTGTATACTATTAATGTGTGCTATATAAGAGAATGTGAGTGCCTCAATAATAATTTTCTAACAACAGAATTCTTTATTTTTAAATGAAATATTATACTAATTGTTAATATCAAAATAGAGAAATATTGAAATAACCCAAATATATTTTATGAGTTCAAAATTTTTAGGATTTCAAAGGCAAGTTGATGTACAAAAACACTTGAAATCAGGGATAGTTGAAATTTGCAGCTCCTATATCTAATTTATATATGTATTTTTTGCATTAGGAGTAATATCCAAGTTCACATTAATAATAATTTCAAATGGAAAGTTGTTAATAGCTAGGTCATCTTGCAATATTAGAGTAATCATTTTTCAGACACAGTTAAATCACTTTCAAGATATTTACTGTCTGTTTTCATCCCTTACCTATAATACATTAAGTAGAAAACATATAAATCTATAGAAAGATGAATTGTGCCATTATCAGACGATGCATTAAGTAGATAGGCATAATCTTCTACAGGAATTTAATTAGCAGAGTACTCACACACTGTCCAGTTCAATTAAACAAGTATGTACTGAGCACCTACATTATGACAAGCAGTAAGCAGCGGACAAACCTGCTCTTGTGGTGCTTACAGCCATTAAGCAGGTAATTACCAAGGGCTAACTAATGCGGAAAAGGCCCAGGTCCTTTGAGAAACTAAATTTGGCCTAAGAAGTCAGAATGGCCCTCTTAAAGAAGTGCAAACTGAAAGATAAGTAAATCACAGAGTCATCGGGGTTATGAGGAATTGGCAACATACGTGGGTCATGGGGTAGAGATACAATGAAGAGACTTTTCAACAGAGAAAAAGTCTTAAAGCAGGAGAAAGAGCATGGTAAAACCATAGAAATTAAAGGAGATCTTTGGCAATTCATTCCTTTATTTGCCAAATATACCTCATTTGAGGATCTAATAATGAATAACTCTGTTCTAGACCCTGGAAATGCATTTTAGAAAATAAAACAAAGAAAAATATCTCCCTTATTGGAGCATACATTTTACTATGGAATGATTTAAAAATTAAATGCATCATGTATCAGATATGAAGTTCTTTGGAGAGGGGAGCATAATATGCAATATTGCAGCAGGGTATAGCAGGAAGCAGGGAAGGCTTCATTAATTTGGTGACATTTGAACAAAGACCTGATATAAAGAAAGGGTTAAAGCATGCAGATAGCTGAGTTAAGAGCAAGTATTTAAAAAAGCCCTGTTGTGGGAACAAGCTTTGGGTGTCCAAGATTCTGGAAAAGGCCAGTGTGGCTAGAGCGAAGTATCTGAAGGAACAAAAGGTAGGAAATGAAAAGTAGAGTCACAGGGGGTGGAGAGCAAAACTATGCAGTGCTTGGGAGGCAGTTATCAAGGCAACAACTTTTACTCTCCGAGGAAGAGAAAGCCAATGGAAGGCTCTAAGTCCAGTCATAATACAGTCTTATACATGTTTTAGGGAGATCGTCAGCTACTGGGTTGACCCTAAACTGTAGAAGGGCAAAGCCTTAACGGAGAAGGGGCAGGAAGGGAGTATTTTCATCTGATGTGGTTGGAGAGGCAGGCAGGGCCAAATCATGGGCAACATTGTAATCCAAGTTAAATATTTTAAACTTTAACATTAATATGGTGGGAAATTATAAACATTTTTTAAATAGAAGGATGTAATCAATAGATTTCTGTGTTAAAATTGTGCTATCCAGTATGGTATTCACTAGCCACGTGAGGTTACTGGGCATTTGAAATGCAGTTAGTTTAAATTGAAATCTGCTAAAGTATATACAGGATTTCAAATACTTCGAGAAAAAAAAAATTTAAAATCCAAGGAATGTAAAATATTTCAATGATTGATTTAATGTTGAAATGATAATATTTTGGATATATTGGGTTAAATAGAATATATTATTAAAATATAATTTCACCTGTTTCTTTTTAGTATTTTAATGTGGCTACTACAAAATTTAAAATTATTTATATGTGTCTCACTTTATATTGCTGTTAGACACAGTGTATTTAGAAGATCACTCTGTCTGAAGAATGGATTAAAGTGGGCAAGAATAGTTGCTGAGAGGCTAGTTATTAGACTGTTCTCAAGAACAGTTCGAATATCACTAGCCTATTCTAAATATCTTAGGAGGTGTTCTAAGCATTCTGAAAAGATTCTAAGAAGTGGAAAATTTAACAGAAAACGTGTCAGATAAGAAATTATTTAAGTTCTTGTTTTAGCTACCAAAGAAAGTAAATAAAAGGTAACATTGTCTTGCTGCACAAAATTAAGTTATAAGCACGCTACTTTATACTCTGAACAATATTTTTGTCTGAAATTTGCATGGCTGATTAAAAGAAGAAAACAATATGCTTATAATTCTTCTTTATATGTCTTATAGGTTCTCTATGTGTACATGTAATAAAGATCTTTCATATTGTGGTTCTATGGCATACATATTCCTAATTAATTTTAAACGGTCTTATTCTACAGAATAATATAAAAAGCCTTTTAAATAATATTTAAAATGTTTTAAATATTACTTTATCTTAAAATAATATTTTACATACCATTGCAATATTTAAAATGTAAACTCCCCACTTAGATTTATATATTCTCTATAAATTGACTAGTATGTTAGAAATTTAAATATTGTTACAGATTAAAGGTATTATTTAAGTTTCAGGTCCAACTTTTTAATTTTTGGCTAATTATATTTTTTCTTTTTTTGGTTTTTTTTGTTTTGTTTGTTTGTTTGTTTGTTTTGAGATGGAGTCTCGCTCTGTCGCCCAGGCTGGAGTGCAGTGGCGCAATATCAGCTCACTGCAAGCTCTGCCTTCCGGGTTCTTGCCATTCTCCTGCCTCAGCCTCCCGAGTAGCTGGGACTACAGGCGCCCGCCACCACGCCGAGCTGATTTTTCGTATTTTTAGTAGAGGGGGGTTTCACCGTGTTAGCTAGGATGGTCTCGATCTCCTGACCTTGTGATCAGCCCGCCTTGACCTCCCAAAGTGCTGGGATTACAGGCATGAGCCACCGTGCCCGGCAATTTTGGGCTAATTATTCACAGACCTATCCTGTCGAATATATTCAGTTATTTTAAACTGCATATTTTAGTAGAAAACAATTATTTTATTGGCAAACTGTATAAGGTAGATTTATTGAATATTTTATGCAACATTGTCATAACTGCTGTCCTAAGATCACATTTAGTAATTAAATATTTTTAAACAATACTTTATGAAAATGTTAGCAATGTTTCTCATATATTATTTATGTATTCTGAATTTTCAAAATTTTAGAACAATATTTTAATGATAACCTTTTTTGATTGACTATATACTATTTATTTATTAACAAGTTATTGAAGAGACTATTGTTGTATATATGTGTACCACCACTCCTCGTTGATGTTGATATTGAATAACCAACCTCTTGAAAGTAATTTTACTGTGTGGAATTGATAATTTTGCTTCTTTTGAATTACTAGATCATTTATAAAAATATTATTATAAAAGCAAACATAAACTATCAAAAAATAGAGTTACAGCATATACAAAAGAAAATTTAGCCACTAAGAAAGGTGTCAAAGACATACTTTCACCAAATTAGAATTTTCTTCTTGACTACTCAGAAGAACTGAAGGGAAAATAGAATGTAAATACATTTTGAACAGAGTGATTTAATGTTATTTAATGCCATCTCTGAGAATGACACAAAATCATTTTCCTTACTGCCAGTCATGGGCATCCCCGTTCTTAGATAAGCACTGATATTTTGTGTGCATGTGCCTGTGTGAGTGTGTGTGTGTATGTGTGTATGCTTGAGGTGTGATTTTAAAAATTAGCAGCCTCAGCTAAAATATGATTGCGTTGTGGTTTTATTAACTCTCAATAACTAATTTCATTTGTTAATCTTAATATGTATGTCTTCTCTATGTATATGTAACACTGTACTCTGAGATCCAATGTGTGTATAAAGTATGTTGTACATGTACAAATAAAAGAATCCTAGCAATAATAACTAAAAAAATGTTTATTTCTCTTTTTACAGCTTGCAGACCAGGATTCTATAAAGCTTTTGCTGGGAACACAAAATGTTCTAAATGCCCTCCACACAGTTTAACATACATGGAAGCAACTAATGTCTGTCAGTGTGAAAAGGGTTATTTCCGAGCTGAAAAAGACCCGCCTTCTATGGCATGTACCAGTAAGTCTGTACATTTTGAATTTGGAAATTCTGTTTCCAACCCTTTTGGTCTTTTCATTCTAAATTTAAAAAATAAGTAAATGTACAAAATCTTGCATTATCAATGCTATTTGTCTGTGTTAACAGTCAAGGAAAAAGCTTCTCTCTCTTCTCAGCATAGCTGCTTTTCAACTCTTTGTAAAGAATGTGTTTACTCCTCAAAATTTGTTTTGATTCATGAGGTACAAATGCCAGCACTGGTTTGAGGCCCTACAAGTTTTCCTTATCCATAATTTGTCCTTAGGAAATTATAGCAGTTGAAGGCTGCATGAGAAGTTATGAACAAAACTTCTGTTCTTTGCTTCAACCCTTTACCAGTTTAAAGCACATCAATTTAGGACCATATAGTTAACGTGTGAGGGAGATTCCAGAGGAAACTTTAAAAGTCATAGTGTTATTGTTATGTAGAAAAGTTCAAGTTTCCTTGACATTTATCTTTAAAGGCAGGTACTTTTGAGTTTTTCCACATTTCACCTCTTACTTTCTCTCCAATATTTTTGGTTAGAAGCAATGGAATGTTAAACCTAAATGTGAAGGTCATTTTAATGCATACACCAAGAATTTTAAATGAATTGTATTCTTCTATTATTAAAAAATTGTAAAATATCAGTACATTTAAAAAATAAAAGTGAATATATTAATACATTGCTAAGTTATGCAAAAGTAAAATATCACCCCTTAGATTTTTTTAAAGTCTTGTTTAACATGTTAACATAAAAACAAAAAACACAATATATAAATTTAGAAAAAGGTAGAGGAGACTTTTTTTTTTTTGAGACAGAGTTTTGCTCTTGTAGTCCAGGCTGGAGTGCAGTGGCATGATCCTGGCTCACTGCAGCCTCCACCTCCCGGGTTCAAGCGATTTTCCTGCCTCAGCCTCCTGAGTAGCTGGGACTACAGGCATACACCCCCACGCCTGGCTAATTTTCATATTTTTAGTAGAGATGGGGTTTCACCATGTTGGCCAGGCTGGTCTCGAACTCCTGACCTCAGGCGATCCACCTGCCTTGGCCTCCCAAAGTGCTGGGATTACAGGCATGAGCCACCGCCCCTGGCCAAAACTATTTTTTATGAAGAGTTACAGCTTGCAAGGTGGCCATCCTACAGGCTGGGAAATATAGCCTCTGACCAAGCGAGACATGCACTTTGAGGGTGGTAAGAATGACAGGGAAACATGCACATGCACAATTGAGCTTCACGCTTCAGCATGGGACCCATGTACAAAAAATGGCCATGTTAGCACAACCCAAGGTGGAGTTTTCAGCCCTCTGATGTCAAAAGGTGAAGCAGAGGACATAGAAACCCTCACTGAGCATACTCTGGCCTGGCCAGAACTACTCCGTGGTTGGTGGTCTCTTATCAGGAAGGAATGCTGGTTAGTTTTTATGTCTAAACCACAGAAAGGGAGGGGCAGCATCAGATAGTTGATATCGGCGGTGGAGTGGGTCTTTAAAAAGGGCTGGCTTCTGTTTAACCCTTAAGGAAGAAAGCTTAATGGTAGTGAAGGAGGGAGGTGTGTCCAGCCTCTCATCTCATCATCATAGTCGGGATCTCAATTTTGAGGTTTCTCTGGGGTAAGCTTGGCCATGAGGGGGTCTGTTCAGTAGGTTGTGGAATTCGGATTTTATTTAATTTTTATAAACAATAGTTTTTGGGGAACAGGTGGTGTTTGACTGCATGGGGGAAGTTCTTTAGTGGTGATTTCTGAGATTTTGGTGCACCCATCACTTGAGCAGTGTACACTGTACTCAATGTGTAGTCTTTTATCACTCACTACCCTCCCATCCTTCCCCACTGAGTTCCCAAATTCCATTATATCATTCTTATGTTGTTGCTCCTCATACCTTAGCCACCAGTTATGTGAGAACATATGATGTTTGGTTTTCCATTCCTGAATTACTTCACTTAGGATAATGATCTCCAACTCCAGGTTGCTGCAAATACCATTATTTTGTTCCTTTTTATTGCTGAGTAGCATTCTATGGTGTGTGTGTGTATGTGTATGTATATATATATATATATAATGTAAATGTGATATAAATGTTTATATATATATATATATATATATATATATATATGTATGTCACATTTTCTTTATCCACTTATTAGCTGATGGGCATTTGGACTGGTTCCATATATTTTTGCAATTGCAAATTGTGCTCCTATAAACGTGCATGTGCAGGTGTCAAATAATGACATGTGTTCCTCTGGGTAGATAGATACCTAGTAGGGGGAATTGCTGGATCAAATGTTAGTTCTCCTTTTAGTTCTTTAAGGAATTTCCATACTGTTATCCGTGGTAGTTATACTAGTTTACATTCCCACCAGCAGTGTAAGTGTTTGCTTTTCACCACATCCACATCAACGTTTATGATTGTTTGATTTCTTAATTATGGCCATTCTTGCAGGAGTAAGGTGGTATTGCATTGTGGTTTTGATTTGCATTTCCTTGATAATTAGTGATGTTGAGCATTTTCTCATATGTCTGTTGGCAGTTTGTATGTCTTCTTTTGAGGATTGTCTATCCATGTCCTTTGCCAACTTTTTGATGGGATTATTTGTTTGTTTGTTTTTTCTTGCTGATTTGTTTGAGTTCCTTGCAGATTGAGTTCCTTTGTTGGATGCATAGTTTGCAAATATTTCCTCCCGCTCTGTGGGTTGTCCATTAACTCTGCTGATTATTTCTTTTGCTGTGTGAAAGCTTTTTAGTTTAATTAGGTCCTATCTATTTGTCTTTGGTTTTCATTGCATTTGCTTTTGGGTTCTTGGTCATGAACTCTTTGCATAAGCCAATGTCCAGAAGAGTTTTTCTGATGTTCTCTTCTAGAATTTTTATGGTTCCAGAACTTAGATTTAAGTCTTTGATCTATATTGATTTGATTTTTGTATAAGGTGAGAGATGAGGATCCAGTCTCATTCTTCTACATGTGGCTTGCCAATTGTCCCAGCACCATTTGTTGAATAGGGTGTCCTTTCTCCACTTTATGTTTTTGTTTGCTTTTATTTTTATTTATCAGTTACGTAAGTCAGACATTAAGGTGAACATTTGCCCTTCCTGGTGATGAATTGGTACCAAAATTTTGCTTATTTTATTTACTTCCATAGAAGCAAAACTAGACTTATGTAATGTCGCATATTTCTTAGAGGCATTTCTTAGAGATGTCCCAATTTTTTAAACTTAACTAATGCAGTTCATAGATTTGTCTGTATTAGTGTAGACTTCCTTATAAAATATTTTTATGGAACACATTTAATAAAAACGTAATACATTCATTGTTGCTATTCATTAGTAGATGTAATTTTGACTTTCTGATTGTAAATGCTAAGTGACTGCTTTCTTCGGAAAATTACAGCCCAGAAAATTACTACTTAGGTTTTTTTTTTTCCTGTGAACATATTTTAAATTTATAAATAGCAAAATAAAACTTCTGAATATAATTTCTCACTTATGGAAAAAAGTTTTTAGCAGACAAATATTCGTGTTACTATACATGCAATCTTTCTTGCATGGTTACTGAATAGTATTATATATATTATGGACAACATACTAGAGCTTAGATAGTTTCTGATATTTCAAATAGTTACAGTCCTGTCAGGCATGTATCCCTCAAAACCTATGTAGGAAACTGAATGGAGCTTTCTAAGTGTTAGAGGAAAATATCTTTTTATTTTCTTAGGAAGCTATAAATAGAAAATTGGTAAATTGAGGAAATAAGTTGCCATCAATGTAACCCTTTAGTAAAGTAGTATAGTCAATAATTGAGAAGGCTTAGTTAGAGTTATTCAGTGTGACAAACTAGTCAAAGAAAAATAAATATGGGCTACAGCAAGGTCTATGAATGTGATAAGCTTGTCAGTCATTTTTGAATCAGATATGTGTATTTTTCCACTTACCATTTTATGTCACTTGAATTTGCTATCATTTCTAATTTCCTTTTTTAATGATTAATATTATAAATTATATTTCAGAAATGCTAGCCTACCTTGTTTATACAAAGTAGAAGCAAAGAAAGGTTTAATTCTGTCATGGCTGGGCAGAATTTTAGACAGGGAACCACATGCCATTGTTGCTATAGGGCAGGAAAAATAATTTTTCTTCTACGCTTCATAGTTCTTAGTTGAGACAGACTCCAGTAACAAAAGAGATTAGCAAGAGAAAAGCAAACAGTAATTTACTAACATGTACCTCTTGTATACATTGGACATACCTAGGGAATGAGTAAATCTCAAAGAGGTAGCTTTGGGTTTAGATTTAAATACGATCTTCAGCTGCAGCAAAGAAAGAAGAGTTTTGGGTGGGGGAGCAGTAATGGGGAGGTAAAATCACAGTAAACCAGGATAGAATTTGTTATGTTGATTTAAGTCAGTGCCTTCTTCATGGATAAGAGTTTCTAGTGGCTTAAGGATCCTTCTCTTCCTGAGAAGACAGAGAGATACACTTACAAATGGAGATTTCCTTTGTAGATACAAATTTTCCATAGAAAAGGGTGATTTCTACTTTGTTTTCAGAGCTGCTACTGTGTCTGCAGTTTCTCAAATAAAATGACTCAAAATAATCCTTATGCCAAAGAGGCATATTTTTGAGTGGTGTATTCTGGTCTCCTATAGCCGTATTTTAGGGTGACATATTCTGGTCTCCTCCAGTCATATTTTGGAGGGCATAATTTGATCTCCTACATTGTTATCAGTGATCCAAAGAGAGAACCCCCAAAGAAAAGTGAAATATAGGGCTTTAGTCAAGTTTTCCTAGTCCAGACCCAGGAAGCTTTCTTCTCAAGGCTTCTCTCTGCTACTTCTTTAAGAGCTTACTTACTTTCTTAGGCAGAGACTCAGCTTAGTGCTGAGTTCACTGTCTTTTAAAGCCAGATTTTCTCAGAGCAAATCTTGGTGATGTAGGAGCAAAGGGAAAGCTACTCTTTCACCCTTTCCGAATGTTTACTGATATGAACTGACAATAGCCAGATTAATAGGAGAAAAATGCATAGAAATGTATTAATGTGCATAAGCATGGGGGGGCATATAAAACATGAGACTTGTAGAAGGTCCAGATGGTGAGGTTTATATACCCTCTTTGTAGGGGAAAGGAAATGGGGCATGTAGACAATTGGAGGGATAGTAAGTGATTTTTAGGAGAAATGAGTGCACTCAAGGAACAATGGCCTGGGAGAAAGTTCCTCTGAGGTCTGAGGGAGGTGGTGAAGAAGATGAAGGGTGGAACTGTAGTATGAAGAAAAATAGTGTTATTATGCAGATAAAGTATCTCAGGTAATCCCTAGGAGCTGCCCTCAGCAGAAGAGATGAAATGTCTTCCTGGGCTTGGTGATGACTTATAGTCGTTTCTTTTTTCCAGTGGTTAATTTTTGCTGGTTGTTTGACAAGATTCTTAGGGAAGGGCTTTTAAGACAATGCATTTCTTCTGGATGAAGTTCCCTTAAACAAATAAAGAAACTTCAGAAAAATCCCCTATTTGTGCCATGGGAATGAAAGGGGATCAGAGAGACGGGTTGAGGTCAGAGAGACATTTTGGTTTTGAGGTTTATTTCTGAGGCCTTGCAGTTTCCTCTAATCCAAAGAACTCCACATGCCAAAGGACCATATTTTAGGGTGTGATTTTCTGAACTCTGAAAGCATTTATTAGATTGTAAGGTTGGGCAAATTATTTAACTTCTCTTAACTCCAGTTGTACCATCTGAATTGATAACAATACATACCTCATACTGCTGTCACAATGATTTAAATGAGTTAATATTTGAAAAGTGCTAGAAACAGTACCTTGCACATAATGGGTGTGACATAAATGCTTGTTAAATTAAAAAGAAAGCTGTTCTCTTACAATTCATTTTGAAAGAGTGTCTGGTAAGTTAAAATTCAAACTATTAGAAATTTTATGTTGATGCTATTTTGTCAGGTTCACAACTTCCATCATTTGCATTCCTGCAAACTAAAAACAAAAATAATAATAATATACTGAATGCCTAAGACCTTTTCACAAAATATATTAAGTCCTGCACCTCTAAGCCTATCATCTGACATTGTTAGCAGTGGCAAATCTAACAGGCCTGCAGCGACTTGATTCCCGCCTCCTCATAGGAAAGAATTTGGCTGAGGGGCATAAGTCAGTATGAGACCAAGGCAAGTTTTAGAACAGGAGTGAAACTTTATTAAAATGTTTTAGAACAGGAACAAAAGAAAGTACACTTGGAAGTGGGCCAAGCAGGCACCTTGACAGATCCAGCTGCCTCATTTGGCCCTTTACATGAGGTTATGTACATTGGCATGGTTCCGGGGTTTCTGTTTCTTCTCTCCTGATTCTTCCCTTGGGGCAGGCTGTCTTCATGCACAGTGGCCTGCCGGCACTCTGGAGGGGCCACATGCACAGTGTGTTTACTGAAGTTATGCACATGTTCACGGGAGTCATTTTTTCTTACTGAGTGTTCCTAGGGGAAGGTCATATACTGGTCAAACTCTGCAATTTTGCCTCTTATGCACCTGCTTGAGCCCACTCGTCCAATTCCTGAGATCTTATTGGTAAGCAGCTGATCACCAGCTTCAGGTGTTTTCTATCTATTGGGAGACTGCTGTTCCCTGGCACCAGCTGCTGCCAATTATTATTTTAGAGCGCTATTTTAACAGCCACCTGACCATCACCTGGTCATTGCCTGACATTCCTGGGGTGGAGGACCCTCTCCTGCCCTGTTCATGTCTGCCTAGCTGCCTACTCTAGCAGTATCAGTGAAGTAGTCTGAATCATACCTTGATTAGTATGGAGTGACCGTAGCAGTTATTACAATATATGCAAAAAAAAAAAGCAAGTACCATAAACTTCAAAATATTATGTCTTCTAAAACTTAAAAGATGAGATTGTTGGGGAAGAAGATCAGAAAAATGACAAGTTAAGAGGTTGTTGAATAGTTACACGTAAGAAGTTCATGGTAAGTCCAGCAAGATATAGAACTTTTGGGGCCAGGAATCGAACAAGCAGTCAATCTTTCCTGTTTTTCATTAACCACAAACAGTAGCAATATTTTAATAGATATACATTATCTCCATGCTAGATATTGTATTTCCATGAATTTGCCATTATTTATTTCCTTTATTCTTATGATGTATTATCTAAGGGTTGGAATTTAGATCATCAGTCATTCTCGTCACTATCTGCTGTCTTGGTCAATCTTAGCATTTAAAACAGTGCTTTCAGAGAACCTTCTAGGGATTTAAAAGGAAGCATTTTTTGGTTTCAGGGGCAGAGAGAAAAGTAACTAAAAATTTCAAGTGTGTGATGAAACCATTTTGAATGTATGATTAATAAAATGAAGAGCTAAAATTGTGGAAATGAATAACCAAAATATTTGGCCAGTAAATGGCCTAGTAGGTGAAAATTTCATAGATAGGTATAGGAGGTAATCATATAAATGATAAGATTTTAAGGATGCTAAGAAGTCCGGTTCCTTAGTGATTTTCTCAAAACAACAGCAACAAACCTAAAATTTTTCTAGTACAACACAGCATGAGATTTTACCATTAAGAGTTTTACAAATTTCTTTGGGTTTGTAGAGATGGTGTCTTTTTATTTTATAATCCCAATTTATTCACATAAAGATTATTAGGTGTCTCAAATGGCTGCAGTCTAAAGAAAATTATGTCTCACATTCAAAGTTAATCCTTCCAATTGTTGGGGGATGATCTGATCTTTCAATTTTCTGTTGGGCCTGGCTGTTTCTGTTTATCTCCTCTACTGAATTTTTGTTTCTGCTAACTCCTTCCTTAGAACCTATAGTATACATTCAAATTTCTATTATCAGGCCGGGCGCGGTGGCTCACGCTTGTAATCCCAGCACTTTGGGAGGCCAAGGCGGGCGGATCACGAGGTCAGGAGATCGAGACCATGGTGAAACCCCGTCTCTACTAAAAATACAAAAAAATTAGCTGGGCATGGTGGCGGACGCCTGTAGTCCCAGCTACTCGGAGAGGCTGAGGCAGGAGAATGGCGTGAACCTGGGAGGCGGAGCTTGCAGTGAGCCGAGATTGCGCCACTGCACTCCAGCCTGGGTGACAGAGCGAGACTCTGTCTCAAAAAAAAAAAAAAAAAAAAAAAAAACAAATTTCTATTATCAAAAAAATGCTCCCAGTCCAATTTTTCTCTTCTCTAAAACAAATACCTTGGAAAAATCATCATCATTGGCTGTCTACTTTTCACTTTTCATTTGCTTTTTACTGTGTTGCGTTTAGATGTTCCCATTCACTCTACTGCAAGAAGATTTTGTTGTACTACTTCTAGTAAACTGCATAAGAAAAATTCACCAATGATCTTCATTGACGTTTTGTATTAGAAACATTTTTTGTCCTGTTATTCATGACACTTATCCTGTTGATCATTCTCTTTTTCTTGCAACTCCCTGTTCCCTTTTAATCTAAGACATTGCAATCTCTGTTTCACCCTCCTAATTTTGTGATCATTTTGTTTATCACCATTGATGATTCTTCTTCTTTTGCTCATCTGTTAAATATTAAATTTTCCCATGTTCTTTTTATCGCCCTTTTATCTTTTCATATGTTCTCCTTATCTCCCATAATTTCAAATGCCACCTGTAGATAGATGATGCCCATATTTTTATCCATATCTCAGTCTTCTCTTCTGAGGTGCAAAGTCTTCTAGACAACTGATCGTGGGATCTGACAACCTGTATGTCCTATGGAAACCTGCCCACATCTCTGACCTTATATTATAGCACACTCCCCTTGATTACCAAACTCCTGGACTTCAAAGATGCTGAACTTGTTTTCATTCTCAGTGCCAGCAGTTTCCTCTACTTGAAATGCTCCTTCCTTAGGTTTTATTTTTGCTATTCAGAATCAAATATCAGCTTTTAGGGCAGGCATTTCCTGACTGCCCCCTCAAAATAAAATTATTCTCAGTTACTCCTTTTTTTGTCATTGTGCTTTCTTTTTTATAGATCATATCATTCTTTGACAATACTTGGTTTATTTATATACTTGCTTCCTCATTTATTGTCATTCTGTTCACAAGAGACTACAAGGTACCTGGCATATAGTAGACACTAAGAACCTGATGAATGAATAACTAACAATTTCAAGCTCAACCTGAGGTAGCCAATATTGTTGCTTTCTCTCTCAGACTGCTTATCAAGCCTAGCTTTTGTTTCTGTGTCCTGATGAATCCTCATCAATCCACCCATCTAAGCCATGAAGTTTAAGTCATAAACCCTACCCCCGACCTCAAAATAGCCTTTTGGTTCTACTTTTTAGCATTTCTTCTATCCATTCCTTCTTGTAAATTCCTGGCCTTATCCTTTTAGTTAAGACTCTCAACTTTCCTTTGGGCTAATTTAACAATCTCCTAGCAACTCTCCTTCCTTTAGTCTTCCATCCTTCCTAAATATCTTCCAAATTATTAGAAAGTATCATTTCTAAAAGAACAACAATGACAATGAAAAACTTTGATCATATCCCCACTGCTGCTTATAGCCTTTCACATCTACAACCCTTCTTTGCCAAAATTATAAGTCAATCTAAGGACATCCAAGGTCCAGGCTTGGTCTGTCTCTCCCTAACCAACTTTAACTTTACCAGGATTTCTCAAACAGTCTGGATCTTAATCCAGTTATTCCAGTTATACCAGTTACACACCTGCAGGTTTGGGCTTCCTTGTTTTTGTTGTTGTCGTTGTTTTCTTTTTAAAAATTCACTGTTTCTTTTGCATTAACTGAAAAATATATTTTAAAAATTAGGAATAAGAAATTTAAAAAGTAAGCTGAATGTTTTATCTAATATTTTAATCTATTTCGTATCCTCTTAACTTTCTTTCTCAGGTGACTCATTAAATGTGTGCTCTGTACTTTAAAGAATGAACTGTGGAGGACACTCCACACTGTCAGGTCTTGGTCAATTAGGGCTGCCTCTGGGAGCAGTTTGGAGTACAGGAGATCCTGCTATCTGCCAAGAAGTCTGTTACCAAAATAACTGTCCAAGGCTTTTCCAGGCCAAAAGGGAAAAATAGTCACTGAGGTTGGAGAAACAAAGTAGGCAAATAAGAGTTATTTTAAAAGTACTTGTCAAGCAGAAAACACAAAGCAGGAGAAGATGGAGAGGAACGAAGTAAGAGTCTAATAGGTGGGTGAGTGAGATGTTAGAAAAAACAAAATCCCATGGTCTTAGCACTTTTACTTTGATGTTTCTCATGTATTTAAATCAATAGAGAAATTGTCTTTTAAAACTATTAAACAGGTGCTGAAAGATTAACACATTTAACAAACATTTATGTTGCCTACTTAGAAAAGTTCAAACATAAAATGTAAGTCATACACATGGGTAATTCTAATGCGTACCCTTAGGATTTTCTTTTGTATTGTTTTATCTAAATATGCAGTCAAACAAATACCTATGAGTGAAAACATTTTGCTACAACTTCATTCTTAATACACAGGCAAATATCAAGTCTTTGTGTTTTATATACAGTGACAATGATTGGGAAGAAAGCATAAAACTTGAATTTACATTTGCTCTAAGGCTAACAGTGTAAAGCATGGTTTTTTTAGTGCTGGAATAATTGGCCACTTGAGAAAATTATTATTCTCTCACTCTTACTCTGCGTAGAGCAAACAGTGGTTGAGATATAGATGGAGAAGTATTCTTTCCTCTTTTCAGCTGCTCTAGCCACATCGCCGCTCCTGGGTATGCTCAGGATGCTCACAATCCGAGTATCCCTGTTCTGCTTGTTACCTCTTCTTCCCCTGCCATCTCTTTACTTTTATTCTCTTTTTCTTAAATGTAAGTTTTGCATGAAGAAAACCATTTTGGCCCCCTTGCTTTTCCAACTCACAACTGAAATTCAGAAGTGCAGCTGATTGTTCAGGTGACTCATTGTACAGACAATGCAGCATTCACAATTTTGCAGAGCCTAGAAAGGGAGAAATTGCAACGATAGTTGTTTTTTTTTTATTTTGTTTTTTTACCTCAAGCAAGCTATTCTATTTTAGACTTATCATAAAAATAACTTAAATATTCACTTCGTATATTGCAATGCTGTGTTTTTAAAATTAAAATAACCCTTACACTACTGAATAGACACCTATATGTAATGAATCCTCGTTTCCCCAATTATAGATTACTGATAGATATCACTTGAGTTTGATGGAATTGCCTAAACCCATATACTTTAATTTATATTTCAGCAGAGGTTCTTTTATCAAATAATCTAGGAGAGTTTCCTCTATAAGAGGTATTATTAAGTGGCCATTCTGCCGATGTTGGAGGCTCAAGTTACCACTTGTTGCCAGTATGACTTTATTCCTGACCTCTGCAGTTGTATCTCAGAAAGAATTGTCCCACTCAATATCATCTGTTTGTACAAAACAGATAATAATCAAGAAATCATCCATAATTTGAAACAGAACATCCATAATTATTGCTACAATGTTATGCATTTTGAGGAAAGTTTATTAATTTGCTTGAATTTATTCATTCATTGTTTTGCTTTTCCCTCTGAAATTATGACAGCGCTCAGACTCTTCATATTTCTATTTCCATTTCTAATGGATGCTTGTCTAAAAGTAATTTACTCAAACATGGAAAAGGCCATATGTCAGTGAGCATGATTTTTTCCATGGTATTAGGGAAACTGGATCATGTTTATCTCAAAAAATCTAAGGCCAGGTCCTCATTATTTTATTTATATTTAAGTGCTCTTTTTCTCATTCATGTGATTATGTTTACTTTTACTATTGATCTGCATATCTATAATACATTTCTGTAATTATTACAATTAGTTATTCTATGGACTAATATTGAGGCTTTCTTCCTGCATTGATAAGGATAGTTGATAGCTACCATTTTGGAAATTTCCCAAGCTAAAATTATGTACATGCTCTATGGCATAGAAACTTGAAGATGCAAATGCTTACTTTTCAGGTTTTCAAGTGTCTAGAGAACTGTATTTTGAGAAATTTTTATTCTCTGCTAATGGGTAAAGAGATGGTGGCACCTTATTCTCTTACGGGTCTTTATTAGTTAATCTCAGTGTTCATAATATAAACATTCCCTTCTACTTCAAATAATTTTCATGTAATATAGATCTGTTCTTAGTAGCACTGGGCTCTTATAAAAATTATAACCTTGAATTACCTGCTTTACAATACTTGTCAAAATTTGTACTATGTGAAATATAATTCTTAGAGAATTGCACAAAACCATGCGTTGCATTCATTTCTTTAGTTAAAACACGTTACCTTTAGTTCAAGCTAGATTAGCAGACTTGTGCCTATGAAAAAAATTACTTCAGTGTAATATGTGCATTATTTGTTAAGTGTCAATCATCTCTTCTATAAAATGGGGATATTAATAACCATTTTACAGGGTTATTGTGATGATTGAGTGAAACAAATTATGTGAAATATTAAGTACACCCCTTACAGTTAGCTATATTTTTTTCAATACATGCTTACCAGGTATAAAAGTAATCAGTTCTGACAGACGATAGCAAGGAGTTGTCACAAAGGAGGTAACAACTAAATCAGAATATGAAGGCTGAGTAGGAATTTTTCAGAAAACAAAAGGAAGTAAAGGCAATGCAGGAACAGTATGTACAAAGGCAAAAGGGAGCAAGAGGCTAAAGAATGGACGGTGGCCTGGTATGAAGACACTTGTAGACAAAGCTGAGAAATTTAGGTTTTATTCTGGAAATGAATGGTATTTGGTCTATTAGATTTGTATTTGCTTGTTTTCTTTAACTATTAATTTTAAAAATAAAATAACTTCTAAAAGTTATCTAAGTCCTGATTGATGGGACTATGAAAACATTAATGCATAACAAGTTTTGTTTTACGTATCAATTTAATTACTGAAAGTAGGTGCAAGCATATCAAAGATAACCAGAAGCAATCCGTTTTGCTATATGGAATGCAAAAGATTTGAAGTGTGCATACTCCTTAATTTTGAGTAATATTTATTTTTAAAACTTAAGTTTCAGTTGCTCTTCTGTATATAAAATTATTTAAACCCTCTAACAGCATTATTTAAGGGAGTCTCTTATAGGAAGGCAATAATCAGTTACTAATTTGTATGTTTTGAAAATGTGTATTTGACAATACTTTGGAAACAAAAAACTATAGAAAAATACAGTGGACCCTTGAACAACATGGGGGTTAGGGGCACCAATCCACTCCCCACTTGCCGTTGCAAACCTGCATCTAACTTTTGGCTCACCCCAAACTTAACTACTAATAGCCTACTGTTGAACAGAAATGTAATGAGAATATAAACAGTTGATTAATACATTTTATATGTTATATATTATATATTGTATTATTACAATAAAGTAAGCAAGAGAAAAGAAAATATAATTAAGAAAATCATAAAGGAAGATAAAATGTATTCACTATTTATTAAGTGAAAGTGGATCATGATGAAGGTCTTCGCCCTCATTGTCTTCAGGTTGAGTAAGCCGAGGAGGAGGAGAGAAAGAAGGGCTTATTCTTTCTGTCTCAGGGGTGGCAGAGGCAGAAAATGTGGAGGAGGTGAATGGGGAGGCAGGAGAAGCAGGCACACTTGGTTTAACTTTTAATGAAAAAGATTCCACAATATAAGTAGACCCATGCAGTTCAAAATCCATGTTGTTCAAGGGTCAACTGTACGTTTTCATATTTATTTGACAAATTTTCTATCTATAGGCTGAATATGATGTAATAGAGTTTTTAAAAATCTAAACAGATAAATACGAGGCGTCGTTCTACCTCTAATGAACTGCATAACCTTAATGTAATTATCGTCCTTTTCTGAACCTCCTTTCTTCATCTGCATATACTGATATGGTTCCTTCCTGTGCTAAGATCGGAGCTCCAGTTTTGTGATTGCCATTCATTTCCAAATAGAAAATATTTAATAAACAAAACCTATAGATAGAAAAAGAAGTGATTTAGAGAAAAAGAATATGAAATTCATTTACAAGATGCTCCTATGAAATACATTTTTTTAAAGATTATATAGGACGGAGATGAGCTTAACAATATGGATGTAGATTAAAGACAAAATTAATAGTGAAGATACAAAGGATGAAATGACTTTTAGCGTTTAAAATTTTGTATATATAGAGAGAGAGAGCTGACAACTTATATTTTCAGTACAATATTTATGTCTGGGGATACGCTTTTTCATCTCCACCTATGTACTTATTTTTCTGTAGTTAATTCTACAGTCTCACTGATATGTAAAAGCATTTACCTAAGCATCTTTAAATGGTTCAGTGTGTTCTTTTAATCTTGTCTTTGGCCCAGATTAGCATAGAACTATTTTTCTCTCATTTGTAAACTCAGAAATATGAATAAATTTGTTTTCTGTTAATAAACCATGCTACTACATTCTTGGCAGTCATTAAATTAACAAAGGTAGTAACTTAAGACCTGATTAAATATAGCTTAATAGGCAATTGTCTTTCATGACTTGGTATCTTCAGATATTTCGGTGAAATTTTTATTATTCTTAAGATTTTCAAAAGTACCTCTGCAAACTATAATTAGCTATTGACTTAATTGGTGAACAGTCACTCTTCAGCCCATATGAAAAATCCCCCTGTGTGTTTATGGGTTTAACATATTTTTATGATTATAAATGTGAAACATAAATCTGTACTGGTTGATGCGACAACTGAAATATGGCCCTTCAGCTTGTTCTTCTTCTGTGTCAGCCTTTATTTAAGCATGTTCTGCAGAATGCTAGTATTCCTCTAGATGCGCCTTGGAAAATAAGATTCTGTGAACAAATTTTTGGGAAATGTTGGATTCAACAAAGTGAAGCGAATAGTGTTAATTTTGTTTCCGCATCAGTCCACCAAAAGAGTCTTATCTGAGCAACAAACTGATTTTTGTGTGATATTTTGTGGGACTAGAAGTATTGTATAGGACATATTTTGAGAAACACAGTTATGTTTAAAAACAATTTACATTAAAAACTTAAGTGAAATAAAACAAAACAAAAATCATAGCACCTGGCCTCTGCTACTCTGAGAGGAAGGTTGGGACCTACCGGGACAGATGTTTTTCTGGTAAGGGAGAGACAGCCTTGCTATAAGCATCTCATAAATTTTACTGGTAGAACTCTGTTCCTTTATTCTTTAAAATTATAAAGTAGAAATTCAAACTGAAGCAAATGAAAAGTGTTTTATAGTTAAAAAATCTAGTGGAAAATAAAATTGTAACATAACTAATAGAAATTAAGTTGTAGTTTTTAGGTAGTTTATTATATGATGGACTTGAAAAACAGCTAGTTTCAAATCAGAATAATTGCCTTTTTCTTATGAAGTTAGTCTGGAGGATGAGGACTGGAGATTGCTTTCTTTCTATGTGAATTACTTGTTTCTTTTAAAGAAACAAAATCAACATAAGGAAATACCTGAGAGTTTTCGATACAGATGCCTCCAAAAGTGTTATTGCTGCCATGTTATTTTTTCAATGTGTCACATAATGTTTGTATAATTTATAAATGATAACAAAGCAATCAGGCCACATTCATAAAAGCCCAGTGACACATAATTTAGTTGAAACTGAGGATTAGAATTAATTGTCTCTCTTTGTTCCAAGTTCTAAATCTTAGTAAATGATTCACTGCATGTCGTTACAGCTTAATATTTGCATGAAATCACAGTTTAGCTGGCATAATTTAACAGCAATTAAAAAGCTATTTAATCATCATGCAAATTGGTATGAGGGCCCTTGAATAAGAAGGGTGTCAGCCTTCTTGTTTTTTTTTTTTTTTTTGTAAGTATCTCCAGGCGGACATCTATATACTTGTAGACACCCATAACATAATTGATAACATTCTTCCTAGAATGAAAATATAAGTGAATAATAATTCATGTTTTCCATTATAAATAAAAGACCAACCATATGAATATGTCATTCTGTAGGAAAACATTATTATGATAATGATAATGAATCTTTATCTCCTAGACATAAGTCTAGGTTGGAGGTAAAAAGCTACATTTATCCCTGTTCTCTAGTGTATAATCCCCTTCATGTTTGCCTTTCTGAAGGTAGATGTTTCTGTAAACCCTATGGAACATGAAATGGCATAAAGCGAGGCACCCAGCAACCTTTTAGAAAAAATGATTCATTGCATTTGTAGGTGATACACCTATAGGTAGCTGAGGTCCCTTGCTGTTGTACATAGAAAACTATCATTCCAATGAGCCTAGCTGTCCTGCACTATCTAGCCTCTCCCTGTTCCTTAAATCTTACTTCATGCATCCTCCCTCTGCAGTCTAGCCACAGTGACTTTCTGCCAGTTCCATGGTTATTTCAAGATCTTTCTGAACAAGAATGGCATACTTTCTATTCCTACTATTTTTCCCACCCCTCTGCATATTCTCCTCACCACCTCCATGAGGCTTTCTCAGAATGTTACCTGAAACAGGGGTCCCCCGATTGCTTTTATTTCAGCACCTGTCCTTCTAATTTTTGTAAATGCAAACATTATGATTTGAATTTTATTCATCCGCTTACATATATCTAGTCACTCCACAAAATGTAAATAACAAGAGAGAAGGAATAATGTCTACCATGTCTTACCTCTGTAAGCCCAAGATCTAGTAGAGTATCTGCCACATAGTAGACACTAAATAAAATATTTAATGAATGGATGGCCATAGCTTGAAATCCAAAAGGAGCCTATATCAAAACTTGAATTTATCTCTAGGAGCGAATGTTAGGGGGACATTCCTTTCCACTCTCTAAGCAGATTTTCTTGGTAACAGAAATTAGAGAATTCGTTTAGTTTTTTTAAAAATGAAGCCCTCTAAAATATGGTGTGAATGTTGTTTCACCAGTCATTTATACAGTATATTATTTTTCTAAATATCTCTCATAAGTATAGCCTCTCACATCATATGGATTTTGTGGTTTTTCACATATAGTACTTAACACAGTGTCTGGCTCCTAGAAGACATTCAGGTAATATTTGTTCAGTGAACATTATAAAACTGAGGCTTGAAGGACTCAGATAAGTATATAGGATTATTCACACAATTTTAAGGAAAGGCTGGAGTAATTAAAGGCTATCAAGCACTCTACACAGTGTGATCTTTGTAGAAAATAAGAAGATGCTCATCCCCTCCTTAGGACTGAGTTGGTTTTCAAGGTCTTTATGACAAATAGAATAGTGTGGGTCTCTTTTAGTGCCACACTTAGTTTAAAAGACACACTTACTTGTGTTTAGTAAACAATCTAAATGAAAGTCTTGCCATCATTTCTTGTCAGTGGCCCCTTTTTATCCCTTCCATATAATGTTTTTATCACATCAAATTGACAAGGACTTAATAAAAGGTTTTTGTTGCCTTCAATTTTCATTTCGTTTTCCCTTTTTCCAAATCATCTGTTCACCCTAAATTTATGGTCATTTAATCTCAACCTTTTGGGAACAGATTTTTAGTGATTTTCGGAAGTGATGAATGGGGATTTTATCTACATATGAATTATAGTATGAAGACTGAAAAACTTACGACAATGTGTTTTGTATATGTGTGTTACATTTTTTTTCAAATTTTGAAAATGGTGATATAATTAATAAGATGTAATTAAAGCCATCACATAATTTAAAATAATTTTTGTTATATAATTTTAGTCAAGTTTAAAAGGTGTAATTACCATATGTTTTACAGATATCCTGATTGTTATATTAAATATTGAAATTCATACTCCAAAAATTTATGATATAGATCTTCACTCCTCAAGACTCCTTCCTTACTAGACCTAATGAGCTATTTTAACCATGTGATCATTATAGATCCCATTAGAAAAAGAGTTCAAACTAACATAAAAGAGCAACAAGTGTTTATTGATGAAGTTTTCATTTTAGCACCATAATTCATTGTCCTATACATGTACATTTGTTTTTTAATTGCTTTTCCCTAGGGCCACCTTCAGCTCCTAGGAATGTGGTTTTTAACATCAATGAAACAGCCCTTATTTTGGAATGGAGCCCACCAAGTGACACAGGAGGGAGAAAAGATCTCACATACAGTGTAATCTGTAAGAAATGTGGCTTAGACACCAGCCAGTGTGAGGACTGTGGTGGAGGACTCCGCTTCATCCCAAGACATACAGGCCTGATCAACAATTCCGTGATAGTACTTGACTTTGTGTCTCACGTGAATTACACCTTTGAAATAGAAGCAATGAATGGAGTTTCTGAGTTGAGTTTTTCTCCCAAGCCATTCACAGCTATTACAGTGACCACGGATCAAGATGGTAAGTTCCACTGCTCTCTCAAAACAGACCCATAATTTCTTTTGATGCATAAAGTATCCCTCATGGGCCTGTATTTACTGCAGGTGCTATGCAGTCATATACGTTATACACAGCAGAGGTAATGCACTGGTTGTTGTTCTTGTTCTTTCCTAAAACTCAGAAAGGTATTTTTTATATTACTTCTCAGTAGTATGAATAATAAGATGAAATGCTTCCCTCCACTGTTTATGTACTCATGTATTTTATATAATCATATAACAATATATCTTAATGAGTAAGTCCATATTACTTACCAATAGAAGTCAGAAATCAATAAAATGTTATTAAATGAATTGAATTTCAATTGCCCCACTTATGCTGCCATCCTTTTTGCATGTCAAATAAAGCAAATAGTAAGAATTTTTAAAATTATAATTCATGTCTATATTATGAAAGCATTCCAATTAATATATTTAATTGTGTTCCACTCTAAGTAGCAGAACAATTTAGAAATGTGTTCAAATGTCATCATCTATGTGAAGTTTGTGAAAAGTAGTTAAACTTCAGAAATCTGATGAATTCAGCTAAATGTTCTCTTTATAACATCATAGATTTTTACTATAATATGGTCAGGCGCAAACACTCCTATGATTTTTACAAGTATATACTCTCTTTAATTCCTTCATAACATAATTATATTGCAGACCAGGAAACAGGAAAAGCTTCAGAGATTTTTAAAAACTCCTTTTGAGAAGTGTTCATAAATTATATGGGCACACAAGTTATTGCCTTATAGTGGAAAGTATTGTAAACGAACATGTATATGAGAAAAATTTATAAAGATAAAACTATTTTTATACACTGCATTTGTTTGCTAAGGCAGCCATAACAAGTAAGACAGGCTGTGTGGCTTAAGCAACAGACAATTTATTTTCTCATAGCTTTGCAGGCTAGAAGAATCAAGTTGTCAGCATTGTTGATTTCATTCTGAGGCCTGTGTCCTTGGTTTGTAGGTGGCCATCTTTTCCCTTGTTTTCACAAGGTCTTTCCTCCTTATGTCTAATCTCCTAATCTTCCCTTCTTATAAGGACATTAGTCATATTGAATTAGGACCCACTCATATGATCTCATCTTACCTTAATTACTCTTTAAAGACCCCATTTCTAAATGCAGTCTCATTCTGAGGCCCTAGGGGTTGTGACTTCAACATATGAATATGTAGAAAGACAATTCAGCATAATGTACACAATGGCAGCATATTTAAAATAAAATACATTGATTTGAATGTGTCGTAATAATACTCAGCAATAAAAATGAACAAAGTGGCACTATGCAGAGTGAAAAGCCTACTTCAAAAGGATGCCTTCTGTATGATTCCACTCATATAATATTCTTGATATAATATAATTACAGATATGGAAAACAGATTAGTGGTTGCCAGGGCTTAGAGATTTGGAGGAGGGCAGTGTGGCTATGAAGTGGTAGGAGGGAGGACTGTGATGATAGTTGTATATCTTGATTGTGGTGATAGTTACCTGACACTACATACGTGATAAATTGACATGTACATGATAAATGTGCACACACACACACACACAAGCCCTGTGGATTGGACCAGTGTCAATTTCCTAGTGTTCCATGATATTATACATAAATTCACTTTGCTGATAATCTTCAGAAATACCTCTAATAAATAAAGCAAAGCCATATGATATTGTACACTCATAGTCTTTGTATTTACTGTGTAATTTTCCTCTTCATTTAGCATAGTTCCACATCATAGAATTTGCTTTATGGTTATTCAAAATAGAATTCCTATTTTCTCTTTTCTTTTCCTCTTTCCTTTAGTATCAACAAAATCTTGTCAAATATACCTTCAATATAAAGTAGATGAGGGTTTTCTGTTCCTCTCTGCTTCAGCAGATGATTTCGAATGTTTTTATTGCCACAACCTTATCAAAAAATACAATCCAGTACAGCGATTTTTAGCTATAGGGAAAAAAATTTAATTTCTGGACAAAACCAATATGTCACTTTAAATAAAATAAGTATGTAAATATGCTTACATAATTTCATACAGACAGCAGGCTTTCATTCTAGGATTACAAAAGAGTATATTTAGTTCACGTCTCTGTTTATCAAAAGGATAAAATATAAGTTGTTTTTCACTTTTAAAATGGGATAGTTCATTAAAAGTATGTTCTTATATGGAAAAAAGATATATATCAAACATGAACTAAGAGGTGGTATACATATATTAAAACTATATATTCTGGAAGGATAATATCATTAAGCAATTTGTTCCAATAATTTATCTTTTTTGAATATTAAGGAATGATTATTGTTAATTTAATTTGATTTTGTTTTAGATATAAATATTAAAATAATCAAAATATATTTATATTTTATTTGAAAGTACATAAAGGTCCTAAACCAACTAAAATATTGTCATGTATATACTAATAAAATATTATGATCAGCCTTAAATATGAGCATCTACCTCCATGTCATAATTTTGAGAGATACCAAGAAGACTCCCTCTTCTTGTGCCTGAAATTCTGAAGTTAGAGAATCACATCTGTGAAAATGCAGATACTCCAGGTAAGGGTAATGTTATGAACTAATTCAATCTGTGAATCTATCAGATATCCTTTTCATATCCAAAGGAGTCAGAGTGTAGTGTTGAATTTAAAAAGAATTTATACAAACTGAATGTTTCAGAACAAACTTCCAACTGATGCCATTTTGTTTCAGCCTTAAAAAAAATAATTGTATTTCTTCAAATACAGGAAATAATTTCCCATCACTCCACTTGGAGTATCTTTGGGAATTCTCTTTTAACTGATTTAAGAGGCAATTGCAAAAATTATCTGATAACACTCTACGACTTCATTGGACTGAGAGGACAAGAGTAAAATGGTTTACCTTCTCTGTAGGTTACATATTGTTTTTGTACAAAAATGCAAAAGTGATGTGTCATTCATAAACTTGCAATTTATTTAACATATTTTCAGTGTATTCCTTGTGTATGATAGTGAGCCCTTACGTACCTTAAAGTCTGGTGGGAGGCAGTTAATAAGCAGGTAATTTCGCAAATATGTAGTTAGTACTCTAGTAAGTACTGCTAAGGAGAAGCCTAGGGTGCTCTGAAAGCATATATTCTCCAAATCTGGAGGATAAGGTGGGGGGCCATCTTACCGAGGAAGCAACATTTAAATTAAGTTCTGTTCTGAGGGATGAATAGAAAGTGATTAGGTAAAATGAGGCTGATATAAGGGAAATAATTCTGAGTAGAAGGAACCAAGCAAAAGTTGGATAATGGAGGAATTAGAGGCTGATCATGTGTAAGATAGCATATCATAGAAGTACAGCAGGATTTGTGGAAGAAGCTGAAGAGTTCATCTAAAATTTGGAGAAATGAATGGGTATCTGCAAATAGCTGAAACAAGTTAAAGAATCAGCCACCTGTCAGAAGATGCTGGAATTTTTCCAGGGCCACAGATAGGGAAAAGAAGTCAGACTAACAACATTGCTCATGAGGTCATACTTACATGAGTATGGAAAAAATATTAGAGACCAAAAAATATAGACAGTTATATTAATTATTTTTTCCTACTCTATGTATGCACATTGTGGAACATGAAGATAGATATGAAATACATTGGCATTGGTTTGCTTTTTCTTTCATGTAGTTGACTGTATGTATATATTTTTTCTCATATTTAAGAAATACTAAGAAAATCACATTAAACAAACCTGGCTTAATTGTTTGCTCTGTTTATAATTAAACAAATGTAAAAAAAAAGTTTGAAATCACTTAAAACCACTTAGATGTAGTAAGGAGAAACATTCCTTGATTATTCTGAGTCTAGCTTGATAAATAAGATTATAGAGTGAAAACTATGACTTTCATAATAAGGAATCTTTGCAATAAATCTTAATTAACTGACTTCTACAATTCCTAAGATCTGTATTTGCAACCTTCTGTTTTCATAGTTTATGTAAATGGTCTTGAAAGGTGTTTCATTTAGAGAGCAAAACAAGAAAGCAACATGCAGAAGACATTTGGTTTTAATCTTCAGTGCATGATAGGAAAACGAAGGTGTGTAGTTCAGTAAAAAGTAATTATTCAGGTTTTAGATAGTAAAGGAAAACGTTAATCATGGATAGTTGACCCAAAACAAATTGTGTTTGTAGATATCCTGACATGTGCAAAAACCTTTAGGGATCATGTTCAAAGTGAAAGACATGGTAAATTACAAACCAATTCTGCTGATATTTGCTAAAGGGTCTTTAAAGCAATTATTGTCAGAAGCAAGTTGTCCAATTCATTGGCATCTTAAAAAATACACTCAGCACTCCTATCTCTGTCCTTAAGTGACCATTCTGTATAGGCCTGCCTTAGGCTCACATTGTGATTGCAGATTTCATGTACATGCTGTAGCAGGAATAACTAATTAAACTGACATTGAAAATATGTTTAAATCAACAGAAGTCTCTATATATTTATAAACTTGAGATGTCTATTTGGCTTACAGTTCACTGGATTTTGGAAATACAGTCTATTTCAAATGCCAACCTTTTACATGTTGCTGGAGTAAGTAATTAGGGATAGTGTAAACATTCATTTGTCTTTATATTTGCATTTTAATGTATTTTATCTTTGAACATCTCTCACCGTCCTCACTGTGTTTTCAAAAATGCTCACAGCAAATATTCTTTTAAAAACCTATGCAATATTATTCAAAGTAAAAAAAAAAAGCTGTGAAAGTTTTAAATGCTTACTGAATATACATGAAATACAAGCCAGAGGCATGATAAGTTTTATTTTGTTTATTAAAACAGGCAATAACCCTGACTTTAACTAAGAAAGATGCCGTATTATTTGTATTTTCCATATTTCTTATACATAGGCAAATTATATATTCAAAAGCTAGATATATTGAAGTATAAAATATTTCTATCATCAACAAAACTGTTGTTCCCCTGAAAGGTGCACTGAATGTTTTATTTATGGAAGAAATGTCAAACTGGCTAATCGTTACTAAATCATGATTAGTAATGATTACGTAATGATTATAGTCCAGCCAAATATTAAATTATAATCTAGGTGATTGTAAAATTTGTTTACACTCCTGAAAAACACCAAATTACTTCCAAGTCTAGCATCTTTTTGTGACACACATCTTTCGAGTAATTGAATACTATAGAAAAGGACCTCAGACTTTAGAAATTCGTTTGCTGAGAGTTGGTCAGCAACTCTGCTCCCAATCAGCAGCTGTAGAAATTGAACAACTGTTCTCAGACAGTTGTGTAAAACACTACATTGTCACTATCTCGCTGGACAATAATCATATTTTTTAATAATTTGCCTTTCCACCAATACATAAGCTTCTTGAGGGCACGGATGATGTGTTATTGACTAAGAATATCCTCCATTTACATTGCCTATAACAATAAATCTCTACCCACTGCATTAATAGAGATTGAAGATGGTGCGAGTTAATTTTTCATTAAAAAATATTTATTGACTGTTTAGCTTCTGGCAAGAACTGTTCTGTGTTCTAGGAATATAGCAATAAAGAGAAAAGCAATTAACAGTGTTCCTGCTTTTACAGACATTGTACTTTAGTGTTAAAAAGTGATAGGTCCCATGAGGAAGAACTAAACAGAGTAAGTGATTTGAAAATAAATGGTTAGTTTTATGCAAGGAAACCAAAAACACCTCTCTAACTTGACACTTGAGCAGATCATGAATTGAAGAGAAAATCTTGTAACTATATAAAAGAAGACTATTACAGGCAATGGATATAAAAAGGTCAAAGCCTTAAATTCAAGCAGGAATATGTCTGGAAAGTAACAAGAAAGTATTATGGCATATTTATTCTTTAGCATATACTAAATTTCATGTTCACTAAATCCTCTGGTGCTATACCTACATTTTCAACAAAGGATTTTAATCAACATTAAATCATCCTTTAATAGCAATTTTTCTCCGTGATCATACATTGCTAAAGAAAAGTGTTTAATCCTAAACTTGATTTTGAGCAGTTGGCTTTTAGAGTCGTCAGCTGTTTTCTCTGAGGAATTCTCATTTGTACATTTTGCAGGAAAGGTGACTAAGTATTTTATTTAGCATAAAATAATAAGACCTTATTGCTGTTTTGGTGCCTCTACTACTATATCAACAATTTTAATGGCATTTATCTGTGCAAATTAAAAAATAGTCATAGCGATTCTTTAGTAAAATGCTTTAAATCCTGTAAAATTAAACCAGATTAGCAGATGTTTAACTAAATTGAAATTAAGTGTGTGCACGATCACATTCTACATAATCTATAGCTATCATATTATGTAAGGCTCTACTTTATGGTTAGGCAAATGTCTAACAAACTGGCACATCTTCAATATAGTTCTTTGTTTGAAAATGGATGCCAATTTGATTTAATTAACTGAACTCTGCCTACAAAATAAATGAGATGATTTGGATAACTGATTCATTATGTTGTTAATATTTAACACTGGGTTTATTTGTGATATTTGATATTTTCGTTCTTTCCTTTTTTTTTTTGTTTTCTTTTTAGACAGAGTCTTGCTTTGTCCCCCAGGCTGGAGAGCAGTGGCATGATCTCTGCTGACTGCAACATCTGCCTCCTGGGTTCAGGCAATTCTCTGCCTCAGCGTCCCAAGTAGCTGGGATTACAGGTGCCCGCCACCATGCCTAGCTAATTTTTTTGTATTTTTTAGTAGAGGCAGGGTTTCACCATGTTGGCCAGGCTGATCTTGAACTCCCACCCTCGTGTTCCACCTACCTCGGCCTCCCAAAGTGCTGGGATTACAGGCATGAGCCACGGCACCCGGACATTTGTGATATTTTCTAAAAGCCTCTTTGAAGTAAATATCCATAAGGATTAAAACAGCATTAATGTGTAAGAATAAAACAAAAGGCCAGGCGCCGTGGCTCACGCCTGTAATCCCAGCACTTTGGGAGGCCGAGGCAGGAGGATCACGAGGTCAGGAGATTGAGACCGTCCTGGCTAACATAGTGAAACCCCGTCTCTACTAAAAATACAAAAAATTAGCCGGGCGTGGTGGCGGGCACCTGTAGTCCCTGCTACTCGGAAGGCTGAGGCGGGAGAATGGCCTGAACCCGGGAGGCGGAGCTTGCAGTGAGCCGAGATTGCGCCACTACACTCCAGCCTCCGCGACAGAGTGAGACTCCGTCTCAAAAATAAATAAATAAATAGAATAAAACAAAATTATTTTCAAAGTGGACAGATTATTCTGATCATCATTAAAAATGTGATATTTCTTCATACTTAAAAATATTTCAATTGCAAAGATTGAAAAACTAATTGCTGATTTTTTAATCAGACGGAAATTCCACAGACCTTCACTAGATGGGTGTTTTTTCTTCCATGTATTCCTCTGCACTTTTCTATTTCGTTTAGAGTCTAAAACAGTCAATCATCTACATAAATAATTTATGATGTCCAGTGAAAAATAAAAATGCAGGACCCTTCGTTCAAAAAGTAGGAAAAGGGAGCCGTAAAAGGTACTAAAATACAATGCTCTTTCTTTCAGTGATTTCTCTCTCAACTTGGCACAATGTTTTTTGTTTACCATTTAATGTCCCTCTAAGTAAAGGAAAATTTCAAATTATTTGCATTAAAATTTAACATTCATCTTTATATTGCTCAGTGACCATTTTAAATGCAAATACAAGAACATTTAACATATGCGAAAGCATCAAAATATACAAGTCTTTTTTCTGTAGTTGACCCCACATGCACCTCCTGTTCCCAAGTGTGTCTCAAATAGGCCAGAACAGAAAAATATCAGCCAGACTCAGAAAGGTCGGGAAGTAAAAGAGAGGGTCCCTTCAAACACGGTGCCTGCCCAGAGAGCACTCCCTCTGTACCAGGGATACTTGAGCAGAAAAATGATGACACTCCCAGGTTCCCAGGGCCCTGCCTCAGGAGTCCAGCTGCCTTTGTTACCCACAATGGGAGACCACCAGGTCTTCAAACCTCCTCCCTGGTGGGTGAGAGACCTGCTTGCATTAAGACGTGAAATCTGCAGGCAGAAACAGCTGCACACACACAGTCACACACAGACACGTGCACACACACACACACACACACACACACACACACACACAGAGGATGTTCCAGGGTTAGCAGATCCAACCTAGATCCTTTCCATGATGTCCAGATCCCTCACTGGGGAAAATGAACAGGCAACCCAGGAATGTGGTCCTACCCGCACTGAGGTCAATATATTCACCTAACCCAGGTGGACTATGGCAGCAGTCACAGGGCAGGGGTAGGGATTGGAAGACTGCGTGGCTGAGAGTGGGGGAGTGTGCCAGGGAGAACACATCCTGTGGATATGGTGAAGTAGTGGGAGGCTCAACCTAGATCCTAGAGCCCAGGCATCCTGCTCCCAGCACATGCTCCATTGTCCCATTTGTATTCACTTTGAAAATACGAGTGCAAAGATAAAAATTATTAAGAATTTCGATGGCATTAGCTGAGCATTAAACCCTAAGAGAGCTGGGAGGGCTGTGCATTTTCAGAAGCCATACATTCATGAAGCCAGCCCTAAAAACATTTTATAAAATGGTAATGTCATTGTTTTTCAAATTTACCTCTCTGTGTTACTCAGCAAACCAGTATAATCAATGATTCTGACGCACTAAATATTGAGCTATCTGTTATGTAGTGGAAAGAAAGATGCTTGTGTGTTTGAGACATGATGGTTGCTGCGGAGCAGCTAACAGTCTTTTATTCTTTAAGATTTGGAAGTGAAAGTTTGTCTACACGGAAAAAAATTAAATATGTAATATCTGATTCAATATACATTTTCAAGAACTGACTGCCTGAAATTTTACTTAGTACACAAGCCCTTAAAATATGTGTGAAGTAATAAATGATTAAATAGTGATATGACAGGTGGTGAATGTTGATATTTTACTTATTTTTATGAAAGACAGCCTAGCTGTTTGACTACACATTTATTCTGTTAGGCAGTGAGCAAAGCTTTTAGTAATGAAAGATTAAAAACAGAAAAACAAATTGAAAGAGAGTTCCATAATTTAAATAATGCTATTCTAGTTATTTTGACATTCTAATAGGCCTAAGGGTGGATTTCAGTTATCGATACTTTTATGCTCTGCTATATATTGTTATACTTAATCACTTTCAAGATGTGTTCTAAAATATAAAAGTGTTTTTCCCCTCGAAATAATTACGACAGAAATTGAAATTATTTGTATTTATTCTTTTATATTGCAATTCAGCTTACATATTTCCTAAGTAATCTTTTATTAAAGCAAGTAAATATTATTCCAAGGATGATAGATATATCTATAGTATATAAATAGAAATGTGCTTTATGTTCTTTTTCATTTTGTTTTTTTACAAAAATTATCTTCTGCTGACACTAAATATCTTAAATAGGTATTAGTTTTTACTTTATAATTCTCATATGAATGGATGCCATCCTATTTTAACCTCCGGTTTCAAGACTTCTTTATATAAATAGTGGATGTTTGGCCATTGTCTATCTATGAGTTGTTCAGATTGTATTTTGACCTGTTTATTTAGTAGTTATGCCCTGTATCATAATTTGATACTTTAAGTTTATTATTTTTTATAAACATAAATATATTGATCAGCTCTAGATAGGGATTGCACATTTAGATTCCTAGAAATTTGGAATAGGTTTCTCATTCTATTTTTATGAGAATAAATGTTTAATGTACTGAGCAGTTTTGAATATTTACAATATTTATCTGCTGTTTCTTTTTTAGCTGTTTTACAAAATGTGATACTTGTACTAAGAGGTAAACAAGTGCTATTTGAAATGCAACTTAAATATATATATATATATATATGTTTTTCCTTTTTGTTTGTTTGTTTGTTTTTGAGGCAGAGTCTTGCCCTGTCGCCCAGGCTGGAGTGCGGTGGCGCGATCTCGGCTCACTGCAACTTCCGCCTCCTGGGTTCAAGCGATTCTCTTGCTTTAGCCTCCCAAGTAGCTAGGACTATAGGCACGAGCCACCACGCCAGAGTAATTTTTTGTATTTTTAATAGAGATGGGGTTTCACCATGTTAGCCGTGATGGTCTCGATCTCCTGATCTCGTGATCCGCCTGCCTTGGCCTCCCAAAGTGCTGGGATTACAGGCGTGAGTCATTGTGCCCGGCCTTAATTATATTTAAATTTAAACTATAACTGATGTGCAAAATTATTTCCTAAAATAAATTATTTTCTACTTTCTGAATTGTATTAACCAAATTCCTACCAGCTCTTATTAGTTTTACACTTATATTATAAGGTGATGGTTTTCACATGCATGAAGTAATCTAAAGAGAATGTAGAGTTCAGCTACTAGTCATGAGGCAAGACACACATATGCCCTTCTCAAATAAATATTATTTTTATCCTATTTCAAAGATTTCTAAGAAATATTTTTAATCCCCTTGTATCTTTTAACTGACTCTTTTAAGATGGTCTTCCTGAAATACCTCACCTAAAACTTTCCTGCAACCAGCAGAAATATTAGCTTATTTAAGAGGAAAACAGAAAAATAAATTGCACTTCAGGAGATAGAAGGTCACCATCCCCTGCGTCGTCACTCTTTGTAGACAGGAAGACCATCAGTAGAACATTCTAGTTAGATCATTACTACTTATTTCCAATTTGCAAGTTTATCATCGCCAACCACCTTCTTTCACTGTTCTCCAATTCTTTATTTTTAGTAGAATGAAGAAGTGTTCTTCATGAATGTTCACAAATCTTTAAGGGGTCACAAACGAGTGACAATGTATCAGACTAAGAATTTTTCCAGAAGTACATCTTGGATGTGTGTGTGTGTATGTGTGTGTGTGTGTGTTCAAAATAACCTGCAAGCCTCTCAGTTATTCTCTCAACTGAGTGCTATGAAAACATTAGGTTCCAGAGGAGAAGACTCATCTCCAAAATAAGAATGAGATTCACAAAATTAAGGAGACTTCTTCAAAATCAGAGCGCTTTCACCATGGTCATTCTGGCAACAGTAATGGTTCCTCCAGGGAACGTTCAGCAAAGGGAAAAAGAAAGCCACTATCCCAAATAATGTGCAGGTAGTGGTGATGAATAAACTTTGAGTTTTAGTTTTCTCTTATTATTCAAACCCTTAACATTTGCCACTCAAACCCTCAAAATAGGGAAGTGTTTATTCCGTAAAATCTGTGCCTTTTAAACATTTGTTTTTGTAAAATCCATAAAATGAAATCTATGGTAAAATACTACAGGGTGGTATAGCTTCTTTTATATGACTAAGCTGAACTTAATGCAGACATGCTTAAAAATATACAACACATTTTGAAAGACTCAAATAATTAGCACTTTAAATGTAGCATAAATTAAAGAGATTTTTTGCTTATGTCTAATTTTAACAGCATATAGTGAAGATAAAGTTGTAGCAGTTTATGTTAAAATCTCATTAGACACTATTGCCTTTAATTGTTGAATTAATAAAACTATAAAAGTAGATTTTCAGTAAATGACATGCCATGTAATTTATCACTATTCTAAAAGTAGATATTAGATGTAGCCAATTTATGAAAACTCGTTTAGTTATTTGTTAAACAAAATTTTAAAAATACACTTAATATAATGTAATTTTTGTCATCCATTTTCAAAATAGAAGAAGAATACATAATTATGGATGAAATGCAAGAAACAATCAAAATGCATTAGGTTTCTGAAGACTTTTTCTTATGATATGGTCTCTTTCCTCATTTATGAAGAGTTAAAGTTTTAATGACCCGTCAAAGCAGAGATCCTCAGTCTTGTACTGCAATCTAGAACTGAATGTCATTCTCTAAACTTTTCACAATGAATGGTTCTTTGTTTTATTTCTCTACTAATTTTAATTTTATTCTATATTTTCGTATTTTTTTTAAATGTTCCCTCTCTGGTGTCTCACAGTTCCTCTCTGCCTCAAATGAAAGGAATGAACTAACATATATCTGCCTTCATGTGACTTTTTAACCAATTATGGTTCATCAAGGTGTAAGGAACACCACAGGCAGAGTATGGGAAGAGTTTTCCTTTATTTGACATACATTTGGCCAATAGGGACCTGATTTTCAGGAAAAGTATAATTTTAAGGTCAAAAAATGCAAAATCATTGTTACCTATTTATTCAACAACTAAGAAGACAAATTATGTTTAGGATTTAAGCTAGCCAAACACTCAGATTGTACACTGTCTAAACTTAACACAGATACGGCAAGCAGATGGTATTGCTATACTGTATTTTGCATAAAAGAGCTTTATTTAATTTTAATATTCATTTTTCAGTAACTAATCATTTTTCTCATGGTTACATTTCTTCACTGAAATTTTACTTAGTTTTCTGTTTAAAAGTTTTCTTAGGAGATGTGGTGGCAGGTTTCCATAATACTTTACAAAAATTCAGGGTATTGTGTTTATATAGTGAAATGTCATTTGTTGCTAGGATAATGTAGTTGTTACATAAATATGAAATATAGTGCTGCTCCATTTGGTTATGGAAACTTTTTAACATGGATTCTCATCCAGGAATGTCTTCTTAAAAAGTGGAATGTATATTTAATCAAAATCAACTAGTGAATAATTAGCTTATGTATCAGAAATTATTTGTGTTTCCTATGAGAGCATAAAAAAATTCTGATTAAAGAAACCGAAGAGATAGTCTTGAAAGAAGTCCTTACCACACAGAGAGATTTAATATAGGATAAAGAATATATCTCAAACTAATGAGAAAGTTCCTCATTGAATAAAATTTATTGAGGGAAAACTATTATTTAGAATATTCCAAATTGGCCGGGTGCGGTGGCTCACGCTTGTAATCCCAGCACTTTGGGAGGCCGAGGTGGGCGGATCACGAGGTCAGGAGATCGAGACCACGGTGAAACCCCGTCTCTACTAAAAATACAAAAAAAAATTAGCCGGATGTGGTTGCGGGCGCCTGTAGTCCCAGCTACTCAGAGAGGCTGAGGCGGGAGAATGGCGTGAACCCGGGAGGCGGAGCTTGTAGTGAGCCGAGAGCGCGCCACTGCACTCCAACCTGGGTGACCGAGCGAGACTCCGTCTCAAAAAAAAAAAAAAAAAAACAGAAGAGGTACATATAGGTGTGAATATAAATAACGATCAAAGAAGTTATAAAAAAATTACAAAGCAAAAAACGTGGCTTTAATGGGAATTTCATAAATCAAAATTTATTATAAACAAAATGAAAATAAAGGGTAAGCTGGGGAAAATATTTGTAATAAATAAACCATGGTAAAATTCGCAAAAGACAACAGCGATCAATTCTCAGAAAAAAGGCAATTACCTAATATGCATTACAAAAAAACTTCACTCTTGCTGCAAATCAGAGAAATGCAAATTAAAACAGTAATGGTAGGCAACGTTTTTCTCATCAAATTGGACTCGTTGATTTTTCTTTGGAAAATGGTAATGCTCTGACTACTTAGTGTATGATTTGGTCAAAATTTTCATATCACTGCAGGAGTAACTATAAAATTACATGGTATTGTGTATCTAGCACTTTAAAATTATTATACTCTTTAAATCCACTACTAGGCATTGTCAGTTTTTAGGAAAGATAATACGGGTAGAAAAACTGTATGTGTATAGAAAAATTTATCATTTATAATAGGGAAGGGTATAAATATCCTAAATGACCGACAGTAAACAATAAATAAAGTGTACTATGTCTGTGAAATGGAATGACAAGTCTAGTGAATGAGAATAATGTTTACAATATTGTGTTAAGTGTAGCAGGATTAGAAACCCTATATATACTATTACCCCAGTTACATGACAATTGATGTACACATATGGTCATAAGGAAATGAATATTAAATATTAAATATTAAATGAATATTAAATATTAAAACCCAATGTTTTTCTCTGTGTGGTGTGTTTATGGTTGATTATTTCTGTAAAATTATTTGCAAAGTCCTTTATGATCTTATCTTGCTTGTCCTTTCATAACTCCTTATGTTTACCCTATCACAGTGCATAACTATACTCTGCATTTCAATTGCATATCAATATTTTCTATTGGACAGTCAACAAATGTTAATATCCCCAGGGTCTACCATAGCACCTGTCACATAAAATCTATGCATTAAATATTTGCTAAATGAATTAGGTGATTGTGTATGAGTGTGTATATATATATATATACACACACACACACACACATACATAACATACAGACACACACAAGCACAGAGTATCTATTATACTCACAGTGGAACCTTTTAAAATTTCAATGTTATGATACTTTTGCCCCTTGGTGGTAAAGTGCTCACTCAGGACATCAACAATAAGCATTCTGTTTATAGATTCGCCGTCCTGGAACAGACTTACAGAAGGCATTGTGTTCAGTTGTGCAAACCTAAGCATGAATGCCCTGAAAATATACAGGGAAGATTATTGTTTATTTGCTTTTATGAATCTCTTGGGCCCCAAATTTCATATCCTGTGTACATAGTTTAGTCTGCTGTTTACCATCTGCATACTCATGAATTTATAACTCATAATTACATTATTTTTTTCCTGTTGAAATGACCAGTAGTTTCGTCATGTATAGAGGTGGGAAACAGCTGGTCAAAATCTGATCAACTCTGTGTTCTAGTCCCTAAACTGTTACTATCCAGCTGTGTAAATTCAGTTATTTAATCTCGCCAGACCTCAGATTCTGCATCTACAAAATAAGTATCTTGCATTAGATAACATGATGAGCAAGCAAATGCTGAATAACTGTGTAGTCTTTTCATATTTGCAATCAACATTCTATATCATTCTAAAGACTTTATCTAACAGAAATAAGAAACTAACAGTTTATAAATATGCAAGAACTTTTCTACACCTCCACTAAAAGGACACCTCTCTTAAAAACCTATTTTAACTTTCCATACATACAGGTCCTTCTAGAGGCTCTGCATTGTAATATTTTGAGGAATTCTTGAAATTTTGCTATAGTGACTTAAAGTTGTGCAGTTGTTTTTAGAAGGTAAAGAAGTATCTCAGTAATGTTTCCTCTCATATTAAAGTTTGTATCCTTTGACTCAGAAGAAAATAAAAATCCTTATAGTTTTTGAAAAATAAAAAATACACCACATTAAAAACCTCACTATATCTGGTTCAAGTTGGCATTTGAAAAAAAATCTACGTAAATAGAAATAATTTTAATTCTTTAGGCATAACAATATCTTCTCTGCATTTTTTTCACATTCCACTCTCTGTCACTTTCAACCTTATCTTTTTTTTTTTTACCATTTGTTTTTATCATAAATGTATTTCTCAAGGTTATGCCTAAGGAAGTTTCTTCAAAGTGATTTAGGTGTATTCTTCATTTCATCACTTAATTCTATGATGCAATACTTTCCAAACAGAGTTTTGTCTTTCAACAATGTAATGTAAGCTCCATGAGGGATGGATTTTTCTCAATGTATTTTATAGGTTTGCTCACTCTATCCCTGGAGCCTCAAACAGTGTGACATATAAAGTGGATGCTCAGTAAATGTTTGTTTAATAAACTGAGGAGCAAGCATTTATTAAGTCATAATGCATGAGTACTCTGTGCTGTCATACAGTAGAAGTAAGGAAGGAAGAGGTAGTGTTGTCTAACTCAATTGCCTTACTTACTCTAATTGAGAAGACAAGGTTAGCAGACCAAAAAAGGCTAGTGAAAAATAAAAGAAAGTATACCATTTTTTTTTTTTTTTTTTGAGACAGAGTCTCCCTCTGTTGCCCAGGCTGGAGTACAGTGGCACAATCTCAGCTCACTGCAACCTCTGCCTCCGGGGTTCAAGCGATTCTTCCGCCTCAGCCTCCTCAGTAGCTGAGATTACAGGCACGTGCTACCACACCTGGCTAATTTTTTGTATTTTCAGTAGAGACAGGGTTTCACCATATTGGTCAGGCTGGTCTGGAACTTCCGAACTCAGATGATCAGCCCACCTCGGCCTCCCAAAGTGCTGGGATTACAGGCATGAGCCACCGCGCCCAGCCAGAAAGTATATATTAAGTAACATGTTAAATTATAAGATACAAATTGTAAATGCTTTAGTTTAGAGGAGGAAAGAAAAGCTTTACTAAGCTGGAATAATTCCGGGTGGAGCTTTACCCTAAAGGAAGAATAGCATTTGGGTTGCCCTAACAGAGTGTGGAGCCTTGGGACCATAAAGCCAGGCAGGGAGAACAAATTTGCACAATTTGTTTCTGTCAGGGTTATAGAAAAGCCAAATTCTTCATGTCCATATCTGAAGAAGCCTTCACTAAGTCAAGACTTACACCACAGTCAGACTTTGATAAGAAAGTTATCGAATCATGCTCATTCACTTTAGGAGACAATTTGCCCACAGAATTATAGGCTAGGTCTAGTAGCAATGTCATATTCTGCTTCCTCAAATATGGGCAATGCTGGATAGAGTTTTGAATATCAAAGATGAGATTTCCCAGTAGGATAAGTTTGCTTTTGGGGATTGTTCTTTTAAGGAAGACTTAGCAAAAATAGTTTTCATCTGGGAGCAAATTTACATGGCAGTGTTACAAGATGCACAGTTTTGATCATGATTTATAAACAGCCATTAGGGTAGAATACAGTTGTCTTCCCACAGCAATATCTCTGAGCATGAAGCACTTTTTGGTCAAGCCCGTAGGATTTAACTGCAGGGCATTCAGTTATAAAACGGTTTTTCAGCGATCTCAGCTGTTGAGAACTTAACTGTAGCTTATTTTCACTTTGATTTTGAAATCCATAAATGCCAGTCACAGCATTTAGGAACTAAAATCATTGGCACAGGAATTTAAATGAAGAGTGATAAATCAAGGCTGCCAGTGGGTACTGCCTCAGCCAGATGCAAACACCACAACCACAGTGTTTAATAGCTCTGCACACCTAATTTCAAATTAAGTGTGACAAATTAGGCAGGAAGTTAATTACTATCTTGAAACAAATAGTCTAATGTTGATTGGGAAGGGCATCATAAAGCTGTGTTTTACCTAAACGGGATACCCAGAGGAAATAGTAGAAAATAGAGATGTACAAATAATGATTAGTTCAGGTTAAAAACAAAGCAGTGCTGGGGGTGGGCAGCATTTATTATATGACTAGTTGGATGAATCCAGGTATATGAAAAAGGACTTCCCTCTAAGAATAGCTTTTCTAGTCTAAGAAAACAAGGAAGTAAATGGACAGATTCATTAGAATCTTGGTGCCTATATGGTAGATGAGGTGAGAGGTTTGAGAGTCAGATACACCATATCTCTACCACTGTTGACCAGATATTAGAATGCCTGTCGACTCTTCAAATGAACAATTACACATGAACTTATGGCAGATGTGCTAAAATGAACAATTACACATCAAGTTATGGCAGATGGGCTAAAATGAACAATTACACATCAAGTTATGGCAGATGGGCTAAAATGAACAATTACACATCAAGTTAATGTGACCTTAAAAACCTGGAGATGTTATACATCACAAAATTTTTAACTTGTCTCTCATTTGTTTTTCTCTATTTATATTCCTGGCTCCTATTGTCTTTAGACATTTATAGGACAACAGCTTTTTCTTTTTCTTTTTTTTTTTTTTCTGAGACGGAGTCTCACTCTGTCACCCAGGCTGGAGTGCAGTGGAGCGATCTTGGCTCACTGCAAGCTCCGCCTCCCGGGTTCACGCCATTCTCCTGCCTCAGCCTCTCCGAGTAGCTGGGACTGCAGGCGCCCGCCACTGTGCCCGGCTAATTTTTTGTATTTTTAGTAGAGACGGGGTTTCACTGTGTTAACGAGGATGGTCTTGATCTCCTGACCTCGTGATCCGCCCACCTCGGCCTCCCAAATTGCTGGGATTACAGGCGTGAGCCACCGCGCCCGGCAGCTTTTTCTTTAAGTGACTTCCTACTTGACCTAATGATTTTTAGTGGTGTTTGAGGGAATGTTTCAAGAAAGAACCTGTTCTTTGGAGCTGCAAATGAATTTAAAGAAAGATGTGGTGCAACCTTTATTCAATGGGATAAAGTCACAAAGCACTTAATTGTCAGATGCTCTTCCAATACTTTATTTATATTAAATCATTAAACAAACCAACCCAATGAGATGCTACTATTGATATTTTCCAGATGAGGAAACTGAGACACAGCAAGACTAAATAAAATGTCAAGATTACATAGTTAATACATGGACAAACTAGAATTTATAAGCAAGAAATTTGGGTCCAAAGAGTGAGCTCTTAACCATTAGGACATTTTGAGACCTGGACCTAGGGAGAGCCACAGTTCTTAGTTATAAAACCCTAGTTATTTAGTCATTAAGTTACTCAAACCATTCTTCTTGCTTCTCTACTTATTGCTAGCTAGAAACATACTTTCATCAAAAAATAAATAATAAAAAGATTAAGATAGCTTTTAACAGACTCTTTAGAAAATATGATGAGCCATCACAGTAAATTTATGGACTACAGGTGGCTTCTGAGCTATCCTTGGAGTGCATGAGCTTTTCAAGTCTCTCACCGCAATGTCTTGCCTAAATTGGAGCGGGCTATAAATTGAAGGAGGATATTGAAACTCTGAATTACCCTCTGTCTTTATAAAGAAAAAAAATGGCCTTTGTTCTTTCATTATATTTGATCTTGATCTTGAAATAAGTATTTTTGCTATTCATCAATATTTATATGTTTATAATATGACACATTTTACAAATGTTAAGGGAAATTTAAGTTAAAAGATATATTTAATCAAGGAAGACTTCAAATTTAAAATGAATATATTCTCTTGTAAACCTCTACACATGCATATATTTTGTCAATTACAAAAGAAATGTATGCCCAGTCAATCTGGTGTTTTTTGCAGTTGCCCAAACACTCCAGACACATTTCTGCCACAAGACTTTGTGTTACTTCTTTCAGGTCTTTGCTCAAAGTCATACTTTGACAAATAAACATTCCATGGCCATTTTATTAAAAATTAGAATTTTTCATATCTACCACTCCTAATTTCATTCTCTGCCTTCCTTTTTTTGAATATCATTATCTGCCAACTTACTCATATGTTTATTTTCTGTCTCCTATCAACTTTAATGTGTGCTCCATGTATGTAAGGACTTCTGCCATGTTTACTTGCTATATTCCCTGTGCCTACAATAAAACTTGGCTCATGCTAGGTACCCAGTACCAACTTGTTGAATGTATGAATGCATCCTTGAAAGTCATGGTTTCATGAAAATAATTTATTAGCCACTTGCTAACTGGATGATCTAAATATATCTATAATTTAGACTTTATAAAAATCTATAGTAAAACTAGCTATAAATGTCAAATATCTCTTTGGACATTTTACTATAGTCAATTATTAAAATACTCTGTATAATTAGCATTTTTTATAAAAGGTGATGTTAACTGCTAACAGAATCAATATTTATTAACCATACCTACAGTATAATCTGGTTTATAAATGTGTTTCATTTTAAAGAAGAAGTGTTTAAAAGTGTTATAATAGCCTATTTAAATAATTCTTACTTTTTTATTAGAAATAAATTCATCGATATATTCTCAGGGCCTAGTACAGTGCCTGCTACCCAAAAGGCATTCATATATATTTGTTCAATAAAGGAATATATGATTAAATAATGAAATTTAAATTTTCACAAATTTTTTTACAAAGTGCCTTCCAATTAAAGGGATACACACACACACACACAGACACACACAGACACACACACACACTCCGCTAGGCAAATAAGGTCTGCAAACTAACACACAATGCAACTACTCACTTTTCTTAACTTACAATAATATAATAAAAATATATAATAATATAAGCAAGGTGTTGTACTTAGGAAATAGTTTCAATAAAGAATCTAATAATTTAAATTTATGTATTAATATGCTTATAAAAGTTTAGAATAAAAGTATTTTTAAGTCACAGAATTTTGTATGCTTATATCAAAGCTGTTTTGTAAGTTATACCATCTTTTGTTATAATTGTAGTATGCAAAGTTAAAAGAAGAAAAATGTTAAGGTGAGATGTGCGTTGTTAGAGAGGAGAGTATAATGTGTGGCAGGTAAACATGAAACCAAAGGTCTCTGGCTCCTGGTTTTTATTCTAATTCTGTTCACAAATTTGGGTGAATTTGTACATCATTCTGGTTTTCTGTACCAATGCTATTTATTGACATAAACAGAGCAGTTTCAATATTAATTTCATATAAGTATAATGAAGATTTGATAAAGATGCCAGATCTCTTTATGTGTCCCCCTAGAATCTAACTTTTTTCTGTAAAGAGCAAGATAGTAAATATTTTCAGCTCTGCAGGTTATATATCTTCTGTCAGACTACTGAACTCTTTCCTTGTAATATGAAAGTGTTACAGGATCTTCGGGGTGTCACTTTCCTTGCTGGAAACCTCTGTGGCCGGTGGTGCCTTTGCCCAAGTTTTGCTCAGGCCCTCTAGGCTCATTCCGTCCATCAGCCTGGCTGGCTTCCCTTGGCTCATGCTACCAGCCTGGATCCTACGCCTCCGACGGAGAATGTAAATCAAGCATGGAGAGGCAAGAAGTGTGTGTGTCAGCATGGGGTCCGGCCATTGCGCACAGTTGGACATGCCGACAGCTTCCACAGGGTGGGCAGCTCCAGGTGCCGGCACGGGCACCAGTTCTCTGCAAAGCTGGAACTGTACCAGGTGCACTGCATGTAGCTCCTCCAGCTGGCAGCAGGGAATGTGGTGGTGCATGGCAACTTGGAGACATCAGAGACTGCAGGGACCCAAAGAGGGAGCCACAGCCCTGGACTGGGGAGCTCCCAGGTCTGGACTCCTCGAAGGCCCACGGCTCTTCTTTCCTTCTCTTTGCCCACAATGTGGTGATCAAGGGGCATGTTTCAGCCCTGTTTGTGATACAGCTCTTTTAGCCTCGCCATTTGGTGGGTCCCAAGTTCTTGTCCTGTAACTAGGAAGAATGAGGTACACAGACAAATGGAGGATGAGCAAGGCAAAGAGTAGCTTTATTGAGCAACAGAACAGCTCTGAGGAGACCCACAGTGGGAAGCTCCCTTCATAGCCAGGGTGTCCCCGTAGCCAGGTGCCCCTGTCCTAGCAGGGCTGGGAGCTGGACATGCATCGGGACACCCTGGCTATGGAGAGGAGGGTTGCTACCCTCTGCTAGGCAGGTCATCCCAAAGAGTGTTCAGGTCTCAGCAGAGAGCGTAGCTCCTCTCCGCTAGGCATGTTGTCCCAACGAGCGTTCAGTTCTCATCAGCGAGGGTAGCTCCTCTCTGCAGCTGGTCACCCTGACAATTGTTAAGCTATCAGCAGAGAGGTTAGTTCCTCTCTGCAGCTGGTCATCCTGTCGTCTGCTCTGCTCTGGCTAACCCTGGGGCTTTTATGGTCCTCAGAGGGAAGGAAGTGGGCACCAATTCATCCATGGGCAGCCATGAGTAGGCCCAGAAAAGGTACCACAAGTTCCCACTCTGGTCCACGGGACTGGAAGCCCTCCCTGGCCTGAAGGTGGAGCCTCACTGGGGACCCTCAACCTTTGCCCAGGAGCTTGTCTGCCTCCTGCCATCCTCCGTGGCTCCCAGGCTGCTAGCGCCAAGGGGAACCTACAGGCCAGCATGTAGCTGCTGTCACCGCCCCCACCATCGGCTTCTCTCTCATCACTCGTCGGTGCCCAAAATCCAGAGGGGTCCGAAGTGGCAAGGGGCTGGTGTGTCAGCACTGCCCCAGCAGGCACATATCCGGCAGGGCTGTGACGGCGCCTGGGTTCAGCCCCAGCCCTCCTGCTCTGAGATCGGAGAGAGGACCAGGAGTAGGGAGATACCAGGCAGCAGGAGCAGACACTCCCGAGCCTGCAGGGGCAGGGGGCGCCTTCCCAGGACCCCGACGGTGTAGAGCACAGAGAAGCCCGAGTCCTCTGCCTGGGAGGGTGGTGCTCCCATCCACTTTGTGAGGTGTGCAGGCAGCCCCAGCTGCGGTTCCCCGCAGCCCGTGGTGGGGTTCCCCCCGCTGCGACTGCTGCTTCTGCAGCCACTCCTGCCACCACCGCTTATGCCTTCCTGTTGCAGCCGGCGCAATGGCAGCAGCAGCTCCGGATGGCCCACTGCTGCCATCAAAGTAGCCCTAGACAATACATTAAATGAGTGAGCATGCCTGTGTTCCAATAAAACTTTATTTATAAAAGCAGGCATTGGGCTGGATTTGTCCCATGGACTGTAGTTTACCACCCCCTGCCCTAGATGATAACACCTTATGTTCTTAAGTAATTGGATGCTTTTGGTTAATATGCCCATAACTTAAAATCTGAAGAAAAGAAAAGGAAAGATTCTCCAAAGACCTACATGTTTTCTTCATTTAGAAATAAACATTTTGAAATGGGTAGCTGGTAATTTTATTTTTAAACCATCTTAAAGAGACCTGAGCATTTAAGGCTTTTAGACTTCATAAAATAATGTGAGGCATTGTTAATCTTAACTAATGTGAAAATGGAAGTATGATCCATTGTTATGTACATGCATACATAAAATTAAAATAACGTGATGTAAAGAAATTTTAATATAACCTAAACAAAATTCTCCCAACGAGCAGGGGAAAGGTCATAATTTATTATATTTTTCCAGTTCACTGTATTCTAATCTCCATTTTAGGATGAGCAATACAAAACTGAATTAAATGTAATGGTGACAAGTAAAATGTTAATATTTCTAATTAAGTTATTTTCATATGAGTGTGATTTAAAAAGGATCTCATGTTTAAAAAAAGAAAATAAATTCGGGCTTACTAAAAATATTTACTACCACTAGCCCAGACAACTGGTCCCAGGATTTTACCTTTCACTTTATTTGATTGTTGCTTGAAAACTTTGTAAATCCAATACAAAAGAATTGTCTTGGCAAAAGCCTGGGTAGACTGGTGAAATACTAGAGAATAGTAATATTACACTGATTTGAGCCATCAAGATAAACAAGATGGAACCTTATCCATATGTCATTTTTTGTAACCTTGTCTTGATGAACTACATAAACCTCTGGAAAACTAGTAAAGGATGAGCTAAAAGGGTGATACAAATATAATACAAAGAAAAGTGAGAATTAGGAATTTGATATTTTGCTTTCTTTTAAGGTGGGCCTGTATATAAGCATTTTACTAGAAGTTTCCATGAGATGATTTGCCTTTAGATAAGCTAATTTATGTATAAGGTATGTTTATGCTCTACTCTCCATTAGACATAAATAGGAATAAAGGGGTAGAGTCATCAAATAGAATCAGAGATGGAACTATTGAGATCTGTAGCCAATGTTTTATAACCATACCAGTTTGTTATTTTAATGTTGGAATGTGAGTTTAATCTGCTTTTAAGTGAAAATTAGTTGCCTACACTTTCTGTTATATTGGCTTGCTTATTCAACTTGTGAATATGGATGTCTACACCTGTGAACATTCTGCTGCGTTGAAAAAGTAATGAACTGTTTCAAAAGCCACTTAAACAAACCTAGTATGTTTTCTCTCTTGTTTCTCTTATTATTTTTTTCCAATGGGTCCATCTTGGTGCGAAATCTCTTAATGCTTTTTATGAACACAGATGCATCGGTCCTTTGTGGTCTGAGATACTTTCTTGCACCCACTAAAATACAAAACTATAATCCAATTTAATATCTGCTTTCATAATGCTTGTCAGAGTCCACCCCTATTAGAATAATAGTTTAAGATCAATAGAAAGGAAGGAAAGAAATAAAACAAAAATGTTATTCACCACATCTTTCCTGAGGGTGCAGTATGTGTCATGTAAAAGTCCTTCAAATAAATATTGGTTGACTGACTGAAGAAATGAATGCATAAATGAAAAAAATCTTATGTTTATACTTGCTATTTCTTTCCATTTTATATTTTAAATTTGAAGTTCACTTACTTTAGCCTGGGAAGTTTTGTTCTTATTTTCCTCTTCTGACCCAAATGGAAGATAAAGAGATTTAAGTGTAAAAAATCACCTAACATAAAAGCACAGTGGGATAGGGTTAAGTTGGGGAAATTCTAGCCCCAAAAAGGAGTTGTATAAGGATTTCCTCTTTACTCTTTTAACTAGAACAAATATCCTATCCTTATCTTTGTTTCCTGAGCAATAGACATTTCCACAGAATTAGTCTGAATATGCATGATGAGATAAAGATGAGTAACCTTCTACCAGTTAGCAATGCAATTGGCTGAAAGTAACAGAAAACCTGATTAAGACTTCCTTGAATAAAATACAGTTTATTTTTCTCTTATAACAAGAACAAAGGTAGGGTCTTGCTGGAGGTGGTTGAACTATTCAGTGATAATTTAGTGATTTGGAATCTTTCTATATATCTGATTCATCATACAAAGAGTGTTGGATTCCTTTTTCCTGATTGCAAAGATGCCAGCTACACCTCCAGGCAGCATATCTGTTTGCAAGACAGAGAAAAGGATGCATAGTTAAACTGCAATACCAGTTCTTCTGTCTCTTTTCATTAGAAAAGAAAAAGGTTTTATCAAACTATAACCAGCAAACTTCTGCTTAGATTCTATTTGTTAGAATTTGGCCCCATAGCTATCTCTAACTGCAAGGCAGGCTGGAAAATCAAGTTTGGTGCATTTCAATCACTATAGGATAAAAGGTCAACAGAAAACAACAATGGGTGTTGAATAAGCTGACCTATAGTGCCTGTCACAATAATCTTTAGCAAGTTTGTTAATTTAACTATTTAAAAAAGAGATTCTGAGAAAATTTATCAATATGAATATATAAATGAGTTATAAAACAATATTTAGAACATAATTCTATTTCTAAGTTTGGAGAAAACAGCTGGGAGCCTAAATACCAAAAGTTTAGGAATGGCTATCGTGGGGATGTGGAATGATAGATTTTTAAAAGTATTATTTGTATTTTAAAATATTTTACCATAGGATGCTATAATTTATTAAAAGAACAAAGAATATATTTTCTAGAAAAATGATGTTGGTGATATGATTTACTTATACTTGAATGTTTAATACAATGATGAATTTAAAAAGTACACAAGTCTGTGTAAGCAGAGCTCTATCTTTAGAGGAGAAGATATTTAATATATTCACAGAAATATTAATGTAAGGATACTAATCATATTACTGATAGTTTCTTAGTTTATGCTATTGTGAGTGATTCTTGTTTTCTTTAAATTTTCTCTATAGTTTTCTAAAAATTAGCAGTTATAACTTTATTATAATTAGGAAAATAAAATTGAACTCTTGAGTTTCTAACTACATGTTACTTATGGCGTGGGAGAACATTCCCTTTAGGGTATTACTGAAGCAGCCATGGCTAGTTCGCTTTAAATAAATGGTTTTGTAAGAAAATCAAAACTCAGAGCAGCATTCCCTGAGACAGCTAGTGACCCGGGGAGCCACCACTCCCTATTTTCATCAGTTGTTCCCAGATTTTAACTACACATACGCCAATTGTCCGAAGATATCCACAAGCTAAATATTGCAGAGGACTGTTGATCATTTCAATTGTTTTTCCCTGTTTCTTACTCTGTTCTTTCACTTTCTTCTTCATTGTTCCCCTTGCTCTTTATCTTGTTTACTTTCTCCTTCTCCAATATCCCATTTGTCAATTACTCCAGGTATCCATTTCTTGGTGGCTTCCCTAGATCAAAGTGTCCCTCCCCTTCTCTCGCAATTTCTATGGGCTGTTTCTCAACCTTTAACATGTATATGAATCACCTGGAACACCTCATTAAAATGCACATTGATTTCTTACACCTGGGGTGGAGCCTGAGCATCTTCATTTCTAACAAAAATCCCAGGTGCTTTTCTGATGCTGCTACCCTTTGAGTAGCAAAGTTCTATTGCAATGTTTAACCTTGGCTACACACGAGAAGCCCTTGGGTAGCTTTAAAAACTAGCACCGATGCCTGGGTCCCTACCCCAGATATTCTGTAACACAACTGGAGTATGTCCTGAGCATCAGAATTTTTTTGTTTCCCAGATGAAAACATCATATAACTTTATACAATGACCTGCACTTACTTGCATATCCGTCATTCTCTTCCAAAAAAAAGTCCCAGTTTATTAAGGATGGAAACAATATATTTTGTACCATTGTATTCTTCATATCCTGCTGGATGAATGAAACAAAGTATACAAGAAAAAAACGGCAAATAATTATTCATGTAGTTGAATAGAAGAAACTAAACTATGGGTGTTAATTCATAAATTTAGCCAACAATTTGTTTTTATGATATGATTTTGAATTTTGAATTATTTTTGTAATTTTCTTTTATTAAAATGCTCAGGTATTAAAGTTCGTAGATCTTTAAAATCACTACTAGTTTCACAATACAGTATATCTTTCATATCTTGAGTTTTTGTTGCCTCGACATAGTCAATAGGAGTATAATTTTCAGAAAAAGCTAAAAAGTGATCACATTTTAAAATGTCAATATTTAGACTGAATTCACAGAGAAAGCAAAATTACTGTCAAAAATAATTTTTTAAATAATGAAAATATTTTGCAAAAATCTTTACCCCTACTGACTGCTACAAACCCTAAAACACTTCCTACTTTTCAAGTTCTAGAATATAAAAGAGGGATCCAATAATATGTTGGTAGAGAATCTCCTTCAGGATATTGCTTTCATCATTTTTTCCCTTGTAGGTTAAGAAATCTTTTTATCCTCCAAAGACCTCTCTGTGCTTAAAGCATGTTAGCAGCCTTGCCAAAAAATTAATGATACGTGTAATCTTAGCTTGCTATAGGGTATGTTATTGCATTTGTAATTTTTTTATGCTAGAAGATAATATGCTTCCTCTTATTAAGCAAGTCGGATTTGCCTAAAACAATACAATCTTCTGAGCAACTCCATTCTGCCTTTTTGACAGATAAGGTTTCAAAGCTTCATAGCATAACTGAATTAGGCCATCTTGCCACAGTCATAACCAGTCAGAAGTGCATCAAGACTGACTGCTTTTATTCAGTTTCTTAACTGTTTATACTCAGTAACAAGGTTGCCCAGTTTAGAGGATCTTCATGATATCCTCCAGCACAGTAACTACAAAAGATGTCTCCAATGCAAACTCATAATAATTTTTCCTTTTTTAAGCTTCACTCATAGACAAGAAGCACAATATTATGAACAGTAGATATCATTGTACAACAGAAAGCCTAGAAGTAATTCCCTGAATTCCCAGTCATAAAGTAGTCTATGGCTTATGGTTTCAGTTGCCCAAACCCTACTGTTGCCTAACTATAGGGGCCATTGAGGAAAAGAAGTATATAGCCTTCTACCAGTTAGCAATGCAATTGCTCATATTTGGGAATCCGGGCACTCATTAACCCCTTCACCTGTGACAATTAAAGGGTAATGAGTGATCAAGGACTAAATTGACTAATATAATTTATATCCAAACAGACATTTCTGAAATAAAAGGGGATGCTGTAATTACACCAGTACACCAGGTGTTAACCTGGATTGTCCTATGCAAACTTACTTATAATTAGCCTGATACACAGGTGAAATGAATGAGCTTCTGAATTTACACATTTCTGAATATGCACCCATACTCACTAAATCCATGAGTTCTCTCCTCACTTTACTGAAACAAATAATTATTAAACAGTATTTTACTGTCCTTTTGTGTGCCTTCTCTCTTCAAATTCCTTTAATTTTTGAGACGGAGTCTCACTCTGTCACCCAGGCTGGAGTGCAGTGGCACGATCTCGGCTCACTACAACCTCTGCTCCTGGGTTCAAGCGATTCTCCTGCCTCAGCCTCCTAATTGTGATTACAGGCACGCATCACCATACCTGGCTAATTTTTGTATTTTTAGTAGAGACGAGGTTTCAGCATGTTGATCAGGCTGGTCTTGAACTCCTGACCTCAGGCGATCTGCCCGCCTTGGCCTCCCAAAGTGCTGGGATTATAGGCGTGAGCCACTGCACCTGGCCTTAAAAATATTTAAAGATAAAAATATACGTTGGAGTTTGTCTTACACTTTATGCAATTTTTAAGTTTTTGCACAATTTAAATTATAGCAATTAATGTCATAAATAATTTGTTTTTCATAGGTAGTCAAAAATTAATGGCCACTTCCTTTTTATTTTTTATCATATGTAAGGTATACAATATGATTTTTGATATACATATGCATATGAAATGATTACTACAGTTTAAACAAACTTATATCTATCCCCTTCCATGGTTATCATTTGTGTATAGATGGAGGAAAGGATAAGAGCATCTTCAATCTATTCTTACCAAATTTTCAGTATACAGTATTGTTAACTATAGTCCACATGCTATGCATTAAATATTCTAATGATTTATTTATTCTACATAACTACAAATTGTACCCCTTTACCTACTTCTCTGTTTTTCCTCTGTCTCTCCACTCTCGGTAATCCCTGTTCCATTCTCTGTTTCTATTTATTTGGCATTTTTTCAAAAGATTCCACATATAAATGAGATCATACAGCATTTTCCTTTAGGGGTTTGTCTTACTTCGTTTATCATAATGTCCTCCAGGTTCAGCCATGTTGTTACAAATGGCAGCATCTCTTTCTTTTCAAAGGCTGAATAATATTCCATTTCATGTGTGTGTGTGTGAGTGTGTGTGTGTATACATACGTATGCACACAGTCATGCTTTGCTGAACGACAGGGATACACTCTAAGAAATGCAACATAAGGTGACCTCATCATTGTGTGAACATCATCATTTAGTGTACTTACACAAACCTAGATGATATTTTCACTTGCGTCCGTGTGAAGAGACCACCAAACAGGCTTTGTGTGAGCAACAAGGCTATTTATTTCACCTGGGTGCAAGTGGGCTGAGTCCAAAAAGAGAGTCAGCGAAGGGATAGGGGTGAGGCCGTTTTATAAGATTTGGGTAGGTAAAGGAAAATTACAGTCAAAGGTGGGTGTTCTCTGGCAAGCAGTGGTGGGGGTCACAGGGTGCTCAGTTGGGGAGCTTTTGAGCCAGGATGAGCCAGGAAAAGGAATTTCACAAGGTAATGTCATCAGTGAAGTCAGGAACAGGCCATTTTCACTTCTTTTGTGGTGGAATGTCATCAGTTAAGGCAGGAACTGGCCATCTGGATGTGTTGGTGCAGGTCACAGGGGATATGATGACTTAGCTTGGGCTCAGAGGCCTGACATTCCTGTCTTATATTAATAAAAAAAAAAAAAAACGAAATAGTGGTAAAGTGTTGGGACAGCAAAAATTTTGGGGGGTGGTATGGACAGATAATGAGTGATGTATCTCAGGGCAGCTTCGAGCGGGATTGGGGCGGCATGGGAACCTAGAGTGGGAGAGATTAAGCTGAAGGAAGAGTTTGTGGTAAGGGGTGATATTGTGGGGTTGTTAGAAGAAACGTTTGTCATTTAGAATTATTGGTGATGGCCTGGATACAGTTTTGTATGAATTGAAAAACTAAATGGAATAAGAGAAGGAGAAAAACAGGTATTAAAGGTCTAAGAATTGGGAGGACCCAGGACATCTAATTAGAGAGTGCCTAAGGAGATTCAGCATAGTCCTGCCAGCAAAGATTATTTATTTTAAGAGTTAAGAGTGGCAGTTTGGGGATAACACCAGGAGATATCAGCTGTGATGGCTTGGAGAATCAGTATAAACTGGCAGTGTAAACAAGAGCAGGGCATTTATGAGTAGTTGAGAATGGTGAATAGGAGTATGACTAGACAGAAGATAGTGGGGATGACAAGTTTTTTGGGGCACAGTCCAAGTTGATGTGGTATCTGGAATGAGGCTGGGGTCTAATAAAAAGGAGCGTCCATACAGGAGCTCAAATGCTCTGTACCCTGTAGCATTCCGAGGACAGGCCTGAATTCTGAGAAGGGAAAGTGGTAAAAATATTGTCCAGTCCTTTTTAAATTGGTGGCTGAGCTTGGTGAGGTGTGCTTTTAAAAGACCATTAGTCCGTTCTACCTTTCCTGAAGTCTGAGGACTATAAGGGATATAAAGGTTTCACTGAATACCAAGAGCCTGAAAAACTGCTTGGCTGATTTGACCAATAAAGGCCAGTCTGCTATCGGACTGTATAGAGGTGGGAAAGCCAAACCAAGGAATTATGTCTGACAGAAGGGAAGAAATGACCGCGATGGCCTTCTCAGACCCTGTAGGAAAGGCCTCTACCCATCCAATGAAATTGTCTACCCAGACTAAGAGGTATTTTAGTTTTCTGACTCGGGGCATGTGAGTGAAGTCAATTTGCCAGTCCTGGGCAGGGGCAAATCCCCGAGCTTGATGTGTAGGGGAGAGAGGAGGCCTGAACAATTCCTGAGGGGTAGTAGAATAGCAGATGGAACACTGAGAAGTGATTTCCTTGAGGACAGATTTCCACAATGGAAAGGAAATGAGAGGTTCTAAGAGGCAGGCTAGTGGCTTATAACCTACATGGAAGAAGTTATGAAATGACAACAGAATAGAATGGGCCTCTGAGGCTGGAAGGAGATATTTTCCTTGGTCTAAGAACCATTTGCCTTGTGTGGGAAGAGATTGATAGGTGGAAGTTTCAGCGGGGGAGTAGGTGGGAGTGACCGATGTGAAGGAGAAAAATTGGCCATGAGGGACAGAAGTTGGAAAGCTAGCTGCTTGTCTAGCCACCTTATCAGCATAAGCATTGCCTAGAGCAATGGGATCTGATGCCTTTTGATGGCCTTTGCAGTGAATGACTCCAGCTTCCTTTGGAAGTAAAGCGGCCTTGAGCAGAGTTTTTATAAAAGAGGCATTAATGATGGAAGACCCTCGTGTAGTAAGGAAACCTCTTTCAGCCCATATAACAGCATGGTGGTGCAGAATATGAAAGGCATATTTAGAGTCAGTATAAATATCGATGCGTAGTCCTTTTTCAAGAGTGAGGGCTTGAGTTAAGGCAACTAGTTCGGCCTGCTGAGAGGTAGTGGAGGGGGGCAGAGCAGTAGCCTCAATGATAGATGTGGAAGATACTATAGCATAGCCTGCCTTTGCTGGTGAGTGGCAATTAGGCCTGGTGGAACTGCCATTAATAAACCAAATGTGATCAGGGTGAGGAACAGGAAAGAAGGAAATATGGGGAAATGGAGTGAATGTCAGGTGGATCAGAGAGATACAGTCATGAGGGTCAGGTGTGGTATCCAGAATAATGTGGGAGGCTAGATTGAAGTCCGGGCCAGGAATAATGGTAATTGTGGGAGATTCAACAAAGAGTGAGTATAGCTGAAGGAGCCGGGGAGCAGAAAGTATATGCGTCAGGTATGAGGAAGAAAATAGATTTTGGAATTTATAAGAACTGTAGAGAGTGAGTTGAGCATAGTTTGTGATTTTTAGGGCCTCTAAAAGTATTAAAGCCCCGGCAGCCGCTGCATGCAAACATGAGGGCTAGGCTAAAACAGTAAGGTCAAGTTGTTTGGACAGAAAGGCTACAGGGTGTGGTCCCAGCTCCTGTGTAAGAATTCTGACCACACTAACCATGCCTAAGAAGGAAAGGAGTTATTGTTTTGTAGAAGGGATTGAGGTTTGGGAGATTAGTCAGACCTGATCAGCAGGGAGAGCACGTGTGTTTTTATGAGAATTATGCCGAGATAGGTAACAGATGAGGATGTAATTTGGGCTTGACTGAAGTAATGGGGGCTATCTGTGAAGCCTCGTGGCAGTAGAGCCCAGGTAATTTGCTGAGCCTGATGGGTGTCAGGTTCAGTCTAAGTGTAAGCGAAGAGAGGCTGGGATGAAGGGTGCAAAGGGATAGTAAAGAAAGCATGTTTGAGATCCAGAATAGAAATAACGGGTTGTGGAGGGAGGTATTGAGGATAGGAGAGTATATGGGTTTGGCACGTTGGGGTGGATAGGCAAAACAATTTGGTTGACAAGGCGCAGATCCTGAACTAACCTGTAAGGCTTGTCTGGTTCTAGGACAGGTGAAATGGGGGAATTGGAAGGAGAGTTTATAGGGTTTAAAAGGCCATGCTGTAACAGGCAAGTGATAACAGGCTTTAATCCTTTTAAAGCGTGCTATGGGATGGGATATTAGCATTGAGCGGTGTAAGGGTGATTAGGTTTTAATGAGATGGTAAGGGGTGCATGATCAGTCGCCAAGGAGGGAGTAGAGGTATCCCATACTTGTGGGTTAAGGTGGGGGGATATAAGAGGAGGATGCGAAGAAGGCTTTGAGCTGGGGGAAAAGGTGGCAATGAGGTGTGGCTGTAGCCTAGGAATAGTCAGGGAAGCAGATAATTTAATTAAAATGTCTCGACCTAATAAGGGAGCTGGGCAGGTGGGGATAACTAAAACAGTGCATAAAAGAATGTTGTCCAAGTTGGCACCAGAGTTGGGGAGTTTTAAGAGGTTTAAAGCCTGGCCATCAATGCCCACAACAGTTATGGAGGCAAGGGAAACAGGCCCTTGAAAAGAAGGTAATGTGGAATGGGTAGCCTCCGTATTGATTAAGAAGGTGAGGGACTTACCCTCCACTGTGAGTGTTACCCGAAGCTTGGCGTCCATGATGATCTAGGGGGCGGGCTTCCGAAGTGATCAGGCAGTCAGTCTTCAGCCTCTAAGCGGAGGAGGTCTGGGAAGGAGTCAGAGAGCCTTGGGCCAGAGTTCCAGGGGCTCTGGGAGTGGCTGCCAGGTGAGTTGAACAGTCCGATTTTCAGTGGGGTCCCGCACAGATAGGACGCGGCTTAGGAGGAATCCCGGGCTGCGGGCATTCCTTGGCCCGGTGGCCAGATTTCTAGTACTTGTAGCAAGCTCCTGGGGGAGGAGGTTCTGGAGGAATGCCTGGCCGGCTGCGGTTCAGGCGTTTGGAAGTTCTTGTGTGCTGGAGATGTGGCTGGGGTTTGTCTCACAGTGGAGGCAAGGAATTGCAACTTTTTTTCTATTATTGTACACCTTGAAGGTGAGGTTAACTAAGTCCTGTTGTGGGGTTTGAGGGCCAGAATTTAATTTGTGGAGCTTTAAAGTCGGGAGCGGATTGGGTAATAAAATGTATATTGAGAATAAGACAGACTTTTGACCTTTTAGGGTCTAGGGCTGTAAAGCGTCTCAGGGTTGCTGCCAAACGAGCCATGAACTGGGCTGGGTTTTTCATATTTGATGAAAAAGAGCCTAAACACTAACTGATTTGGGAGAGGTCGGATAAAGGAAAAGGAGAATTAACCTTGACTATGCCTTTAGCTCCATCCACCAATTGCTGGGCAGGTGGGGGAGGGCTAGTCATGGAATGAAACTGTAAGCCGGACCAGGTGTGAGGAGGGGAGGTGATAAAAAGATTATAGGGTGGAGGAGCGGAGGCTGAGGAAGAATTTGGACCTAGCTCAGCCTGGCAAGGAGCAGCCTGGGGAGGAGGGGAAAGGTCAGATGGGTCTGTAGAAAAGGAGGAAAGACTCAGCGACGCTTGGAGTTGGGACTGAGGGGACAGGTGAGAGGGAAAGAAGGAGGATTTGGGACGATTCACATTGGGAACAGAGACCAGGGAGGGAACAATGTGTAAAAGAATGCCTGGATGTCAGGCACCTCAGACCATTTGCCCATTTTACAACAAGAATTATTTAGATCTTGTAGGATGGAAAAATCGAAAGTGCTGTTTTCTGGTTATTGGGAACCACTGTCGAGTTCGTATTGGGGTCCAGCGGCATTGTAGAAGAAAATAAGGCATTTAGGTTTTAGGTCAGGTGTGAGTTGAAGAGGTTTTAAGTTCTTGAGAACACAGGCTAAGGGAGAAGAAGGAGGAATGGAGGGTGGAATGTTGCCTACAGTGAAGAAGCCAAGTCCAGAGAAAAGAGGATGGAGACACAGAGAGAAGGGGTGGGGGGTGCTTGCCACCCAGAAAACTGAAGAAGGGGTAGAGACACAGAGAGAAGGGGTCGGGGGGTTTCTTGCCCCCCAGAAAAGTGGTCCTTGCTGCTAAGGGTGAAGGGCGAAGACAGGCATCCCCGTGTGGTCAGACACCTCTGAAACGTGGGTGAATAATCAGGCAGGTGTCCCCGCACGACTAAGCACCAAGGGAAGACTGTCTTCCCGAGTCCGTGACCGGCGCTGGAGTTTTGGGTTCACGGATGAAATGCATCTCCTTTGTCTCTACCAGAAAAGGAAAGGAACTAAAATTAAGAGAAGGGAGAGATTGAAGTGTGGCACCAAGATTGAAAGGAGAAAGAAATTGAGGGATAGTGAGAGAGGTTGGAGAAGAGAATAAAGAAAGACCACTTACCCGATTTAAAATTGGTGAGATGTTCCTTGGGCTGGTCGGTCTGAGGACCTGAGGTCGTAGGTGGATCTTTCTCACGGAGCAAAGAGCAGGATGACAGGGGATTGATCTCCCAAGGGAGGTCCCCCAATCCGACTCACAGCACCAAAATTTCACTCGCGTCCCTGTGAAGAGACCACCAAACAGGCTTTGTGTGAGCGACAAGGCTATTTATTTCACCTGGATGCAGGCGGGCTGAGTCCAAAAAGAGAGTCAGCGAAGGGATAGGGGTGAGGCCGTTTTATAAGATTTGGGTAGGTAAAGGAAAATTACAGTCAAAGGTGGGTGTTCTCTGGCGGGCGGGAGTGGGGGTCACAAGGTGCTCAGTGGGGGAGCTTTTGAGCCAGGAAAAGGAATTTTGCAAGGTAATGTCATCAGTGAAGGCAGCAACAGGCCATTTTCATTTCTTTTGTGGTGGAATGTCATCAGTTAAGGCAGGAACCAGCCATCTGGATGTGTACGTGCAGGTCACAGGGGATATGATGGCTTAGCTTGGGCTCAGAGGCCTGACAGATATAGCCTACTCCCTATAGGTTATATAGTATAGCCTATTGCTCCTAGGCTACAAACCTGTGTAGCTTGTTACTGTACTTAGTACTTTAGGCAATTGTAACACAATGGTAAATACTTATATATCTAAACATAGAAAAGATACAGTATAAAGGATATAACATGTACACCTATATAGGGCAATTACAATGAATGGAGCTTATAGAACTGGAATTTGCTTGGGCTGGAAGTTGCTCCAAGTCAGTGAGTGAGTGAGTAGTGAGTGAATGTGAAGGCCTAGGATATGACTGCATGCTACTGATGACTTTATAAACACTGTAAACTGAGGCTACACTAAATTTATAAAAAGAAAGTAATTATGCTACAACAGCTATGATGTCACCAGATGACAGCAATATTTGAGCTCTATTATAATCTTCTAGGACCACTGTCATATGCAATCGTTGACCAAAACATCATTATGCAGCACATGACTGTACTATAATTTCCGTTTATCTATTGATAGATACTTAAGTTGTTTTTAACTCTTGGCTACTAATGACCACTTCTTAAAGGATGTTCACTAAACATGTTTTTCATTTCCTCTCTGATTTTGATTTCTCATACATTTCTGTAAAGCAAATATGGTGAAAATTAAAATCAGAGTTTAGACTCAATGACTGCTAGTTTCCTTTATTCTAGTAAATATTATAAGTCTATTTGTATAAAAAAATAAGACTACTTTGAAGTTAGGACTAGTCATGTTATGCTGATACTTAAAGATGTTCCCAAACGCTGATCTTTTAATTGATAACTAATTGTATACAGGCAGTTCTTTCATTTTTGCATAAAGGTTTCTTAAAAATGTGTTTTAAAGTTTATAAATTGAACAACAGGCTTATACATTATAAGCCTTTGTGTTTTCATCTAGCCATAATGTGTCCTTTGGTGACCCTGCTTGCTACACCAAACTGTCAAGCAAAAAACTGTGCATAGGTTGTCAATTCCAGGAAAGAACTTGAACATGGAGGATAGCAAAGGTCATCACTATTTCAACCACTCAGTATAGAAGTCTATACACTCTGTCCACTGCATATCAGAATCACCAAGAAAAACACAACACAGTTAAGCACTAGATGGTGCAGTATGTTACTCAAATACAGGAATAACAGTAAGATCAACTCCTGTAGTGGGTGTAGGTCCCCCATGGCCAGCAGGTTTCTCTAGGTACCTGATTTAGGGGTATTGGCCTGCACACACCCCTCATGGGCGGCAGCAGCAGGACTTTGACTCAGACGACTCCTCCATGGGAGCTGAGAGTGTGTCTGAGGGCCGATGACACACATGCTTAGGCAGGACAAAAACACATACGATTGAAACAGGGCAGGATATTCCCACACAAGGTAATAAGCCCAGTATAGGCTGTGTGGGCTCTTTATCTCTTGGTAGAAGGGGTGAAAGACTGTGCATGTGAGACAGCTTTTCACAACAATTATAATCTGTATTACATTGACATAATTTACTAGTGGATTCTTTACAGGCAATTTAGGATGTTTCTTAAATAGTCAAGTCACAAAATGGGAACATACAAATTACTAAGTATGAAAAGGGCCAGAACATCCATTCCTAGTTTTGCTTTTACCCCCAATATATTCCAGAGATACTTGTTTGGAAAGAGAAACATGGTATTTTTTAATCTATTAATATTAAAAAATCAATGGATTTATTAATAGTGTTCTTACTGTGACTATTAGAATAAATAAATTACAACCCACCCATCACATACTTTATTAGAACCCCCTTCATGAAAAGTGTGCTATTTTATAAGAAGAAGATATCTCTAACAAGGGTGACTAACTTGTGACTACATGAAAATTTTAAAATGAGCCATCATAAGCATCTTTTGAGTGCTGTCAGACTGCTCAAGTGAAGAGAATAGGAAATCTATTTAAAAAAAGCAGGTCAGAGCAAGGGAAGTGCAAATTAAAATCAGGTAAGGCTTAAGCAATGTGAAAGAGCATTTTATAAGAAAGTCCAAATCTAGTTACACAGTACATCATAGGCAGGAAGCCAAGCAAAGAATCAGTCAAACCTGGTTATGATCAAGGTGGATTCAAGGATGGAAGAATATAGAAAAGATTATATGTTTAATCTTGATTTTTACTGAAGACATAAATGACATTTTCACTTCCAAATTTTCTTTAGAAAAAAGGTCAGAGATATTAGATCAAACACTGTCCAATTCATAGATACTGCTAATTTTATTAAAGAGTAGAAATAACTACCAATAATTATGTGCTCCCTAGCATTTCTTTTTTCTTGTTGTTCGTTTGTTTTTGTTTTTTGTGACAGAGTCTTGCTCTTGTTGCCCAGGCTGGAGTACAGTGATGAGATCTTGGCTCACTGCAATCTCTGCCTCCCAGTTTCAAGCAATTGTCCTGCCCCAGCCTCCCGAGTAGCTGGGATTACAGGCACCTGCCACCAGTCTCATCTAATTTTTGTATTTTTAGTAGAGACAGAGTTTTGCCATGTGGCGTACTGGTCTCAAACTCCTGACCTAAAGTGATCCACCTGCCTTGGCCTCCCAAAGTGCTGGGAATTACAGGAGTGAGCCACTGCACCTGAATTCCCTAGCATTTTTAAATAACTGACAGATGAAATTGTAAAAATGTAGCTTAACTGCTAGATTTCCTTCTCTCTCTGTAAAGTAAGGATTGATAGTGTTCTCCTTAAATGATTGTTGTAAAGATTAAATGCAATTATATAAATTAATTTCATACAACAGTTCCTGGCATGTGGTAAGTGCTCAAATAATATTATTATTGCTGGTATTTAGAAAACCAAGAACATTTTAAAGACATACATAGGATCAGCAAGCAAACAAAGTTGAAACATAAGACTCACTAATAATTGTGTCTCAGCCTTTACTCTGCCATCTGAGTATTCTCAACATACTTCATTTTTCTGAGCTTTTTTTTCTTAATCTCCATTTATAAAACTGAGGTTGAACTAGATTATCTCTATGGTCTCTTCTAGCACACCTATAATTTTTAGAACCTGGTGTGTCAATAATTTGAACATTTGTATAGGGTCGCTGTCTAGCATATATACATTTTTTAAACTATTTTCATATTTATAGTTTCCTTATATATCTCTTTATAAGGTTCTGAATTTCATATATTGTGCAAACATGGGGGCAAGTTCCAAAACCAAAAATCTTCTGGGATTAACTCTTAAAGGCAGAGTATTGAGTTAAATCTCTATTACCCTTTAATGTTTAACTATGAGCATATTAAACATGTCCCACAAGATAAGCAATTTGACTCTGTATCCCCATCTCAAACAGTAAACTTAGCAGGTGATGTGGTCTATATTTGGCAATTACTCCCTCTGAATAAGAGTGAAGTTTTGTCTTTTATAAATACATTTTTATCTACATAGTTCAGTCACTTGGCAATTTCTGTACTATTTTTAAATTAAGTAAACTTCTTTGTTATGATTGTTTATAATAAGGGAGAGAAGTTAGTGTTATCAGATGACACTAGAGAGGTGTCATAAAAAAGGAAAAGGAGAAGAGTTTGATTTACATTTTGTAAAGCTATGACAGAATTGCAGTCATTAATTCAAACTGTGTGTGTGTGTGTGCACGCGCGTGCATGAGCATGTGTGTGTGTGTGCATGAGCATGTGTGTGTGTGGTGTTTTAAGGTCACTGCTTTATTAGAATTAACCCATTTAAATACAGTTAATTTATAACTTCTCTAGGGGAAAAGGAAGCACATATGCGGAAGAGAAGGATGGATCTCAATTTAATTTGTATTTTAATTTATATTCATTTTATTTTTATTTTAATTTGCATTTCTCCTTATATGAGTAAATTTAGATATTTTTCATACTGCTAAGAGAGCACAAACCCTCAATCTCCTAATCAAGTGTGCCTATTACGCTAAAGAGTCTCTCACTGTGATTCCAATCATTTTTACACCAAACCACAGAAAATTGCATAGAATACTCAAAAACAAGCCTGAAGGGATTATAACACAATGAAAATCACACATTAAATCAACTGAGGTTGTAATAATAATGATATTTTCAACATCATCATTATTACTATATGTTACATTTATTCAGTGCTTTATATGGACAAGGTACTATTCTAAGGGCTTTACATGTATTAATATATGTAATTTTCACAACATACCTAGGTACAGTAACAGTTGTTATCCTCATTTCACAGGTGAATGAGTTGAGACACAAGGGAGTTTTTAATAAGTCAGGGTCTATAACTTTAAATTTGGTTGAATCTTTTTACAGTGTTTGTAGTTTAATCCTTTTCAATAATTTAAAAGTTTTTACAAATATATCAGAAAATATTAGAAAGTATCACCAAATTTTTAATAATGTGGCACACATAATAAGTGTTCAGTATGTGGCTGATTAAGATTTTCAAGGCAGTATATGATTCTATAGTTCCTTCCCATATGCTGTGACAGTCAAGGAATGTTTATAAACATAGTTCAATAATTGAACACATTGCCCTTTAAAATTACATTCCTTATAATATTTACAGTATCCATATTGCCCAGTTTTTTTATCAAGCTTTTTACAATAGGAAAGACTGATGATGTCAGATAAATGTAAATATGTTCAATATGTACAAATGTAAATGTTTTTACACTGAAAGACTGACAATGTCAGAGAAATGTAAATCAAAACCACAATGAGATACCATCTTGTGCCACTTAGAATGGCAATTATGAAAGTCGAAACAACAGATGCTGGCAAGGCTGTGGAGAAATAGGAATGCTTTTACGCTGTTGGTGGGAATGTAAATTCGTTCAATAATTGTGGAAGACAATGCGGTGATTCCTCAAGGATCTAGAACCAGAGATACCATTTGACCCAGCAATCCCATTACTGGGTATACACCCAAAGAAATATAAATCATTCTTTTATAAAGATACATGCATGCATATGTTTATTGCAGCACCATTCGCAATAGCAAAGACATGGAATCAACCCAAACACCCATCAGTGACAGACTAGATTAAAAAAATGTGGTCCATATACACCATGGAATACTGTGTAGCCCTAAAAAGGAACGAGATTATGTCTTTTGCAGGGACAATGGATGAAGCTGGAAGCCATTATCTTCACCAAACTAACACAGGAATAGGAAACCAAACACCGCATGTTCTCACTCATAAGTGGGAGCTGAACAATGATAACACATGGACACAGAGAGGTGAACAACACACAATGGGGCCTGTCAGCAGGGCAGGGGAAGGGAGAGCATTGGGATAAATAGCTAATGCATGCAGGGCTTAATATCTAGGTGATGGGTTGATAGGTGCAGCAAACCACCATGACACATGTTTACCTATGTAACAAACCTGCACGTCCTGCACATGTATCCCAGAACTTAAAATTTTAAAAAAGAAAGACTGACGATGTCAGCAAGTACTCTACAGGTCAGTAATTATATAAACATAGTACTGGAAAATTAATATTTTAATAAATTAAGATATACCACCAAAATCAAAATGCTTTGTTAGATTTTTTGCATTATTCTCTCTTACTGACTTGGTATGTGAATTTTCAAACTGTCAACAACTTTTCTTAAAAAAAGCATAAAGGTAGGTGATAGTATATTATGTAAAGTGACAAGTTAAAATGAATTATGAAGTTGTTTAGTTCCATTTTATAGTTTAATATTTGAAATATAAATTATCTTGCATGCAGTAAGATAAATGGGAATAAATATCTCAAAAATTATGATAAATATTCATTGAATCATGTAACTGCCAATTTTATCTTAAAAAGTTCTTTTATATGTTTTTTGAACTTTGTTTTGTGATTACATTGGCAAGGAAAATGATAGGATACAGTTATCTAAACTAGCCTAGATATGATGATTATAATATTAAATGTTGATTATAATATTAAATGAAATGGTGATTATAGAAATGGTGATTATAATATTAAATGTTGTTAAACAATCTACACATCACACACCCGAGCCTTTCGGGGGGTGAGGGGCAAGGGGAGGGAGAGCATTGGGACAAATATGTAATGCATTAGGGGCTTAAAACCTAGATGATGGGTTGATAGGTGCAGCAAACCACCATGACACATGTATACCTATGTAACCTGCACGTTCTGCACATGTATCTCATAACTTAAAATAAATAATAATGAAAATTATTATCAAGCAATGACATTTAAGTACATTTCTTGTGATAATTAAAATATGTTATAGAGACTAAGTTAAGAATGGCAAAATACTAGGCCTCAATTCAGTCAACAAGAGATACACAATAAAGCAATTTATCTCTGAAGATTATAATCCCAACTATATCTTTACCTAGAAATATAATAAATTCCATTATCTCATAATTCTATTTTCTAGTGCTTAAAATGAAGTTTTTTCACAAATTCTGCTGTGCACATTTCTGTTACCTTTTGCTTATCTCAATGCATGGCAATTAATAGATAATACATGTTTAAATAAATTCCTGTATCAAAAATGTATTTTTCTACAATTTTTAAAGAAATCTATTTAAAGTTTCCCATCTGTGACATCATAAACCTATTTTGCATAAAAGTATAGTCAATACTTCTTTTTAAACTATATATTCGATTCTTATTGTTTTACTAACTTTTAAATCTGTGCCTGTTACTTTTGAATTAAAAATTACTGGAAGTTTCATTTCAAAATTATTATCTTTTTTCCTTTTTTATGCAAAAAGAGAAAGGCTTGTTAGTTTAAGAACAGTAATCCCTCATTTCTCTTCCAATTTTCGATCTTATTCTGAGAACATCTTACTTCTTCCTTTAAAGCTTCACACTTACTTTTGTTTCATTTACCTGTGAGTCTGAGTTTGTGTCTCCACTCCCATTTTTTTGTTTATAATTTTTAGCCATATGCTTGTTACTACCTCTACTCCTCTACTGAACTGGCTTTTCTAAAAACATCATCTCCAAACACGTGACTGCTGATTTCATACACTAAGAGTACACTCATTTCTAAAGTGCCAGTTCAGCACTATGGAGTAGAAGTACTGAATAACATGATGTGAAAAATAGTGAACTATCCCAGATTTCATACTGTTGTTAATAGTAGTGATTCATGACAGTTGCTATTAAGGTGGGAGACAAAAAAATTCCCCAAGGCCATTTGATTCTCCTCTCAATTAACACAAATATATTAAATCTTTAATTTGTACACCAGTGCAATAATTAAAATATTTACATATATCTATCAGAATAGTAAATTATTAAAAATTGAATTATTTAGTTCTAGGGGGGTAGGTATATACATTCACTATATAACTGACATCTTGTATTTTAACATTTTTCTGGTTTATGTGTTTAGCATTTAAATGGTATTGGAACTAGTAGTTTTGGGAAATTTTCACTATGTATGTGTCAAAAACTTGTTCAGCCTCTGGGATACCACCATCTGATAAACTTCGGCTGATAGGCATTGATCCAGACACAGTGAAATTTCAAATACCATGACTCTTCATCTTTTAAAGATAAATTTAAGAGCCACTGATGATGATTCAATATTGTTATTTTGTTAAATAATTAGAAAAATGTTGAATATAATTAAATAAGTGGAAGACATTGGATTTGTAAGATGTTTTGTTTGGCATATTTATGGTTTTGGGTCATGATTCATAGATGCAATGTGATAAATGTAACTATCAAACATTAGAACTTAATCCTTCTATTTGACTGTATGTTTGTACCTATTAACCAGCCTCTCTTCATTGCTCTCTCCCACTCTTCCTATCCTTTGCTCACTATCATTCTCCTCTCTACCTCCATGAGATCAATTTTTCAATTTTTTAAACTTCCACATATGAGTGAGAACATGCAATATTAGTCTTTCTGTTCCTGGTTTATTTTATTTAACATAAAGACCATCATTTCTATTGATATTGCTACATAATTGCTGCACATAATTTTATTTTTTATGGCCAGATAGTATTCCATTGTGTATATATATTTTCTTTATCCATCTATAGATAGACACTAACATTGATTCCATATATTTGCTATTGCAAATAGTGCTGCAGTAAACATGGGGTGCAAATATCCTTTTGATAAATACCCAGTAGTGGGATTGCTACATCCTATGGTAGTTCTATTCTTAGTTTTAGTTTTTTGGTTTTATTTTGAGAAATCTTTATACTGTTTTCCATAATGGCTGCATTAATTTACATTCCCACCAACAGTGTATGACAGTTTCCTTTTCTCCACATCCTCACCAGCATCTACTATTTTTTGTCATTTCATAAATAGTCATTCTAGGGTAAGATGATATCTCACTGTGGTTTTGATTTGCGTTTTCTCAATGATAGGTGATGTTAAACATTCTTTTATATACCTGTTAGCCATTTGTGTGTCCTGATTTGAGAAATATCTGTTTATCCCTTTGGTCCCTTTTGAATGAGATAATTTGGTTTCTTACCACTGAGTTATTTCAGTTCTCTGTATATTCTTTGTTCTTTCTGCTCATTAGTTTCTAGTCAGGTGATTAGTTCAAAAATATTTTCCCCCATTAAACCCTTTGTCTCTATTGATTATTTCCTTTGCTGTGCAGAAGCTTTTTAGTTTAATATACTCTATTACTCCATTTTTTTCTTTTGCTGCCTGTGGTTTTAAAGTCTTAACCATAAAATCTTTGGCTAGACCAATGCAGTGAAATTTGTTCTTTATGTTTTCTCCTAGTATTTGTATATTTTCAAGTGTTAAATTTAAGTCCTTAATTCATTTTGAGTTGATTTTTTGTATATGGTGAGAGATAGGGATTTAGTTTCATTTTGCATAAGGATATCCAGTTTTCCCAGCACTATTTATTAAAGAAGCTGTCTTTTCCCCAATGTATGTTCCTGGCACCTTTGTTGAAAATCAGGTGGTTGCAAATAGGTGAACTTACTTCTGGGTTCTTTATTCCATTCCATTGGTCTATGTGTTTGTCCTTATACCAATTCCATAGTGTTTTGGTACCAAAGCCATATACTACATTTTGAAGTCAGGTGGTATGAAGCCTCAAGCTTTTTTTGTTTTTTTTCTTTTGCTCAGGATTGCTTTGGTAACTTGGGCTCTTTTTAAATTCCAAACAAATTTTAGATTTTTTTTCCTAGTTCAGTGAAAAAAATCACATTGGTATTTTATAGCAATTGAATAGAATTATAGATTGCTCTCAGTAGTATGGTAATTTTAACAAAATTAATTCTTCCAATTCATGAGCATGGGTTGTCTTTCTATTTGTTTGTATCTTTTTCATCACTTTCATCAGTGTTTTGTAGTTTTCCTTGTAGAGGTCTTTCACATTCTTGATTAAATTTATTCCTAGGTTTTTTGTTTTTATGCAGCTGTTAAAAAAAAGGATTGCCTTCTTCATTTCCTTTTCTACTAGTTCATTATTAGTGAATAGGCATGCTACTGATTTTTGTATGTTGATTTTATATCCTGCAACTTTACTGAATTTATTTATCAGGTTTAACAGTCTTTTCGTGGAGTGTTTATGTCTTTTTATATGTAAAATTATGTCACCTACAAACAGAGACCATTCGACTTCTTTTTTTCCAATTTAGATGACTTTAATTTTTTTCTCTTGCCTGATTGCTCTGGCTGGGACTTCGCATCCTTGTCTTGTTCCAGTACTTAGAGGAAAGGCTTAGCTTCTCCGAGTTCAGTTTGATGTTAGCTGCAGGTTTGTCACAACATCTCTTCATGATAAAAAACTCTTAACAATGGCGTGAACCTGGGAGGCGGAGTTTGCAGTGAGCTGAGATGGCTCCACTGCACTCCAGCGTGGGCGACAGAGCAAGACTCCATCTCAAAAAAGAAAAAAACAAAAAAACAAAACAAAACAAAAAAACTAGGCAAAGAAGGAGCATACCTTAACATAATAATGGCCTTTGGGCCTACATCCTTTATTATGTTGAGGTACGTTGTTTTTGAGGCATGTTCTTTTATGTTTATTGAGAATTTTTATCATGAAGGGATGTTAAATTTTGTCAGATGTTGTTTTTATCTATTGTGGTGATCATGTTATTTGTCCTTCATTCTATTGATGTTATGTATCTTGTTTATTAATATGTGTATGTTGAACCACCCTTGCATCCCTGGGATGAATCCCACTTAAATATGCTGTATTACCTTTTTGATGGGCTGTTGGATTCAGTTTGTTAGTATTTTGTTGAGGATTTTGCATCTATGTTCATCATGAGTATTGGTCTGTAGTTTTATTTTTTGTTGCATCCTTGTCTGATTTTGGTGTCAGGATAGTAGTATCAGGGTAATGAGTTAGGAAGAATTCCCTCCTCTGCAATTTTGGGAATACTTTGAATATAATTGGTGTTTGTTATTCTTGTAAATGTGGTAGAATATAGCAGTGAAGCCATCCAGTCTGGGAATTTTCTCTGTTACGAGACGTAAAAAAAAAAAAAAAAAAATTAATTTTCAATGCAAGAGTACACGTGCAGGTTTCTTACATGGATATATTGTGTGATGCTGAGGTTTGGGGTACAAATGATTCCATCACCCAGGTAGTGAGCATAGTACCCAATAAGCAGTTTTTCAATCCTTGTTCCCCTTCCTTCCTCACCCTCTGTAGTAGTCCCATGTCTTTTTTTGCCATCTTTATGTCCATAAGTATTCAATATTTAGCTCCCACTTAAAAATGAGAACATGCAATATTAAATTTTCTTTTCCTGTGTAAATTCACTTAGGATAATGGCCTCCAGCTGCATCCATGTTGCTGCAAAGGAGATGATTTCATTCTTTTTCATGACTGCTTAGTATTCCATTACATATATATCACATTTTTCTTTGTCCAGTCCACTCTTTATGTGCACCTAAGTTGAGACCTTATCTTGCTGTTTTGAACAGCGCTGCAATGAACATGTGAGTGCATGTATCTTTTTAGTAGAATGAATTTTTGGGGAATATATACATGTTAATGAGATTGCTGGGTCAGATGGTAGTTATAAGTTCTTTAAGAAATCTCCAAATTTCTTTCCACAGTGGCTGAACTAATTTGCATTCCCTCCGAGAGTATATAAGCATTTCCTGTTCTATGCAGCCTCACTAGCATCTGTTGTTTCTTGACTCTTTTATAATGGCCATTCTGACTGGTGTGAGATAGTATCTCATTGTGGTTTTTATTTGCATTTTTCTGATGATTACTGATGTTGAGCATTTTTTCATATGTTTGTGGGGCCACTTGTTACATCTTCTTTTGAGAAGTGTCTGTCCATATCTTTTGCCCACTTTTTAATGGGGAATTTTTTTTTTGCTTGTTGATTTGTATAAGTTTCCTATAGATTATGGATATTAGACTTTTGTCAGATATATAATTTGCAAATATTTTCTCCTATTCTGTATGTTGTCTACTCTGTTGCCAGTTACTTTTGCTCTGCAGATGCTCATTAGTTTAATTAGGTCACAAGTCAATTTTTGTTTTTGTTGCAATTGATTTGGAGGGCTTAGTCATAACTTCTTTCCCAAGGCCATTGTCCAGAATGGCATTTCCTAGGTTTTCTTCTAAGATTCTTCTAGTTTTAGGTCTTACATTTAAATTTTTGTATAAGGTGAAAGATAGGCATGCAATTTCTTTCTTCTGCATATGGCTAGCCACCCATCCCAGCACTATGTATTGATAGTGAGTCCTTTCCCCGTTGTTTATTTGTATTGAGTTCATCAAAGAACAGATGGCTGAAGTGTACAACTTTATTAGGGTTTCTGTATTCTGTTCCATTGGTCTTTGTGTCTGTTTTTGTACCAGTACCATACTCTTTTGGTTACAGTAGTCTTATATTATTGTTTGAAGTTGGGTAATGTGATGCTTCTGGCTTTGTTCTTTTTGCTTAGGATTGTTTTGTCTATTTCAGTTCTTTTTGGTTCCATATGCATTTTATGATAGTTTTTTCTAATTTGGTACTTCTATAGGAATAACAGTGAATCTGTAAGTTGCTTTGTGAAGTATGGCCATTTTAATGATATTGATTCTTCCAGTCCATGAGCATGGAATCTATTTCCATTTGTTTGTGTCATCTCTGATTTCTTTCAGCTGTTTTTTGTAGTTCTGCTTGTAGAGATCTTTCACCTCCTTGGTTAGATGTATTCTTATGTATTTTATTTTTTGTGAGTTTGCAGCTACTGTAAATCAGATTGTGTTCTTGATTTGGCTCTCGGCTAGTGGTCTATTGATCTTGTTTATCCTTTCAAAGAACCAACTTTTATTTTTGTTGCTTCTTTGTATGAATTTTTGGATCTCAATTTTGTTTAGTTCTGCACTGATTTTGGTTATTTCTTTTCTTCTGCTAGCTTTGAGGTTAATTTCTTCTTCTTTATCTAGTTCTCCTAGGTGTGATGTTAGATTGTTAATTTGAGATCTAACTATTTTAGTTGGGCATTTAGTACTGCAAACTTTCTACTTAACAATGTTTTTGCTGCATTCCAGAGATTATGGTATGATGGGTCCCGCTTTTCATTTATTTCAAAGAATTTTTTAAATTCTGTATTAATTTTGTTGTTTACCCAAAAGTTATTCTGGCGTAAGTTGTTTAAATTCCATGTAATTGTGTGGTTTTGAGAGATCTACTTGGTATTGTTTTTTTTGTTTGTTTGTTTGTTTTTAGACGGAGTCTCGCTCTTTCACCCAGGCTGGAGTGCAGTGGCGCTATCCTGGCTCACTGCAGGCTCTGCCCCCCGGTGTTCATGCCATTCTCCTGCCTCAGCCTCCCGCGTAGCTGGGATTACAGGTGCCCGCCACCTCGCCCAGCGTATTTTTTGTATTTTTAGTAGAGACGGGGTCTCACCGTGTTAGCCAGGATGGTCTGGATCTCCTGACCTCGTGATCCCCCCGCCTCTGCCTCCCAAAGTGCTGGGATTACAGGCGTGAGCCACTGTGCCTGGCCCTTGGTATTGATTTTTATTGGTAGAAATGGGTTGTTAGGATTTCAATTTTTTTGAATCTATTGACACTGATTTGCGTCTAAGTATGTGGTAGATCTTGGAGTGTGTTCCATGTGCAAATGAGAAGAACGTATAGTCTGTGGCTGATGGGTGGAGTTTTCTCTAAATGTCTATTAGGTCTGATTAGTCAAGTGTTGAATTTATTAGTTTTCTGCGTTGGTGATCTAACTCTGTTAGTAGGGTATTGAAGCCCATGTGGGGAGACTTTTTATAACTGATTCTATCTCTGTTTAGGTTTTCTACTTCTTTCTAATTCAATCTTGGTTGGTTGTGTTATCAAAAATTTACCTATTTATCCTAGGTTTTCTGGTCTGGTTATATATAGTTGTTTATTATAGTCTTTGATGATCTTCTGTATTTCTGAGGTCTCACTTGTAATGACTCCTTTTTCACTACTCATTCTAGTTTTTGGGGTCCTTTTTCCTTTGGTTAGTCTAGGTAGTGGTTGATTTATTGATTTTGCTCATCTTTTTTTTTTTAACAAAAAAATAACTTTTTGTTTTGTTGATCCTTTGTATTGTGTTTTTAGTCTCATTCTTTTTATTTCTGCTCTGATCTTTATTGCTTTTCTTCTAACCATTTAGGGTTTAATGTATTCTTACTTTTTCAGTTCTCTGAGGTTCATGATTAGGATTGTTCACTTGAAGTCTTTCTAATCTTTTAATGCATGCATTTGTTGCTATAAACTTTCATCTTAGCTGTGCTTTGGCTGGCATGTTTTGTTTTGACTTTCATTTGTTTTGAGATGCTTTTTTTAAATTTCTTTCCTTATTTCTTTATTGACCCAATGGTCAATTGGGAGCATGTTGTTTAATTTCTATATGTTCATACTATTTTGAAAGTTTCTCTTGTTATTGATTTCCAGTTTTATTTCATTGTTGTCTGATAAGATAGTTGAGAAGATTTCAATTTTTACATTTTTGTTGAAGCTTGTTCTGTTACCTACATATAGTCTATCATGGAGAATATTCCATGTGCTGATGAGATGAATGTGTATTGCTGTTAGAAAATGGTACTGTAAATGTCTGTTAGATCCCTCTGGTCATTGTTTCTTTGTTAATTTTCTGTCAATATGATCTGCCTAATGCTGAGAGTGGGTGTTGAGATCCCCACCTGTTATTGTATTGGAGTCAACTCGATATTTGTTTATTTTAGAGTTTCCAATATGCTACATAGTTTGTTCTTTTTTATTCTTTTTCTTATATTTTTGGTCTAAAATGATTATTTGAAAAGATCTATCTTTGTGTTCTGAAATATGTTCTTCTGCTTAATCTATTCTATTTTTGAGTTTCTTAAATTTATGCTTTTATTTGAGATCTAATATTTGTTTTATGTATCTGAGTCCTCCAGTGTAGGTACATATATATTTATAATTGGTATGTCTTCTTGTTGTATTGATCCCTTTATTCTATAATGACCTTGTCTCTTTTTACTACTTTTGAAATTTTATCTGACATAAGTGTCATGGGTCTTTAGGGTGTCACTTCACCAGCCGGAAACCTCTGTGGCCAGCTGTGCCTCTGCTTAGATTTTGCTTGTGCCTGCTGGGCTTGTGCCTGGCAGGTTGCACTCAGCTTGAGCTACCAGCGTGGATCCCATACCTGCCAAGGGCAAGCCAGGCACGGAGCAGTGAGGGGTATGTGAGCGAACAAGCACAGGGTCCAGCCGCTGCGCACAGCCAGGTGCACCAGCTGCAGCAGGTTGGGCAGCTCCAGGCACCAGCACAAGCACCAGCTTTGTGTGAGGTTGCAGCTGAAGCAGACATATGGCAAGCGGCTTCCACTGCGGGCACCAGTGTCTGGACAAGGGGAACCTGGTGGCGCCCGAAAGCTGGGAGATGCCAGGAACCGCAGAGCCCAAAAGAGGGTGTTACAGCATGTCAGAGCCCTGGCTCAGGGAGCCCCAACATCTGGGCTCCTAGAAGGACCACAGCTCTTCTCTCCTTCTTGTCACCCACAATGTGGTAAATGGGGGAGAAACGTTTCAGCCCTGTTTATGTTACAACTCTTTCAGTCCCGCCATCTTGCGGGTCCCAAGTTTTTGTCCTGCATCTAAAAGGAATGAGGTATCTGGACAAGTGGAGGGTAAGCAAGGCAGAGAGGAGCTTCATTAAGTGACAGAACAGCTCTCAGGAGACCTGAGGCAGCTCCTTTCCACAAGCAGGTCGTCCTGACGAGGGTTCAGCTCTCAGCAGAAGAGACCCATGATGGATAGCTCCTTTCCACAGGCAGGTTGTCCCAGCAAGCATCCACCTCACAACAGAGAAGAGACCTGTGGTGGGTAGCTCCTTTTCACAGGCAGTCATCCCAGCTAGCGTCCAGCTCTCTGTGGAGAGGAGAACCATGGTGGGGAGCTCCTTTCTACAGGCAGGTAACCCCAAAGAGTCAACGAGGCCCAAAGTAGGTAGCTCCATTCATGCAGCAGGCAGTCGTGATGTCTGTGTGAGTCTGACTGATTCCAGGGTTTTTATGGGCTCAGAAGGGAGGAAGCCTGTGCTGACTGATCTGTGAGTGGCCATGGGTGGGCCTGGAAAAAGCCCATAAGTTCCCACTCTGGACTGCGGACTCCACTTGGAATGGGCAGCCCAGGCCCCAGGCTTCAGGTAATTCCTGGCTCGCAGGAGAAGTTTCACTGGGGACCTGCCCCTTCCCACCCAGGAACACAACTGCCTCCTGCTGTCATCAACATGTCCATGGTGCCCTGGCTGTCCATGCCGAGGAGTGCCTGCAGGCCTGTGCCAAGCCACCTTCAGCCTCCTCGGCCTCCCTCCCATGCTCATCAGTGCCCAAAGTATGGGAGTCAGGGACTGAGGTGGCATGGGGCTGACTCAAGCGTGCAAACCACCCAGCTGCAGGGCAACAGCACCCAGGTTCAGCTACAACGTTGCTCCAAAATCGTAGCTGGTGCCAGGAGCAGGGGGAGGCCAGGGAGCAGGAGCTGGTACTTCCAAGCCTGTGGGAGCAGGAGAGGCTTCCTGGGCCCCAAGAGCACAGGGATGCCCAGGTCTGGAGCCACAGCTGGGCAGCTGCAGCTGCACGTGGGAGCGCAGGGCTCCTGCTGTACCAATTCATAGTGGGCAGGGCTCCCACCTTTTCTCAGTCCCCACTGAATCCACAGAGCGCACAGCCCCCAGCCCTGCCTCCCCCACTTCAGCCGGCATCTTTGCAGTGGCGGCTCCAGATGGACAACTATCATAAGTACAGTCCCTTTGGCTTGCTTGGTTTCTATTTGTGTATAATTAAGGTCTTTTTCCATTTCTCTACATTCAGTCTATATGTGTCTTTACAAGTGAAGTGAGTGTCTTCTTTGCATGACATAGTTGTGTCATTTTTAAAATTCATTCAACCAGTCTATATTTTTTTCAGTAGAAAATTTAATCTGTTTACATTTAAAGTTATTATTGATATGTAATTAGTTACTTCTGTCATTTTGTTCATTGCCTTTCATTATTTTGTACTTCTTTTGTTGTTTTTGTCATTGTTTCTCTCATTGCTTATCATTGCAGTTTGGTGATTTTCTGTAACGGTAACATTTGAGTCCCTCTTATCTTCATTTGTGTGATTGCTCTACCAGTGCATTTTATATGTTGCAGGAAGTCAGGGACCCCAAACGGAGGGACCAGCTGAAGCCATGGCAGAAGAAAGTGGATTGTGAAGATTTTATTACATTTATTAGTTCCCCAAATTAATACTTTTGTAATTTCTTACGCCTGTCTTTACTGCAATCTTTAAACATAAATTGTAAAGATTTCCTGGACACTTATCACTTCCCCAGTCAATACCCTTGTGATTTCCTATGCCTGTCTTTGCTTTAATCTCTTAATCCTGTCAGCCAAGGAGGATGCATATCATCTCAGGACCCTGTAATAATTGCGTTAACTACACAAATTGTACAGCATGTGTGTTTGAGCAATATGAAATGTGGGCACCCTGAAAAAAGAACAGGATAACAGCAATTGTTCAGGGAATAAGAGAGATAACCTTAAACTCTGACCGCCGGTGAGCTGGGCAGAACAGAGCCGTATTTCTCTTCTTTCAAAAGCAAATGGAAGAAATATGGCTGAATTCCTTTTCTCAGCATGGAATGTCCCTGAGAAAGAGAATGCGCACCTAGGGGTAGGTCTCTGAACTGGCCTCCCTGGGGGGTACCTGTCTCTTATGGTCAAGACTGCAGGGGTGAAATAAACTCCAGTCTTCCACAGCACTCCCAGGCTTATTAGGAAGAGGAAAGTCCCGCCTAATAAATTTTTGGTCAGACCGGTTGCTTTCAAAACCCTGTCTCCTGATAAGATGTTATCAATGACAGTGGTGCCCAAAACTTCATTAGCAATTTTAATTTCGCCTAGGTCCTGTGGTCCTGTGATCTCGCCCTGCCTCCACTTGCCTTGTGATATTCTATTACCCTGTTAAGTACTTGATGTCTGTCACCCACACCTATTCGTATACTCCCTCCCCTTTTGAAACTCCCTAATAAAAACTTGCTGGTTTTTGTGGCTTGCGGGGCATCACGGATCCTACCAATGTGTGATGTCTCCCCCGGATGCCCAGCTTTAAAATTTCTTCTTTTGTACTCTGTCCTTTTATTTCTCAAGCCAGCTGACGCTTAGGAAAATAGAAAAGAACCTACGTGATTATCGGGGCAGGTCCCCCGATATTTATACATTCATGTATTTTTATAATATTTTCCTTTTGTTTCCAAGTGTAGGACTTAAGCATTTATTATCTATTTGGTCTAGTAGCAGTGAATTCCCTTAGTCTTTGCTTCTCTGGTAACAAATTTATCTCTCCTTCATTTATGAAAGATAACTTTGCTGGGTGTATTATTCTTTCATAGCATTGAATATATTTTTCCACTCTCACATAGCCTGTAAGGTTTCTTTAGAGAAATCTGATGTTAGTTTGATGTGGGGGGGGGGTTCTTAAATATGAATAGATGCTTTTCTCTCACTGTTTTTGGAATTCTCTCTTTGTTGACAGTTTGACTATAATGTATCATGTAGAAGACTTTTTTGGGTAATAGCTATTTGGGGATCTCTGAATTTCTACATCTGGATGATTAAATATTTTGCTAGACCTCAGAAGTTTTTACCTGTTATTTCACTAAATTGGTTTTCCATGATTTGGTCTCCTCCTTACCTTCTGGAACACCCAAAATTTGGATATTTGTTCACTTCATCATGGTCCATATTTCACATAGACTTTTTTCATTCTTTTTTATTCTTCTTCCTTTTTTGTCTGACATAGTAATTTCAAAAGGCTTGTCTTCAGTTCTGAAATTCTTTCTTCTGCTTGATCCAGTGAATGGATACAAATAAAAAATGTATTTTTTATTTCATTCATTGAATGCTTCAATTCCCAGATTTCTGTTTGGTTCTTTTTTATGATATCTATCTCTTTGGTAAATTTATCATCCATATCCCTAATTGATATTTTGATTTATTTGTATTGTTTGTTTGTGTTTTTCTTGTATGTCACTGAGTTTTCTTAAAATCAATATTTTGAATTTTTTTTTAATTTTATCAATTTATTTTTCGTTGTAATCCTTGTAAACATTTCCTTTTTTTTCATGTTTCTTGTCTTTATGTTGTATCTGTGCATCTGGTGCAACAGTCACTTTTTCCAAGTTTTTGGATTGGCTTTCATATGAGACTTTTTACTGAAGATGTGTTGATGGTATTGGCTGCATAGGTCACTTCATTTTAGCTTTGTTTTTTATTTATTCGACTATACACAGAGTCAGTGGTGTCCATGATTTCCTCAGTGTGTTAGTCTGTGGTTTTCATTGGAAGCTGTGGTGAGGTTTTGCTGGGGATGGGGATATCAGGTGGGCCAATGTTCAGGCCCCAGTGGTGGCAGCAGTGGGCCAATCATGCCTATCCTTGGGAAGCTGGATGGTGAATATGGGCACCAGTATTAGCAGGTCTGAGCTAGTTGATTCTTGGGTATTCATGCAGCTTGCTCAGATGCCAGCAGTGAAAGTGGTTGGCCAGGCAGCTGTGTGAGTCCTAGGTCCTCTAGACAGTATATGTGGCATGGGCAGTGGCAGTAGCAGTGACAGGTCAACCTTTGGGCTCCCTAGTGACTCATACTGTTATTAATGGTGTTTGCAGTGGGCTGGGTGGGCCGGTCCCCAGACCCCCAGGAGGCATATTCAACTAGGTGATGGCTCCAGTGATAGCAGCAAACCAGGTAGGCCTGTACTCAGGCCCCTGGGAGAAGTGTGCAGATACCAGCAATGTTGGATGGTCTAGCACTATCCCCAGGACACTAGACAGTGTGCTGGGGAACTGGGATGGGGGCAGTGCAAGGGAAGGTATGCCTGTTCTGTTTTCTTGGTGATGCGGATGGGTACAGGCTGAGTGCAAAGTGATCCTCATTCCCCTTGCAGAATGCTGAGATGGCAGCAGCAATGATAGCAGTGGAGAAAGCCAGTTTATAGGGAGCATGCAAGTGCATAGCAGCCATCCTGCTGAGTGGGGGTGGGTTGCTGTTAGTGGCAATAGACATAAGCAGTTGGCTCTCAGGCTCTGGGGAGTGCACACTTTTATTCCCAGCAGCAGCAGTGGCAGTGGGAATAGCAAAGAAATCCAGTCTTTGGGATGAGTGCAAGTGTACCATGGCCCTGTTGTGAGGGGTAGCAGGATTGCTGTCAATGGCAGCAGTCACAGACAGGCAGGTTTTATGGGGAGCACATGCTTTGGTTCTCTTTATCTCAGGGGCAGCCTACTCAGTGCACTGCACCACCTTTTCTCTGGGGTTCAGGACACTGTATGCTAGAGTGCTAAATACCCAACTGGGTCCAAGCAGCATCATCCCACTGTAGTCCTCTGGGTGAACACAGGGGAATATCATTGGGCTCTAGGAATATGGAAAAGCAAGGTCTATTGGGCCCCAGAGAAGAATGCAGTCTGGTGAGGGCTGGATTCTTAAAATGGCAACATAGTGAAGCTGCTTAGGTTTGGGGACTCAGCATGAACTCTCTTTGGACTAATCCTCTCATGTGGTCTCCAGGCAGGTCCCTAGTCTAGTCAGAGGCCCTGTGAGGGTTGAGAGACTCTCCTGTCACTAGGGTTGTAGGAGTTCACTGTGGAATGTGGACTTCTGGGGATCTCTCACCATTTCACACACTGGGGAGCCACTCCTGGCTCCCAGCCAACACCAGCTGAGTGAGCTGCCTCATTTCCCTCCCCTTCCATGCCTCAGGTATTTCCTGTCATGTCTCTATTCAATTTCAGTGTTCTCTCTTAAATGCACTATTTTAAGTATGCTTACCTATTCATTATTTTGATGGTTCTTTATGAAAAAGACTAGTTCTGGCTGCCTTCAGTCAGCCATCTTGAAGCCTCCTTCCTTGATTTTTACCTTTGATGTCAATTTTTAGGTGAATCTCTTCTCTAGCTCTAAATTTAATTAAAGAAATACGACTTTGCCTATGGTGATTGTGTAAAACGCGTGGAGTTTATGTGCTTTACAGCAGTCCGTGTAGTATTAATATGAAGGTCCCAGAAGGTAGAAAGTCACAATAAAGTTGGTTTTTCTAGAAAAATAGCAGTAAAGTCCACATCTCAAGATGGATTAACTATAAAGCATTATATATAGCATACTGTATCTTGCCATGGGAATGATGTGTTGAAGTATTCATGTTTCTTGCATCCTCTTCGACACCTTAACAAATGACTTCGATTATTATTTTTTTTATTTTTTATTTTTTTGAGACAGAGTCTCGCTCTGTCGCCCAGCCTGGATTGCAGTTGCGTGATCTTGGCTCACTGCAACCTCCACTGCCCCGGTTCAAGTGATTCTCCTGCCTCAGCCTCCCGAGTAGCTGGGACTACAGGCACACACCACCACACCCAGCTAATTTTTGTATTTTTAGTAGAGACAGGGTTTCACCATGTTGGCCAGAATGGTCTCGATCTCTTGACCTTGTGATCTGCCCACCTCAGCCTCCCAAAGTGCTGGGATTACAGGCATGAACCACCGTGCCTGGGTGGGTTGTTATTTTAAAGAAATTTTAAATACTGCTATATTTTTACTCTTTTTCCAAATCCTTTGATAGATTTTAAATCAAATGCAATGCCAAATTTGCCTTATGTAAGAGTTTAATGTTGTACCAAAACATGATATTTCCATTCCTGTTATTGTCTGCTGATTTTCCCCAGTAATGGGAATTTCAAACCTAGAGATGAGTGAGTTTCAATAAAGCTTTCTGGTTAATTTCTATAAGAAATGACAGAGTTAGGACTTCTACACGTCCATCTCAATGTGGCTATGATTGCACTTTTCCCCAAGCATATGCATGTGTTAGATAACAATGATTACTAGGCCAAAGGAATCATAGCATTTCATTTCACTCTTAGATGCCTGTTTCTAGGACATGGGGACAACTTAGTAAATAATTAATTACAGTGTGAAGGCTACTCCTTTACTTGATAATTACTTTTAAAAAAAGGAACTATACTCCTGGATCCTTCTTTAAATAGTTTTCTTAAACTTAAGCCACACCTAAATTGTCTATAATGTGATAGGAATGCATGATTCAATCTTAATTACCAAATATATAAAACAGAAGAAAATTTTCTGTTAATCCTAAAAAAAAGAAATATTATTTAGTTATTCTTATTTAGTGTATTGTTTAGTAATAAATGTAACCATTATTCACAGTAATTCACACGCATATATATTGAAATGTTTGTAGATTGATTTTCTTCTAAACAATTCCAATCTCTACCAAATCACCATAAATACAAGTGTAACCAGTGAAATATATTTTCTAAATGTCAAGAAAGAAAATAGTCGTTAATCTACTCCTAATAAATATATAGGATCTGATTAGGAATTTGAAATTAAAATTCTAACTTTATCCAATTCTTCTTCTTTAACTTGAAAAAATCATTGCATTTTTCCTACTAGATTTTCTGATTTTGAAGTGATTATATTCATTTATTTAATATGCATTTTTAAAACACTGCCAGTTGATGATCTTATAAATTTTTTCTCAATGTTTACAAAATAGAATGTTTCTGGATTTATAATGATATAGTCTACCAAACTTCAGTTTCTCTTAAAATTGAACTCCTTTTAGCTGGACGGTTTTGCACTGATGATCAGGATGTGTGTGTGTGTGTGTGTTGTATTTTTTAGACCTCATCATTTTCCTTTGTAAGGAATATATGGCCATATGAGAGCATATTTCTTAATCATTTAGGTAAACTATTCCTTTCAAAACTCAGGTAAGATAAAAATTAATTTAGGTTGACACCAGATGCTCCAAGGATTAAAGAGCATCGCTTTGCCTAAAACTGTTCCAAAAAGAAATAAATGTGGGAGAGTTTGGTTTCTTTTAAATTGGAAAGATTTTTTTATATTTCCAAGCTTCCTGGAAGTTCTAAAGCAGCTATTTGAGAGGAATAGATGAGTATCTTTCTTATTGTTGTTTATTTTTATGTGTAAGGAAGTTTTAAGAACATTGAATGTCCATCAGCATTAGTGTCATTATAAAGAGAAGATGACGTCCATGATGTGGAATATATTTGTAAGATTTGGTGATTTTGCTACAAAATTATGCCTATGATTTAATTTTGTTAGTTAAAAAGGAAGTGTATTTCAGGGAATTTGTTTTCTTCTTATAAATTGACAAATCATATGTAAGTTCCTTGAAACCCAGAATAAAAATTGTAAGTTAACTTTTCTTAGGTTGTGCCTCAGTTGGTAAGGAAAGCTTTAATTCAACATATTTCACAAGGAATGCATGGCCTTTAGAGAATAGGATGGTTTAACTGAACCTACTGAATAATAGATTGCATACCCTTGTTTAATTTGTTTGCCACCTGTTTCATTCTTACAGTATAATAGGAAAATTAGGATTCCTTCACCACATATGAAACATTTTATACTCTGAATGTTCAAAGGAATATTACGAATCAGATGAAATCTCAAGATTTCATTGAAATTAAAGATTAACAAATGTTCATAACTTTCAAGAAGATTAGATATAAATTCCATGTTAGATATTTTCCTTTACCATTCTCTTTATTATAATCACCTTTTATCACAAAAATCCAAACTGAATGGAGAAAAGTCATGCCAAGAATTCCTCAGATCTTCAGTTGTCTTAAAAACAGTAAAAAAAAAATTACTTCAGTACTTGAAGTTACATTTTATCTGTCTCAATGAAAAGCCACTTTGCACTTCAATGATAATTGTAATTTTGAATGAAGACAAGAACATCTGTTGTTATCCAGGATAAAGGACAGTATCTTTGTCAGATATTTCTCTTGACTTTTGTGTAAGACAGTGTTCATACCCCACCCCAGTCACTCAAAGTGCACCCACCATACAGATAATTATTTTCACTTTATCCACAAAACATGACACATTTTCACACACAAATGTAGTAGGCAGTGGATCAACCTTGGTAAATATGGACATGATTGTGATGATATGTCAAATAAATGGTAGGCATATGACTAGAGCTTTTGCTACCTTATTTTGCAGTTGTAAATACCAGGAGACCTCTAGTCCCATCCCAGAATCAGACGTATTCTGTGAGATGCACTCGGGCATATTTGGATTCACCTGGCCTATCAAAGGGACAGGGGTCAGGGCAAGAAGTCCAATATACTTGGAACTAGTTTAGAATTGAGAGCTATAGGATAGCAGGCTTGAAGCATGACCTTATAGATTCAAGCCACAACAAAAGGAAATTAAAAAAAAAAAGTAGTAGTTCTATCTCTGCAAATTTATCCTGGCATTTAGGATTTGCCTCATGAGATTCTCAGTAACACTGCATCCTGTGAGAGTCCTGAAATGATATGCTCCCTTTCATTAAGCTGCACAGAAAACACAGTGCTTCTTGTAGCAGGTGACCTCCAGCCATCCTGATCAATGCCCGTGAGTGAAACTATCTGCCCAGCCTTTGATATTCTCATTTCCAGCTTCTGTTGATCCAAATAGTAGTCCTAGGAACAGCCTTCAGTCCTGGCAATGATCACTTGTGTATCTTCTCCCATTACTTTGAGGTTATCTGATCTTGGCAGGGTATTTAAAAAAGAGAGAATGAGAAATGCTAGGTAGGAATCACGTTTTAACTTCAAATATTTTCTATTTTCTCTACTTATTCCACAATCCAGAATGTTTTTCCGTGCTATTTGTCGAATTGTCTTCTAGAATTTACTGAAGGATCACTATGAATTCAGCATGCTGACTAAGCAGATTTAAGTGTTGCCTCTTTGATCCTTTTTACCTATTTAATGTTATTCAATTCATTTAACCAACACGTAGTTCTTACTATGCATCAGGCAGTACTCAAATTGGTTTACCAATATAGATCATTGATTCTCACAATAGAACTATGAAATAATTGTTTTTCCCAAATTAGTGATAAGGAAAGTGAGGCAGATAAAGAATAAATAGCTTGTCCATCATGTTCAAATAGCTTGTAAGTATTGGAACCAGGTTTCAAACCCAGGCCATCAGGCTCCTAGACTATTGTGTTAGCCATTTGATCCAGTGCTTTTATACTGTGCCATAATCTGGCAGTTTTCTCACAGATTTCTCCTTGCTACTCAGGACATGACCAACAAATATTAATTAAATTAAAGCTTTTATATGAATATCTTTAGACTATTAGCTAGTTCACTTAAAAACATTGGCCAAAATAAATGCTACATTTTGATTAATATTTAACTTATGATTATATAATGAATCTTTTTTTCTATAATACTTATAGATCACTCACCCGTATATTGAGCGACACATAGCTTATTTTAATCATATTTGAAGCCACATCACCTAGCAGAGAAAGGGCTTAGAATGTATAAAAAAGGCTTGTGGTAGCAATGAATATCTAGTAACTTGCATATGCATAGTACTCTTTTACTACCAATTTTGACTTCTGTTTGCCAGTTAATGTACTTTAAAAGAAAATTGTTGACTACATTTCTTGCTTTCATGTTTATGTTGAAATTTGATGTGGTTGTTGACCTCACATGCATCAAACTTCTGCCAAGTTAAAATCATATTCCCTTTCTCTACAGTATTTCAGAATAAGTGCTATTGATAATTTGGGCTGTTTTTCTCAATTGCATATACAATTTAATTATTCTTTAGGCAAAAAGAGAATTTAGTATGATGGTTTTATTTTTAGATCTGTTTTATTCTGCACGAAGTAGTTTGAAAGTAGGAAAATGAACGGCTCTTGTCATAATAAAATACTAAAAATAAAGAGTAAAACTTGTTCCTAAACCACTCTATATTATTTTTGTCCATAGAGATTTTCCTAAATCCTGATGTCATTACACAGAGATTTTGTTAGGCGATGATACTTTTAACCTCAGGTGTTTTTTTTTTTTAATTTATTATTATTTTTGTTTTTTTTTGTCACAGTCAAAAGTGACAGCTACCCTTAAGTGGTATATATTGTCTTTGCATAGGAAAACACCATATCAGGTGGCTTATTACATTAATGATAAGTGCAAACGTTTAAAAAATAAATTGTCGGAAATGCAATAACACTGTTTACCTCTCTAATATTTCTGGTTGGTAGACAGTTTCATCTTTGCCTGGAAAGTTAAAGGCACAGCAAGACCTATTACCTTATTTTCAGATAATATTTTATCTTTCCCACTGAAAAAGGATAATTCCTTAATTGTAATGTTCTGAAATTTTCTATGTTCAATGGAAATATTTCTCATTTTGGTATAAATTATACTATGCAGTTAAAAAAATTAAGCAATTCACTCAGTATAGCTTTTTTCTGCTGTATGACCAAATTTATATCGTCAGCTTTTCTAGGAATAAGGCAATAAGTTGTTATTTTTATGTGATAAAAATAATGACTTCCATATAACTTAATGTTGAGGTAAATGGAATATTCACTCAAGTAATGAAACAAGGAATGAAGAGAAGAGAGAGAGATTTAATTATTAGTGAAATTACCTGCAAAACACTAAAGAAAACTCTTCTAATTTTAAAAAGTGTTAGACAACTCTAAAAAGTAGAATCATTTCATACTGAAACAGTTATAAAAAGATAATTTCAATGATTTTGATGTTAGAAAGATACATACTATAGAGTCTTAATGCAATCTTAATCCAAATCCAAAGCAAACATTATTTAAAATATGACAAAAATGTGAAATCTCTCTGGGATAATATAAGGACAAAAAAAATAGGCCAAAAGAATTTTGAGAAAGGAAAGATTCAAGGAAAAACTCAGCATTTCCGTTACTAAGTACATAATAGAGAAATTCAAACAAGGTATTAAATAGTGTATTAGTCAGAGTTTTCCAGAAATAACGAACAGGAGAGCGAGAGCGAGCAAGAGAGAGAGAGAGATAATTTATGAATTAATTAGGGAGCTTGGCTTACACAATTATGGAGGTCGAGAAGTCCCACAACAGGCTGTCTGCAAGCTGGACACCTTGGAATGCTGGTAGCACCTTTCTGGTACCAAAATATGTATTGGTACCAGCACAGAGAAATGGAAAGATTACAGAAAGAAACATAGAAATAATTTAAAACAGGGCTAATATATATGAGAATTTCAAGTATGATAAAGGTGACCTTTCAATTTATTGAATGAAAGATGAGTTATTTTATATATTGTGGTAACTGGGGAGCCATTTAAAAAAATAAATTTGGATTTATAAGAGACACAGCTTTTCCCAGACAAAATTACAAATAAATCAAGGTTTAAAATTTTCAAGGCTGGGCGCGGTGGCTCACGCTTGTAATCTCAGCACTTTGGGAGGCCGAGGCGGGCGGATCACGAGGTCAGGAGATCCAGACCATGGTGAAACCCCGTCTCTACTAAAAAATACAAAAAATTAGCTGGGCATGGTGGCGGGCGCCTGTAGTCCCAGCTACTCCGAGAGGCTGAGGCAGGAGAATGGCGTGAACCCGGGAGGCGGAGCTTGCAGTGAGCCAAGATTGTGCCACTGCACTCCAGCCTGGGTGACAGAGCAAGACTCCGTCTCAAAAAATTTTTTCAGAAAATATAAGGCCACTTTTATGATATTGATTCTTCCTATCCATGAGCATGGAATGTTTTTGCATTTGTTTATGTCCTGTCTTATTTCCTTGAGCAGTGATTTATAGCTCTTCTTGAAGAGGCCGTTCGCTTCCCTTGTTAGCTGTATTCCTAGGTATTTTACTATCTTTGTAGCAGTTGTGAATGGGAGTTCATTTATGATTTGGCTCTCTGCTTGTCTATTGTTGGTGTATAGAAATGCTTGTGATTTTTGCACATTGATTTTGTATCCTGAGACTTTGCTGAAGTTTCTTATCAGCTTAAGGAGCTTTTGGGCTGAGACAATGGGGTTTTCTAGATATAGGATAATGTCATCTGCAAACAGAGACAGTTTGACTTCCTCTCTTCCTATTTGAATACTCTTTATTTCTTTATCTTGCGTGATTGCTCTGGCCAGAACTTCCAATACTATATTGAATAAGAGTAGTGGGAAAGGGCATCCTTGTCTTGTGCCAGTTTTCAAGGAAAGGGGCAGTGCTATTCCCATTAAATTACCATTGATGTTCTTCACAAAATTAGGAAAACTACTTTAAAATTCATATGGAGCCAAAAAAGAGCTCATATAGCCAAGAAAATCCTAAGCAAAAGAACAAAGCTGGAGGCATCACGTTTTCCAACTTCAAACTATACTACAAGGCTACAGTAACCAGAACAGCATGGTACTGGTACAAAAACAAAACATAAACCAATGGAACAGAATAGAGATCTCAGAAATAAGACCACAGATCTATAGCCATCTGATCTTTGACAAACCTGACAAAAACAAGCAATGGGGAAAGGATTCCCTATTTAATAAATGGTGCTGGGAAAACTGGCTATCAATATGCAGAAAATTGAAACTGGACCCCTTCCTTACACCTTATACAAAAATTAACTCAAGATGGATTAAAGACTTAAATGTAAAACCCAAAAAAGCCCTAGAAGAAAATGTAGGCAATACTATTCAGGACATAGGCACAGGCAAAGATTTCATGACAGAAACATCAAAAGCAATTGCAACAAAAGCAAAAATTGACAAATGGGGTCCAATTAAACTAAAGAGATTCTGCACAGAAAAAGAAACTATCATCAGAGTGAACAGACAGGCTACAGAATGGGAGAAAATTTTTGTAATCTATCCATCTGACAAAGTTCTGATATTTAGAATCTAAAAGGAACTTAAATTTACAAAAAAAAAAACAACCCCATTAAAAGTGAGCAAAAAACATGAACAGATACTTTTCAAAAGAAGACATTTATCTGGCCAACAAACATCCGAATAAAAGCTCAACACCACTGATCATTAGAGAAATGCAGATCCAGACCACAATGAGATATCATCTCATGCCAGTCAGAATGGTGATTATTAAAAAGTGAAGAAAAAACATGCTGGTGAGGCTGTGGAGAAATAGGAACAGTTTTACACTGTTGGTAGGAATGTAAATTAGTTCAACTATTGTGGCAATTCCTCAAAGACCTAGAACCAGAAATACCACTTAACCCAGCAATCCCATTACTGGATATATATCCAAAGGAATATAAATTATTCTATTATAAAGATACATGCACATGTATGTTCATTACAGCACTATTCACAGTAGCAGTGACATGAAATCAACCCAAATGCCCATCAATGATAGACTGGATAAAGAAAATGTGGTATGTATACACCATGGAATACTATGCAGCCATAAAAAGGAATGATAACATGTCCTTTGCAAGGACATAGATGGAGCTGGGAGCCTTTATCCTCAGCAAACTAACACAGCAACAGAAAACCAAACACTACATCTTCTTGCTTATAAGTGGGAGGTGAACAATAAGAACACATGGACACAGGGAGGGGAACAACACACACTGGGCCTGTCGGTGGGGATGGGGAGAGTGAGAGCATTGAAATAAATAGCTAATGCATGTGGGGTTTAATACCTAGGTGATAGGTTGATAGGTACAGCAAACCATCATGGAACACATTTACTTATGTAACAAACCTGCACGTCCTGCACACATATCCTAGAACTTTAAATTAAATTTTAAAATTTTCAGAAAATAAAACTATAAAATTGCCATAAGAAATAAAGGGGAAATATTTCAAATTTTACATAAGCCAACACAAGCAAAGTTTAAAGGCAAAGATAAACTAAAATATAGATGATATAGGTATACGAGAATATATGGACATACAATGATATATATGAGACTCAGAAAATAAAAAAGCTAAAATTTCCCTAAAATATGAAAAGGTTTTAAGAATCAAGGAAAATAGACATTCATGCATTGCTGATGGCAATGTGAATTGATACCAACTTCATAGGTTGGTACCTATCCCTCTATCATGTATAGGAAGGATACATACAGAAAGACAGTCAAACACATTTATACAAATTATCAGTGCATTGTTTGAAGAGGGGAAACAATGTAATCAACTATGTCAAGGGCCTCTTTTTTTTTTTTTTTTAAGTGTTCCTGTTATCTGTCAAAATTACCTGAGCATTCTCCGCTTGAGGGTTTTCTCTCTAGGCCTGCCCTTAAGGCACACTGCGAGTACTAGGGCATTAGCACTCTGGGAAGACCCCAGCAGGGAGAAATGGAAGTGCGAGGATAGCATCCCCAGCTTCCTAACCTCAGCAGTCAGTGGTCTCTAACACACCCTGTTCTGATTTCCTTCCCCTTCCTCTTACTTTCCCATGCCCTTTCAGGGTCCCTCCCAGTGAACCACAGACACAAGAGTCCTTGTCTAGGTATCTGCTTCTCAGGAAACACAACCTAAAATGCTGGATGTACAGGAAACAAGCAAGAGGAAAGTTTCTCACAGTAGTTTCTGTTCCTTTCAATTTCAAATATATTACTATTAAAAATTCAAATATCGCATGCTAGGAATTGGTTTATAGGACTAGGCACATTAATATCCTGAGCTCTAGGAACTACCTTTTGGAATTTGGGCATCCCCCTAAAATACGGCCTACCAGTTATGTAAAAAAAATTTTTTTTGAAGTAGGTTATTTCCACAAATGACTCATTTGTCACCTACATTTTTTTTTTTTTTTTTTTTTACATGTTAGAGAAGACTTATCCTTAAGCTTTGAGGTCAAATTTTGCTGTTACCTTATGTATTGATTTCATTTCCCTCACTGTATTTTGTAAATAAAATGTTGGTGACAGTTGCCTATCTAACGTCAAATTGAGCTATGAAGTATTTTTTATAAATTTATTCTAGCAGCCGAGCTCATCTAATTAACTCTTCCTCTGCATATTCCTAACAATGAGTTTTATTTTAGAAATATCTGGTTACATCTAGTTATTTAAGGACCTATGGCTTCTGCACATCTTTTCACTACCAGTTTGGATACCATTTTCCTCAGCCCCACCCACTCTTCTAGAGATAAGTCAATTTAAACTTCAGGAACTTCACAAGGTCTCAATTCATGAAATTCCATACAACGGAGCTGGGGTCAGATGCCCCAGATTCAAATTCTAATCTCACCACTAGTAAATGGCCTGTAAAAGCACTGTACACAAATGTAACCTGAACGTGCCTCAGAGGGTCATAGTATTAACTACGAGGAAGACAATGATAATAAGAATATGTGTGTCATTGGGCTATTTTTATCATGTGTTGTACATGTCAGATTCCCCATCAGAATATAATACATAAATTTACCTGTACTTAGCTGTCATATGAGCTCTGACAGAACTGAGATACATGTTTTGGTTTTAGTTTGGAGATGCCAGGAAATACTAGTTTTGTCTTTACATTTTCTTGCCTTTTTTCTTTCTTTAAAGGTGATATCTACTCTTAGAATCAGATTTATGGCACTTTTTCTGTATTTAACATGAATCTCTTTATCTTCCATAATTTTGTTTCATTTGAAAATATAGTCTATGTGTGTTTCAGGCAAAAAAAAAATATATATATACCACATGGGTAGTGTTAAAAGGCATGCTTGAATTTTACATCTCTAAAATTCTACTAATTCCACTAATTATTTTATTCTACATTTCAAACTCTCTCTACCAAGTTTCAAACTGAGATTTTCAACTGCACATGCTAATCTATATTTATCATAGACAACATAAACTCAGCATTTCCAAAATTTGACTCAAGATAGTCTCTTCTCCTCTCCCATCAACCTTTTTTTGTGTGTTCCTTTCATATCCTTTTTCTGTGTTGTTGTCAATACTGTACACACAGCCCTCAACCTGGGATCTATCTTTAACTCCTTATATTCATTAATGCTTCCAAAAACTCATCAGTCTTCACCTCTTGATAATTTTACAAATCGTGTTTTAAATTATGTCCCTGCCTTTCCCTTTTCTAATTCCACTCATTTCCTTAACTCAAGCCACGATTATTTCTCATTTGTATGATTATAGTAATCAGCTGTAATCCCATTTTCCATTGTTACTCCCCTCAAACTCATCTCTCCCCAAACTGCCTAGGTGAAATTATAATCCTGTAATCATATTCTTTAAAATCTCTCCGTAGGGAACCCACCACCTATAAAAGAAAGATTGGAGTACTCAACATAGCAAGCAAGTTTCTCTGAAATCTTGCCTTTCTATCTCTGTAGACAAATCCTAATGTTCTTCCATTCTTTCTACTTTACAAATTAGTAATACTGAGTAAATTGGTAGCTACTTCTAGCACTATGCTGTTGTTGCCAGTTCACCTATCTGTTCTCTTTGTGCAGAATTTCTTTCACCATCTTATCCCTCTATTAACTCCTAATTATCTGTCAAAAATCCAGCTGAAGTTTAACATCTGTGATATCTTCATTGTTCCACACAAAAATAAAATGAATGCTCCCTCTCTGTACTCTGCAACAGAAACTTCATATGCTAACCTCTGCTACAGAATTTATTTCACTATTTTATCACTGGTAGTTTGAATGTCTAACAAACCTACTGTAATTTTAGTAAGTTATAGATAGCAATTATTCATTATTTGAGCACTCCATTCTACCCGAGTATGGCACATCATGTGCACTCAATGAATAATTCTTAATCTGAACTGAACTGTAAACCACAGTACTTTGACTCCTTCAGACCCATGAGGTCAGACATAACTTTCAGTGAAACAAATCACAGAATATGTGAGTTTAAATCACTATATAAAAGTATATCTCACTTTTCCTCTTGATGTTTTACTTTTGTTATTTTCTACAGGAGAATTAAAAACAAAACCACTGCACAGTAACAAAGACAACGTATCCTTGAATGATTGATTTATGGATGTGGTCTTTATTTTGTATATGCTTTCTAAATTCAGTTCAGAAATTATAAAGAAAGCAAGATGTAAAATTTTAGTTAACTTATAAAATGTATTGTAAAACAATTTTTAATATTTCTAACACAGTCTATTTTATGTGTTAGAGACACATAAAAATAACATTTACAGTTATTTTTCCCCAAACACTGGCTTAATTTATTGGAAAGAACACTGGACAATTTACTGTTTACGTGTCCATTAAAACCAGGGCAAGGCACTCTTAGTTTCCCAATCGTTTAATTGGTACAATATTGTACAAGAAATTTTTAACGATTCAAATTTGGTAATAGACATTAAAATAATTGGATACCTCCAAAACTAAATACCAACTATTTACTAATATGTGTTAAGTATTTAAATATAAATCAAGAAGTATAAAACTCTAATATGAAAATGGCTTATTATACTTAGAAAATATTTTTATAACAGAAATCAAATATTTAACTACTGATAATAGTTACTGAATTAATTTAAAAGTTGGTAGTTTACTGGTAACATATTTAAATACTTCTCACATCTTTAATTATCTTTTTTGTTTCTTTTTTCCCTAAGCTACTCCACTAATTAGAAGACACGTTTTAGTATAATTTCTGTAATACTCAGTGTAAGTACTCAGAAAAAAGTATAATCAGCAAATACATTTTGACAGAATGAGACCCTGGGGAAAATGTCTAATAAAATTTATGATGAACAAACAAAATGCTTTTAGAAACCACCTTTGTAATTTAAAAACAATAAAACAAAATTAAAAGATGAGCATTTTTCAAAGTCTTTGATTTAACTATTTACAGTAACCACTATAAGTCATTGGACTACTTTATAGTAACTTTGAACTATCAAATAACTAACAATAATTTTGTGAAGTTTCATGAATACATCTGTGAACACTATTATTTATCCTAAAGATTCATTAATCTTTAGAAAACAGGTTGATTATATAACTCTTTTGGTTAAAAGACTTCAGTGGCTTTTTTCAAAATAAAGCCAAAATCTTTATCCCTCACTCCCACCCCCACCACTCCTCTCTGAGAACTCTATCTCTTTCTACATTTTCAATACTATATTGGTTAGAAGTGTTTGTATTGCAAATGTCAGAAAAACCCAACTCAAATAAGTTTATTCAATAAAAGAAATACTCTTACAGTGGATTTGCTGGCAGGCAATGGGTGTTGTGAAAGACATTAATGAACACACATCAACTTGAAAAGCCCTTTCAATCTGGAAAAGGCGAGCTTCTATGGACCACTGAGAACCACTAAAATGTTGAAGAGACTGAGATGGAAATGAATTTCATGAAGTATACCTGAGTCTTGAATAATGGGGAAGCTCAATGTAAGCATGATTGATTTTCACCTGTGGGGAATTTGAGAACAACATGTATGATTTTGATCTTCATTATTGCCCTTAAAATTGATGCTCAAAAATATGATTATAGGCACAAAAAGAGTCTGGTCACACTACCTTGGTTGTTACTGCTAGGGGTGGTAAATTTGAAGTCAGTTATCTCAAATGAGATAAAGAGAACTGACATACCCTTCCAGCTTAAACATAGTAAGTCCTCAACAAGTGCTGATCCTCAGATGAATTTTTAATGGATCCTCTCTCAACTAGATTATAACTTAAATTATTGGCATCTAAAGTGTCCATTAAGTGTTTTAAATATGTAAGTTATTCCATAAATATTAACTGTTTGTTATTCCTTGAAATAGCTTAAGCAATGAATCTGCCAAACTCTTTCAGATTCATTTGTATGGTACAATGAAGATTACAAAAATCCATGTTCTATGTACAGCTAACCCTGATACCTTTCTTGTAAAGTATCCACTTCCTAACACACAAACAGTAGGTACCTAGCTATCCTTTCCCACCTGGAGACAGCTTGATCAACCTGATGAGTAACATAGAAGGAGAGGTGATAGTAGGTGCCGTGGAACTAGCTGCCTTCCCAATTCTGGTAACTTAGCATTTTTTGCAAGTCTGGATGCTGAAGTGCCAAAACTTGAAAAATATTTCCTCTGTTTCCCTTCTCCATGCTGAAACATGGAAGTATTGATGGTACATAAAGTCTATTTCTTGAAGACAGGAACTCTCGCAACCTGAAACACTTTTTTCTTGGATAAAGGTGTTAAAATGGATGAATCTAAGCAAAATTTCAAATATATCTTTGAAGTTCTGTCATTATCCTGTTACGTTCCCTCTCTAACCTTGTTTGTAGTTCCTCAAGCTCTAGCTATTGTCTCTGGCTGCCCTAATCTCTCTAAAGACTTGACCATACACAGCGTCTTGCACTCTGAACCAAATCATCATTTATGAGAAACCAAATTGCTTTCACACAAACACACACTTTTGCTCTGGGTCAATATTTTGATTTGTTTTTTGGATGCAGATATCAAGTTGCTGCAGCACCATTTACCTTTTCTTTCCCTTTTTGAATTGCATTGGCAACTTCAAAGAAATTTAAAAATTCAAATGACTGGATTGTATTTAGAATCTATTGTATTCCATTGATTCGTTTATCTTTCCTCATTCAATACCACACTGACTTTATTACTGTGGCTTTATTGTAAGTTTTGAAATCCGAAGGAATATTTCTACAATCTTGGTTCTTATTTTCGAGATCTGTTTGGCTATTCCAAGTCCTTTACAATTTTTTATTTGTCTTAGAATAAGATTTTCAAAACCAAACAAAAATAAAACAACAAAAGAAACACCCACTAGAATTTTGAATGAGAATACACCAGATTTATAACTCAATTTAGGGAGAATTAATATATCAACAATATTTAGTCTTCCAATTACTATAGTTTATTTCTCCATATACTTAGAGTGTAATTTTTCTTAGCAATGTTTTGTATATTTAATGTTGAGATCTCACTCATTTTTATTTAATTTGTTTCTACCTAATGATTCCATTATTTCATTTCCAATTCTTTGTTGCTAGCATATAGAAATACAACAGATTTTTGTACCTGAACCTTGTATCCTTCAACTTTACTAGATTCATTCATAAATTCTAAAATGTATAAGATCCTTTTATTTTTTCCCATGTACACAATTATGCCATCTGCAAATAAAGATGGGTATATATCTTCCTTTCTAATTTTATGCCTTACTATTTTCATGCCCTATTATACTGACTACGACCTCCAATAAAATAGAGAACAGATGTGGTGATAGTGGACATCCATTTTATAGTCCTGATTTGCGTGGAGTGGAAAACACGATTAAGTATGATACAAGTTGAGCATTTTTAATCTGAAAATCTAAAATCCAAAATTCAAAATTTTTTGTGTTCCAACATAATACTCAAAGAAAATGCACTGGAACATTTTGGATTTCAGGTTTTTCATATTAGAGATGCTCAACCAGTTAAGTATCTGCAAATATTTCAAAATCTAAAGAAGTATGACATCCAAAACACTTCTGGTCCCAATCATTTTGGATAGGGGATATTCAATCGATATACATATTTTATACATATCCTTTATCAAACTGGATTGAAGAAGTTTCCTCCTATGCATAGTTTTTTTTAAATAAACATTGTGGGATTTTATCAGTTTCTTTTTCTGCATTTATTGATATAATTATACAAGTTTTTTTCTCTCTAATATTCTGTGGTCACATATTTTTTTGCTTTTTGATCCCTAACCTGGCATTTCTGATTTTTGAATGTTAAACCAACATTTTATTTCAGGAAGAAACCCCCAGTTAGTTGTGATATGTAACAAATCCATCGTCTCACCAAATTACTTCCTTTGTAGTGAGAATGTTAAAAATCTATTATTTTAGCAATGTTTACATATCCATTATTGTTATTAACTGTGGTCACTATTCTTAATAATAGATTACCAAAACTTATCTTGCCAGTCTATCTGAAACTTTGCACCCTTTGATCAACATCTCTTACTTCCCCCTCTCTCCTCAGCTGCTGGTTACCAACTTTCTACTCTCTATTTCTATGAGATCAATATTTTTACATTTTACATATACGTGAGATTATATGGTATTTGTGTTTCTTTGTCTGGCTTATTTCACTTAGTTTAATGCCCTTCAGTTCTAATTATCTTCTTTTTTAAGGTCATATAGTATTCCATTGTATATATGCCACATTTTCTTTATCCATTCATCTGTTGGTGGATACTTAGGTTCCTTCCATATCCTGGTTATTATGAATAATGCTGAAATGAACATGGGAGTGCAGACATCTCTTCATCAAACTGATTTCAGTTCCTTTGGGTATATGCTCAGAAATGGGATTGTTGGGGTAATTCTATTTTTAGGTTTTGGGGAACCTCCATAGTATTTTCTAAAATACCTGTACTAATTTTCATTCCCACCAACAGTGTACAAGGGTTCCTTTTTTCTATATCTTTGCCACTTGTTATCTTTAGTCTGCTTTTGATACTAGCCATTTTAACAGGTGTGAGGTGATATCTCTTTGTGACTTTAATTTGCATTAATTGGCGATTAGAGGTTTTGAGCATTTTTCATGTATCTGTTGGACATTTGTATGTCTTTTTTTGAGAAACGCCTATTGAGATCCTTTGCTCATTTTAAAATCATTTATTTGTTTTCTTGCTTTTGAGTTGCATATGTTCCTTATAATGTTTTGACTATTAGCCCTTTAAAAGGGGTATTGTTTGCAAATATTTTCTTCTAATCACTGGATTGTATCTTCACTCTATTCATTATTTCCTTTGCTGTGCAAAAAAGCTTTTCAGTTTGATGAAATTCCACTTTCCTATATTTTGCTTTTGTTGCTCATGCTTTTGGAGTCCTATTTAAGAAATCATTGCCCAGACCAATGTCATGGAGCTTTCTTCCTATGTTTTCTTCTAGTACCATTAGTTTCAGGTCTTACATGTAAGTATTTTATCCAGTTTGAGTTGAGTTTTTACATAATGTTAGTAAGGGTTCAGTTTCATTCTAATCCATGTAAATATCCAGTTTGCCAACATCATTTATTGAAGAGACTGTCCTTTCTCCATTGTGTATTCTTGGCACCTTTGTCAAAAATTAATTGACTGTATACTTGATGTTTATTTCTGGGCTTTCTATTCTTTCCTATTGGCCAGTGTGTCTGTTTTTATGCCAGCACCATGCTGTTTTGATTACAGTAGCTTTATAATCAGGGAGTGTGATGTTTTCAGCTTTGTTCTTTTTGTTTGGGATTGCTTTGGCTATTTGGAGTCTCTTCTGGATCCATATGAATTTTAAGATGCTACTTTTGTCTAACCAGGAGTATTGCATGAAAGTTGAGGAATGTTAGAATTCAGTAATTGAGAAGAACAATTAATACTCACTAGAAACCATGCTAAGGATTATAACCAATGTCTTAGATATTTCAGCAAGGGATTTTTCATGCTGAATTGTACTTCTTGGTTTAGTGTATCTAAAAGCTGAATAGCTGAAACCAACAGCATCCACTAAAAATCTTCATTCTGATCACAAGCTCAAATACAAGACAGGTAAAATTTTTATAAGAAAGATAATAAATTCTGAAATGTTTATAAAAAGGATGGGAAGAAACAAATTAAGAAGAAAGAAATCAAGTAGACATTAGGGAAGTAGAAGGAGTAGGAAGGAAGATAGAAGTTAAGTTGAAGATGGTCAAAATTAGATAATGAAAGGTTGATGAGAAAAGCTTGGAACCCTAGCCTAAACTTATTGACACATACTAGTCATCAATATCATACATATCACATATGCCAAGTCTTCAAATCACTATCACCAGCTGCATCTTTATCTAGCAAGAGGCGTTTCATTGGCAGCACACAACAAAATATCTCAGATACAAAGCATTCTACAATGAGGAAAATCACCACTTCAAAAGTCAGAGTGTTTTCAACTTCTGGCTGAACATTTACCATAGTAGAAACAAATAAATCAGTATGGATCAGCTTGGTTGTATTTTAAGAAAAAAAATTCTCTCTGCAGAAGATTGCAAATATAGGGATAAACTATAATTCCAAAGATCTTTTACTAGTGTTGTGGATGAAATCTTATAGATGCAGATATTTTAAAAACAATACCGGTTGCCATCGAAGAAACTGACACCTAGATATAGCACACTATCCCCTTTCCACTTCATTTTTTTTTTCAGTTTAAAAATAGGGATCATGGGAAATAAAGTTCATGTAAAGCAACAGAAAAGACTGCATAGCAATATTGTTTCGCATAAAGTCATGGAATAAAAGCATAAAATACAATTATACCCTTAAATTTCTTGGCCCTCCCAAAGAAGATGACTTTTAAATATCTTCACTGATCTCAGAAAATGAAGTATGAACAGTGATTGTGGCCCACTCTGTCATGAAACTTGTCTATGAAGAGAAAGGATGATAGACAAAGGGAAGAAGTAGAATCAAATAATTGGAAATATAAGAGGCATATTATTTAGATATAATTTAGCAAACTTTCATTTACACATATTTCTTTTTTAATTTTATTATTATACTTTTAGGGTACATGTGCACAACGTGCAGGTTTGTTACATATGTATACATGTGCCATGTTGGTGTGCTGCACCCATTAACTCATCATTTAACATTAGGTAGATCTCCTAATGCTATCCCTCCCCCCTCCCCCCACCCCATCACTAACAGGCCCCAGTTAGTGATGTTCCCCTTTCTGTGTTCATGTCTTCTTATTGTTCAATTCCCACCTATGAGTGAGAACATGTGGTATTTGGTTTTTTGTCCTTGTGATAGTTTGCTGAGAATGATGGTTTCCAGCTTCATCCATGTCCCTACAAACGACATGAACTCATCATTTTTTATGGCTTCATAGTATTCCATGGTGTATATGTGCCACATTTTTTTAATCCAGTCTATCGTTGTTGGACATTTGGGTTGGTTCCAAGTCTTTGCTATTGTGAATAGTGCCGCAATAAACATACGTGTGCATGTGTCTTTATAGCAGCATGATTTCTAATCTTTTGGGTATATACCCAGTAGTGGGATGGCTGGGTCAAATGGTATTTCTAGTTCTAGATCCCTGAGGAATCGCCACACTGACTTCCACAATGGTTGAACTAGTTTACAGTCCCCTCAACAGTGTAAAAGTGTTCCTATTTCTCCACATCCTCTCCAGCACCTGTTGTTTCCTGACTTTTTGATGATCACCATTCTAAGTGGTGTGAGATGGTATCTCATTGTCGTTTTGATTTGCATTTCTCTGATGGCCAGTGATGATGAGCATTTTTTCATGTGTCTGTTGGCTGCATAAATGTCTTCTTTTGAGAAGTGTCTGTTCATATCCTTTGCCCACTTTTTGATGGGGTTGTTCGTTTTTTTCTTGTAAATTTGTTTGCGTTCATTGTAGATTCTGGATATGAGCCCTTTGTCAGATGAGTAGGTTGCAAACATTTTCTCCCATTCTGTAGGTTGCCTGTTCACTCTGATGATAGTTTCTTTTGCTGTGCAGAAGCTTTTTAGTTTAAATAGATCCCATTTGTCAATTTTGGCTTTTGTTGCCATTGCTTTTGGTGTTTTAGACATGAAGTCCTTGCCCACGCCTATGTCCTGAATGGTATTGCCTAGGTTTTCTTCTAGGGTTTTTATGGTTTTAGGTCTAACATGTAAGTCTTTAATCCATCTTGAAATAATTTTTGTATAAGGTGTAAGGAAGGGATCCAATTTCAGCTTTCTACATATGGCTAGCCAGTTTTCCCAGCACCATTTATTAAATAGGGAATCCTTTCCCCATTTCTTGTTTTTGTCAGGTTTGTCGAAGATCAGATAGTTGTAGATATACGGCATTATTTCTGAGGACTCTGTTCTGTTCCATTGATCTATATCTCTGTTTTGGTAGCAGTACCATGCTGTTTTGGTAACTGTAGCCTTGTAGTATAGTTTGAAGTCAGGTACCAGCTTTGTTCTTTTGGCTTAGGATTGACTTGGCGATGCGGGCTCTTTTTTGGTTCCATATGAACTTTAAAGTAGTTTTTTTCCAATTCTGTGAAGAAAGTCATTGGTAGCTTGATGGGGATGGCATTGAATCTATAAATTACCTTGGGCAGTATGGCCATTTTCATGATATTGATTCTTCCTACCCATGAGCATGGAATGTTCTTCCATTTGTTTGTATCCTCTTTTATTTCATTGAGCAGTGGTTTGTAGTTCTCCTTGAAGAGGTCCTTCACATCCCTTGTAAGTTGGATTCCTAGGTATTTTATTCTCTTTGAAGCAATTATGAATGGGAGTTCACTCATGATTTGGCTCTCTGTTTGTTATTGGTGTATAAGAATGCTTGTGATTTTTGCACATTGATTTTGTATCCTGAGACTTTGCTGAAGTTGCTTATCAGCTTAAGGAGATTTTGGGCTGAGACGATGGGGTTTTCTAGATATACAATCATGTCATCTGCAAACAGGGACAATTTGACTTCCTCTTTTCCTAATTGAATACCCTTTATTTCCTTCTCCTGCCTAATTGCCCTGGCCAGAACTTCCAACACTATGTTGAATAGGAGTGGTGAGAGAAGGCATCCCTGTCTTATGCCAGTTTTCAAAGGGAGTGCTTCCAGTTTTTGCCCATTCACTATGATATTGACTGTGGGTTTGTCATAGTTAGCTCTTATTATTTTGAGATACGTCCCATCAATACCTAATTTATGGAGAGTTTTTAGCATGAAGGGTTGTTGAATTTTGTCAAAGGCCTTTTCTGCATCTATCGAGATAATCATGTGGTTTTTGTCTTTGGTTCTGTTTATATGCTAGATTACATTTATTTATTTTGTATTTGAACCAGCCTTGCATCCCAGGGATGAAGTTCACTTGATCATGGTGGATAAGCTCTTTGATGTGCTGCTGGATTTGGTTTGCCGGTATTTTATTGAGGATTTGTGCATCAATGTTCATCAAGGATATTGATCTAAAATTCTCTTTTTTGGTTGTGTCTCTGCCAGGCTTTGTTATCAGGCTGATGCTGGCCTCATAAAATGAGTTAGGGAGGATTCCCTCTTTTTCTATTGATTGGAATAGTTTCAGAAGGAATGGTACCAGCTCCTCCTTGTACCTCTGGTAGAATTCGGCTGTGAATCCATTGGTCCTGGACTTTTTTTTGGTTGGTAAGCTATTCATTATTGCCTCAATTTCAGAGCCTGTTATTGGTCTATTCAGAGATTCAACTTCTTCCTGGTTTAGTCCTGGGAGGGTCTATGTGTCGAGGAATTTATCCATTTCTTCTAAATTTTGTCGTTTATTTGCGTAGAGGTGTTTATAGTATTCTCTGATGGTAGTTTGTATTTCTGTGGGATCGGTGGTGATATCTCCTTTGTAATTTTTTATTGCATCTATTTGATTCTTCTCTCTTTTCTTCTTTATTAGTCTTGCTAGTGGTCTATCAATTTTGTTGATGAACCTCTGTTTCCAAATCTGTGAAATGGTAATAACAATCATTTCATAGACTTGTTAAAGAATTAAATGGTGTAATTATACACTAAACCTTTTTTATGTTTTCAGTAGCTCTGTGCATATAACTTTACACCAATAAGAAAATTTCACTAAAAATTTCTCCTTTTCTCTCAGTGTTCAAAGCCACTTTTAAGAAATATTTCTTAATTCACACACTGGAAAGTGCAAGAGCCAGTATTTAACTCAGATCTTCGTATTTCACACACTGTGTTCTTCACACCATCACGTGCATCTTTCTATAAGTTTGTATAGAATTTCAAAACAAACTACAATCACAACGCTATCCCATAAAGCTATCTTTCATTAAAGTCAGGCCTATTAGAGCTGAATCTACATAAAAAGGCTTATGGAAATTTATTTGCTCAAACATATAGCTAATGGGTTGTATATAATTAATGATTCTCAAACATTATTTAGAACCCTTAAATTATTGTGCCATTTTAAATGACTTTAAAATGAAATAATAATGCAACGGTTGACTAAGTTTTATCAAATATACTTCCCTCAAGATATGGGAAAATATGAGCTGTCTTCCTAGCTAGCTATTTCACTTAAACCAAAACAGACAGATCAAGAATTACACAATAATTGGACCAAAATCACTGTAGGCTTGTTGAAGAAAAAATAATAATATTGGCAATTGGCAACTTTTATTTTAGAAAATTAAATAAAAAGTCTTAAGATGAAAACACTCTCTGATTAGATGCGCTCATATGCATTACATTGTGCCCGCTGCCCAGGAACACCAGTCAAGAAGATGAAATAAATAGTGTTCCGGATGCAAGGAGAAACGTCACAGAGAAGGCATCTTTCCAGGGATTGCTGCATTTTCTAAAGTTCATGTTTTATTTATTCTGATGATCCCCTTAAGAGCATAGTGTTATAATCCATACCCTGATGCTATAAAACGCATTTGATGATTCAGATTCAAGTATATAAATATTGGAATGACCTAGCAAATTTATGTCATTTATTTTTAGATTCAGGTTTCTTTACTTACATCAGAACTATTCACATTTTTCAGCTAAAATGCCAACTCTAATGTGAAATCAACTTTGTTTCTAGTTTGATTTTACAAGTAGTTTTATGTTAACAATTGGATAAATACCAGAAAAATGAGAATTTCCCAAACGTTTTGGGAAGTTATCAGTAAAGCTTTCATTAAAGTGAAAATATTTATAATCTAAACAGATTCTTATTGGATTCCAAAAGATAAGAATAGCCCAGATGTTGTTAATTAGCTGTATGATCTTGGAAAATTTGGGTAAACTTTTTGGCCCTCAGTTGTTTCATCTATGAAATGAAAGATGTTAATAAATAAATTTTAAAAAGGTAATATTTACCTACATGCTAACTCTGACTCCATATGCCTTTAATTAACTTAATACAATACCAAGTTATAATTACTTAAAACAACGCATATATGTCTTTTAAACTTGAATAGTACTTATTGTTGCCATCTCAGGATAGGAAGAGAAAAAAAAAAAGAAAATGTGATGATGGAAAGGCCAACTGTTACTGTCAGCCCTGTTATGGTTTTCTGCAGGGAAAGTATATCTCCCAAAAGAAGATCAACAAAATCCATGATGTTAATGGTTGGAACTACTCGAGGTGACTAGTGTTGCAGCACTTTCCTCTCATTTAGTTCTTCTAAGAGTTCAATGATAAGAGATACTACATAACTATAAGTTCTCTTTTGCCCTGATGTGTAACCCAACCACAGGGATGTTTTAATAAACTACAAAAAAAGTGTTTAATTTTAATTCCATGGCAAACACTATTTTAAACTCATTGTTATCATGGTAGTCATGATAATAGAGTAACAAAATTTATCCTGGAAGTTATAGTTTTATGATTGTTTTCCCATTTCCTTTTTTGTTTCGATATACCCTTCAGACTGGACTGATAGTAGATTGTTTTACAAACTTGTAACTTTGGGCTCTTTTTATAGTCATCATTATGCATGGAGATTTTTTTCTAATTTGTGACTTCGTGAAACTGAATTCTATAATGATTTTAGCTATTGCTAATGCGCAGTCTGACATTCCTCCAAAGAATCCTTCAGGACCAATAGTGGGGGATGAGATAATTAAGCATAGAAATTTCTGGGTCTTCTGTGGTTTCTAGAACTGCATGGTGCTGGGCATTCCCAGTGCATAAGGAGACAGGTGCAGGGCAACATGGAATCCCAAAGAGCAATTCACATGGAAGCTGGAGAAGAACTGTTGGTTATAAGGAGTGTTAAGTGGAAAGGGGACCAGAGGATTACATTTAGTTTGCCAGTGAGGAGACTTAAATTGAGGACTTTTAGAAAGTTTTTCTGAAAATTACCTCTTCCTGCATGCAAAGGACCTAAGAGCCAGAGTACTAGATTTCAGTGTATGGATACATAATTGAGAATTTAGAATCAATTAGGAGCTGAGGTCTGTTTGGGAGAAATACATAAATCTATAGAGGGATCACAGGCTGTAACTGAAACACAATTAAGCCATCACGAAACGTTATAATGTTAAAGTCCAGAATCATTTTAAAACTGAAAATGTAAAGATGACAACTATAGGAGGACATGTGACCTGGAATTGGAAGACTCCTAAAAAACCTAACCAGAAGTCTTCACTGATGAAGAATTTTAGGCTTAGATCATTTAAAGAACTTGCTTAAAATCAGCTAGCAATGTAAAGGCAGAGATCCAGCTAAATATTCTCCTAATGTCTCAGTTGTTCTAGTTGTAACTTAGCCTCTGGTGCCCACCTATCGAACTCTGTGTTTCTTTTCACACTTGGTGTTCTTGAACAGGTAGATTTTAATCACTGTTACCAGTTCTTGATGATATTCTGGCTTCTCTTCTTCTCAGGCAACTGAAACTCTTCTTGTTAAGGTCTCCTATTACAACTCTTTTGCAAATTTAATATATATTTTTCAGTTACTACCTTATTTGACCATGCTGCATGAAACAAAAATCTAATTTAAAAGGAATGATGTCGGCCAGGCACAGTGGCTCACGCCTGTAATCCCAGCACTTTGGGAGGCCGAGGTGGGTGGATCACGAGGTCAGGAGATCCAGACCATCCTGGCTAACACGGTGAAACCCCGTCTCTACTAAAAATACAAAAAATTAGCTGGGCGTGGTGGTGGGCACCTGTAGTCCCAGCTACTTGGGAGGCTGAGGCAAGAGAATGGCGTGAACCCGGGAGGCGGAGCTTACAGTGAGCAGATATCGTGCCACTGCACTCCAGTCTGGGTGACAGAGTGAGACTGTCTCAAAAAAAAAAAAAAAAAAAAAAAAAAAAAAAAAAGGAATGATGTGCACAGCGGAGTCTGGATTTCTCACATCCTCCTTAATTCTCTGAACTCACTATTTCTTTATTAAATCAATGGCTAGGAACATGAGCTGTCCATGGTATTATATAAACATTATAAGTAACAGATGGCTTTAAAGTTAACCAACAAAATTGAATAACTATAATCCTTTGATAAAATATCACAGTTTTGATAACTTCAGTGGTTTCTTTCAAGTGAACATTTATTGAGATTCCTACTATTTATTGTTACTTATGCAAGTTATTTATGTTAAAAAAAGAACAATGTTCCAATAGTAGAATTTGTTTCTCAAGAATAATAAATAGAAAAGGGAAGTGACTTGAGTAAGTTGTATGACTTCAAACTTGACAAAATTAAATGATCCAAGGTTGATGTCAATCTGTTCCTTTATATTTAGGGTTCTTAGAGAAGTTCTCTTACAATATCACTTGTACTTTTATCATGAGAGACACTTACATATATATAATTTATTCATTTTTTGCTTCAGTTTAAAACCATTTATCTAGTTGTGTCCTCTGTGAAAGAAGAGAATGGTTCAATTCTTTCCTTACAGTAAAATTTTAGTTCAATGATAATTTTAAGATAATTCTAATTTTTATTATTTAATCATTTCAGTATTTTAGACCTTTTCAGCATTGACATGGCATTGTTTTTCCTTTCAAATGTGGAATCAAAAATTGTGTATACTACCTTACTTTTTAAAAGACAGAAGAAGGGTCTGGCACAGTGGCTCATGCCTGTAATCCCAGCACTTTGGGAGGCTGAGGTGGGCGGATCATTTGAGGTCAGGAGTTCGAGACCAGCCTGACCAACATGGTGAAAACCCATCTCTACTAAAAATACAAAAAAATTAGCCAGGTATGGTGGCCCACGCCTGTAATGCCAACTACTTGGGAGGCTGAGGCAGGAGAATTGCTTGAACCCAGGAAGCAGAGGTTGCAGTGAGCCCAGATTGCATCACTGGGCTCACCAGCCTGGGTGACAGAGTGAGACTCTGTCTCAAAACAACAACAACAACAACAACAAAAAACAAAACAAGAAACACCAAAAAACAAAACAAAACAAAAAAACAGGAAAAATATATAAAGCCTCCATTTTTTCTTAATATTACTGAAAGTATTTCTATGTCCTGAGCTAGTCTAAAGTAAAGTATATCTTTTAGGTAAAATTAATGACACAAAACTTTTAAATACTGAGTACAAAGTGCAACTCTACTAGTTATGTCATAACTGTAGGGGTAGTTTTAGCATTCAGACAAGCAATTAGTTATCTGAAAGTGATGACTGTGGAACATCAATGCATTTCACAAAATCTCACTTTAAAAACTCTCTCTAAAATCAAGAATTAAAGACCTGCTTAGTTCTCTCCTCACCCTCTTTATCTATTTCTTCCTCTCTGTTTTCAGTATTCTCTTTCAGTATTGGCATTGGTTTACAATCTTAACCATACACTGTCAGTATCTATTACTCTCAGTATATAAAATTTTATTTTATTTTAGCCAGAGAACACAGAAATAGTCAGTTAGTGTCACACAATAAATTTTTATTAGTAAACTAATTCTCCAGGCTAAGACTGGGATATTGTTAAGGTTTTCTACCTTCCATGACATCCTGCTATGCTATAAACAGATGCATTTTAAGGAATGAAAAATTTATAGTTTTATTTTTTTTCCTTTCTGTGTGGTAAAACCTTATTTTTATAAAATATAAGACAAATCATGAAGAAATGTAATTGGAAGTCTGAAATACACCAGATGACTAACCTCATGGCAAATCTTTTCTGAATGCTCTGGAGTGGAGTAAAGGTTCAAACTTTTTTCTTGAGAGAGGGAATGAGGAATATGATAGCTGCAGAGAAACATGTTATCATTTCCCTTCCTCCTTCCACAGAGAAATAAAAGATCTCCTCATCCAAATCATGTTTTAGATGCATAGGTCTAAAATGCATAGGTCCCCAAAACATATGTTTGTGGGAGGTTTGGAAGAGGATCCAGCACAGTCTGTGATTCTGCTGAGGTATAGCAGAGAATTGGGATAGACAGGGAAATGACACTCCTTTGGACCAAAGTGATGCTTCTTATTTTCTGGCGTTAGAAACCTATTTCTGATCTTGATGGGGCAGCTTATTTACCACATCATTCTGTGTTGTCTGGGGGCAAAAAAAAAAAAAAAAGGATGAATTTAATTACATCCTTGTCAAGAGGTAATTCCATCTCAAAAATTAATTTTCAGTGCTTTGGAGTTATTGCACATTAAAAAATATTGTCACACAAAAAACATGGGTGGCCTGTCACAAACATTATGAAACTATTGACCTTTCATAGCTTCATCTGCACAACTATTGATTTTTTTCTGTCTTTATTTTGACATTTCATATGATTTCATCTAAGATTCATCACTGTGGAAATGTCAGGTTTAAGGGTATGCTTTTATTGTTTGGGGAGAGCAATCTTAGAAATGGTTTACTAATCTATTTGAGGCAGTAGGCTGGATTCATCAATGCTGAAATGATTCAGCATCAAGTTATCATACTTATTTTTCCAGAGGCTTCCAGATTGCTCTTTTTTCCCCCAGAAGTAAATTGGGTTGTCACTTTGGGTTTTAGATGCCAATAATTCTTTAACTGGGCTGTGAAACACTAAGCCCATGAATACTTTTAATTTGAGGTTTTCTTGGGCTCTGAGTGATACAATGACCTCGATATAGTTTCTGCTAGTTGGGAAGGTGATGGGAGCAATAATACACACGTTCAAATCAATTACTGGATATTTTCAGAAATCAATATGTAACTTATTAATGTAATTTTATCATTTAAGTAAATTATCTTGTCCAAATTTTCAAACTAGAGTCTTCCTATTTTCCTTTCTCCCTACCCTCACTACCTTGGGAGACAAAGAGTTTTAAAAACCCGCATTGGGTCTGTGACCCAAATATTATCTGAAAATCTATCTTCTTTTGCTTGGTTAGCTTTTTTAAAATGACATTTACAGTATGTAAAAAAAAAATAATAAACCAGGGACTTCTATTGAATTGTGAATAATTTAAGTGTAAATAGACTGACTTTTATTAGTATAAAAATTGGAAGAAGAGTTAACAAATTATTTGTTAACTATAGACTAGCTTTAAAGCAGCCAACAGCTGTTAAAAATCATATTTCCAGGCAGGACAGGCTATCTTAATTTTCAAGGCTCAGTGCAAAATGAAAAGGCAGAGCCCTTTATTCAAATGTTATTAAGAATGTTAAGACAACAGCAAACTTTAAGTGCAAGGCACTTCTAAGCATGAGGTGTTGTGTGACTACACAGGTTTCATGTTCATGAATCTGTCCCTGTTTCCAGGTCTTAGCTATGAAAATTTAACATTGTAATTTTATTTGCTGATGAAGAAGAATAGACTTTCTCAAAAATTTCAGAAGAAATTTTGCCTTTCTAAAGAAAGCAACTTTAAACTGGGATGATCCATATACAGATCACTAAAATGTCATTAGTTAAGTAAAATTAACAAAAAATGTTTAGATGCTAAGCTATGCAAAATATCATTTTGCTTGACTATTTGTTTTTTAAGCCTCTGAATTAGAGAAATATTTTAAATTTTGTATCACTAGCTAAAGTAAAAATGAAATAAAAGACAGTTAATTACATTTCGTCATTCCTATACCCACATTTCCTGTTTATGGAAGGCAAACTCAGAAGCTTCAAGTATCTCTCCATCTGTCAGCAGATTTGCAGGGAAAAATACTGCTAATGAAAATGGCAGTACACACAAGGTGACCTTTAGAAGTTACCCACTATTCTCAAAATGACACTGCTTTCCATGGCAAATAAGAAACTGTGATCTGGGTTTCATGTTTTCAAGCACTAGTTATCGAAGCAGTAATAATTGATTTTAAAGGAAAGAAAGCATTACAATATGATTTATATCATTTATTAATGAAACATTTTTCTATTGGCTGGAAAAATGTTCCTAGAAAATATCATGCTATAAGAAAAACCGGAAGATTTATTCTGTATGATTCTTGAATTCTGAATATTTGCAGTGATTTAAAACCAAATCACTGTACTAAAATGCAATTACATTTTTAGCGGCGTACTTTTTTCCCTTTTAATTGAATGGAAAAACTAAGACTTTAAAAAAATCTGTAATGTTTTAATTATGGTATTTGATTCAATGAGGAACAATCCTCCTAACGAGAGCTGACCTATATAATGACATTGCCTAGTATATTATTTCATCAAATTTTTCCTTCAATTCCAGCACTTACTACTTCCGTTTACATATTCAAAGCAGATTCTCTTATGCTAGCATGTATATTAATGTTAATTGAAGTTATTCAGGTGGATGACAAAGAAAATTGGACCCCTTAGGGTATCCCTTCCCTTGTAGTTAAAAAAAACTTTCAATAACTGCGTATCTAAATTTGAACAAAATACTCTACACCACATGTCATTATACATTTTCTAAGCATTTAATCATGTTACTGAGAATGTCTCTGACAAGATATATGTTTCATATGTTTCATCTGACATAATGGGTTTTTTTTTAAAGTTCTGCATAAATTCTGAAATGTAATTTTGACTATAAAATTATAAGGAAAATATTTTAGTTTATTACCTTTCTGAGAATAATTTTATTTCCAAAAAAGGTAGGAAAAAAGGTATATGCATGTAAGAGAAAAAACTAAATAAATATATAGGTGACAAACTATTAAGAAACTGATGTGAGTTATCAGTTCATAGAGTAAAGCACATATACTTGAGAATGAGGGATGGAAGACTATTGGGAGGTGGATGAATACCTCATTTGTCTAGTTAATATGTCAAATGATCATGTTTGTATAAATTAGTACTCAGGTCTGTTTCTAAGTCGTGGGAGTTTAAAAAGGAAAACACTAAGCCTATGAAACTTGTTAAATATTTAAAGTCTTTTGTACTCTACCGAAGACAAAGCTCTAGAAATCTAATTCTATTTAATTGTATATTCAAATCCTCACATAAAAAAACTTTGAGGTCTGATAAAATTGTAAAACATAAATGGTCTCTATTGACTTTAAGCAGAATAAAACTGGAAAGAAAATAAAATCTTCCCCACAATAGCACCACAGGGAGAAAGAAACACAGTTTGAAGGCAAAAGAGAAATTACAGATAGTAATTTTTAGTGGAAATATGAAAAGCTGAAATAGAGCTGAGAAACAATGCAGCAACTGAAAATTACTTATTAAAATAATCAGATTAAATAAGATAATGATGGAAATGTAAGTCTGAATTCAGTTCTCATATACTTAGTCTATGAACTGAAGCAATTTTTCTCTTTAAAAAAAAAAAAATGCAGCTTCTGTTGACTGAGTGACCGTCCATAGCAAGCACAGAACCCCAGGGGTTTATAAGAATTTCTAATCCTCTTCCAAAGCATACTTAGAAACCTTATTTTCCCACCCTGTCCCTCACAGACCCTTCACTTTTCCTATGATTGCTTCTTCCTTTTATGCTTATGTAGATTTCCATTTTCCTCTTCTTCAAAGATTCCTGCTTGACAGATATTTTGAGGGATAACTCAAATGCCACCTCCAATTCTAAGACTCTCTTGAACCTCTCAGGGCAAAGGGGATCTCCCTTCCTCTGAATACATCTAGATAATTTTTAGTCTTTGGGGACATATTTCTTTCTTCTAACTTGTTTCTTTATGCATATGATTTTTTCCCTGCTACCAGATTCTAAGGTGTTTTTTTTTTCTTGCTTTCTTTCTTTTTTTTAAGACGGAGCTTCGCTCTTGTCGCCCAGGCTGGAGTGCAATAGCACAATCTCGGCTCTCGGCTCACTGCAACTTCCGCCTCCTGGGTTCAAGCGGTTCTCTTGCCTCAGCCTCCTGAGTAGCTGGGATTACAGGCATCCGCCACCACGCCCAGCTCATTTTTGCATTTTTAGTAGAGATAAGGTTTCACCATGTTGGTCAGGCTGGTCTCAAACTCCTGACCTCACGTGATCCACCCGCCTTGGCCTCCCAAAGTGCTGGGATTACAGACATGAGCCACTGCGCACGGCCCAGATTCTAAGTTTTTTAAAGGAAAAATATATGATGAATTTACACTGATGTGTAAATGTCTTTTGCACATACACATTCAGGAAATATTTAATAGATAAATGTGAGTGAGTTTTACCATTCCAGTGTTTTCTAACCTCTTTCTAAAGAGCCACCCCATTCTGAACAGTGTTAATCATGGTTAACAACACTACTTTAGAGGTAGGCTGGCTGGGCCTAATTCCAGGATTTTATACTCACTGGTGTGTGATCTCAAGCAGAGATCTCACTTAACATCTCTGCCTCAATTTCTTCACCTGCAAAATGGGGATAATAATATAGGGCTTTCATGAGGAATAAATAGGTTAATCCATTACTTTGCTAGGGTTGCCATAATCAAGTACCATCGACTATGTGGCTCCAACAACAGAAATGTATTTCTTGCCCATTTGGAAGTTGGAATTCCAAGATAGAGCTGTGAGCAAGCTTGGTTTCCTCTGCCGCCTCACCTTGGCTTACAGATGGCCTTCTTTTCACTGTGTCCTCACTGGTCTTTTCTCTGTGTGTGCACATCCCTGGAGTCACTCTGTATATAGAAATGTCCCACTTTTATAAGGACAGCAGTGACATTGGATTAGGGCTCACTCTATGGCCTCATTTTAACTCAATCACTTCTTTAAAGGCCTTATCTAGAAATACTCTGAGGTACAGGGGTCTAGGCTTCAATATTTGAATTTTGAAGGGATCTAATTCAGCCCGTAGCATCCATGTAAAGTACATAAAACAGTACCTGGTGCATGATACTCACTCAGTGAGCTTGTAGGTAGTGGTGATGGTATTTCTCTCACTTCAGCCTTGTTTCCTTTGGCTTCTGATAAGTTTTGGTATCTTCATCTACCTTTGTCAATGAATATCTCCTTTTTCTTATAATCTAAAATAATTTCAAATTCATACTCCTATGGGCAGCTATCCTATGCCTAGTTACCTTAAAACCAACTTGCCATCTGCTCATCTAACATCTATAAATATTTCATTATTTTATTAAGTTTATCTGGAATTTTAACCTAGGAATCTCCTATTTTCTCTACTCTGCTTATTAAAAAGGTACTGCATGTTACTTAAGTTGTGAAGCATTTTCCATTACCATAAGATTATTCAAGAGATAGCAGTGATTGAAATATGAGAGATTTAAGTAGTTTGATAGAAATGTGTATCAAATTTCAAATATATTACATGCACAATATATTGTATGAGAAAGATTGTTACTGATATGAGGTAATAGTGAAATACTGAAAGTTATATTACCTGAGTCACTATATTAAGAATAATTTGTCACTCTCAGGGAATTTCAGATGGCACAAAAAATAAAAAAAATCAATTCATAGGCATATAATAATCTAGAAATATTTTCATGGAATCCCCTTAATTTAATAATATCGGTGTCCAGTGACTGAGTTTTGATGAACAGATAGACAACAGCAGCTGCTCCTGGTAACATTTTGCAGCATTATATGCAATAGTAGAGTCGTTTAGCTTTGAAATTTTAAATCAACTACCCTTTATTCTTCTTTTCAGCATACTAGATTAAACAATATAAATCTTATATTTTTATTCTGAATAACTAGCTTAGTAGTGATTAAGCAAGGGGGAAAACGACTTAGTCATGAAAATAACCTGACCAGGAAGAGAAAATCACTCCATCTTCAGAGATTTAACTACCCACAGTCCATTCTTAAGGAAAATTGAATTAACGACATTTCCTTAGAAAACATTTGGAACTTAAGGAGCTTAAACTTTTATAACTTGAAGCAGAAATATGTGCTTTTTACAGAAGTTTCAGCGTTTTAGGCTTCAGTCGAGCAAACAGTCTTGGTAGAAATTGGATGCACACATCATGAAACAGTAAAAACCTTCCCCACCGCAAAGAACAAAATGATTCTAAACAAAATATTGAACTGCTGGAATAGTAGAAGGCATGGGAAATCTGATGAGGTTTCTAAGAAGTATGATTTGCCTCATTGTAGATCCTCTGAAATTAAATGTGAACAATGTCTTAATTTGCATGAAAACTGCCTAACCGATCCACTGATGCTCCTGAGCACAATGTTGTGTAGCAAAGCTTTATGAATTCCAAAAGGAGCTTATATCAGTGATTTTCCCATTATACAGTAGCTTTTCAGTGGTAACTGTAGAGTTCAGTCTTACAAATACTGTGAACAAACCTTTGCCAATGAAACCACAAGTCTGTTTCATGAGGGAGGTTAAGCCTGAAACCGGTAACCTTTAAACCTTGTCATGTTTAAATTCAGCTCTATTTTGAATTAAACAGGAATGTTTACTGCTGAAAGTAATAAACAGTAAATTACATTATGAAATATAAAAATACTTTATAATGCAAGCAACCGTCTCTTATATAGTTACTAATCCATGCCGTATGTTGTTTTCATGAGTGCAATTCTTATTTTTAATTGAATTTTTATTGAAATGATTATAGATTCACATGCAAATATAAGAAATAATAGAGATCCCTCGTGTACTTTGTCCTCCAGTTTTCCACTCAATAGTAACATCTTGCAAAACTGTAGTGAAATATCACAACCAGGATATTGACATTGATATAATCCATCAATTTTATTCAACTTTCCCTACTTTTACTTGTCCTCATTTATGTGTGTGTGTGTGTGTGTGTGTGTGTGTGTATGTTAAGCTTTATAAAATTTTATCACCTATGTATGTTTGCATATCAAGATACTGGACAGTACCAACACTGCAAAGATCCCCCACGTTGCTTTTTAATAATCACACCTCTCTTCATCCCCCCTCTTCTGTCATTAAATACTGGCAAACATTAAATTCTCTTCCATTTCTAAAACTTCATCATGTTAAAGATATGAGGTAAATGGAATCATACAGTATATAACTTTTGGATATGTGCTTTTTTCACTCAGCGTAATTTGAGGTTCATCGAAGTTGTAGCAGTACTACATTTCTTTTTATTGCTGAATAATATTCCTTGGTGTATATATGTATATATATATACGTATATGTGTATACATGTATATATGTATATGTGTGTATATATGTATATGTGTGTATATATGTATATGTGTGTGTGTATATATATATATATACCCAAAGGATTATATATATATATATATGTACCCAAAGGATTATAAAACATGCTGCTATAAAGATACATACACATGTATGTTTACTGTGGCACTATTCACAATAGCAAAGACTTGGAACCAACCCAAATGTCCAACAATGATAGACTGGATTAAGTAAATGTGGCACATATACACCATGGAATACTATGCAGCCATAAAAAAGGATGAGTTCATGTCGTTTGTAGGGACATGGATGAAGTATATATATATATACACACATATATATACACACACATATATACATATATACACATATACATATATATGTGTATATATATACACACATACATATATATGTGTATATATATACACACATACACATATGTGTGTATATATGTGTATATATATATACACACACATACATATATATATGTGTGTTTTGTATAATCATTCATTGAAGAATGTCTGGGCTATTTCCATTTGTTATTTATTAAACAAAAAAACAGCTACGTACATTTATATATGGGTTTTGGTGTGAACATAAGTTATCATTTCTCTGGGATAAATGCCCAGGAGGGAATTGTTGGGCCTTATGTAAATTGCATGTTTAGGTATATAAGAAACTGTGAAACTAATTTCCAGAGTGCCTATATCATTTTACATTCTCACAAGCAAAGTATGTGTGACTCAGTTTTGCTGCATCCTTGCCAGAATTTGGTATCATCACTGTTTTTTATTTTAGCCATTACATTAGGTGGTTAGTATATCTCATTGTGGATTTAATTTGCATTCTCCTCATGGTTAATGATATTAGACATAATTTCATGTACCTATTTACCATCTGTATGCATCTTCAGTGAATTGTCTTTTCATATTCTTTTCATATTCTCTAATTGATTGTGTTTTATTTTTTTCACTGCTGAGGTTTGAGAGTTCTTTCTATAATCTAAGTACTACTTGTTTGTCAGATATACAGTTTGCAAATATTTTCTCCCAGCCTTTAGCTTTTCTTATCATCCTTACTACATGGCCTTTCACAGAGGAAAATGGTTTTAATTTCATGTGGTCTAACATCAGTTTTACTTTTCTGGATGGTACTCTGGTGTCAAGTCAAAGAACTCACTGCTGACTCCTAAATTCTGAAGTTTTTCTCCTGTGCTACTTTTCTTTTTTTTCTTACTATTATACTTTAAGTTTTAGGGTACATGTGCACAATGTGCACGTCTGTTACATATGTATACATGTGCCATGTTGGTGTGCTGTACCCAGTAACTCGTCATTTAACATTAGGTACATCTCCTAATGCTATCCCTCACCTCTCCCCCTACCCTACAACAGGCCCAGGTGTGTGATGTTCCCCTTCCTGGGTTCATGTGTTCTCATTGTTCAATTCCCACCTATGAGTGAGAACATGCAGTGTTTGGTTTTTTGTCCTTGCAATAGTTTGCTGAGAATGATGGTTTCCAGCTTCATCCATGTCCCTACAAAGGACATGAACTCATCCTTTTTTATAGCTGCATAGTATTCCATGGTATATGTGTGCCACATTTTCTTAATCCAGTCTATCGTTGTTGGACATTTGGGTTGGTTCCAAGTCTTTGCTATTGTGAATAGTGCCACAATAAACATACGTGTGCATGTGTCTTTATAGCAGCATGATTTCTAATCCTTTGGGTATATACCCAGTAAGGGGATGGCTGGGTCAAATGATATTTCTAGTCCTAGATCCCTGAGGAATTGCCACACTGACTTCCACAATGGTTGAAGTAGTTTACAGTCCCACCAACAGTGTAAAAGTGTTCCTATTTCTCCACATCCTCTCCAGCACCTGTTGTTTCCTGACTTTTTAATGATCACCATTCTAACTGGTGTGAGATGATATCATTGTAGTTTTGATTTGCATTTCTGATGACCAGTGATGATGAGCATTTTTTCATGTGTTTTTTGGCTGCATAAATGTCTTTTGAGAAGTGTCTGTTCATATCCTTCACCCACTTATTGATGGGGTTTTTTTTTCTCATAAATTTGTTGGAGTTCATTGTAGATTCTGGATGTTAGCCCTTTATCAGATGAGTACATTGCAAAAATTTTCTCCCATTCTGTAGGTTGCCTGTTCACTCTGATGGTAGTTTCTTTTGCTGTGCAGAAGCTTTTTAGTTTAATTAGATCCCATTTGTCAATTTTGGCTTTTGTTGCCATTGCTTTTGGTGTTTTAGATATGAAGTCCTTGCCCATGCCTATGTCCTGAATGGTATTGCCTAGGTTTTCTTCTAGGGTTTCTATGGTTTTAGGTCTAACATTTAAGTCTTTAAACCATCTTGAATTAATTTTTGTATAAGGTGTAAGGAAGGGATCCAGTTTCAGCTTTCTATATGTGACTAGCCAGTTTTCCCAGCACCATTTATTAAACAGGGAATCCTTTCCCCATTTCTTGTTTTTGTCAGGTTTGTCAAAGATCAGATAGTTGTAGATATGCGGCATTATTTCTGAGGACTCTGTTCTATTCCATTGGTCTATATCTCTGTTGTGGTACCAGTACCATGCTGTTTTGGTAACTGTAGCCTTGTAGTATAGTTTGAAGTCAGGTAGCGTGATGCCTCCAGCTTTGTTCTTTTGGCTTAGGATTGACTTGGCGATGTGGTCTCTTTTTTGGTTCCATATGAACTTTAAAGTAGTTTTTTCCAATTCTGTGAAGAAAGTCATTGGTAGCTTGATGGGGATGGCATTGAATCTATAAATTACCTTGGGCAGTATGGCCATTTTCACGATATTGATTCTTCCAACCCATGAGCATGGAATGTTCTTCCATTTGTTTGTATCTTCTTTTATTTCATTGAGCAGTGGTTTGTAGTTCTCCCTGAAGTGGTCCTTCACATCCCTTGTAAGTTGGATTCCTAGGTATTTTATTCCCTTTGAAGCAGGCAGGGGTTGCAGCCCTAGTCTCTGATAAAACAGCCTTTAAACCAACAAAGATCAAAAGAGACAAAGAAGGCCACTACATAATGGTAAAGGGATCAATTCAACAAGAAGAGCTAACTATCCTACATATATATGCACCCAACACAGGAGCACCCAGATTCATAAGGCAAATCCTTAGAGACCTAAAAAGAGATTTAGACTCCCACACAGTAATAATTGGAGACTTTAACACCCCACTGTCAACATTGGACAGATCAATGAGACAGAAAGTTAACAAAGATATCCAGGAACTGAACTCAGCTCTGCACCAAGTGGACCTAATAGACATCTACAGAACTCTCCACCCAAAATCAACAGAATATACATTCTTTTCAGCACCACACCACACCTATTCCGAAATTGACCACATAGTTGGAAGTAAAGCACTCCTCAGCAAATGTAAAAGAACAGAAATTATAACAAACTGTCTCTCAGACCACACTGCAATCAAACTAGAACTCAGGATTAAGAAACTCACTCAAAACCACTTAACTACATGGAAACTGAACAACCTGCTCCTGAATGACTACTGGGTACGTAATGAAATGAAGGCGGAAATAAAGATGTTCTTTGAAACCAACGAGAACAAAGGCACAACATACCAGAATCTCTAGGAGACACATTCAAAGCAGCGTGTAGAGGGAAATTTATAGCACTAAATGCCCACAAGAGAAAGCAGGAAAGATCTACAATTGACACCCTAACATCACAATTAAAAGAACTAGAGAAGCAAGAGCAAACACATTCAAAAGCTAGCAGAAGGCAAGAAATAACTAAAATCAGAGCAGAACTGAAGGAAACAGAGACACAAAAAAATCAATGAATCCAGGAGCTGGTTTTTTGAAAAGATCAACAAAATTGATAGACCGCTAGCAAGACTAATAAAGAAGAAAAGAGAGAAGAATCAAATAGATGCAATAAAAAGTGGTAAAGGGGATATCACCACCGATGCCACAGAAATACAAACTACCATCAGAGAATACTACAAACACCTCTGTGCAAATAAACAAGAAAATCTAGATGAAATGGATAAATTCCTTGACACATACACCCTCCCAAGACTAAACCAAGAAGAAGCTGAATCTCTGAATAGACCAATAACAGGCTCTGAAATTGAAGCAATAATTAATAGATTACCAACTAAAAAATGTCCAGGACGAGATGGATTCACAGCCGAATTCTACCAGAGGTACAAGGAGGAGCTGGTACCATTCCTTCTGAAACTATTCCAATCAATAGAAAAAGAGGGAATCCTCCCTAACTCATTTTATGAGGCCAGCATCATCCTGATACCAAAGCCTGGCAGAGACACAACCAAAAAAGAGAATTTTAGACCAATAACCTTGATGAACATTGATGCACAAATCCTCAATAAAATACTGGCAAACCAAATCCAGCAGCACATCAAAAAGCTTATCCACCATGATCAAGTGGGCTTGATCCCTGGAATGCAAGGCTGGTTCAACATACAAAAATCAATTAAACGTAATCCAGCATATAAACAGAACCAAAGACAAAAACCACATGATTATCTCAATAGATGCAGAAAAGGCCTTTGACAAAATTCAACAACACTTCATGCTAAAAACTCTCAATAAATTAGGTATTGATGGGGCATATCCCAAAATAATAAGAGCCATCTATGACAAACCCACAGCCAATATCATACTGAATGGGCAAAAACTGGAAGCATTCCCTTTGAAAACTGGCATAAGACAGGGATGCCCTCTCTCACCACTCCTATTCAACATAGTGTTGGAAGTTCTGGCTAGGGCAATCAGGCAGGAGAAGGAAATAAAGGGCATTCAATTAGGAAAAGAGGAAGTCAAATTGTCCATGTTTGCAGATGACATGATTGTATATCTAGAAAACCCCATCGTCTCAGCCCAAAATCTCCTTAAGCTGATAGGCAACTCCTCTGCTATTTTTCTAAAAGTTCTATGGTTTTATGTTCTAAATTGAAGTATATTTACATGTTTGTCAGTCTGTAATTCATTTTGAGTTGATATTAGGTTGGAGTCAAGGTTCAGTTTTTTGCCTGTGGATGCTTACTTGTTCCAGCATTATTTGGAGAAAAGGATATAGACTTACTCCACTAAATTACTTTTAAACTTTTGTCAAAAATCACTTAGGCACATCTGTTTGGATCTATTTCTGGATTCTCTATTATGTTTCATTGATTTATACAGCTATAGTCCCTTCAGTACTACACTGTCTGGATTACTTTACTGCAAAGTAAGGCTTAATATCACATAGATATTCTTTCTTTTTGTCAAGATTTTTTTGACTATTGCAGAGTCTGTCTTTCCATATGAATTTTAGAAAAAGCTTGTCTATGTCTACAGAAAACTTTGTTTCAGTAGGAAATTGCATTAATCCTATAGCTTAAATTGGGGAAAATTAACATATTTACCATGTTGAGTCTTCCTAGTTATCTGTTTATGAACAGAGTATATCTCCATTTATTTAGATTTTCTTTGATTTCTATTATCAACATTTTATAATTTTCAGCACCTAGATCCTGTACATGTATTGTTGAGTGTATATGAAAGTATTTAACTTTACTTGGAGCAATTATATATGGTACTGAGTTTCTAATTTTGGTTTATACACGTTTACTGTTAGTATGTAAATATGCAATTGATTTTTATGTGTTGATCGTGTATCCTGCCACTTTGATGAACTCACTTATTCATTTTAGGGGTTTATTTTTCTTTTTGTGTTTTGTATATCCCTTGAAGTTTTTTGTGAAGAAAGTCATGTCATCTGCAACCAGAAAGAGTTTTATTTCTCCCTTTACACTCTGTATGGCTTTTCTTTTCTTTTTTTTTGAGACAGTGTCACACTCTGTTGCCCAGGCTGGAGTGCAGTGGTGCAATCATGGCTCACTGTACCTTTGGTCTTCCAGGCTCAAGTGATACTCCCACCTCAGCCTCCGAGTAGCTGGAACTATAGGCACACACCACTACACACAGCTAAATATTTTTAATATTTTCCTTTAGAGATGGAAGACTCACTAAGTTGCTTAGGCTGGTCTTAAACTCCTGGGCTCAAGCAGTCGTCCCTCCTCAGCCTTCCAAAGTGGTGGGATTACAGGCTTGACCTATCGTGCCTGGCACACTCTATATGTTTTTTACCTCTTTTTTTGCTCATTGCAGTGGCTAGAAATTCCAGTACTACACTGAGTAATAGTAGCAGAGTAGACATCCTGGCCTTTTTCCTGAACTTATGGAGAAAGCATTCAGTCTCGCACCATCAAAGTGTGATGTTATCTGTATGTTTTCTTATTTGCCCTTTATTAAGTTAAGTTAATTTCTCTCCATTCCTGACTTGCTGAGTGCTTTTATTGTAAGTGGGTGTTGGATTTTGTCAAATATTTTTTCTGTGTCAATTAATATAACCATGTTTTTATTTTTTCACTTGTTGATATAGTGGGTTATAGTGTTTGATTTTCAAATGTTGAAACAGCTTTATATATGTGGAAGAAATCCCACTTGGTCGTGGTATATAACTTTGTTATAGATTGCTTAATTAATTTTTTAATACTGGGCTAAAGATCTTTGCATTTATAAGAGATATTGGTCTTCTGTATTTTTTTTAACTATATTTTTCTAGTATTGTATTAGGGTAATGCTGACCTCAATAAATGAGTTGAGAAGCATTCTCTACTCTTCTAAGAGATTTTCTGGAAGAGTTAGAATAAACTGGTTCTTACCTAGTTGTTAAAATGTTTAGTAGAATTCCCCAGTGAAATCACTTGTGCCTGGACAACTTTTTAATGAAACTTATTTTTTCTTTTCTTTTCTTTTTTTTTTTTTTATGAGAGACAACTTTTCTCTGTCCCCCAGGCTGGGGTGAAATGGCACAATCATAGCTCACTGTAACCTTGAGATACTGTGCTCAAGCAGTTCTCTCACTTCAGCCTCTCAAGTAGCTGGGACTACAGGTGTGTGCCACCATGCCCAGATAAAAGGGAGATTTTAAATAATGAATTAAACCTCTTTAATAGTTAAATAGCTATCAACATGGTCTCTTTCATCCTTGTTGAGATTTGGTAATTTGTGGTTTTTGAAGAACTGGTCCATTTCTTTAAGTTGTTGAAAATGTAATTCTATTGACCTTTTTCATAGAAACAGCTTTTTGCTTAAGTGACTTCTCTACTGTTTTTCAGTTTTCTGTTGTCTTTCTCCCATTGATTTCTCATTTGATTCCATTATGGTTACAGAATGTACTCTATATGATTTTAGTTCTTTTAAACCTGTTAAGGTTTGTTTTACGGCCTGTTATATACTCTATCTTTGTGAATGGTCTATGCATGTTTATTAGTCAGTTCAGGCTGTAATAACAAAATACCACAGACCAAGTGGCTTAAACAACAGACATGTGTTTCCACATGGGCTTAATTGTGTCTCCCCAAAATTCATATACTGAGGACCTAACTCTCATTGAGATGGGGTCTCCAGAAGGTCATTAGGCTTCATGAGATCCTGAGTGTGGGGTGCTCATCATGTAATTAGTGCCCTTATAAGAAGAGAAACCACAAAGAGCATGCTTTCTCTTTTTTTCTTTCTATCTCTAGATATCTCTCTCTCTCTCTGCCACTTAAGGTTATAGGAAGAAGGCAGCCATCTGCAATACTTGCAATACCTTTGGAATAAACCTGAGATAGGACTTCTTAGCCTCTAGAACAGTGAGGAACAAAAAATTCTGTTTTTTATAAATTAGCCAGTCTCAGGTATTTTGCTACAGCAGCACAAATGAACTAAGACATCTACCAATATTTTATTCATGAATATTAACATATTCTCTAAGAGGATAGGAGCTTTCTCCACAGCTCTTCTCTTTTCTTTCTGAGTCCTTGCCAGAATTACCTGTTCCTTTATGGCACTATTGGCTTTTTCGACCATGCGCCTCAAAACTTTTCTAGCCTCCATCCCTTACCCAGTTTCAAAGCTGCTTCAATAGTTTTAGTTCTTTGTTACAACAGCCCTCCACTTCTTAGTACAATGACTGTCTTAATCAGCTCAGGCTTCCATAACAAAATAGCATAGAATGAGTGGCTTAATTTATTGCATTTCTGGAGGCTGGGAAGTCCAAGATCAGGATGCTGGCAAATTCAGTTTTTGGTGAGAGTTCTCTTCCTGCTTTGCAGATGGCTGCCTTTTACCTACATCTTCATGTTCTAGGGAGACAGGGAGAGAAAACTCTCTGGTTTCTTCTTATGGGAACACTAATTATATTATGAGGACCCCATCCTCATGACTTAATCTAAAGTAAGGCCGCAAATATCAGACAGGGGGTTAAATCTTCAAAATGTGAATCTGGGTGGGACACAATTCTGTCCATAGTAGCGTAAACCACCCAACATATTTCACCTTGCCCACTGCCTAGACAGGGCAGATTTATCAAGACAGGGGAATTGCAATAGAGAAAGATTCATTATGCAGAGCCAGCTGTGCAGGAAGCCAGAATTTTATTATTCCTCAAATCAGTCTCCCCAAGAATTCAGGGATTGGAGTTTTAAGGATAATTTGGTGGCCAGTGAATCAGGAGTTCTGTTTGGTGGGGTCAGAGATGAAATCACAGGGTGTTGAAGCTGTCCTCTTGTGCTGAGCCAGTTCCTGCATGGGAGCCACAAGACCAAATGAGTCAGTTTATCAATCTGGGTGGTGCCAACTGATCTATTGGGTACAAAGTCTGCAAAATATCCCAAGCACTTACCTTAGGTTTTACAATGATGATGTTATCTCCAGGAACAACTTAGAGAAGTTTAGAATCTTGCAGCCTCCAGTCGCATGACTCCCAAACCACAATTTCTAATCTTGTGGCTAATTTGTTAGTCCTGCAAAGGCAGTCTAGTCCCCAGGCAGAAAGGGGGTTTGGTTTGAGAAAGAGCTGTTATCAGCTTTGTTTCAAAGCTACACTATAAGCTAAGTTCCTCCCAAAGTTAGTTTGGCCTATGCATAGGAAAGAACAAGGACAGTTTGGAGGTTAGAAACAAGATATGGAGTTGGTTAGGTCAGATCTCTTTCACTGTAATAATTTTATCAGTTATGATTTTTGCAAGGTGGTTTCAGCTGGATGCTTGAATAAAGAGCATTCTGCTGTCATTATGTGGAATCTTCTCTACATGTCTCCAAGTTTTAGTCATTGATTTCTGTGAAGGGAAGTGGTAGAGCCAATCATGAAATGTATCTCAGATTTTATCCATGCTGGACCTTAGTTCTGTATTTGGCATAGGACTTATGTATGTCCATATAAATTGTTTGATTCTAACATGCAGAAACACAAGTGCAGTCTCTCTATTGGGGAGTTTACTGTTATTTCTTCTACTGTTCTGAAGTGCTTACAAAAGTTTTATTTTCATTCTTAGCAAGAATGAGATCCAGGAATCATAATTCTATTGCATTTTTATAAAAGTTGTCTAAAAGAGCTCAATGTCTCAGAGATCTCTTACTACATGAGCTACATGGAATATTTATTTTATAGGCAGAGAAATTAATGCAGAAAGAAGAATCATGTTTTTCATTGTCACACATGTGAGAGGAAAGGCCCATACATTTAACTCAGGTCTTGGGAATAGGCTGGTGCTTTTCTCCCTCCCAGATTATCTGGGATGCAGCTAAGTTGAACAGTTACTATAATAGGAAACCAGGACTCTGGGATGAAAAAGAGTAGTAAAAAATTGACATTTCATAAAACTTACCATTATACAATGTTCTCTCTACATCTCATATAGTACTTTAAAGATACTAGAATATCTAAACATTTAAAATCTTTTATAAAATACAAAGAGAACCATATCATGTATGAGTTTTGAATCACAGATTGATGGATTTTACTGTTATCACAGAGGATGAAATAGGCAAATTATAGTGTTCCACTTTTACCAGCAGGTGATATACCTGATTTCTGACTTATTGTAAAGTGAATTTGCAACTTCTTCAAAGTCACTGTTCATTTCAAAGGAATATTTTCAAATAGTAAATTACATATTTAAAGACCTAAGTGACCTTAAAAATTCTTTTTATTAGTCCCAGGCACTCATTATTTTGTGGAGTTCTAAACTTTAATTGGCCTGACCCATTTACTAAGTCATTCTATTTCTCTTCTTAATCGTTCTCACCTTTTCCCTTACTCCCTATTTCACTAGGCTAAAGAATGAAAAGAAATAAAATGAATTCTACTTTTACCATGTCAGGATTTATCCAGGAGATATTTTCAAGAAACATAGTATAAAGGATATATGACAAAGCAATATCCATTGCCACAAATATTTTATTGGTATTCATCCAACATTTGTGCTATAAACCTTTCCCACTTATGGTAGCAAGGGGGAAACCTTAGGAATGCCATATATCTACTAATCTTGGATTATAATTGGAAAAATGAGTCCATCAGCCCCAAAAGCTGTATCCTCTAATAGCATGAGAACTACAATGCTCAGAAATGTAAGTTTTATTAAAATAAAATTCAAGGGTTTCATTGATAAACTATTAGATTTATCACAGTAATCATATTTATACCATGAAAATTTATCAAGTCACTCACTCCTTTAAAGACGAGCAACTCAGTGGGTGGATAATGTAGCAATTTACTAAGCCAGGGAAGACCAGCAGAGAAACTGTTTTATTTGGCCATGCTAAATTAGAGCTAACTCTCCGATTTCCAAGTGATGATATCAAATGTGCATTTGGATTTATGAGTTTTGATGTCAGTGGAGAGACTAGAACTGGTGTAGTATGAAGAACTTTCAGATAATGGTTGTGTGTGTGTGTGTGTGTGTGTTTTCCACAAACAAGTAAAACTTAATAAGTTGAGAGTCTACCCCTTAAAATCCTCTACCCATGCAATCCTGCCACATTGTACAATTCTATATATCCATCTCAGACTAGATCCTATGACAATTAGAACCAAACCTGGGTCATAGTTACAGTGTCTGATCACAGTAGGTATGCAATTAAAGCTTGATATATGAAGACATGAAGTATAATTCTTCAGTCACAAGCCTGGTAATGTATATTGCCCCTAAGATAAGCCCTTTGATACTTGAGGGGTCTTTGAAATGCATCCTTAACCCTAACTCTCTCTGAGCATCTACCCAGATCACCAGATCATATGGCTACATTTTTGTTTATTTTGTATTGTCTACCCCTAGAGCTCTTGCTTGAATTCCAAACATGTTCAGCTGTGGTCTTGCTCTGAGGACACTAGACTTCTGTTCCAACTCAAATGAATAATTCTGTAAATCTCAGAAACTAAGATGCTGCCAACCCTATTATAGCTGACTTCAAATATTGCCCCACAGCCTACAAGCTCCAGAAGGCTTGCAAACACACATCATGTCACATAATTGAGATTGTCACTTGCCCAGTTTGCAAATTTACCATATCACTTAGGAAACTACTGTTCGACGTGAGAGTGTTGGTTGCATTACTCAGCCCCCAAAGTCTACTATTGTCAGTATTCTTTTGGTTGCAAGTGATAGAGATGCCAAAAGGGTGAACGAGACTTAATGGAGGGGTGCTGAAACATTTCATGTGATCAAAAGGCTTCCCACAGAAAACAGGACCTCAGATATTGGAACCAGGAACTCAATCACCACCGTGATTGTTTCTCAATCTCTGCCTCTATCATCTTCCCCATCAAATCTCTACTACTACATTGGCTCATTCCAAGTAGTTGGAAACATGGCTATCTACTGATCCTATCTTAAGTCATCTCTGCTTAATGATCTTAGAGAAGGGAGAAGCCTGACTTCTCACCATTCTTCAGTGATTTATTGATCTTTGATTGTCCTGACTTAGGTAACAGCCACTCCTAGACAAACCACTTAGTCAAGGGAATGGAGTCATGTAATGGGCAGGCCTACCAGAATCACATGGACTTTGGAGAGAGATAGAGGGTGCAGTTATATGAGGAGCAGATACAGGTATGCAGGACAGATGTAAACAAATACATCTCTAAAGTTCCAGCACACTTCATGGCTGAACCTGTACAAAATCCAGCACTTAGAATCACCAAAGATTGCATCATCCTGGTCTTCACTCTGATCCCTTAGGCTTCTGTCTCTTCATCACTCCTTCCTCTTTTATCTTTAATTTACTTTTTACCTCATGCTGGAGTGAAGAAATTTAATATTATCTGAGCATTCTTTCCATCATAATGTATTTTACAATGGCAGTAGATTGAAGTATTTTAACAACGTGGGCTTTGGTGCCAGGATAATCTGAGTTTATATGCTGTCTTTTCCACTTACTATTTTGATCACCCTAGGCAAGTTACCTTGTGTCTCTGTGAAAAAGGGATGCCAATACCTACCTTAGGATAATTGTTAGAATTAAAATATATAAGAAAGGCTTTTCACAAGACTTGGGAAATAATCAAACCTATATTGCTACGAGCCTAGGCCACCAAGCAGTAAAATAAAGAACACATATGCAAGGCAAATAGAAGTTTACAGTAGCTCCTGGGTACTCCACTGTTTATAACCCTACACTGAAAGAAGCTCACATCCTGAACTGAGCAACAAGGACTGTGAAGTGGACAGGTGGCCTTCAGTGATGTCACAGAAGGGCATAAAACAGAATTGAGCTCTGGTAGCTTAGCTCTCATTGAGATGTTCAAGAACAAAACCTCCTTTCTGCCAAAAAAAAAAAAGTCACAAGCTGGGCCAGAGCCAGCTGGCTTCCCAGAGGGCTTGAGATATATGAAAAACAGTGATAACCTAAATATTTTTTCCAGATGAAATTTCAAAATAGATAAAAAATTTATGAAATTGATATTTATAGTCTATTAAGGACAGGTGCTACAGAAGATAAGACTCTTATTTCAAACAATGTAGCATGAAGGATTCTGGCTGAATATTGAGTTTTCCAATGATAAAAAATATTTTTCAGGCAGTTCTTGACCAAAGGCCTTTGTATATGTAGAAGTTCCTGTGGCTTTTGTACTCCCACAACCACCCGTGGTTGGAGGCATCACTGCCACCATCATTGGAGCTCTGTTGGTGGGATAAGAGCAGGTAGGAATCCGACTAAGAAGTGACAGGGTGAGTGAGGAGATGGAGGTTTGGTTTATATAAGAGTTTAGTAAAATCATGAAGGACAGAAATTCTTTTTCTCTAATTATTATTCTCAGCCTGTTGGCTTTTGCTCTCAGGCTTTTTCCTTCATGAACTCAAAAGAAGCACAGAAGCATCAATCATCACATTTTCACATAGCCAAGTCCAAAGCCAAAAAAGGGATAGTGGGTGTTTCTCTTATGTATTACTCTGCTCAGGCTACCATGACAAAATACTCCAGTCTGGGCGGCTAAAACATTTAATTTCCCACAATCCTGAAGGATAGAAGTCCATGATTAAAGTGGCAGCAAATTTGGTTTCTGTTAAGGCCTCTCTTTCCTGACTTGTAGAGAGCCACCTTCTTATTGTGTTCTCACTGGGTCTTTCCTCTGTGTTAACATGGCAAGAGAGCTAGCCCTGGTGTTGCTTCCTCTTCCTATAAGGACATCAGTTCTATTGGATTAGGGCCCCACCCCTATGACCTCATTTACCGCTTATTACCTCTTTATAGATCATATCTCCAAATATAGTCATGCTGGAGATTAGGGCTTCAATGTATGTATTTGGGGTTGGGGGCACAACTCAATCTATGATGCCTTACATCCCTTTTAAAGTGTGAGAAAAAATTTTCCCAGAAGTCTCAATCCATCTTCTCCACCATTAAGTCATTCACTGGCAAGGGAAATAAAATGGCAACACCTGTTTCTTGGCCAGAGGCAGAATAGGTTCAGCTTCCTCTTGAGTACCTGAATACCCAAGGAGTGAATGGAATCTGCCTTCATTAGCAAGGAAGGAGAAAATGCTTGTGTGGAGGCAACTGAAAGCATTGGGCACATTGGCTGTCAGAAAAATGCAACTTGAAACTAAGAGGTTCTGGGTACTTTAAAGGAGAGGGAAAGAAGGGGCTAAAAAAAAGAAAGCACATTAGAAGAGCTGACTCAACAGCTGGAGTCTTTTGTTATGCTACGGTATTGTGCTCATGCTTTTTTTTTCTTTCTTTCTTTTTTTCTTTCTTTCTTTTTTTTTAAGACGGAGTCTTGCTCTGTCGCCAGGCTGGAGTGCGGTGGCGCAATCTCGGCTCACAGCAAGCTCCGCCTTCTGGGTTCCAGTGATTCTCCTGCCTCAGCCTCTTGAGTAGCTGGGATTACAGGTGCCCGCCACCATGCCTGGCTAATTTTTCTATATTTAGCAGAGACGGGGTTTCACCATGTTGGCCAGGATGGTATCGATCTCCTGACCTCGTGATCCACCTGCCTCGGCTTCCCAAAGAGCTGGGATTACTCCTTCACTGCCAATTTTAATATATATTAAGTGTAACCTATAGTAAACATTAGATCATATATATGAAATTCATTCTTTATAATTCAATGTTTTACATATATAATGAAAAACTTTGGCTTGCTTTGGTGATACAGTAGTTAAGGGAGGTATATTCTCTTTCTCAAAGTACCTTTCTGTGTTCCATGCCTTCATACATTTATATTACCCCAGCAAAATCAGTTTTCCAAAATACATTACTAAGAAAAAGTATATTGACAGATAGAAATTTGCATTTGAGGAGAGGGTGAGAAAGACAATTGTGAAGAATGAAGCATTGTAGAACAAAAAATGTAGACATATATAGAAGGCACATTTTGGATCTGAAAACATCAAAGCTATTTCAAGCTTTCTGTAACATAGAGAGAGGAATAGCAGGATATAGAGAGAAACACGCAAGGATAACTGTGGAACTGTGGCTCTTTCAAAAATTTGCCTAAAATTATTAAGCAAAGAGCAGTCTTTTTCTCCCTTTTACTTTTGAATTTTCATAGCCCTGTCTTCACAGAACTGGAACTCATAGCAAATATGGCTTCTGTGTGTTTTTACTTTTAAGTAAAAAATACCTCTGATTCCAATTTTTAAGTACAAAATTGAAGGATCATTTATATACAGTAAAGTTCACCCTTTCAAATTTTACAGTGTGATGAGTTTTGACAAATGTAATCACTATCATAGTAAAGAAACAGAACACTGTCATCAATTCAAACAAGTTTCTTCTATCCCTTTACAGTCAACCTCCTACCCAAGCTTAGTCCAGGCAGCCAGTGATTTGATTTTTGCCTGTATACTTTTCCCTTTTCCAGAAGGTCATACAAATAGAATCACATGGTGTGTAGCCTCAGGCTTCCACATGATACCATTGAGATTTGCTTTGGGCTGAATGTTTGTGTTCCCACAAAATTCATAGTTGAAGCCCTAACCTTCAATGTGATAGTATTTCCAGATGGAGCATTTAGGAGGTAATTAGGTCATGAAGTGGAGTCCCTTATGATAAGAGATATAAGAAAGCTTGTCTCCTTGCCCTCTCTCTCTCTCTCTCTCTCTCTTTCTCTCTCTCTGTCCCTTTGTCCTATGCCATGGAAAGATAAAATAAGACAGTTGCCTGCAAACCAGAAAGAGGGCCCTAACCCAGTCTCCACATCTATGAGCACCTTAATCTCAGACGTCCAGCCTCCAGAACTGTGAGAAATAAATGTTTATTGTTTAAGCCACCCAGTATGTAGTTTGTGACAGCAGCCTGAGCTGATTAAGACAGTAATTGGTACAGAGAAGTGGAGAAATAGTGTAATAAATATGTAAAACTGTGGAAGCAGCTTTGGAATTGGGTAATGGGTATCGGTTAGAGAAGTTTTGAGGTATGTGCTAGAAAAAGCCAGTATTCCTGTGAAGGGAATTTTAACAGCAATTCTGGTATTGGCTCAAGGTAAAAAGAAGAAAGCTGTAGAGAAATCCTCTGTCATCTTAGAGAATACGTAAATAATTATGTATAGAAAGTTGATTGAAATATGGTTGTCAGAGGCCATTCTGATGAAGTCTCAAACAGAAATGAAGAACATGTTATTAAAAACTTGAGGATAGGCTGGGCGCGGTGGCTCACACTTGTAATCCCAGCACTTTGGGAGGCCGAGGCGGGCGGATCACAAGGTCAGGAGATCGAGACCACGGTGAAACCCCGTCTCTACTAAAAAATACAAAAAAAAATTAGCCAGGCGTGGTGGCGGGCGCCTGTAGTCCCAGCTACTCGGAGAGGCTGAGACAGGAGAATGGCGTGACCCTGGGAGGCGGAGCTTGCGGTGAGCCGAGATCGTGCCACTGCACTCCAGCCTGGGTGACAGAGTGAGACTCCATCTCAAAAAAAAAAAAAAAAAAAAAAAAAAAAACTTGAGGAGAGGCAATGTTATACAGTAGCAAAGAACTTGGCTAAATTGTGTTTGTGTTCTAGTGTTCTGTAGTAGGTACAACTTGTGAGGGATGAAGTTGGGTGTTTAGTTGAGGAGATATCTAATCAAAGTGTTGAAGCGGCATCCTGGTTTTTTCTGACTGCATATAGTAAAATGAAAAAGGGGAGAAATGAACTGAAGATGGAATTGTTAGGCAAAAATAAATTAGAACTTAAAGATTCTAAACCTGCCTGTCTATATTACAGAAAAGTGAGAGAGTATATTCAGAAGAGAAAACTAAGGGTATGGCAAACCAACCTTTGTTAAGGAGGTTAGTGTGGGTGTGACCCATAGACTTAATTGGCCATCTCACCAGAAGCCAAGGATAGAGAGGAAATAAGCCACCAGAAAAACTACCAGATGGGACTAAAGGAAACAGAAAGCGAGACTGAATGAAGGAAAACTGTGAATGTATGCTATCATTGAAGAAAAGGTAAGAAGGACTTCAAAGGTGACTTGGAGATCATCAGGGACACCACCTGGGCATCAAGAGGGCAGGGTTTGGGCATAGAAAGAGCTACTGCAGGGCTGCCCTACAGAGCAAAGGGAGTGACATAGCCATGCCACACCAGTGGGCCCATAAGACCAAGCATTGAGAGACAAAGAGGATTGTTCTTGTGCCTTAAAGTCTCATGGGATTTGATGTCCTATGTTTTGGACTTGCTTGGGGCCTATTACCTTCCCTTCTCTCTCATTTTTTCCCATTTGTAGTGGCATTGTCTATCCTATGCCTCTCCCATCATTACGTTTCGGAAGCACATAACTTGTTTTGTTTCACAGGTTCACAGCTAGAGGGGAGTTTTGACTCAGCAAATGACTATTACCTTGAGTCTCACCCATACCTAATTTAGATGATACTTAAGTGAGACTTTGGACTTTAGACATTAGGATTGATGCTGGAACGAGTTAAGAATTGTGAAATTTGGGGAAGAAATGTGTGTGTTTTTTATATGTGAGAAGGACATGAATTACAGGGGACTGGGATGGAGTCCTATGGACTGAATAGTGTCCCCCTGCAAAAAAAAAAATAATAATAAAAAATTGAAGCCTAATCCCTAATGTGATGGTATTTGGAGGTGAGACCTTTGGGAAGTAAGTATATCATGAGGGTAGAACCCTCCTAATGGGATTAGTGCCCTTATAAGAAGAGACACACGAGAGCTTGCTCCCTCTTTTTCTCTCTCTCCTCTCCACCATGTGAGGATACAAGGAGAAGGTAGCCATCTGCAAACCAGGAAGAGTGTTCTTACTGGACACCAGATCTGCCAATGCCTTGACCTCAGACTTACAGCCCCCAGAACTGTAAGAAATAAACTGCCAAATTGTTTTACAGAGTGGCTTTATCAGTTTGGATTCATATTTGCTGTATATGAGTTCCCAGTTGTTCCATGCCATTGTCAGTATGTGATCTTGTCTGTCTTTTCATTTTAAACATTCCAGTAAGTGCGTAGTGGTGTCTCCTTATGGATTTAATTTGCATACTCTAATTTGCTAATAATGTTATACAGGCCTTTTTTATTAGCTTGGAAAGAATATCATGAATTCTACAGAATCTGAGACACACACAGAGGGAAAGAGAGAGAGAAAAGAAGGGAAGAAAGAAATGAAGGAACAAAAGAAGGAAGGAGAAAGAATAGGATTGGATTTTGTGTTACAACCAAATAGTAACTTTGTAGTAAATGTTGGAAGCCTGAGCAAGAGCGTAAATTCTGGATTGCTGACTTCACAGAAGTCAAATTAAAAGGTGAGGCAAAGTAGAGGGAAGCCAAATGAGGGGAAAAAAAAAGTTGGAACCAACATATGTACTATTAGTAAAAGATTTTACATGTACATAACATTGAGAATATGTCCAAATAAAAGTGAAGCAAGTAAAGGTATCTAGTGAATGTAATTCTCATAAATTCTGACAGTGTGTCACTTAGAATACTGCTTAGAAGATGTTTTGATAAATATTTGGAGGTCAAAACAAATTGCTTAGAAATTGACATCATGGGTCAGGATATAATCACGGAGACATTGAGATGCAAGCCAAGAGTGCGAGGAAAGCAGCAAGAGGAACTCCATGCTGATATGAGGTACTTTGCTAAGAATCTTTTATTCCTGCCTTATATCTTCTCCTGTGCCTTTATAAAATACCTGACACATAAAAGGACTCCATAAAAGCATGAAGGAGAGTTTGATGACAACGTGATTCTTAAGGTGGGCTTAAGTGGGCAAGAAATATGAGGGATTCCATGCTTTTCACCAACAGTGTATTGGTCAACTATGCTAAATTACTGGTGGTTGACAAGACATTGACTAGATGACATTTCAATATCCCTGTGAACGCATCAAGTTAATAATTTTTAAGAGAAGGTATTGGATATCTATTTTGAGATTAACAGTATATTCTGAATTCCAGAAACATGTATATATATATATGTAAACATATGGTATAACCTTTACCCACAAATTATTTATAATTTAATTGAGATGAAAAAATTGTAAGCATTGTCACAGCTGAGGGATCATTCTTTTAGTAGCTATAGCTGCTTGAATTTTGAGTAACTGCAAGAAAAAAATGAGATTAGTATGCTTCTCAAACTATTGATAGATTTTATTGCTGCCTTAATACCCACTGGCATTAATGACAGCAGGTCGTAACCTTTTTCAAGACTATGTTGAAAAAATTGTCACAAATATTTTATTGATAAAATTTTGTCCCTTAATATGCTGTACAAATTCTACCCCTCCTCTCGTAAAAATCTATACTGCATTGGTGGATAACCAGCAAGGCTTCTGATGTATTTTTTTCCAGAGGGGTTGGGGTCTACTATCCTGTTCTTTTACTCTGCATATCCAGCTCATCAGCTAATGAATTGTAATCTTCCTAACGTCCTTGAGTTCTTCCCTTCAAAGTCTGCAGCCATATGTTAAAATTTTTCAGATGCACAATTTTTATTTAGAGGCTGGACAAAATTAAATTCCTCTCAAGAGAGGCATTAGCACTGAAGAAAATAGGTACAGAAAAGTGTATTCTGAAACACTTAGCCAGGAAACCAAAATAAAAAGAAAGCTAATTGTACAAAGTTACTGTTAAAAAGAAACATATAATAAATGTCTTCAAACAGATATAAGTGTCTTCAAAGTAGACATTTATCCTTCTCAGCAGTCCACAGATGATATGATGGTTTCAGGGTACCAAGGGCCCATTACTCTGCCATCCTCAGGACTTCCTTCTCTGGTTGCAGAATGGCTACTCCAGCTCCCACCGTCACATCCCCATTCCACTGATTAGTAAGGGAAAGGAGGAAGGAAAGTTTACAGGACATACTCTTCTGTTTTACATACATGACCCAATGTGTATACATCAGATGTTCAAAAATTTTTTTTTTTTTGTCAAAACGTCACATAGCTAAATACAGCTTCAAATGAGGCTGGAAAATGTAGTCTTTAGCTGGGATACCAAATGTCTATATTCTAGGACATAGTCATGGACATTATCATGGAGAAATTGAGATGCAATCCAAGTGTAGGGAAGCAGCAAGAGGGATTCCATGCACATATGAGGTATTTTTCCGATAAGCTTTTATTCCTGCCTTATATCTTCTCTTGTGCCTTTATAAAATGCCTCCATAAATGAATGAAGGAGAATCTGATGATAACTTGAGTCTTCTAGTTGGGCTTACGTGGAGCAAGAAATTGGAAGGATTCCATGATGTTCACCAACATTTTTATTACTGTTGAAAAGAGGAAAAATGGTAATTGGAGAGACCACCAGTTGTCTCTGAAATGTACCATCATATTTAAACCTCCTCTTCCCTTCCTTAGAGATTCAAGGCATCATGAAATCCTGTAGGTTTTATCATCCAGACTTCACTTTCTTGTTTCTCCATCTTCAGATATTTTAAATTATTAAAATATCTTCATAATTTACTTCACTTTATCTACTTTGGCTTCTTTACAATTAATTCTCTATTTTTCAAGGAATGTGATCTTTTCAATATTCAGATATATTCACCTTATCAATTGATACTAACTTTTTTTAGATATAAAACACACAAACTCCACTAGGATAAGAACTGTGTTTGTTTTGTTCATTATTACATCTCCTGTACCTATCACAGAGTAAATGTGCAAAAAATATTTGCTAAGTACATTTAATAAATCATTCAATGAATATTTTTTGACTTTGAGTACAGGAGAGAATCATGTATTCACACAGTAATTCTGGGAAAGATAATATAGTATTTGAAAGTGACTCCAATGAACATGAATTTGAGGCTATTTCTCCTAGAAAAAAATTTGGAGGGGGAAAGTGTTATGGTTAAATCAGTTAAGCTAATAGATAAAAGAGCCATAATTCTTAGAGAAAGCGTAGTTGTTAGTCGTTCCCTTTGACCAGCTTCAGTGTTGCCTCAACTTTCTTGGTGAAATTTTCCATGCCCCTCTGAAGTATTTTGTCAATTGAAAGGACTCTTTCCATAAACTTCAGCATTTCAAAAATGAATTTATCTGGCAAGTACATTTTCACCTACAAGAATTAAAGTGCAACATAAATCTTTTGGTAGCCATGTATCAAGACATCTTTAATTAAAGAAGCCTTAGGTCACAAACGTCTAGAGTTAATTTACTCTACAGAGTCTTATCTGATTTTCTAAAAATTTACATTGCCAGCAAAACTACTTTCCTTTGTTTAATGCACTTAAAAACATTTCCAACTTAATTTTTTGGCAACCCTCTTTTTGTGTTTGTACATGAAATAAAATTATTTTACATACATGCTTTCTATGCTAACATTAGAGAGTAAAATTGTGTGAAAATGACTGCAGGGAATAGAAGAGTACATGATTCTCTATAAAGAATGTAATGCCATAGGCTAAGTATTATGTTTCTAAAATTCTACCTTTATTCTTGACAAATATAAATCCAGTAATAAAGATGACTCTTAGACTGTGTTGCAAATTCAGTTGACAATGATATTCATATTCTGACTCTGGGCTAATTTCTTGAGTTTAAAAATTGTTTTTTCTTGTCTAATATAAAAGTTTAAGAGCAAGTGAATGTGCATACATATTAAAACTTGGCAGAAATAAGTATCAGATCTTTACAGATTTAATCTTACTTCCTTCCAACTTATTTTAAAGCAATCTTGATTCCACATATAAGATGGAGTAGACTTTTTTTTTATTATGTAGTAACTTTTTCAGGTTACTTGAGAATAGTTATTATTACTTGAAAAGGTAATTATCACTATCATATTGAAAAATCATTTATTAAGCAACTAATTATGCATAACTAGGCTAGGTGAGCACAGTTACAAAATGTAATTTATGAAATTACATAAATACAGGAAACTGAAAGTTAGGTAAAATATTAAATGTATTAATATCAGGAAGGTTTTTCATCATGCATTGACTGAGGATTTGCCTACAAAGTGTATCATAAGGTAGGTCATGTGGCAGGATAGTCTGGGAGCATAGACAATTGGGATGGGTCACAGATGAGTAATCATAGGGGGTTTTATTCCATGCAACAGGGAGTAGTAATCATGGAAGTGAGAGAGTTGACATGACGGTTCTTCTTGGGTTTAGTTAGACTGCTAATATAATTTTACCAAATAGACAATTATCAGAAATAATTAAAATACCTTAACAAATGAGTTCAATATTTCAGCAGCTTTTCGTGGTTCTTTCCTAACAAGAGTTCTTTTATACTGCCCATAAAAATTGTTTATATATCCTGACTTTTATTAAGTACTTATCTGAATATTAAAACATATTTCCTGTCACTGCTTCATGTATCCTTAAAATTTATCTGGTATCAATTTCCACACATTATTAAAATCTCCCTTAAATTCATTTCATATCAAAATTCAATTTTAGTCTTATAAAGGTTTTTAATAAAAATGAACAATATTACCTTTAGTCTTATTTTTTGATCAGGATTTTAGTTTTGAAAAGCATTCAAGTTCCATTAATATAAAAGTAAAAAAAAGAAAATCAGAGTTCAGGCTTTTGGGTACAGCCAACTTCAAATATTTGAGTATGCTTTGACAATTATAATCACCAGGTATACTTATATTTCTCTTCAGGCTAATCAACAACTCCTCACACATGCCATTGTCAGCATCATCAACCCATATTTATTGAGACAGAAATATGGAGCATTGTGAAAAACAATAGCAACTCAAAATGATACATAATATCTTCCACAAGGTATTTAGAATTTTAATATGCATTCCCTTTGTGTTTTCAGAGTTGTACAAAAATAAAAGAAGGAGTCATGGAGAGGAAGTATAAAAATTGTGGCGAATATAATTGCTTGCCTACCACACAGCCTTCTTTTTTTCTTATCATCATAAATCCAATTTTGTTCCGCGCAATGTGCTTGGATCCAAGGAAAGGTATCAGTTTTGCCCAGACTAGTGATCTTCATGAGACTTAGGAAGCTTCAAAGTCTTCATTGAGCAGGACTTTCTGATATAGCATCATATGTATTAATCTTGGCCCCTCACAACTCATGTTCAACATTATGTTCCAGGCGTGATAACAATTTTTAAAAAATGCTGTTGGGTTTATGAATATCTTTTAGAGGGCAGTGCCACTCTTAGTTGAGAAACAATAGTCTAAACTAATCATGCTAATCTTGTTTTTTTTTTGCTTTTTGCCAGTTTTTGGTCTAAGAGGACCAATATGACCTAGTTCTCACGAATGATATGCCAGGGTAACTCCCATGGTTTGTTTCTGGGAAATTTTTAATTTCCTAATGAAAGACATAGCATTGGGGACAGAGCTTTGTCTTGCTCATTTTCACTCTTCCAGCTTTGGATATTGTAGAGAAAGAATGAGATATCTGGAATATTAACAGTGGTCTTGTGACACTAAAGCAGAAAGCCTGACCATAAAAGGCACTCACACCGAGAATGACAGAGTAGTATAAAACATGGTAGGCCCTGAAAAACATGGTTGAACTGCTGAAACGTGCTGGGAAGATTGTAAAGCTTGTTATTGTTTACAGTTTAATTAGCAAAATATTCAACTACTACAGTGTATCACAATGCAGAACATTTTAAAAGACCTACCCAATGCATTTTGTTGTGTTGAATATTTTCTTGCAGACTACATTTTTAGGAAATTTCACAAATATAGTGGTCCTGAGGAGAATATTGTAGGAAGTCCACAATAAAAGTAAGTTAAAACTATTTATTTTAAGGGTTCATGAAAATAGTATTTTGCGTAGAGCAGATGTAACTTAAAGGATGCCCTAGGGAACACCTCAGCACACATCTAGTCCAGTTGTCATTATTTGCTTCTTTTTTATATATAACAGCCTAATCAAGTGGAACAGTGTCAGCCTGAACACTTCTATGATATAGTACTTAACAACTTCCAGGGCATCCCATTGCATTTTTGGATAGCTTTCAGATTTGAAAATATGCCACATGTTCATTCCAAATCAGGCTCTCTATTGCTACTCCTGCATTGTTTCTACATCTGAAGCCCAAAGAAAAAAATATATATATAATCTCTTTTTTCTTGCTAACAGGGTCTAATTAGGCAAGGTTAACAACAGGAAGGAAAAGATAACCTGTGGGATGAAATTGAAATACAAAATGTCAGGGAATCCTAATGTGGCATAAATAGTTCTTGCTAAATGACCTTGTACATCTCCTGCTCAGCCTATTTGGTCTTCAACTTGCCATCCATTCTTTGCATATTTAGTACAATTAAACCTGCCATCCTCAAGCTCTAAAAATGAACAACACACTCCATATGTTCATAGCTATTTTACAAGGGACCAAAAAAATGGCAGACATCCATCCTTGTGTTCATGCCAAAGTACAATTTGTCAATTGAAAGATATTAGTTGATACAGTGGAAATGGGCTGGAAAACCTCATTTGGCATGCCAACAGAGCTCTTATACAATGATCTCAAATTTTAAAAATAGACTATGGCCAACCTTCAACTCAGAAGTGACTTGGATCAGGCTATTTAGTGCTTATAAAACAATGACTAAACATGTCATCAGACAAATCCTAAGCAATGTGCATGTAGTGTTCCACTAAAACAAATTGTTATTTTTGTTATGCTTTCTTTTGTTTACTACAGAAGAAAATTATTAGCAATCCCAGAAGGATGTATTTCAACTTTCGTCAATTTGGGAATACATTGAGGTCTTAAGTTTTATCATATTCAATTTTTGTATGTTGTACGGCGAGGGAAATTATTAATAGGAAGAAATTTATATAAAACCATTTCTTCTGTTCCTGAAATAACTCATAATTTTCAATAACAAATAGAAGCAATCTACTGTGATGAATTTTAAATTAAAAATAGAAGTGGATCTTTAACTTGAGGTAATTGAAGTTGCTATCTAGGATTAGAAAATATGATAAAACTGGACTTAATTTTCCCTCAAAAGAATGTTAACTTATATGTCATAAAAGAAAACTTTTTCTTTGGGTTCATAATATCTGGGAGTTGGGGATGTGGAGAATATAGTTTGGAAGATGAGAGGAGATATTAACCATTACTAATATAGTATAGCTATTATATTATTGGTTTATCTTTATAATTAAAGACAATCACATTTGAAAGAAATGTTTATTAATAAACATACCCCCCATTATTACTGCAACTATGTATAGCATGGGTCATGAAAACAAATTGACAAGAAGAAACCATATAAATGAATACACAGCCTAGAATTTTATTCTATACTTAAGACAATGATCTGAATGGACTTAAGAGTAGATTGAAAATGACCTAACAGTCAATGAACTTAAAAGTAGACCAGTAGATAATTTTTCAATTCAAAAAACAGAGAACAAAAGGATATTTTTTTTAAATGACTGGTGCCTCAGGACTTATCATGAGACAATATCAGAAATATATTTGGGTTCAAGGGTGGAACAAGATGGCCAAATAGAACACTCCAGCAATAGTTCCCCCAACAGGAGCACCAAATTGAACAACTGTCTGTACAAAAAAGCACCTTCATAAGAACCAAAAATCAGGTAAGCGATTACAGTCCCTGGTTTTAACATCACATCAAGGAAACAGGCAGTGAAGAGGGTAGGAAAGACAGTTTTGAATTGCTAATACCACCTTTCTCACATCCATCAGCAGCAGCCACATGGCATAGAGAGAGAGTGTGTGCTTGGAGGAGAGACAGCGCAGTGACTGTGGGCTTTGCATTGGAACTCAGTGCTGCCTTGTCACAGTGGAAAGAAACATGGGGTGGAATTCAGTTGGTGCCCACAAAAGGAACATTTAGATCAGCCCTAGCTAGAGGGGAGGTGTCCATCCCAGCAGTCAGAACCTGAGTTGCAGTTAGCCCCACCACCATGGGCTGAATACCCTAGATTCCCACATAAACTTGAAAAATAGCTAGGCCACGAGGCCTGCAATTCCTAGGGAGGTCTTGGCACTGTGTTGGGCTGGAGCCAGTGGACTTGGAGTGCACATGACACCAGCCAGGGTGGCCAAGCAGGGAGTGCTTGCATCACCCCTTCCCCATCCCAAGGCAGGGCAGTTCACAGGTCCCGGAGGGACTCCTTCCTTCAGCTTGAGGAGAGGAAAGAGTAAAGGGGATGTTGTCTTGCAAGTTGGATACCAGCTTAGGCAAAGTAAAATAGGGCACCAGGCAGAGTTCTAAGGCCCCCATCCAGGCCCTAGTTGCTGGATATTTTTAGACCCAGTCTGCCAGAAAGGATCCCACTGCCTTGAAGGGAAGGACCCAGTCCTGGTGCGATTCATCACCTGCTGACTAAAGGGCCATTGGACCTTGAATAAACATCAGTGATACCAAGGCAGTACTCACCACAGGCCTTGGGTGAGAGCCAGGGCCATGCTGGCTTCAGGTGTGACCCAGCACATTCCCAGTGGTGGGGCCATGGGAAGAGATTTCTTCTGCTTGAGGAAAGGAGAGGGAAGAGTAAAAGAAACTTTGTCTTGCAGCTAGGACACCAGCTCGGCCACAGTGGGATAGGCCATAGTGGGCCACAGACTCCCGTGGCACATTTCTGGATCTGTTCTGCACCAGAGCTCCCTGCTGCCATGAAGAGACATAACCAGGCCTGGAATCATTTGCCACAAGTTGACTGAAGAGCCCTAGGGCCTTCAGTGAACATCAGCAGTAGTCAGGCAATACTTGTCACAGGCCTAGAGTGGTGGGGTCCATGGGAAGAGAATCCTTCTGCATAAGGAAAGAAGGGAGAAGAATGGGAAGAAGTTTTTCTTGGGGCTTGGGTGCCAATGTAGCTGAACTATAATAAAGTCCCAAGTAGATCCCTAAGGTTTCCAACTATAGGCCCTGGCTCCCAGGCAGCATTTCTGGACCTACCATGGGCCAGTGGAAAACTTGCACCCCTGAAAGGAGGGAAACACGCCTGGCTGGATTCACCATCTGCTTACTGAAGAGCCCTTGGACCTTGAGTGAGCATTAGTGTCAGCTAGGCAGTGGTACCTGCAGACCTTGGGCAAGACCCAATACTGTGCTAGCTTCAGGTAAGACTCAGCAGAGTCCCAGTGGTGGTGGCCACAGGGGTGCTTATGTTACCCCTCCCCCAGATCCAGGCAGTTCAGCTCAGAGAGAGAGACTCCATTTGTTTGAGGGAAAGTAAGGGAAGAGAACAAGAATCTCTGCCTGGTAATCCAGGGAATTCTCTGATATCTTAGTCAAGACCAACAACACAATGTCTCTATGAACCTGCAAGAGTCACAGCATTACAAGGCTAGGGGTGACCCCTAATGCACATACAATTGCAGTAACCAAAGATTTACATCACAACACTGAATTCCCTTTGAATACCTGGAAAATCTACCCAAGAAAGATGAGTACAAACAAACCCAGACTGTGAAGAATATAATGAATACCTAACTCTTCAGTGCCCAAATATCAATGAACATCCACAAGCATCAAGGCCATCCAGGAAACATGACCTCACCAAACAAACTAAATAAGGTAACTGTGACCAATTTGTGACCTTTCAGACAGAGAATTCAAAATAGCTGTTTTGAGGAAGCTCAATGAAATTCAAGACAAGACAGAGAAGAAATTCAGAATCCTGTGAGATGAATTTAACAAAAAGATTGAAAATGGAAATTCTGAAGCTGAAAAATACAATTGACATACAAAGAATGCATCAGAGTCTCTCAACAGCAGAACTGATCAAGCAGAAGAAAGAATTAATGAGCTTGAAGACAGCCTATTTGAAAATATACACAGTCAGAGGATAAAAAAAAATTTTTAATGAAGCACACCTACAGGATCTAGAAAATAGCCAAAAAAGGGAAAATCAAAGAGTTATTGGCCTTAAAGAGGCAGTAGAGAGAGAGATGGGGGTAGAAAGTTCATTCAAACAAATAATAATGGAGAACTTTCCAAACCTAGAGAAAGATATCAATGTTAAAGTACAAAAAGATTATAGAACACCAAGCAGGTTTAACCCAAATAAGAATATCACAAGGCATTTAGTAATCCAACTCCCAAAGGTCGAGGATAAAGAACAGATTCTAAAAGCAGCAAGAGAAAATAAATAACATACAAAGGTGCTCCAATATGTCTGGCAGCAGACTTCTCAGTGGAAACTTTACAGGTCAGGAAAGAATGGATGACATATTTAAAGTGCTGAAGGAAAACAAACAACCTTTTATCCTGCAATCTAGCAAAAATATCCTTCAAACATTCAAACATGAAGGAGAAATAAAGATTTTCTGAGACAAGCAAAAGCTGAGGAGTTTCATCAATACCAGAACTGTCCTACAAGATGGTAAAGAGAGTTCTTCAATCTAAAAGAAGAGGACATTAAGAAGCAATAAGAAATCACCTGAAGGTACAAGACTCAGCGGTAATAGTAGGTACACAGAGAAACACAGAATATTATAACTCTGTAGCTGTGGTGTGTAAACTACTCATATCTCGATTAGAAAGACTAAAAGATGAACCCATCAAATGTAATAATTACAAAAATTTGAAGACATAGACAATATAATAAGATATAAATAGAAACAAGAAACAGTTCAAAACCAGGAGAGATAAAATGTAGAGTGTTTGATATGTCTTTTTTTTTGTTTGTTAGTCCATTTGTTTGTTTTGGCAATCAGGGTTATGTTGTCATCAGTTTAAAATAATGGGTCATAAGATGTTATTTGCAAGCCTCATGATAACCTCAAGTCAAAAAACCTACAACAGACAAAAAAATAAAAAGCAAGAAATTAAAACATACTGCTAGAGAAAGTCACCTTCACAAAAAGGAAGATAGGAAGGAAAGGAAAAGGGAAGAAAAGACCACAAAACACCCAGAAAACAAATAACAAAATGGTAGGAGTAATTCCTTACTTACCAATAACAACATTGAAGGTTAATGGATTAATCTCTTCTCTCAGGACACATAGATTGGCAGAATGAATGGATTAAAAACAAGACCCAAGATTATATTGCCTACAAGAAAAACACCCTATAAAGACACACATAGACTGAAAATAAAGGGATGGAGAAAGATATTCCATGCAAATGGAAACACAAAAAAGGGCAGGAGTAGCTATACGTATATCAGACAAAATAGATTTCTAGATAAAAACTATAAAAAGAGACAAGGTCATTATATGATGATAAAAGTGTCAATTCAGCAACAGGATGTAATAATTGTAAATATATGTGTACCAACACTGGGCCAGGTGAGCAGCAGTTGAGCGAGCAAAGCTTCATCTGTATTTACAGCTGCTCCCCATCACTAGCATTACTGCCTGAGCTCTGCCTCCTGTCAGATCAGTGGTAGAATCAGATTCTCATAGGAGTGTGAACCCTATTTTGAACTGCATACAAGGGATTGAGGTCACAAGCTCCTTATGAGAATTTAAGCCTGATGATCTGTCACTGTCTTCCATCACCCCCACATGGGACCATCTGCTGGCAGGAAAACAAGTTCAGGGCTCCCACTGGTTCTACATTATGGTGAGTTGTATAATTATTTTATTATGTATTACAATGCAATATTAATAGAAATAAAGTACAAAATAAATGTAATGTGCTTGAATCATCCCAAAACCATCCCCCTCACCCCCATTCCATGGAAAAATTGTCTTCCATAAAACCAGTCCTTGGTGCCAAAGACATTGGGGACCGCTGTTTCACTATGTCTTATAAGTTTTGGTATGTTGTATTTTGTTTTGATTCTTCTCTAAGTGTTTTCTAATTTCCCTTGTAATCTCTTTCTTTATACATTGATTACTTAAGAGTGTGTTGTTTAATTTCCATAAATTTGTGAATTTTCCAGTTTTTCTATTGTTATTGATGTATAACTTCACCCTATTGTGGTCACAGAAGATACTTTGCATGATAACAAAGTTTTCCGATCTGTTGAAACTTAATTTGTGGCCTAATATGTTGGTTTACACTGGAAAATGTCCCAGCTGCACTTGAGACAATTTTATATGCTCCTGTTGTTGCTTACATCTGTTAGATCTAGTAGGTTCATTGTGGTTTAAGCCCTATGTTCTTACTTGCCTTTGGTGTGGTTTTTCTCTCCACTATTGACAATGGGTATTGATATCTCCAACTAGTATTGTAGAACTATTCCTCCCTTCAATTCTATCAGTTTTTGATTTATATATTTCGATGGTCTGTTGTAATGTGTGTAAATACTTATAATTATTATGTCTTCTTGCTGTATTGAAATTTTCATTAGTATATAATGTCCCTCTTTGTCTCTTGTAATGTGTTTTAATTTAAAATCTATTTGGCCTAATTAATATAGCCACCCTTGCTCTCTTTTGGGTAACAGTTGCATGGAATATCTTTTTCCATCTTTTCACTTTCAATCTATATCTTTGGATTTAAGTGGAGTCTCTTATAGACAATGTATAGTTTGGTGTTTTTTGGTTTTCTTTTTAGATGGAGTCTCACTCTGTCACCTAGGCTGGATTGCAGTGATGTGATCTGAGCTCACCGCAATCTTCACCTCCCAGGTTTAAGCGATTCTCATGCCTAACCCTCTCAAGTAGCTAGGATTACAGGCATGTGCCACCATGCCCGGCTAGTTCCTTTTTAGTAGAGGCTGGGTTTCACCATGTTGGCTAGGCTTGTTTTGAACTCCTAACCTCAGGTGATCCACCCTCCTCAGCCTCCCAAATTGCTGGGATTACAGGCGTGAGCCACCATGCCCAACTAGACAATGTATAGTTGGTCATATGTTTTTATCCATTCTGCCAATCTGTCTTTTTATGGGAGAATTGAATCTATTTACACTTAAAGTAATTACCAATAAGTAGCGATTTTAAGTTGGCCCTTGAACAACAATGGAGTTATGGGCACTAACCCCCCATGCAGTTGAAAATTTGTGTATAATTTTGACTCTACAAAACCTTAACTATTAATAGCTTAGTGTTGACTGGGAGCTTTACCAATAACATAAGCAATTAACACATATTTTCTATATTACATGTGTTTTGTACTATATTCTAATAATGAAGTAAGCTAGAGAAAATAAAATGCTATTAACAAAATCATAAGGAAGTGAAAATATATTTAGTATTCCTTAAACGGAAGTGGAACATCATAAAGGTCTTCATCTTGGTCAATTTCACATTGAGTAGGCTGAGGAGAAGAAAGAAGAAGAGGGGATGTTCTTGCTGTCTTAGGCATGGCAGACGCAGAAAATGTGGACGAGGTGGAAAAGGAGACAGGAGAGGCAGAAACATTTTGTGTAACTTTGAAAAAAAATCTGCATAGGAGTGAACCTGAACAGTTCAAACCCATGTTTTTCAAAGGTCAACTGTACCTCTGTCACTTTTCTATTTGTCTTCTATTTTCCATATAGTATTTTTCCCTAATTTCCTGCATTATTTTCTTATTTGTGTTGTTTTTTGTAGTAAAATATTTAAATTTCCTTTTCATTTCCTTTTTCATGTATTTGGTAACTGTTTTCTTGGTGGTTATTATGGGCATTACATCTAACATCCTGAAGTTACAACACTCTAATTTGAATTCATACCAGTTTACCTTCAATAACATATAAATCTCTGCCCTTTACAACTTTGCCCCCATGCCCTCTTGGTTGTTGATATCACAAAATTACATCTTTACACACTGTATATTCCCACAATCAAGGTGATAATTTTAATGCATTAGTTTTTAAAATTATGTAAAAAACTAAATCTACAGTTGCAAACCAAACTTAACAATTGTACTAGCTTTTAGAGTAATAATTTATTATTTTAGTGTAATTCTTAAGTAGAAAACAAAAAGTGTAGTTAGAAACCTTTGTACTATAATACTTACTATCTTTTATACTTGCACATGTATTTACTTTAATTGAGATTTTTTTTTTTCTTCATATGGCCTCAAGTTATTTACTGTCTAATGTCTTTTCATTTTACCCTGCAGAACTCCTTTAAGCATTTCTTGCAGGGGAAGTCTACTCATAATCAATTGACTCAGGTTTGTTTATCTGGGAATATTTCATTTCTCCCTTACTTTTGAAGGACACTTTTGTCAGATATAGAAATTTTGGATGACAGCTTGTTTTAGGACTTTGAATGTGTCATCCTACTGACTTCTGGCCTCCAAAGTTTCTGATTAGAAACCTGTTCATACAGTGAGAACACATGGACACAGGAAGGGGAACATCACACTTCGGGGACTGTTGTGGGGTGGGGGGAGGGGGCAGGGACAGCATTAGGAGATATACCTAATGCTAAATGACGAGTTAATGGGTGCAGCACACCAACATGCCACATGTATACATATGTAACAAACCTGCACATTGTGCACATGTACCCTAAAACTCAAAGTATAATAATAATAAACTAAAAAACCTGTTCATAATCTTATTGAGGATAACTTCAATATGATGAGTTCCTTCTCTTTTGCTATTTATAAGATTTTCTCTTTCTTTTGAAATTTTGATTATAATTATAATGTGCCTTGCTATGGCTTATTTTTTTTTTTTTTTGAGTTCATCTTATTTGGATGTGTTGAGCTTGGATGTTTATATCCATGTCTTTAATCAAATTTGGGAAGTTTTCAGCCTTTATTTCTTTAATTATTCCCTCTGCTCTTTTCTCTGTCTCTTCTTCTGAAACTTCTACATTGCATATATTGATCTGCTTCATGGTGTCACAGTTTGCTTAGGTTCTGTTCACATTTCCTCAATCGTTTTTTTCATTTTATTCCTCAGACTTGATAATTTCCATTGCCCTATCTTCAAGTCCATGGATTCTTCATCCTCAAATCTGCCTTTGAATCCCTTTAGTTAAGTTTTTATTTCAGTTATTGTATTTTTAGCTCCAGAATTTATTTTTGGTTTATTTTTAGCTTTTTTAAAAATTACTTTCTTGATATTTCCATTTTGTTCATACATTTTTTTTTTTTGATTCTCTATATTTTCTTTTAGTTCTTTGAAAAACTTTTAACATTTTTTTTGGTTTGTTTAAGTTTTTGCTTAATAGATGTGCCACAGGTCTTTTTCAGGGACAGTTTTTGTTGTTGTTGTTGGGTCATCTTTTGAATGGGTCGTATTTTCTTGCTTCTTTGTATATCTTTTGATTTTCTTGTTCTAAACTTGACATTTGAATCTAATGGTGAGGTAAATCTGAAAATAAGATTCTTCCTTTTAGGGTTTCCTGTTTTTGTTACTGTTTTTTGGTTTGGGTTTTATTTTTTTATTGCTATAGGCCTTCTCTGTGCCAAAGATCAGCATGCGTTGTAAACTTCAGGTCTTCTCAGGGCTTTTCTAAGCTTGTGCCTTTCTCTAAGCATGTGTGGTCACTTTCTAATTTTTCCTGTGTCTTTCTCTTTTGTGCTCTTCAATTTTTTGCTTGTCTTTCATGTACGGCTCCCAAAGGAGGAAAAAGAAAAAAAAAAAGAGGAATAAAAGGTACTACCCCTTTATATCTGGAAGTCATCTTAGCTGAAGGAGGTGTCTTTATCTGTACCTCTGTGATCAGAAGCAGCAATCAGCAATCAGAGCACAGTTCCTGATATTTGGAGGGCATGGTCTTTTTTGGCCACCCTGGCTCCCACAAGCTGTGTGCAAGCTGCACCAGGAACAAGTGCACAGCTGCCTGCCACAGAGCTGAGAGTGAGGGATGGTTAGCTGCTACTGTGCTAATATCTGAAATCAACTTCAATTTATCATCTAAACCTACCGCTGAATATTACAATTCTTCAGTAGACTTCAGATTCCCAAATTAGTTACATCAGACAGACTCTGCCAGTGCAATTGTTGCCTAGATGGGAAAACAGATTCCTGGTTCTTTCTATTCCACTATCTTTACAGAATTCTCTGTATAATGATATTTGGTATTTTATTTCAGATTTGATGAAAACATAATTTGAATATTTTAAAATGTATTCAAATATTGTCAATGAACATTGTCAGACATTTTGCAGCATTTCTTTATATTGTTTAAAATTTTGTGATTTCAGGATAAATTTTATTCCTTTCTTTTTCTTTAATTTTGTGTGTGGTTTGGAGAAGGGATTAAATCATATATCATTGTTTCACACTGGGAATCTAATAAGATTATGACCACATGAATTTTCATCTGCATTATTTAACTTCAACCACATTTGGTTAATAGAATTTGAGAAAATAAGATGCATTTAGAAGATAATGTGTGTAACTGTAAATGAAATCAAAGGAATCAACTATATATGACATAATCTCACATAGTATTTATATAGTATAAGGAGAAATATTAGTAAACAAAAATATTTATTTTGCTTGTCAACTTTTACTATCTCCCCTCATGCATTCTATGACTACTCAGCTACTGTCGACATTAAAGTGCTTTTACCTATGCTTATGTTGGCTCTATTAGCTCAGTGAAGTATCTCTGTAGGAGACATTACTCAGCTCAATTCCATCAATTGGATGTGCCCTTTTGAGTTGTTTTCCCAATACTGTGATTGTTATGCACCTTGCTGAGTCTTCCATCCAATGGAGATCAAGGATTGCTTTGTTTTTCTACATCTAGTAGGAGGCTCATTCTTTTTAGTGTAAACAATACAAAAATTTCATAGGCATGCATCATTTATAGTACAAACTAGGCAGCCGGCCTCATTAATGTGTACACCTAGAGTTGCTGTAACTATCAGTAAGAAACTGTGTTAATAAATAGCTTTGTTTATTTCACCTGCTAGGCTCTAATAGCATTCCCAAAGTAATCTTGATCTAATAGCTTGAGTCTTTTGCAAAAATGATCAAGTGATCAAGTCTTTTTAACACACAGAGGTAAACTTCAGTGCTGTGCAGGATGCCAGGTTCAGGAACAGTTGCCATGAATAGCAACAGAAATTTAATATGAATCATACAATTCGGCCTGCATCTTAGTCTGTTTTCTGTTGCTTATAACATAATACCTGAAACTGGGTAATTTAAAAAGAATTTATTTCTTACAATTATGGAGGCTGAAAAGTAGAAGGTCAAGGGGCCACAGTTCATGAGGGCATTCCTGCTGGTGGGACTCTGCAGAGTATCAAGGTAGTGCAGGGTGCCATGTGGCAAGGAAGCTGGGCATGCTAGCTGGCATCTGTCTTTTTATAAAGCCCCAGTCCCGTGATAACCCACTAATCCATCAACCCATTAATTAATTAATTTGTTAATCTGTGAATGGATTAATCCCTTCATGAGGAAAGAGCTCTCATGACCCAATCACTTCTTAAAGGCCCCACTTCTCAATACTGCCACTTTGGGGATTAAATTTCAACATGAGTTTTGAAGGCAATAAACATTAAAACCATAGCAGCTTGAGTATACCCACGAACAGATTTTTAAGTCATTACACTATATCTAAAAGAAATGAGGCAGTGGACCTAAAGGAAATCAGAAAGTTTACCTAAAAACCTGTTTTTATTCATTCAGAAAATATTTCATGAAGATCTAAGATGCACCAGGTTATGTGAGCCACCGAAGAAAAAGTACTAAATAAGTTTGACATCATCTTTGCCTTAATGAAATATATATTTTGGTAAAGGAGAAAAACAACTAAGTACACAAATCATTTCATTATGATACAATGAAATACTTCAATGTGGAATGAGAGTGAGTAACTTGGAGATTTACATCTGTTTCTCGTTTGCACAGAAGTCAATGGCCCTATATAACTTATGATTGAGTTTCATAGAGATTAATATATATAATTTTGATATTCAGTATTGCCAGTCAGCCTATTTATGAGCATGCCCACATGTGAATTATTTTACATTATGGTACTGTGATAAAAATCACAATACATTATTGCTCAATCTTTATTATTAAAGATAAAACACCTCACATGCGATATTTAGAATTAAAATTTAGAAAATGAGAAAGTTAAGGTTTTCATAATATCTAATTATTTTACATTTATTATTTATAAATTTAGCCTCTTTATACATTAGGACAAATAGTAATTTAAGAATGTTATATGTATATGTTTATGGGCTAATTAGAGAAAGTGTAATTTTTATTATTTTGGGTTGTTTAATTTAATGTTGGAACCTTAATATATTGTGTTAATGTCATTTAGGTATAGTTTGCTTCATGCTATTCTTTGAAAAATTACAGCAACAAGTACCCTGTGGGTTAATTGAATCCATAGTTGAGCATTTACACATTAATTAACTTGAAGGAAAGTTTACTGAAGTATGCAAACTACTGAGTCAAGGTGTCAATTTTATTTTTCTTTTAATCAGATGGTCCAATCTGAAAGTGTTTATGGTCCTAGTTAGTAAATTTATTTACTAGTTAATAAACTAGTTAGGAAGTTTATTAAGTGTATTAAGTTTATTAAGATTACTGTAATGCTCCTGACAAAAAGGAACAAAATCTATGTTTGAAATGGAAGTAATTTAATTGTTTACAGAATTTAAGGATAATTTATTATTGTTATACTTTGCAAATTTTGCTTTTTCTAGAAGTGTAATTTACTTAGTATAAGAGATAATGTGGAGGTGTTAATAAGGTTAAGAATTCTCTACACACAACAGTTCTTAAACACCACATGTAAGAGTTTTTAATAGAAAATATCAAAAGCCATAATTATGCCACATTGCCCCTGCAATATATATATATAAATCTCAGGTGCTACAAAAACTAAAGTAAATTATTTCTACAGTTATACAAGTTTATGTATTAATATTTTTTTTCTAAAATCCTAACTAAGTTTTAAGCACCCATTTGAAATGCAGGCTTATGGGGCAACCACTGGCCTGCAAATTTGAATACCAGGGTTAGACATCTCACAAATGCCCCCTGGTTTACTTATCTCATTATGAAATAATGGGGTAGGTTAATAATTAACCTCAAGTCTCTTTTAGCAAATCAATGTTGCAATCCACAGTGGCATGCTAATTTGCTTTTTCATTTTTGAATTTTATATATTTTACTGTTTAAAAAAGAACCTCTGAATTAGATATGGAAAACAGTATGGCAACTCTTCAAAACATTAAAAATATAATTACCATATTATCTAGTAATTCCACTTCTAGATACCTACCCAAAATAATTGAAAGCAGGGACTTGAATGGTTATTTGTGTACCAATGTTTGTAACACCAATATTAACAGTAGCCAAAAGAAGGAAGCAACACAAATGTCCACTAAAAGATGAATGGATAAACAAAAGTTGGTATATACATACTATTAAAAAATATACATCCTTAAAACAGAAGGAAATTCTTACACATGCTACAACATAGATTGTCCTTAAGGACAGGAGGCTAAGTGAATTAAGTCAGTCACGAAAGGAGAAATGATGTATGATTCCACTTATTTGATGTACCTAGAATAGTCAACTTCATAAAGACATAAAGTAGAACAGTGATTTCCAAGGGCTGGGAGAGGACAAAATGGGGAGCTCTTGTTTAATGGGTATGAAGTTTCAGTTTGGGAAGATGAAAAATGTTCTGGAGATAGATGATAGTGATGGCTACATAGTAGAATAAATGTCCTTAATGTTACTGAAGTGTATGCTTAAAAATAATTTAAATGGTACATTTATGTTGTTTATATTTTGCCACGATAAAACAGAGTTCTGAATTAGTGGGAAATTTTTGAGAAAGATTATGAGGACACAGAGAAAGCCAGAAGGGAGTCTAATTTTAGCAATTGTTTTTTAAGGGGATTTTATGCTAATATGGTAGAACCTGTTAGTGCTACTCAAACCAATTTTTTGGAGTTTTAGTTGCCTTTTTTTTATGTTTGACATAAACAGTAATTTTCTCCCCATTCTGTTATAAGTATTTCAGAAGACATCAAGAAAGCAGGGCAAATTTGAGGTATAGATAAAAATAAGGCAGACAAGTGTTCTTTATGTAACACAGTTCCTTAGAATTATGTCACAGCTAGCAAAATTTCAAGGAAAAAAATCTAATCTTCAAGATTAGAGTCATGTTTTAAAACAGCATGCAAAACAGTTACAATATAAAAATATAATTAATTTCTATGCAACTCTGGAGACTTGAATTTAAATGAATATTAATTAACATAGTGACTGTAATTATTCGCCCTTAGCAAAATCAAAGGGAACAATTTCTAAAATAAAAAAGTCCTATTTAAATAATGTGTGATTTATTTTAGAATATGTTTGGAATTTACTTTTAACATTACATTTTTAAAACTTACTGATTTCTTAAAATTTAGAAAATTATTTTTTGGCAATAACTTGAGATTAGTGAAGCACAAATTGAAGACTTAAACTTGAAGTGTCTAGACCTTTTTAAAACTATTGTAAGCAACTTTTCCATTCTAAAAACATACCTCCTCTCAGGTTGATTTAGGCTTTAAACAGAAGAGTTAAGATGTTTAAGTTCCAAAAGACTCTGCTGATTTCAAAGGAATAGGAGAATTGCATGTTAACAAAACACATTGTCAATAACTCAGTAACTAGACCTGCTCTACTTGATATACGGAATGCAATCACGGAACATGAAAGATGTAGATATATTCACTCTATAATGATTCAAAAGGCAAATGAATATCTCTTAAATTTTGTGTAAGAAGCTATTATCATAATCATATTCATTTAGAACTTCTACAATACGATGTTGATTGTACTTAGATACATTTTTAAAGACTTTAACAAAATTTGGAATAAAGATGTTTCAAAGAGATTAAAGCAGTAGATGAGCCTCAAGTTCTATAATATTCTATTTTATTTCTTCCAAATACTACCCTATAGACATCATTAGCAAAATATTTAAAATATTATGACAGGAAAAATCATAAAGACTTTTTTTTTTTTTTTTTGAGACGGAGTCTCACTCTGTTGCCAGGCTGGAGTGCTATGGCGTGATCTCGGCTCACTGCAACCCCTGACTCCCTGGTTCAAGGGATTCTCCTACCTCAGCCTCCTGAGTAGCTGGGATTACAGGCACACACCACCACACCCAGCTAATTTTTGTATTTTTAGTAGAGACGGAGTTTCACCATGTTGGCCAGGATGGTCTCGATCTCCTGACCTCGTGATCCACCTGCCTCGGCCTCCTAAAGTGCTGGGATTACAGGCGTGAGCCACCGTGCCCAGTCAAGACATTTTTATAGATTACATTTTTTCACTCATCTATTTGTGGTAAATGGACAAAAGCTCCATCTTTGTGATTTTCATGTAAACAATTCCTGAGTGAATTTAAATGAAAGATAACTTTAGGTTTGTTTCCTTGGTTAATTTTTTTCAGTTAGAACTAGTCTGTTTTGATCATCCATCCCTAGGTTAAGGGGTTTGCTTTGGTTTTCAACAACTTTGTTTTGCAAGATGAAAAAGAATCTTACCCTTTGTGAGGAGTAAGTTTCAGCCACTCAATGGAGTAAAACTCTTAACTGCTACGATTCAGATTAAAAATTTATATTGCACCATCAAAATTTCTCTCTCACAATAGTTAGGAAAATATACTCACAATTAAGCAGACTATCTCTGTATCAGCCTGAGAAAATTCTGTACGGTATTGTTGTTTTTGCTTATGTTGAGATACCACATAGATTTAAGGTCTTTCTAACTAAAGACACCTACACATTGTGATTTATTGTTCCTTTGTATTTCCATCTAAATCTAGATATTCACATTTTTTCTGATTTTTTCGTATTCTGTGCAGTTTTACGTTCTTGTATACTAATAAAAGCAATATGTTGGGTCAAACACTTTAATTAATTAATTACTTCAGCAAATATTTATTCAGCATCTACTGTGTATCAGGCAGCATTCGTGGTGCTGACAACAATGCCCTAAGTCAATTCAGAGACAACAGTTTAAAATTTTTCAGCTATGGAAGATTTAAGGTTGTAAAACCCTCTTTTAAAATTACGTAATAGATTAGATCATTTCAGTAATTAATAGAGGTCCACTGTGGTCATATATACATGTGTGGAAATGCTACCTCTGAGTAGGTTTATTGCGAATACAGTCACTAATCTTAGACTGAATTAATAGCACATCACCATGGAATACACAATTACTGTTTTTTTTTTTCTCACTTCCCTGTGAAAAGAGGGGAAAGAAGGATAAGCAATAATCAGACATGACAGTGAGTAAAGCCAAGAAAAAGTGTACGTTTGGAAAACCTTAAAAAACAAAGCAATTGATTATGATTATGTACTTATGTAGAATACACAAAACCTTGGATTGTAAGTCCAGAAACTTTGGTAAGTGCTACCTTTCACCCTTGTTCGAAAACGGCACGACCTTAAATTCCTTTATTTCATTGAACTTCGTTTCTGTTTCTGTGAAATGAAAGTAAGAAGAGCTGCATTTACTAAGCACTTACCACATGCCAGGAAATCTTCTCAGCGCTTTACACGTATTGATTCATTGAATTCTCACAACACTGCAGGAGGAGATATTACCATCCCCTTATGACAGATGAAGAAATAGTGGTAAATAAATTAGGAACTTGTTCAAAGATACATAGCTGATAAGGAAGGACTCTGAGATTGGAACTCAGTGTGTCTTACTTCAGGACCCATGTTCTTAAGCTGTCAGTGATTTTGTGAGGATACACATGAGATAAAAATAAAATAGCTTTGAAATCTATTGTGTTACATACACTAGAGTAATACAGTATTATATTAACGTGTTAACGATTAATACTTTTTCCTTTTTTTTATGTGAACCCATTTTTAAAGTAAATAGAGATTAAGGTAGCCCTCTACATCAGCTAAAACCAGGTCACATGCTCAACCCCAGCCCACTCTGCAGCCTTATTGGAGAGCAGCAAGGAGAGCAAGGCCCCAGTATCGACTTCCCCGGCTCACCTCCTGCGTGTTACTTCTGGCTGGTTGTGTCCCTGGGTGGCCGGTGACTGCTTCTTTCGAGGCAGCTTCTCTCTTTCACTCTTCTTTTGGTTTTTTGCCTAACTGCTTACTCCCTTCTCCTAAGTCTGAAGATGGTAACAGTTGTGTTGGGGGGTTGTTTTTATTTTTATTTTTTTGTAGTTTTCTGTTTCTAGCTTGGACTAAGCCCTGTGGTTCCCCTACAACTTGCTCACACCTTCGTAACCTGCCCCTTTGATAAACTCTTCTTAAATTATTCCAATTTGAATATACTGTTTCGTATTTGTAACCCAATTGGTATGGTATACTTGCTCTTAGGAAGCATTTTGGGGAGTTTCAGATTATATTATCAGGTTAATACAACTAGCCAGAATATCTATATTAAATAAGAAGAATAACAAATTATTCCAGTGAAAAGTTTGTCTCTACTTAAGACATAGTGTCCTAAAAAAAGTCAATACATTTAAAATATAGAAGGCCAAAAATAAAAAGTAATATAGTCTGTATAACCACAGGCTGACTTCTTCTATCTTCCTTCCTTATGTAACATAACACTACTTTCACGCTTCTTAAATAATTCATTTGTACTTTCACAAGTTCAGGGTGCTGACTTCAAAGCTCAAAATTTACATGTTCTTTGTTTGACAACATTACTGTATGTTGGTAAACACTGAACCCATCTGGAATATTGCAAGCCTTTCCCTAATAATATTATAAAGAATTGAATGCCAGAAACTATCTTTTGTTCTGAGACAAATGTCAGTTAATCTTAACAGGAAAACCTTTTAATTTCTATGGTCTTAGTTATGTTTTATTATTTGAGAAAAGAAAATATGCTAGTCTACACAGACATTAAAATGAGAGACTATGTCATTTCTTTTTCTCTTAAAAGGCATGTGAATAATTTTGAAACACATTTAGTTATTTATAAATACATATGATTAATATAACAAAGAAGTCAACAATATTTCATCATGTATAAATTTATTGAATTTGAAAATATAAATGCTTATGCAAAATAAATATAGCATTTTGTTTTCATGAACCATATTGCATAACTATTGATTTTCCTTATTAACCTCTGTATACAAAATAGGTCAACCTATCTATCATAACAACCATATATATGAGTCAAAGATAGTCAAATATATTTATGGTACTTATATTTGCTACACTTATTTATTGAAGAATTTAACCTGTTTCAATGATGATATATCTTCAGAATGAATTAATTAATGAAATAACATTTAAAAGCCTTTTTGAAATTCCAAATTCATCCATTACCCTCTTTAAGGATCTCTAGACAGGCATGTAGGTAAGCATTTATTACTTCATTTATCATTTGTACATATAGGTATTAGGTGCTTATTATATGCCACGCACAGTCCCAGGTGCTTGTGACAATGATCACCACTATGCTCAAGTGTTGGAAACATACGATAAAAAAGTAAATAATGAATAAATAAAGTCTTTACTCCTTGTGATTACTATTATAAGGAAAATAAGCTGGTCGCTATGACGTATAGGTTGACCTGTTTTGTATGCAAAGGTTAAAGAAAAAAGATCTGATATCTAAGTTTATTTCTGAAGAATGAGAATAAACCGGCCATATGAACAGCATTCCAAAAACGAGAAGAAACATATGCAATGTCCCTGAGCTGGGGAGTTTTCCTTGTCTTAACAGAGTACACTTGTAGTCAGACTACAGTGAACGATGGAACAAAGTGTCATAGCAATGAAATTTTGGGCTCCTAGAGGCCAGAACATGCAAGTAATAGATTTGGATTATATTTTGAGTTCTTTTTGGAAGACACTGAAATTTTCAAATGGGAAGTTACATTAACTCTTTAGAGATGAGTCTAGCAGCTATATGAAGGGGTCAAGTGTGAAAGGACCAGTTACAAGTTCAGTCAAGACGGAAAGGTGGCTTGGACTGGAGGGGTGGCAGTGGAGATATAGAGAAGTGGGTGGAGGCAGATATATTTTGTTAGTAGTCCTGACAGGATTTGTTGACAATGGCTTGAATATGTAGGGTTAAAGAAAATGGAGGAGTCCTGGTTAATTCCAAATTTTCGACTTTAGCAACTGGGTAAATGGTTGTTCCTGTTACTGGCATGGGGAAAGCTGTGGAAGCCTGAGGAATGACTGGTTTGCCATGAGCTTCTTGCCTTTAACCTGATATTGCTGTCATCTTGTTTTCCATTCCTTGCTCACAGGACTTCCCTTCTCTTATGTGATCCGTGAGTTTCACTGATTGATACAATGAAACAATTCATGGCTGTAATATAATTTATCTGGCTTCTTTATAACATTTATATACTGATAATACATGTCCTTCTTATATTTTGTATGTGGTAAATAATATCTAGACTTATAGCTCCAGTTATTTACCAAATTTAGGAGTATACTACTTTTATTATCAGCCTGCTAATATATAACAACCATCTATCAGATACAAAAAAATCAAAGTTTTCGATCTTTTATTCTTTCCATAAAGATGGTAGCTTTTAAAAAGCAGAATTCTTATATAACATTTTAGTCCCTACAGAATAAGAAACAAATAACTTTTTTTATTGATTTGGAATTTAAAGAAAAGCATTAGTGTGATTGATCTACCTCTGCCCTACAATCTCCACCCTGTCTTCGCGTTTTTAGCCATTCAGCATTTACAACTGGTATGGTAGCAAAATCAACTCAAATTGAGGTTTGGGTTTATAATTTACTACTTGTGATAACTGAATGGTTCACAAACAGAGACATTACTGCTTCCATTAATGGAGATGATTTGATTCTTCCAAGAGTAACTCATTTTCCTGAAAATTAGCACAAGAAGAAATAATAATTGCTTCATTCATTCATTCATCTAGCATATGAGCATACTTACTATATGCCAACCGTAGAAATATAAATATAAATAAGGAAAGTCCTTGACCACAAAAAATTCTTGTATAACTTGGAAAAAGTATGGCTCAACATGTTTGTGTGCTACTTTTTTCCCACCTATAAATAGCACTACTATATTATGGAGATATCCAGCAAGTTAGCTGTGCTTTACAATATACACACTATGTCAGGTCAAAGTATATATGAGAGTGAATTTCAGGGTTCCTGTTAGACAATATTCATTAAATGCCAAATAATAACAGTATTAGATTAAAAACTATTGAATCTAAAAGAAAAGAGGAAAACATATAGTGGCTATAATATATTTAAGGTTTTTTATCTTATTCTATTTTATTGGCTTTAACATGACAGTATGCCCAATTTCATACAGGATGACAAATGAACATTTTCTAGCACCTAACCTGTGCTAAGCTTTGTACTATGTGAATTATAAACGTTATTTGACTTATATCTTTAAAACAATATTATAGGGCTGCAATTATTATAATCACCATTTTTTCAAAGGAGAATCTAAAGTTCAAAGAGGTGGAATAAGATTAAGAGTTTTTGCAGGATGATTTAGCTAATGAGAGATAGAGCTGGGATGTGAGGCAAGAATGCCTGGCTCCAGTCTATTATCAGTCTTCTGACTTATTTTCTAGAGTACTTGTTGATTTCTTGGCTCATAAAAAAGGAGTGGGAGATGAAGAGCCTGGTCCTATCTGCACTGAATTTTGCTGTAGCTAAATATGTTTAATTTGTGCAAGAAGATCCACTTTTTTTTTTTTTTGAGGGATTCATTGTTCCTAAAGCTTTTTCATTACCAATACAAAATTCAGCATGGCATTTTAGCTAATATGTTTTATGTTAAAATTACAGTAGATGCAAGCTTTATGTTAATTTTTAAATTTACTTCTTAAAAGTAAGCATATAGACAAAGATTTTGAGAAAGTCAATGCTCATTCATTGTTGGGGTGTTACGGGAAGTCAGGGACCCCGAATGGAGGGACTGGCTGAAGCCACGGCAGAACATAAATTGTGAAGATTTCATGGACATTTATTAGTTCCCCAAATTAATACTTTTATAATTTCTTACACCTGTCTTTACTGCAATCTCTGAACATAAATTGTGAAGATTTCATGAACACTTATCACTTCCCCAATCAATACTCTTGTGATTTCCTATGTCTGCTTTACTTTAATCTCTTAATCCCATAATCTTCATAAGCTGAGGATGAACGTCGCCTCGGGATGCTGTGATGATCCCATTAACTGCACAAATTATTTAAACAGTATGAAATCTGGGCACCTTGATAAAAGAACAGGATAACAGCAATGTTCAAGGAACAAGGGAGATAACAAAGTCTGGCTGCCTCTGGGCCAGGTGGAACAGAGCCATATTTCTCTCCTTTCAAAAGTGAATAGGAGATATATTGCTGAATTCTTTTTCTCAGTAAGGAACAGCCCTGAGAAAGAGAATGCATGCCTGGGATAGGCCTCTAAAATGGCTGCTCTGGGGACGTCTGTCTTTTACCATTGTAGATAAGGGATGAAATAAGTCCTGGTCTCCTGTAGCACTCCCAGGCTTATTAGGATGAGGAAATTCCCGCCTAATGAATTTTGGTCAGACCAGTTGTCTGCTCTCAAACCCTCTCTCCTGATAAGATGTTATCAATGACAATGCGTGCCCAAAACTTCATTAGCAATTTTAATTTTGTCCGGGTCCTGTGATCTCGCCCTGCCTCCATTTGCCTTGTAATATCTTATTACCTTGTGAAGCATGTGATCTCTGTGACCCACACCCTATTCGTACACTCCCTCCCCTTTTGAAAATCACTAATAAAAACTTGCTGGTTTTACGGCTTGTGGGGGGCATCACCTGCCAACATGTGATGCCTCCCCTGGACACCCAGGTTTAAAATTTCTCTCTCTTGTACTCTTTCCCTTTATTTCTTAGACCAGCCGACACTCAGGGAAAATATAAAAGGACCCGCGGGCAATATTGGGGGCTGAATTTGCCCGGATATTGGGGAGCGTGTCAATTTGTACAGTTCCTTTGGTGAGCAAGCTAATATGAAGATGTGCATATCCTTCACACCATCCATCAGTTCTACTTTCAGATTTATACTTTAAACAAATTCCCACATGTGGCTAAGGAGATGTGGATAGAAATGGTCAAAGCAGTATTGGTCTTAATAACAATAACTTGAAAATGACCTACAAATTATTTACATATTTTTATAGGAATATTTAAATAACCTCTGTTATTGCCATGCAATAAAATGTTATACAGCAGTTGAATGAACCAGATGTACATGCATTAACACAGGTACATTTGGGAATTTAGAAGTGTAACTTTGAATTAAAGACATAATATACATAATATAATCCATTTTAAGTTTAAAAACACTTCAAGCAATACTAAACTACATAATACAATATATATTATGTTATTACATATCATATATAACATGAATTGTTTAAGTGATCTATCTGTACACTGATAGCAAACGTAGCTGGACTCCAGGTAAATGGTTAATCTGGGAATAAAAAACGAGATAATTTGATCAAGGAGGTTACAAAAGGGACTCATTCCTGAAAAGTTTGCGTTTTAATTACACAAAATCAGATGCAAACCAAATTCTTCAAATGGTCTCACTTGTTAAAAGTAGGTGATGATGTATGGATGTCCATTACATTATTGTGCTTTTCTGTTTGTGTATGAAATTTCATAATAAACAGAAGGATGGTACTTGAAATTCTTTTCTTAGCAATATTTTTGTGATTTATATTATAAAACAAATTTGCTTCTCTATTTTTTGTTAGTAATTCCTATTTATGAATCATAATTTTGGAATGAAAAGTATATTCACAATCCCTCCTAAAAATGTATGTTTTATATGAAGCAACTGTAACAAAATTAGGTACAAACATTTTGGATGAGATACAGGTTTTCATTTCTATTTGTTTTGTAATTTTAAAAATTATCATGTATATGATCTCACATTTCTGAAATTCAGCCTTATGATGGCAGCTTAGTCATGAAATCACAATCACAATAATCTGTATGAATAAGCTGGTGGTATTCCTCTTTTCCACTGAGTCAAGTGGTTGAAAATGTCTAAGTTTCTAGCTACTGCGATTTCATTCAATTCTTTGCTAATAAGAAAAGTAAGTTGCTTTAAAAGATAAGGTAAGATTAGAATATTATTCCACAGTCATTTACTTTTGAAGTCAGAAAATTGATACAAGAATGGCTTGTTTGAATTCATCAGCCATAAAGTCAGTAACTATTCAGCCTTTTAGGAAGTAGTGTCAGTAATAAGAAATACTGCTTTTGAGATATTACAATGTGATTTGAAAGAGAGAGATGATCATTTTTAAAGAAAATATCATATTATTCTGAGCTTATTTTTTATTGCTATCTTGCTTTATATTACTAAGAATTCATATATTGTAGTAAATTTTTAAAGCCCTGAACTGTCTCATTCTATTCCCTTGTGCAATATAAATTTTTTCCCTTCAAAAATTTCATTTGGTTTAATATGTAAAATTGTTGAAAAATAGTTTATATGAAGCACTTGCTGGATATATAATTCTTATAACAAAAGAAAATTCTACTTTAAAAAGGTGATCTTTCACTTTTGATCTGTGACTTTCGTTTTTCACTAAAAGCAAAACTTTCCAAAGCTTTTTCAGAAACCAAAATATGTTCTCCAATTTTATTTTGCCTTAGTTAGGAAAATAACAGTTATCTGAACTCCTGTTTCTATCAATACTTCCTATATTAGAATATAGCCTATTGTATATTTTAAGTGACTAAAGTATAAGTTAAGGCAAAGCTCCAAACTTCATATACCTCTCCACACCTATTTCTAAATTAATTTCTACTTTCAGCTGCCCACATCCACAGTTGCTAGCCTAACTTCCCTAATCAGCCAGACTCAAAACTTTTACTCTCCTACCCTTTTGCTTCTGTCATCTTTAACACTCACACCCTTTTACCTACTAATCATGAATCAGTTGCCAAATTACCATCTTGTTTTGGTACCTCTTATGATCATTCTTCCCTAGGACCTGGTGGACTACAGCCTTGGTTACTGCACTAATCTTAATATTCTCCATGATGTCGTTCTCTCTTCATCTTGACAAGCCACCTTACACATTAATATCCTTTTTTAGTTTTCATTTTAGATTCAGAGAGTACTTGTGTAGGTTTGTTATCGGGTATATTGCATAATGCTGAGGTTTAGGGTATGATTGAACCTGTCACCCAGGTAGTGAGCACAGTACCCAATAGGTAGTTTTTCAACCCTTGTCCTGCCCCTCACTCATCCTTATATTAGTCCCGTAGTCCCTAATGTCTATTGTTCCCGTCTTTATGCCCATGTGTATCCAGTTTAGCTTCTACTTATAAAAAAGAATGAAATTATGTCCCTTACAACAATGCAGATGCAGCTGGAGGCCATTATCCTAAACAGAAAACCAGATACCACATTACTACATTTTTACCAAATTTTTCACTACCAGATTTAAATATTTTTCCTATTCTTTAATGATATATACAATTTCTGATTGGCTTTGAAGAATTTGCATGGTTTGGGTCAACACTTCTTATCAGACCTAATGCTTTTATAGGATAAATACTTATTGAAAACCTACTATGTGTCCAGCCCATGCTGGCACTGGGTACACAAAATTAACAAGGCAAAAATGGTTCTTAGTGTGCTACCTTCTTTACTCACTATTTTTCCTATTTCTCCACAAATTAAAGGTTCTCTGTCATTCCCCAGCACAAAACCTGCCAGCTTATTAAGTTTAGAAAACAGAACTATGTTTTCTACATACACTGGTCATCCTGTCACAAAGGGCTTTCTTTCTCTCCTTGCAAAATAAAAGGGAAGGGTGTTTTTAGAAACAGTTGTCTTAATCAAGAAAAACACTCCCTCCTACTTACTTCTGTTGTGTCTAATATTAGTCTCTTTCACATCACTGAGAAAATACCAGGAAGAAGAATTTCATAAATTCCACAATTATTAGTGTTTTAAACTCTGTAACTAAATGTTAATTTTACCACATTCTCTTCTTACCAAGGCGAGATGGGGAAAGGGAATGAGATGGCAAAAGCTATTGAGCATTATTTATTTTCAGTTATATTGTATAAAATGACATCTTCTGCTTAATTTTATTTATTTATGCCACAGACAAATTAATCATTTTTTTTCTAACTATAAAAAGGAGACTTAAGAACATAGTTTATGAAAAAAATGGTCAGTGCATATCCTTGGTAATATAGCTCAGCTTAATTTTTTGAGGAAAATGTATATATCATATAAATAAAACTCTTGAATATTTGAATCCTTACTACAGATATAACATTAATGCTTGCAAATATTAATAATGGAATACTACTCAGCAACTAAAAGGAACTAATGACTAATACATGCCCCAACATGGATGAATACCGGTTTATTATGCTGAAAGGAAAAGCCCATGAAAAAAGGACTACACACTCTATGATTCATTTATATAAAATTCTAGAAAATACAAACTAACCTATAGTGAAAGAAAGCATGTCTGGGGACAGTGATGGAGGAGGAATGGATTACAAATGGGACAAGCCTAATATTTTGCAGGAATACAAATATCCAGTATCTTGAGTACAAGATTATTTCCCAGATGAAAACCTTTATCAAAGATCATCAAATTGTCCAACATATGCAGTTGTACCATAAAAGCCCTCACTACACCACTATGCAATCTATGCATTTAACAAAATTATACTTGTATTCCATAAACTTTCACAAATAAAAGTAAATAATATATACAGTTTATCATATGTAAGTTATAGTTCAATTAAAGGAAGAAACACTAAATTTTAATAATTCACCCTAATAGTAGAGAGTTATCTCGTGATAAATATGATTCCAATTTTCCCTGCAAATGTACAATTTTGTTAAAACTAAAGTACAGAATTATTTTTAAAAGGTAAATTGACTTATATGTGGAAGTATTAAAAATGAAATAGGCAGGCTTCTGACTGTAAGATCATCTGGCTAGTAGAACTGGCTGACCACATGTTCCAGTTTATCTACAAATCACATACAAAAACAAAAAAATCAACATGCACAGGAATGCAGTCTATTAGGCTAATAGTATGTTGTCAGAATCAGAAAGATTCTGTAAATCTCTAAGGCAGAAAGAGATGGATTGAATAATCTTATTATTGGCTTCTTTTTCTGAAAGAGAGCTTTCAGCTTTTCCCATAGTCTAATTTTGATTCAGAAATGCAAGTTCTAAACCAGAACACTGGACAGTCACTTCTGCACTGGTGGGTGCTGGTTCAATGAGACAGCAAGATTTCTGCCCAGGTCATTACTTTCTACATTCATTGAGGGATTTATACTCAACAGAAAATTAGAAAGGAAGAGAATAATGCCAAGAAATAATGGATTATGCTGAAGGCAAGGTGAGGGAGACAGAACATAAGTAATAGTTCATGATTTCATGTGCAGATTCCACATTTTCAGACTGCCAAATACAGAGGTCATGGGAATATCAGAATATTTAGTAGAACTATATCTGATAAAAACCATCTGGAATCTGAAAATCCAGGTATATCCACCTGTATTAGCTCAGGGTCTAAGTAAATTAAACCATGACTCACATGGACAAAAGTGGAACAAATATGATTCTCCTGCACTGTGTAATGCTAAATCTTGGAGATAATCCATTAATTGGGAAGTTAACAACAAAGGCCATTATGTGACTGATATGGTTTCACTCTGTGTCCCCACCCAAATCTCATCTTGAATTGTACTCCCACAATGCCCATGTGTTGTGGGAGGGACTTAGTGGGAGATAATTTGAATCATACTGTTCTCATGGTAGTGAATGAGTCTCACAAGATCTGATAGTTTTATCAGGGGTTTCTGCTTCTGCATATTCCTCATTTTCTCTTGCCACCACCATGTAAGAAGTGCCTTTCGCCTCCCACCATGATTCTGAGGCCTCCCCAGCCATGTGGAACTCTAAGTCCAATTAAACCTCTTCTCCTTCACAGTCTCAGGTATTTCTTTATCAGTATAATGAAAACACCAGACTAATACAGTAAATTGGTATCAGTAGATTAGGCTGTTGCTGAAAAGATACCTGAAAATGTGGAAGTGACTTTGGAACTGGGTAACAAGCAGAGGTTGGAACAGTTTGGAGGACAAGGAAGACATAAAAATATGGGAAAGTTTGGAACTTCCTAGAGACTTGTTAAATGGCTTTGACAAAAATACTGGTAATGAACGGACAATGAAATTCAGGCTGAGTTGGTCTCAGATGGAGATGAGGAACTTGTTGGGAACTGGAGCAAAGGTGACTCTTGTTATGTTTTAGCAAAGAGACTGGCGGCATTTTGCCCCTGCACTACAGATTTGTGGAACTTTGAACTTGAAAGAGATTATTTAGGGTATCTGGCAGAAGAAATTTCTAAGCACCAAAGCTTTCAAGAGGTTACTTGAGTGCTGTTAAAAGCACTCCACTTTAAAAGGGAAAGAGAGCATAAAAGTTTGGAAAATTTGCAGACTGATAATGTGATAGAAAAGAAAATCCCATTTTCTGAGGAGAAATTCCAGCTGCCCGCAGATATTTGCATAAGTGATGAGGAGCCAAATGTTAATCCCCAAGACAATGGGGAAAATGTCTCCAGGGCATGTCAGAGACCTTTGCAGCAGCCTCTCCCTTCACAGACCCAGAGATCTAGAAGGAAAAAATGGTTTTATGGGCAGGGCCCAGGGTCCCCATTCTGTGTGCTGTCTAGGGACTTGTTGCCCTGCATCCCAGCCCCTTCAGCCATGGCTGAAAGGTGCCACCACAGAGCTCGGGCTGTGGCTTCAGAGGGTGCAAGCCCCAAGCCTTGGCACCTTCCACATGGTTCTGAGACTGTAGGTGCACAGAGTCAATAATTGGGGTTTGGAAATCTCTACCTAGATTTAAGAAAATATATGGAAATGCCTGGATTGTACATTTGCCGGGGAGGGCTCTCATGGAGAACCTCTACTAGGGCAGTGCGAAAGGGAAATGTGGGGTGGGGGCCCCCACACAGAGTCCCTCCTGGGGCACCACCTAGTGGAGCTGTGAGAAGAGGGCCACCATCCTCCAGACTCCAGAGTGGTAGATCCACCTACAGCTTGCACTGTGCACCTGGAAAAGCTGCAGACACTCAATGCCAGCCCATGAAAGCAGCCAGAAGGGAGACTGTGCCCTTCAAAGCCACAGAAGCAGAGCTGTCCAAGACCATGGGAACCCACCGCTTGCATCTATGTGACCTGGATGTGAGACCTGGAATCAAAGGAGATCATTTTGGAGCTTTAAAATTTGACTGCCCCATTGGATTTCAGACTTTCATGGGCCTTGTAACCCATTTGTTTTGGCCAATTTCTCCCATTCAGAATGGCTATATTTGCCCAATACTTGTACCCCCGTTGTATCTAGGAAGTAATTAGCTTGCTTTTGATTTTACAGGCTCATAGGCAGAAGGGACTTGCCTTGTCTCAGATAAGACTTTGAACTGTGTACTTTTGGGTTAATGTTGAAAGGAGTTAAGACTTTGGGGGACTGTTAGGAAGGCATGATTGGTTTTGAAATGTGAGGACATGAGATCTGGAGGGGCCAGGGTGGAATGTTATGGTTTGGCTCTGTGTCCCCACCCAAATCTCATCTTCAACTGTACTCCCATAATTGCCACATATTGTGGAGGGACCCAGTGGGAGATAATTTGAATCATGGGGGTGGCTTCCCCCATATTGCTCTCAAGGTAGTGAATAAGTCTCACGCTATCTGATGTTTTTTGCATCTTCTTCATTTTCTCTTGAAGTGCCTTTCAGCTCCCATCATGATTCTGAGGACTCCCTAGCCATGTGGAACTGTAAGTCCAAGTAAGCCTCTTTTTCTTCCCAGTCTTGTGTATATCTTTATCAGCAGTGTGAAAACAGACTAATACAATGACTAATTAGAAATGCTTCAGAACTAGGAGAAATAACATAATATAGATAATTGAAGCAGTTCAAACCTCTGAAAATTTTTTTTTCTATAGAATCTAGAAACAAATATTATTTAAAGATGTTTAAGATTTTAAAAAGGGCTGGGAATGGTGGCTCACGACTGTAATCCCAACACTTTGGGAGGCCAAGGTGGGTGGATCATGAGGTCAGGAGTTTGAGACCAGCCTGACCAGCATGGTGAAACATCATCTCTACTAAAAATACAAAAATTAGCTGGGCATGGTGGTGGGCACCTGTAATCCCAGCTACTCGAGAGGCTGAGACAGGAGAATTGTTTGAACCTGGGAGGCAGAGGAGGCAGTGAGCCGAGATCGTGCCATTCCACTCCAGCCTGGGCAAGAGGGTGAGACTCTGTCTTACAAAAAAAAAAAAAAAAAAAAATTAAAAAGGATGTGCTTTGATCTCAAGGGAGAAAAACCATAAAGTAAAAACTTTATGCTTTTTGGATATTAAATGAGAGATAGATGTACTAATTACAGACATCAGAAAAATGATACATGATAAAGAATTTTAAAAGTTGGCATGAGAGGAAATAACATGTAGAAATGACAAATCAAACTAATAATGTGGCAGACAAATTTGCAAATCTCATCCAGGATTTTCAGAAATAGGAAACGTATTAAAGCAGTGAAACAGGAGTTCATGGGAGATAGAGAACAACTCTAGCATATTGGTGCTCCTTAGGAAGAATCCAGGAGTAGAGACAAAACTGTAATTGAAAACAGACCTTTAATACATGATCTGTCTGCAGAATTAAAAGATTTTCTGCATTAATGTTTGCCTAGACATGATCTGAAGACATGTTTTGTTTGTTTCAGTGTATGTTTATTCAACACAAGGATATTAAAAAATATATCTTTCTTTTTAATTATTATTATACTTTAGGTTTTAGGGTACATGTGCACAATGTGCAGGTTTGTTATATATGTATCCATGTGCCATGTTGTTTTGTTGCACCCATTAACTCGTCATTTAGCATTAGGTATATCTCCTAATGCTGTCTCTCCCCCTCCCCCCACCCCACAACAGTCCCTGGAGTGTGATGTTCCCCTTCCTGTGTCCATGTGTTCTCATTGTTCAATTCCCACCTATGAGTGAGAACATGCGGTGTTTGGTTTTTTGTCCTTGCGATAGTTTACTAAGAATGATGTTTTCCAGTTTCATCCGTGTCCCTACAAAGGATATGAACTCATCATTTTTTATGGCTGCATAGTATTCCATGGTGTATATGTGCCACATTTTCTTGATCCAGTCTATCGTTGTTGGACACTTGGGTTGGTTCCAAGTCTTTGCTATTGTGAATAGTGACGCAATAAACATACGTGTGCATGTGTCTTTATAGCAGCATGATTTATAGTCCTTCGGGTATATACCCAGTAATGGGATGGCTGGGTCAAATGGTATTTCTAGTTCTAGATCCCTGAGGAATCGCCACACTGACTTCCACAATGGTTGAACTAGTTTACAGTCCCACCAACAGTGTAAAAGTGTTCCTATTTCTCCACATCCTCTCCAGCACCTGTTGTTTCCTGACTTTTGAATGATGGCCATTCTAACTGGTGTGAGATGGTATCTCACTGTGGTTTTGATTTGCATTTCTCTGATGGCCAGTGATGATGAGCATTTTTTCATGTTTTTTGGCTGCATAAATGTCTTCTTTTGAGAAGTGTCTGTTCATGTCCTTTGCCCACTTTTTGATGGGGTTGTTTGTTTTTTTCTTGTAAATTTGTTTGAGTTCATTGTAGATTCTGGATATTAGCCCTTTGTCAGATGAGTAGGTTGCAAAAATTTTCTCCCATTCTGTAGGTTACCTGTTCACTCTGATGGTAGTTTCTTTTGCTGTGCAGAAGCTCTTTAGTTTAATTAGATCCCATTTGTCAATTTTGGCTTTTGTTGCCATTGCTTTTGGTGTTTTAGACATGAAGTCCTTGACCACGCCTATGTCCTGAATGGTATTGCCTAGGTTTTCTTGTAGGATTTTAATGGTTTTAGGTCTAACATTTAAGTCTTTAATCCATCTTGAATTAATTTTTGTATAAGGTGTAAGGAAGGGATCCAGTTTCAGCTTTCTACATGTGGCTAGCCAGTTTTCCCAGCACCATTTATTAAATAGGGAATCCTTTCCCCATTTCTTGTTTTTGTCAGGTTTGTCAAAGATCAGATAGTTGTAGATATGCGGCATCATTTCTGAGGACTCTGTTCTGTTCCATTGATCTGTGTCTCTGTTGCGGTACCAGTACCATCCTGTTTGGGTTACTGTAGCCTTGTAGTATAGTTTGAAGTCAGGTAGCGTGATGCCTCCAGCTTTGTTCTTTTGGCTTAGGATTGACTTGGTGATGCGGGCTCTTTTTTGGTTCCATATGAACTTTAAAGTAGTTTTTAATATATCTTACAGATTTTGTGATGGAAAAAAGTTATTGAAAAAAAGAAAAGATAATCAGATCTATACTCGGGTAGAATAAAAACTAAAAGGTGTTCCCTGGACATAGACTTCCTTACCTTCTGGAAGTCACTGACCACTTGAAGAAATAAGTATACATGTATGTACCTATGTGTACAATATAGTGCACACAAGATGAGGAATTCACAGAATGCCTAACTCATTACCATGGATCATTTTGGGCTTTAGGAACACGGGGTGGTGAGGGGGAAAATGTGCCACAAGACTTTCTTGTCCAGACAAGTTGCATTTCTTACTTGAAGAAAATGGAAACAGTCTGAGATATACAATGGATACCCATTTACTCTTAAACAAAAAAGGTACTTTCTGACACATTTCAGCTATGATGAGGTCAGATTTTAATACTCAAATAGTCTAATCACAGCATATTTAAAAAAATGTAACTTGTTTGAGAATCCATTATAAAGAAATAATTCCAGTTGATTTATGTAGCCAAATATCCATCTTAATAATATTGTAATAGTGAAAAACTTTTAATTTCCTTTTTAGATATATTATTCTGTGTGAAATCTCCCATAATTAAAACAACATCTGCTTCATCACTTGTCACAATTTCAAAGAGCATTATCTATGGTGTATTAGTTTTATTGTAGCATAGTTTCAACATCTGCTTCGTCACTTGTCACAATTTCAAAGAGCATTATCTATAGTGTATTAGTTTTATTGTAGCATAGTTTTATTTTATTCATGATTGTAAAGGCAACTTTCTCTCATATAGATGCTTTTTGTCTTAAATCTAGTCAATTTTCCTTTCAAGACAGTAGCATTTTCTTCTTGACCTTTATCATTAATTTTAGGCTTAGTTGGCTTTAACGTGCCACAGGAATTCTATTAATATTCAAAAATTTTTAAGCTTGTAATGTAAATATTTTAGTTGGCTTATATTTGAAAAGAAACAAAACACATTTTAATGAAAATACACTTGAGGGCATTTGAGCTAAAAGAAATACATAAAATAAACATTTTCTCAAAATATAGCTATTATATAAAATTTCTGAAAATATTTATTAGCATAATAATGAGAATTAATAGCCTATTTATTTATTATTGTTACCTATTATATTCCAAGCACTGAGCTAGTCACTTAACTTCACTAAAGTCACTAAATTGCCTTTAAAAACCCTATGACATAGACACTATTAGTATTTCCAGTTTATAGATGAGAAAATTAGGCATAGAAAAAATGAGTGAATTGCCAAGAGTTAGTCTGCTGAGCCACAATTCAAAGTAAAGAAAATTTAGCTCCAGACTTGACTGTTTTAAATCCTACATTATACATCCCTCTTAGGTAAACCACATCACATGTGTAAAAGTCAAGTTAAAGAGACAAATACCCTGCTTCTCTTGATTGCTCTGTCTTTTTCATAAGGACAATTATGTGCACACTCAAAAGCATTTTTTGATTTTCAGCAAGTGAAATTACTAGCAGGTTTAGAGGTTTTGCTAATGTGTACATCATATACAAATGCAACATTTTGTGATGACTTAAAAATGTTAGCGGTATCCTGGAGCATCAAATAATCATGCCTAATTAAATTAAAGAAACTTTTAGTCAGCTGTGAGCTGTGATTATTTTTTGGTTGAGCAGCTTACAATCCTTTCACCGTTCGGAGTCCAAGAGACTGCTTAGCACTTAACCTAAACATGGGAAGCACTTAATAAAGAAATTATTCTGTTCCCATTCAATTATGAATAATTAAATTATGCATTACTTTATTGTTCTTATTTTCTGTAGACTCTCATATTTGTATTATAACAAAGGTAATATTTATTTACAAATAATGTCAAATGGGATTTTACAAAGTTTAAATATCTATAATGTTAACTATTTAGAAATGTATATTTTAAATGAACTATTGTATGCATGATGAGCATGTTTTAAATGAAAGCCTGATAAGTATACAGTATTAGCAAAAGATTTAAATTACAGTAACTGATTTTGACATCCCCAGTAAATGCCAAGAAACATAGCTTTTATAGCAAGTTCATGGAAATGTTCAGATAAAATATTCATGAATTCTCTACTAAAAGAAAAGCCTCTTATGGTCTTGTTTGACAGAGGATGACCTTTTCTTCAATAAGTTCCCATCTTTGCTGTAACTTGGTGTTTAGATGCCCTGCTTAGATGAATAAAACATAGCATTTTGTTCTTTGTGTTTGCTAGTATATGTGATAATTAATAGAAAGGAAGACTTTGAAGTTTTAAATGAAGTAAGTGGGCTATTTTTTCAAAAGGCATTAAGGAATTTTTGAAGATCAATTTCCCAGCAGAATATTTGTCAAAGCAATTAGGATCCACCCTGACTTGGGTACCCCAGTAGTGCTCAATTGATGTGCTCTTTCAAATAACTAAAGCATTTTTAACTTTAGTGATCTGCGTTACTCATATAGTCTACCACCTGATGACTCTTACAAAGATGGATCAGCAATTCAGTTATATACAAAAAGAGACTTTATGAAAATACAATCAGTCAAATATACCACAGTTTTCAATATGTTGAAAACAAAATAAAGGGAAACATGAATTGGATAATTTTAAACCAAATGAACCATATAGAAACCGTCTAGGTTCAATTTAGTATTTATGCTTTTAGCTTCAGTCCCTGTATTCTTGAGAAAAAAGAAAGTAGTATCTAATGATAATGTATCTACAGAAAATAATAATAACTAAGGTAGCAAGATGTCATCTACTCATGTCCTGAAGATTTAAAAGTTTGCTAAGATGACCATACCCTTTTAGCAAATAAGGTATCATCTGGCTCCCAAAAAAGTGCCACATTAATTTTTGAAGTCATAGGATACCACCGATGCATTTAATCAGTAATTTACTGAATGGCCTGACTCAGAGTTAGGAGTTGATTCTGTAGTATTGAAAGACAAATTAGGACCTCAATATGTTGATTTGGAAAATAAGCTGTGGACTTACTAATATTTTTTATAGTGATCTCTCTATAAAAAGTTGTTTTTAATAGGGACTCTAACATAGCCTATCCCTGGAAAAGGAGTAATTGCATTCTGATTGTGGTAATTGTGTCTATATTCCGCCAAAACTCTCTGACATATACTGAACATATCCAGAAACACTGAATGAAGGGCATTACCCATATTTGGCTAACAAGTATTTATAGAATTAAAATAAGTAAAATGCCAAATTCATATTATTGGTAATATTCATTGAAAACATGCCCTGAAAATGAAATTCCAGCTTATTGGCATGATTTCTAGCCAAGTATTTTCAGTTAATCAAGTATCAATGGATGACATGAAATTTTTATGTCTATTTGCTGATGTACAATTAACATGATCTGGAGAATTCCGAGAAAGTATATTAGTTTGAATAAATGTTTAAACTTCCTAGACTAATCTTCTAGATTAGCATTCCCCCAAAGTATTTCTATAGAGGATTATTCCTGTAAAATGCTTTTCAAAAAGTGATTCCTTGGTCAATTAAGGAAATGTGGGCGGTATATTACTATCCTCACCACATACAAAGTAAAGTAGAACATTAAAAGCTCTGATAATTCCTTCAATAAGGAAACTTGTTTAGCTTTTTGCAATCTAGTGTCTCCAAAAGGTACTTAACTACAAAATCCTTTACTTGTATAGTATTTATTAAAATCCTAAACATCTAATTTTCTGGAAAATGATTTCCAAGGTAGCAAATGCATATACCAGAGATATTCAATTTTAAAAAACATCTTTGGGAAATATTTGGCAAAACTGTCTCACATATGAAGAAATAAATTGTTTTCTATATGGCATCTCAGTATGTAGAATATGTAAGTTTTTTTCTAGATTTATAATGTTGACTATTGGAAAATCTATAAGGTTAAGTGAAATGGCTCTTTTATGACTATTATAATGTTTATTCAATGTTGTCTTTTGTCCACAACAATAATAACAAGCCAGGTATTTTGAGTGCTTGCCATGTATCAGGCATTAAGTACTTTAAATGAAATAATATACATATTGCTCACAATCTGAATGTTGGATATGATATTATTATTTCAAGTTCTTAGAAGAAGAAACGAAGGAAACAGAGAAGTTACCTAAAGTGATGACAGTCTCATGACCAGTGAGTAGCAATGCTGGGATTCAGTCCCACGTAGCCTGGCTTCAAAGCCCCTATGCTTAATTACAGCACTGTGCTGCCATATGTAGGAGAACCTGAGCTGACTCTCCAGAGTCTCCTACCATCTCCACTCATTTACTCATTTGTAGCCTTAGCCTGTCAATGGTTACTAACATATTTCAATGAAGAGGAAACCTAGTATTATTTCAAAAGTTTGAAACACTTTACTGTCCTCCTGACACATGCCAACATAGCACTAGTCAATTCAAACTCTTGAGCCTGAGTCAACGAATAAACTTTTCAAAGGTTAATCTAATATTTTTTCCCAAAGTAGTATTCCAAATCGAAAGAATTTATGAATATGGTAATTTTTTTATTTTAGATAACATGAAATAATAGAAACATCATACTATTTCCCCCTTTTTTGATATTTACAATCTGGCTTGACTCAGCATTTCCCAAACATATTTGAGTATAGAATACTTTCTTTATGGCAAATATATCAACATCTTGAAGAACTCTGTTAAACCCACACTAAGTTTGGTAAATAAAGTACTGAGTTATGAGCAGTGATATGCTGATGAGTGTTTAAAAACTAGCTCTCCCAGGGTAAAAATAATTTTTTAAAGGCCTGATTTGCAGTGTTTACCAAGTTGTAGTATAAATACCTTCATCATGGCTGATCTAAAGCTACCAGACTAAGTTGCTGAACACAGAGTAGGGAAAAGATGGACACAGTAGGTTCTGGCAAACTGATGAGAACTAGATACAGCTCATCATATCTTTATCAATCTTGACAAAATCTATAATTTCTTCTTTTATAACCATAAAAATTAGTATCTTTTGATGTGGAGATCATTTTACATAAAAGACCAAGAAAGATATTTAAGAATTATATTCAAGGGTCTTATTTAAGTATCTTTACTTTATGTGGACACATTGAAAAGTCACATTTGAACAAAGTCACTCAATATACTTATGAACCCATAGACCTTCTCAGAAATTCTAACATTAAATGCATATCAAGATAATCTATATCCTAATAACTCTAACTATTTAAATGTATACTCTTATAACAAAAAGACATAACATAATCTAGAATAAAAGGACATAGTATGTACTTAGGGAAAAATTACACACAGATAATCATAAGGTGAAAAGAGGTAAGAAGTTTAGATCCAGGTTTGTTTCAAAGACTCACTATCTATAGAGCTTTGCTTCTTAAATTGTGTGCCCTATGGAGTTCCCTGTAGTGCCTCCAAATATTCCTTTATCTAAGTGTGTTTGTCCATTCTCAAACTACTATAAAGACATACCTGTGAATGGGGAATTTACAAAGGAAAGAAGTTTAATATGCCCACAGTTCTGTGGGCTGTACAGGCTTCTGCTTCTGGGGAAGTCTCAGGAAACTTACATTCATGGCAGAATGCAGAGGGGAAGTGGGCACATCTTCACAAGACTAGCAGGAGAGAAAGAGCAAAGGGGGAAGTGCTACACACTTTTAAACAAAAGTGTTAAACAACTAGATCTTGTGAGAACTCATGCACTATCACAAGAACAGCAAGGGGGAAGTCTGCCCTCATGATCCAATCACCTCCTACCAGGCCCCTTCACCAACATTTAAGACTACAATTTGACATGAGATTTGGGTGGGGACAGAGAGGCAAATCATATCATTCCACCCTTGGCCCCTCAAAAATTTCATGTCCTTCTCACATTTCAAAACACAATAATGTTTTTCCAACAGTCACCCAAAGTTCTAACTCACTGAAGCATTAACTCAAAAGTCCAAGTCCAAAATCTCATCTGAGACAAAGTAGCTCCCTTCCATCTATGAGCCTGAGAAATAAAAAAAATCTTAGTTACTTTCCAGAACTGTGAGCTGATTAAACCTTAGTTACTTTCAAGATCTGTGAGCTGATTAAACCTCTTTTCTTCATAAATTACCTAATTTCAAGTATGTCATTATAGGAGTGTGAGAATGGACTAATACAGAAAATTGGAATAAAAGAAATAATAAGGGTACAGACATCAGGTAAATACACCCATTACAAGAGGGAGAAATTAGCCAAAACAAAGGGGCTACAGGCCCCATGGAAGTTCAAAATCCAATAGGGCAGTCATTAAACCTTAAAGTTCTAAAATGATCTCCTTTGACACCATGTCTCACATCCAGGGCACACTGATGCAAAAGGTGGGCTCCTACAGCCTTGGGCAGCTCTGTCCCTGTGGCTTTGCAAGGTACAGCCCCCCTCCTCACTGCTTTCACAAGCTGATATTGAGTGTCTGCAGCTTTTCCAGGCACACAGTACAAACTGTCAGTGGCTCTACTCTTCTGGGGTCTGGAGGATGGTGGCCCTCTTCTCACAGCTCCACTATGCAGTGCCCCAGTTGTGACTCTATGTTGGGGCTCCATCCCAACATTTTCCCTTTGCACTGCCGTAGTAGAGGTTCTCCATGATGGCTCTTCCCCTGCAACAGACTTTCTGCCTGGACATCATCCAGATGTTTCCATACATCCTCTGAAATCTAGGCAGACACTCTCTAGTCTCAACTCTTGCCCTCTGTGCATCCACAGTCTTAACACCATGTGGAAGCCACCAAGGCTTGGGGCTTGCACCCCCTGAATCAATGGCCCAAGTTGTTCCTTGGCCCCCTTTTAGCCATGGCTGGAGCGGTTGTGATGCAGAGCACCATGTCTTGAGGCTGCACAGAGCAGAGGGTCCCTGGGCCTGGCCCACAAAACCATTCTTCCCTCCTAGGCCTCCAGGCCTGTAATGGAAGGGGCTGCCAAGAAGGTCTCTGAAATGCCTTAGAGGCATTTTCCCCATTGTCTTGACTATTAACATTTGGCTTCTATTTACTTATGCAAATTTCTGCAGCTAGCCTGAATTACTTCCCAGAAAATGAGTTTTGCTTTTCTACCACATAATGGGGCTGCAAATTTTCTAAACTTTTATGCTCTGCTTCCCTTTTAAATAATAGTTACAATTCATTTTGCTTATGCAGTTGAGCATAAGCTTTTAGAAGCAGCCAGGCAACACCTTGAATGCCTTGCAGCTTAGAAATTTCTTCTTCAAATACCCCTAAATCATTTCTCTCAAGATCAAAGTTCAACAGATTTTTAGAGCTGGGGCACAATGCTGCAATTCTCTTTGCAAAAGCACAGCAAGAGTGACCTTTGCTCCAGTTCCCGATAAGTTGCTCATCTCCATCTGAAACCACATCAGCCTGCTTTTCACTGTACATATCACTATCAGCATTTTGGTCACAACAATTTAACAAGTCTCTAGGAAGTTCCAAACTGTCCCTCATCTTCCTGTTTTCTTCTGAGCCCTCCAAACTGTTCCAACATTTGCCAGTTACCCAGATCCAAAGCCACTTCCACATTTTCACGTATCTTTATAGCAATTCACCACTCTCATTACCAATTTTCTGTATTAATCCATTCTCACACTCCTATAATGACATGCCTGAGATTAGGTAATTTATGAAGAAAAGAGGTTTAATCAGCTTACAGTTCTGCAGGCTGTTCAGGCCTCTGACTCTGGGGAGGCCCTAGGAAACTTACAGTCATAGCAGAAGGTGAAGGGGAAGCACATACATCTTCACATGGCTGGCAGAAGAGAGAGAATGAGGGAGAGGTGCTAAACACTTAAACAACCAGATCTCATGAGAACTCATGCACAATCACGAGAATAGCACAAATGAAGTCCGCCCCCATGATTCAATCACTTCCTACTAGGCCCCTCCTCCAATATCAAGGATTAGAATTCAACATGAGATTTGTACGTGTACATAAAGCCAAACCATATCACTAAGCTCTCCTTATCCATATCACGAAATGCTCTTTGATACATGTATTTCAGTCAGTCTTTCTCATGAAAACTTCAGAGACAACAAAACCATCCACGATTACGCTACTAGCATTTAAACCATGATTACTGCATTAAAACTGTTGGAGAAGAAAACTTTTCTTTTAATCTTCTTAGTTCAGTGATTTGGGGGCTGCAAATTAGACTGACAAAAGACAGGTCAGTGAGCAAATAGATTTTTACTTATATCTGTACAAAGGTGTTCACAGAGAAATGGGACTCAAGGAGGGAGTTAGGAAGTTAGAATTGGGGGTTTATGTACAATCTTAACAAGGAAAGAGGAGAAGAGAACAATTGTTATGGGAAAAAAATGACTTTAAGAAAGACAAATGGGCCCATAGGAGGATGGGTGAGAGAGATGATAGTTTTGTGATAATGTCTGTTTAGATGATTACTTATCCTATTGCTGACTTCTTCTCTTTTGTAACGGGAGGCAATCCTCCTGGGATACTAAACTGGAGAGGGGATTTATGACAGCTGAATTCTTTGGAAATTCTCTGCTTTTAGGCAGATAAAGGAAGTTTGGGGGGAAAAGATCCTCATCACAGATATATTCTGGAGCCTTTCAAAATGAATCTGGACAATGACATATGTTAAGTGTAGAGGCAGTAGGACAACCAAGAATGCAGGGAGATGGTGACTAAAGTAAGGAAACTGATCTGCACAGCTATTCTGAGGTTTTTCTGCAGCACAGTGTTAGGCCAGGAAACACCATCATTGTGGATATTTGAAAAACAAAATGTCCAGCAATCAGAGGCCATTTGTTAGTTGACAGCTGTTGTGGGCCCATTTTGAGCCTGATAGGTTACTTCTCTTTAAGAAAAGATTTGGCTTCCTTAAGAAGCAGGCAAAGGGAACTAACAGGCTACAAATACAAATCGAAGACAAATTCATACAAATTAGTATATAGATAGTAAAAAACTGACCATTGATTGAAATTGGTCTCTCAATTCAAAGCAGAACATGATAAGAATTAAAGCAAATGATATAATTCTAAAATTTTTAAAGACAGTAGTAGTGCATACACTCAGAATGATGCTCAAAATACTTTAAAACTTTATGGCATGGGCATTAGCCAGTTGGAGCAGTACTGGCTGAAAATAGTTGATATGGTCATGATGTTGTGTGCTGGTCAGCATTGCACATGTCAGATATTTATATTATCTCATTTTTCAATAACTCCCTTATACCTGACCTAATGTAACTTGAATGTTTGGAGTTAGATGTTGCTGAATTATAATATTTATTTTTTGAAATTAATATTATATTTATTTTTCATACCTACTACATAATTTATCATAATTGTAAGAAAACAAATATTTCTTGATTGCATAAACAAACCCTGTAAATGTATTTGTACAAGGTTTAAAAGGTTTTACAAGGTTTAAAAACATTACATTGAACTTTATGTATTTTTCCTTAGAAATATAATTTAGAACATAAAAAGCAAGATTATATAGCACAACATGTTGCATTTTAAGTAAAGTATGAAAATGTGGCAAAGATTTTCAATATTATTCATTTTGAATAATAATTAGCACATTTTTGGTTTTAAAATTCTTTGTAATCCTGTTAACTTATGCAATAAATGTGAAGCAATGTTATGTTTAACAAAGATGTCACAAAAATCAGGGGAAAAAAATGAAACATATGCCCTGAATGCTTTTGAAGCTACTGTGAGAACATGAAGTCGAAATTATGAGCTGGCAGCCAACATGAGAAAACACAAGCTTCTTCTCTGCATGTAGTAAGTGATTTGTGAACAACAATTACTAACTAGAGAAAATGAGGGGAAAACACAGGGCTCAGCCAGGTGTTACTTTACCTCAGTGATTTACTCTGCTATTTGATCAATGATGAGAACAAAATGACCCATATCCTCAGGAAGCCATGAATGTTTCAAGGCAGTTGTGAAAGCACCTGGCTACTTGTCTGACACAAAGACTACGTCCATTAAGGAAGATTCACGATTTATTTCTATGGGCTTGAACCAGAAACAATGGCAGTGAATTTGCTGTTGCATTGCATTATTCCTTTAATGAGAGAACAAAAGCAGTTTTGCAGCCCCATTCTGGTGAACTGGCAGGAATACCAGCATCTCTCTGAACCACTGTGACAAGATCATTCAGCATTCCCTTCAGTAGCCAGTAGTATGAGCACGTTCTCCTTTTCTGTACCTTCTGGAATATATATCCCATAGATATATGATATATATATATTCCAGAAGGAATTTCATATATATATATAACATATATATATACACTGTGTGTATATATAAATTATTTTCCCTTTAAACTATTTTCATAAATTATGAATAATGTAATTATTCATACACACACATATACATATTGTATTATGTGTATAACTTCCACTCCCAAAAAGCAATAGGGATAAAAACACAAAAATGCACATTTTAAAAATATTTTACAGCTGGAGTATACAGAAAACATTATATAGAATCTTAGGGTAAGCTGTGATATCCTACAAAATCTATAGAACCCAGCAAAATTTCACCAATTAGAATTTTACTGATCAAGAGTTATTAAACTGTATCTAGGAAAAGGAGATGACAGTTCATGGGATGGAGGCCCTACGAGGGTGATGGGAAAGAATGGGTTTAGAATTAGTGAAAAGGCAATTGATACTGGGGCATTTTCAACCAACAATCAAATCATTCGGAATATTTTTGCTTTTGTTTCCCAATACAAATAATTTTTAAAATGTAACTGTTAAATAATGGGAAATATTGATAATCCAGGAAACGAACCCAAGGTAGCTTTTACTATTACACAATAGAATCATAGCATAGTGTATTTTATTTTTAAATCAATACTGTATGTTCAAACTCTTACCATTTTGAAATAACCTTTCCTTATTTTCTGGCATTACTATTATCATTATTATAATTATCTTTTTTTTACTTTTTTACATTCTACTTTCATAAAATGGTGGTCATATGCATGGAATACGTAAATCAATTGGACTGTGCTTATATGGTGTCATAGAGGATTTATAGAACAAAAGTTCAGAGGGCATGACAATTGTCTGGTAAGACCTTAAACAAGTTTTAAACATTTTGAATATAAAAGATAGTCAAATGAAAGCTACCTAATGTGTTTGTGTGGCACCATACTAGGTCCCATGGGCGGTTCCTATCCTTAAATTTAGCACCGTTGGTACAGTACAGTTCATAAGTGCTAGACTTCAGTCAGAAGTCTGTTCTTCACATGTTAGATAACTTTGGGTAAGTCTTTTCCAGGCTGATCCCATTTCTTCACCTTTAAAATGAGAAGTGCTGTACCTACTAAGTTACAGTGTATATTAAGTGATTCAATGTATGTGAAAGAGCGTAGGAAATAGAAAAGTGCAGTACAATATATTTGTGTATATTCTATAATATAAGGAGGAATAGAAGAGCTTCAGATAAGGGCAGCCAATTGCTGGATGTCACGAGGAATAGAGAGTAAATGTTCTAGGAATTCAGACATAAAAACCAATTCCATCTGAAGTTATAAAAGAAGACTTAAGCTAGTCTGGTGTTCTATCTTAAGGGAAAAAAAGGAAATTGCTGCTATTTTATTTCATATTATGAATGAAAGTCTTTAAATGGGGACTCTCTTCTAAAATGCCTAATGTTATTCATGGGTTGTTTCACAGCCCCAAAATATGACTGAAATTTTCTTGTCTGTTTATGCACCTTGGGGGTCCAACAGAAAAAGATTTTTTTCTTTCATGAGACATCCAGTAAGCAAATTTATAAAATTTATAAGTCTAATTTTCATAAAGCTTCATAGTTTAAAACACTCTTGAAGCCAATGGTCTTTCAGCTAGCTACCACTGCAATTTTATGTCATCACGTAAATTGAAGAATAAGCCACATGTATCACTTTATAGTTATAGCTTATAAATATATTCATGTTTGGGCTTTACATTTTGAAAAGTATTAGCATTTTGAATTACATCTTAGAATAAATATTCAGAATATGACATGAGTTAAGATTAGGTTTAGGTAGGCTCTTTGGAATAAAATTATTTCCCCTTTAAACTGTTTTAAAAATTATGAATAATACAATTACTTGTTAAAGTAATTTAAAAATCATTAGCTATTGCACAATTTCAAGATATACTTCTGTTTTGCTCTTCTTACATCTAGTTTTACTAAGCTAGCATGGTAAATTGCTAATGCATTCACATATAAATGTGTGTGTGTGTGTGTGTGTGTGTGTGTATGGCATCACATATAGGATTTGGGGGTATTTGCTATTTACAAAAAAAATGGAATCATGTCATACATATTTTTTGTAACTTGTTTTTGACACTTTACATATTATGCTTATTTTTGTATGCCTATATATACATACTTTTTAAAATGTATTGATTTCTTCTGTTTCTAAACTTTTTACAAAGTACAACAATAAAATTTGCATGTAAAGCTTTATCCACTCATACTAAAATATTTTAAAGATTTACATCTCTATAAGTTTTATTACTTGGCTGCTTCCTTTCCATAATATTAGTTAAAATGATTTTAGTCATCTAGTTATTAATGACTTGTCATATTATTTTATTTTTTACCTTTAAAATAGCTTTTCAATTAGCTCTTTTTTTTTTCTGTACCTGGAACCTGATGCAAACTTTTTGTTGAAGAAATCAGAAATCAGCTGAGGTCCAGAAGTTACAAACCATATTCAAATATACCTAGGATATTTCTACATTTAAAACCTATTTTTAAATTATCATATGTAATTTGTATAATTGTACAGATCAAATAATAATACTTTTGCCTGGAAAAATTACTAGAAACCAGTGTTCTTGATTTTAATATAAACAGATGTTATAAATGAGGAATTTGTTTAATGTTCAGATGAGGTAGGCCAAATGATTGATTTTTCTTTATGGCCAGGCCAACTTTCTGAGATTTGGGAGAATAGCCTATGTTAAATTCCTAGAAAGTACTGGTACAACATATATTCTTTTTACTGAAACACGACAAGTAATAATACGGTCAGAAGAATCTCAGAGTGGTCCAATTTGAGGATACTTTTTTCTCTCATATTTCAAAGAAACTGAATTTTATAGAATCTGTTATATAAACAGTTTTTCAAATGCCTCTGGAACTAAATAATAGTCAGTAGTTGTGTACGGTGTAAATTACTGAAAACAGCAGCTAAAGACAAGCTCAACAGTGAGCATGTTAAATCACAGTCATAAGACTTATCAAAGAGAAATTAAAAAGACACAGATTATCCTGACAACTTTAAAGATAACTTGTCTGGTCTCACCTCTGTAATTAAGTGCTGACAGTGCTGTGGCATTTCGACTCATCATTAATACAGAGAATTTTCACTCTGGCAGAGAGATAGTGAGAGTTTTCTGTGCAAACGTTTTCACAATTCTTCCACTAATGTCTTGTCAAGCTACCAGCATCTCACTGGCATGGCAGGAGGAAGTAGGAAGAGTGAACAAGTAATTTTATACTCATTGACCAACCTCTCCCCATTTTGCTCCCCACTACCCTCTCCAGACTCTGGTAATCATTGTTCTACTCTACTTCTAAGAGATCAACCTTTTTAGATTACACATATGAATGAGATCTTGTGGCATTTGTCCTGTGCTGGGTTTATATCACTTAACATAATATCTAGGTTCATGCACGTTGTCACAAATGACAGGATTTTGTTATTTTTATGGGTGAGTAGTGTATCATTGTGTATATAGACCATAGTTTTTATCTATTCATTTATTGATGGACAGTCAGGTTGATTCAGTCTCTTGGCAATTGTGAATAGTATTGCAATGAACATGGGTGTACATAAATTTGTAACATATGAATTTCATTTCCTTTGGCTATTTACCCAGTACTGGAATTGTTGGAAATATCTCCGTCTATTTGCAGCCAACTGCTTTTCAAAAAAGATACCAAGAACGAAAACTGGAGAAAGGTCAGTCTCTTCAACATATGACATTGCTGGGAAAACAAAATATCCACATGCAGAAGAATGAAACTAGATCCCTGTCTCTCACCACTTAATAAAGTCAACTTAAAATGGATTAAAGACTTGAATGTAAAATGTGAAACTATGAAACTACTAGACGAGAACATAGAGAAAACACTTCAAGACATTGGTCTAGGAAAGGAATTTTTGGATAACACTGCAAAATCCCAGGCAACAAAAACAAAACTAAACAATTGGGATTAGGTCAAACTAAAAAGCTCTGCACAGCAAAGGTTGATTATTTAATCAACAGAATGTGGAAAACACCTGCAGTAAGGGAGAAAATGTTTGTAAACTATGAATGTGAAAGGGATTAATATACAGAATATATAAGGAGCTCAACTCAACACTGTAATAATGATGACCCAAATAATCCAGTTGTTAAATGGGCAAAATATCTAAATAGATATTTCTGAAGAGAAGACATACAAATAGCCAACCTGTATATGAAAAAATATTAAGCATCATTAATCATCAGGTAAATGCAAATCTAAACCGCAATGAGATATTACCTCACCCAAGTTAGAATGGCTATGATGAAAAAGACAAAAAGTGACAAATGATTGCAAGGATATAGAAAAGGGGGAACTCTTATACACTGTTGCTGGGAAGGTAAATTAGTACAGCCATTATGGAAAGCTGTATGGAGATTTTTCAAAAAATTAAAAATAAAACTACCATATACCTTTCTTACATAAGGTCATTTGTGCTTACTTTGGGCACACCAGATAATCCAGGCTAATTCCCCACCTCTGAATTCTTAATAAAAACCACAAAGCCTCTGCCATAAAAGAACATTCACAGATTCTGGGAATTAAGATGTGATATTTCAGGGCTGTTACTCATTTTATTACAGTACAGCTGTCATATTGGTTTAACATACTACAATGTTATTTTCAAATTCAGAAAGAAAACAAGAACATAAAATAAAGTACTAACTTGCTGCATATAAGTCTCACATGTATATTTCAAACTCATAACTAGGTTTCAACCACATGCAGGAAATAGGTAACAATATATATTACCATTAAACTCTGATTACAAGAAAAAAACATATAAAAACAAAAGCACAGGAGACAGATATTCGTAGGAACTATCGTGATATCTGAAGCACAGAACATTTAAGAAACATTTCCAAAACAAAATATAGGTCAGAAGTATTTTGAAGCATGTTCTCAGGTTTCAAAAAATGTCAATTAACATGATAAACATGTATCACATCTACAGAATTTCACAGGTAAAATTATGGTGTTTGATTATACTGTCTCCTTCCTGAGCATACACGAAAGCAACACTGTTGTGTGCTTTTGCTTTGCAATTATACCCGTTAGTTCATTAGTAAAGAGGAAGGAAAAAGTTATATAGTCTTAAAATTTTGTTCTGATTTGTACTTTCTGGTTTGTATTATTTATTTTATTTTAGTATTATTCTTTATTGACATTTCATTGAGTTTTTTATTATATTTCCCTTAAAACACACCTACCTACACACACACATATTCCTGTCCTAAAAGAGGCACAAGGAAGAAAATAAAAGAAAAACGTAAAGAAATAAGGCAGTAAAAAGCATTTAAAAAAGTAAATGAAGAAAGAAAAGAGTAAAGAAGGAAGGCAGGGGCATCTTAGAAAGAAGAGAAAAAAGGAGAGAAAAGAAAAGAGGATGATAGATGAGGGAAGGTGGAAGAGTTAATTCTATTTATGCTAAAAATTAGAACCTAGGACACAGTTGGAAGTTATAGGAAGACAGTGATTCCATATGAAAGCTTTTTAAACAACTAGAGGTTTACAAAAAGGAATGGATAGCCTTGTGGGGTAAGGTACTCATTAATGCTGAAGCAAAAAATGGATAAGAAGCTATCAAAGAAGTGTCAAGGGATTTTCTGGATTGCTGGAAAAAATACATTAAATGGCTTATAAGGTCGATCTTCATACTAAGATTCTATTGTGTAGCATTCACTATTAAGATTTTCATTGTCACAAGTATGTGTATATGAGTGTGCTCTCACTATCTCACTTCCTCACATACGCACGCATGCACACACCCTGGTAGGTAAACCTTAATATATCTAGTATGCTTATAGATGACTGAGAATTAGCATTATTTAATACAGTTTTAGAAACATAACTCTATAACCCATATCATAAGTATTGAATTTTCAAAATAATGCATATTTGTATTTATCCATAGCGTGAATTTGAATAATAGTATTGGGAATATTAAAAAATAACATTTTCAAAGGCAACAAGGATATTTGTGACATTATTTCTTGCCTTTAGTTTTGAGCATAGATTTTAATTTTGAACTTATTACACTAAATTGGAATTCATTTTAGGAGAAAATGTGGTAAAAAATGTAATTTTTCAATTCTTTCTTGGCACTATGATTTAATATTAAAATTTACCTTCACATCTCTTTATTAAACAATTGCTCAACTCCTGTGAGATTTAGCATTCTTAGCTTTAAAATAAAGACAGTCTCCATTCCATTGATTTATGAGATTGAAATAAGACAAATATACATGGAATAAAATAAATATTTAATAAAAATATTGTCTTGAGAGCAAAATAGTTAACTAGACTAATTTAGGATTTCTTCAAGTATCTCCACATAAGCATAAGAAAATAATACTCATCTAATTGTAAACGAGGCCTCTTTTGTTAACTAATTCCCCTATACATTTTTTTCCTTCAAATTTTTGTTACATAGTGTTTGGGAAACTATTGGAAACGTAGTCATCAGAAAGGTTTATATTTAAAACCATTTCAGCTATCTATTCAACAATCTTTTTCTTGAAGATCAAAGCTAAGATTTTGAAGACTTAAATAAGGATGTATATCAGAAATAAAATTCTGCTGAAAACTATACCGAATACATAATTCTTACTCAGGGAATACTGCTTGAGCCTTCAAGTTATTCCATCAGCCTCTGATCTGACAAACTCTAGATTTTATTTTCCTGCTTTTTTTTCCCTGACTTTTTAGCATCAGAGATAAAAATCAATAGTTGCTCTTCTGTGTCCTAAAATCAGTTTTTCTCATATGGAAAATAAATGTATATGCTATATTTTCTGCTTTTTATTCATTACTTCAAGAGTGTTACCACCATATGTCAGACTCAAATGTCATATAATCCTGGATTATTAAGAAAAAAATCATTAAATATATTCAAAACTAACTCTTGAGCTTTCATATATGGAAGTCTCATTTTAAAATAAAATTCTATATATTGTTGGCCTCTGTGAAAACAGAAAATCCAGCATTTGGGGGTGTATATTGACCTGTAAATTGTTTCCCTCATCCTCTCCTTTAATTCATTAACCATTTAAAGTGTGTGCTTAATATATATTGATTCAGTTCTTACAAGTATGTCTCAGAATATCCAAGTTATATGAAGTAGTTTTCTTAATAAAAATTTAACAAAATCAAAACTTTGTGCAAGAACTGTGAAAACTCTAATAGGAAAGTACTGGAAATTTCAACATTAGATAAATACTCCATTCTGTATACTTAATGATTTCATTAAGTATACAGAATGGAGTATTTTAGCAATTAAAATAATAATTACAGATACTATTTCAAAATATGGAATTGGATTTAGTATGCATTGTTAAAAATAAATGGAATTATGTGCATTTTATAACTATGTAAAATATGTATATTAACATATGAAAGGAATGTGCAAAAGCAAAGAGATTTTAGGGTTTAGGACATTTGGACCATGAAATCCATTTTTATTTGTTACTGTTTTATAAAAGTATAGGATGGAACTCGTAAAATTTAGGTGATGTAGGTGTACTATTAATTGCCCCCTGGAGAATTGGAAATAGAAAAATAGTACCTATATTTTTCTCAGTAGTCATTCTTTTACGCTGTGGCTATAATTGAATTTCTTTTAAGTTTTGCAAGGGTTATGGTGCTGACCTTGAGTGCTAAATCATTATGAAGCAAAATGTAAAACACTGGTAATATTGCTTTAGACATTGTACATTAAACTGAACATTAGCCATAAGATTGTATATATGAAAATGACATTTTCAAAAATTGTAATGAATTGATATGTTTAAATCAACCTCTAATTTGTATGATTTTTCTTTAAAGTTATAATTTATCCATCAAGCATGATTTAATATATTATTACATTATAATTCAAGAACATTAATGCAGCTTCCAACAGGGACAAATTTATTAATGGTGGTTTATTAAGAGTGAATGTGTCTTAATTTAAATGGTAAATTATCTGAGCACTTTTTCTGTTCTTTTTTTAATGAATTGAGATTTAATTAAGTTGAATTGGATACAACTTTATGTAATCATATTTTCATTTAAATATTCTTCATTTGTTATGCCAAAAATAGTACATATGGTTGCTGCATAAAGAACGTATCTCAAAAACTTGTGTTTTCTTTTGAATCACCAAATTTTGTTCTTTGGTTACCCAAGAGTAGTCTCTCTGTTTAATGTAATAGTGAGAATGAATTTACTAAATACATACTCTTTTTCCACTCATTTTATTCCTTGTCAACATAAAAGTATAATATTTTTGCCTCATGAATTCTTTTTTAATTTTTAATTGATGCATAAAAATGGTATATATTTATAGGGTACAGTGTGATATTTTGATACATGAATACACTGTGTAATGATGAAATCAAGGTAATTAACATATTCATCCCCTCAAACATTTATTTTTTTGTTGGAAACTTTCAAAATCCTGTCTTCTAGCTATTTAAAAATATTCAATAGCTTATTAGCTACAGTCACCTACAGTGCTGTAGAACACTAGAAGTTATTTCTCTTACCTAGCTGTCATTTGGTATTGTTTAGCTAACTTTTCTTTATCCACTTCCCTCCCCATTCCCAGTCTCTAGTCACCATTATTCTATGCTGTATAATAAGATCAAATATTTTAGCTTTCACGGATGAGTGAGAACATGCAATACTTATCTTTCTGTGACTTACATATTTCATTTAACATAATGGCCTCCAGGCTCATCCATGTTGCCATAAATGACAGAAATTCATTCTTTTTAACAGTGGAATAGTATTCCATTGTGTGTGTTACATATTTTCATTATTTATTCATCTGTTGATGGATACTTTGATTGCTTCCATGTCTTGGCTATGGTGAATACTACTGCAATAAACATGATGTGGGGGGCTTAGAGTTGGGGGGATATTTCCCACATACTAATTTCATTTCCTCTCGATATATACCCAGTAGTAGGATATCTGGATCATGTGGTAGTTCTATTTTTAGTTTTTGAAAAGCCTCCAAACTATTTTTCATAATGACTGCAGTAATTTACATTCCCACTGGCAGTGGATGAGTTCCATGTTCTTTGTATCCTTACCAGCACTGGTAAGGATATTTTCTTTTTGATAATAGCTATTCAAATGGAGTGAGATGATAGTTTATTGTAATTTTGATTTACATTTTCCTGATGATTAGTGATGATGAGCATTTTTTACACATCTGTTAGTCTTTATATGTCTTCTTTTCAGAAATGTCTATTTAGATCCTTTGCCCATTGTTAAATAGAATTATTTGTTTTTTGTTGTTGTTGAGTGGTTTGAGTTCCTTGTATAGTCCTTGATATTAATCCATTGTTGAAGGAATAGTAGTTTGCAAATAGCTTCTCTTGTTTTTCAGGTGTTTGTTGACTCTGTTGATTGTTTTCTTTGCTGTTCAGAAGCTTTTAGTTTGATATAATCTCATTTGTCTATTTTTGCTTTTGTTTTTGTTACCTATGCTTTTGAGACCTATTCATAAAATGATTGCCTGGACTAATGTCCTGAGGCATTTCCCTAGTGTTTTCTTTAAATAGTTTTATATTTTTGAGTCTTACATTTAAGTCTTTAATCCATTTATGTTGATTTTTGTATACGGTGAGAGGTATCTAGTTTCATTTTCTACATGTGGATGTACAGTTTTCCCAGCACCATTTATTGAAAAGATGCCAAAAACATATATTGAGGAAAGGAATGTATGTTTTTGGCATCTTTGCCAAAAATCAGCTGGCTGCAAATACATAGGTTTATTTCTGTGTTCTCTATTCTGTCACATTGGTATTGAAATGTGTTTCTATGACAGAACCATGCTGCTTTGGTTACTATATCTTTGTAATATATTTTGAAGTCAGGCAGTGTGATGCCTCCAGATTTTGTTTTGTTTTGTTTTTTCCTCAAAACTGCTTCAGCGATTTGTTTTTTCTATTTCTGTAAAGAATGTAATTGTTATTTTGATAGGGGTGGTATGGAATCTAGATTGCTTTGGGTGGTATGGTGATTTAACAATACTAATTTGAATCCATGAGCATAGCATGTCTTTACATTTATTTGTTTCCTCTTAAAGTTTCTCATCACTGTTTTATAGTTTTTATTATAGAGATTTTTCATCTCTTTGGTTAAATGTATTCCTAGATATGGTATTTATTTATTGTTGCAGCTGTTTTAAATGGGATTGCCTTGTTGATTTTTTCAGCACATTTATGACTGTTGTATAGAAATGCTACTGATTTATGTACTGATTTTCTATCCTGCAACTTTTCTGAATTTGTTTATTAATTCTAAGAGTTTTTTTGGTAGAGTCTGTAGGTTTTTCTGTATATAAGATCATGAGACCTGCAATTAGGGAGAATTTTACTTCCTCCTTTCTAATTTGGATACCTTCTCTTTCTTTCTCTTGCTTAATTGTTCTGGCTAGGAATTCCAGTTCTATAATAAACAAAAGAGTGGTAAAAGTAAACGTCCTGGTATTATTTCAGTTCTTAAAGGAAAATCTTCCAACTTTTCCTATGATGTTGGCTGTGTGTTTATCATATATGGCCTTTATTGTGTTGAGGTACATTCCTTCTATACCTAATTTGTAGAAAGTCTATATAATGAAGAGATGTTGATTTTTATCAAATGCTTTTTTTTTGCATCTGTTGCGATAATTATATGTTTGTCCTTCATTCTGTTGATGTGATACTTAAAAATTGGTATTAGTTCTTCTTTAACAGGGTGGTACAATTCACCAATGAAGCCATTGCTCCTGGTCTTTTCTCTGTTGGGAGACTTTTTATTACTGGTTCTATCATGTTACTCATTATTGGTCTGTTCAGATTTTCTATTTCTTCACTGTACAACCTTGGTAGTTTGTATATGTTGAAGAATGTATTCATTTCCCCTAGGTTTTCGAATTTGTTAGCATTTTGTGGTTTATAACAGTCTCTAATGATCCTTTGTATTCTTGTGGTATCAGTTATAATGTCTTCTTTTTTGTTTCTGGTTTTATTTATTTGGGTGTTCTTTCTCTTTTTCTTAGTCTAGTTAAGGGTTTGTCAATTTTGTTCCTCTTTTCAAAATATTAATTTCATTGATGTTTTGTATTATTTCATCTCCATTTTGTTTATTTCTGTTCTGATCTTTATTATTTCTTTTCTTCTACTAGTTTTGGGCTTGATTTGTTCTTGCTTTTCTAGTTCCTTTAGATGCATCATTAGATTTTTTATTTGAAATATTTCTACTTTTTAAATATAGGAACTTATTGCTATAAACCTCACTCTTAGTACTGCCTTTTCTATATCTCTTAGGTTTGGGTATGTTTTGTTTCTATTTTCATTTGCTTCAAGAAAATGTGTAATTTCTTTCCTGATTTGTTTATTTGGTAACTTAGAAGCATTTTGTTTAATTTCCACATGTTTGTGTCTTTTTTGAGGTTCATCTTATTGATTTCTAATTTTATTCTATTGTGATCAGAAAAGACACTTGATATTATTTCAATTTTTATAAACTTGTTGAGACTTGTTTTGTGGCCTAACGTGGTCTATTCTGGAGAATGTTCCATGTGTATGAGAAGAATGTGTATTCTGCAGCTGTTGGATGAAATGTTTTGTAACTATTAGTTAGGTCCGTTTGGTCTATGGTGCTATTTAAATCCAATATTACTTTTTTGATTTTCTGTCTCGATAAGCTGTCTAATGCTGACAGTAGGGTGTTGAAGTCCCCAACCGCTATTGTATTGGGGTCTATCTTTCTCTTTAGATCTAATATTTGCTTTATATATCTGGTTGCTGCAGTGTTGAGTGCATATATATTTACAATTGTTACATCTTCTTGCTAACTTGATTCTTTTATCATTATATAAATGTCTCTTTAAAAGTTTCTGAAATAAACTCTATTTTACCTGATACAAGTATAGCTATTCTTGCTTATTTTTGGCTTGCATTTGCATGGAATGTCTTTTTCCATTCCTTCACTTTCAGTCCATTTGTGTCTTTACAGTGAAATGAGTTTCTGGTAAACAGTACATAGTTAGGTCTTGTTTTTTTAAGCAGTCTTGTTGTGTCTCTACAGTCTATAGTTAGGACTTATTTTAAATAGTGAATTATCTGAGAGCTTTTTCTTATATGAGACATTATTCATTTCTGTTTTAGCTCATATGACAAACTTTTATTTCCTAGTGACTTCTGTAATTATCTCTCGTTTTAAGAATATATTCTAGACCAAAAATAATGTTCCCATTGAACAGCCAGAAAGAGTTTTAAATGTAGTTTCTAAAGACCTTATTTCCTTAGAAAAACCAAACTTGTCATTCTCACAAATTTAAGAAAATACTTTGTCCTTAGAACACAAAAGCAACCTTCAGAAATAAAATGCCAAACTTTTAATACTTAAATCTTTCTTAGAAGTTGAAATATGACAGAATCAATTTTTCATATCTAATTCTCACCTGTGATTGGTGCATTTAAGTAGATTTCTGAAAATGAATTGGAAAGATATAATGAGTTTACAATGTAACTTCTAACTTGGAGTTTTTATTTACCTTAATATATCTAACATCTTTTATATTTTTTCTCAGGAGGAAAAAATCTAGTTCTTAATAGAACATAGTTACTCATTTGCGTTATAACTTTATAAAATATATATATATATAACAGCTTCAAAATTACAATACCAATACTAACATCAACAATATCATTATTAAAACAGTTTAATAATTTTCAAATAAGAAAAAAGTTTTTCTTATTTAATTCTTAAAGCACATCCCATTGATATTTTTGTTAAATCACTGTGTTTAAACCTATGTTTAACAGTTCCCTCTTGGAGGCTATGTCTCCAATTCAATACGGTATTCGTCATTTTATGATTCTGTTAATTTTTCAAAATTGTTCTTAAAGTTATTTGTTTATTTAGAGACGGAGTCTCGCTCTGTCACCCAGGCTGGAGTGCAGTGGCACGCTCTCCGCTCACTGCAAACTCCGCCTCCCAGTTTCTCGCCATTCTCCCGTCTCAGCCTCCCGAGTAGCTGGGATTACAGGCGCCCGCCACCATGCCTGGCTAATTTTTTGTATTTTTAGTAGAGACGGGGTTTCGCCGTGTTAGCCAGGATGGTCTAGATCTCCTGACCTCGTGATCCGCCTGCCTCGGCCTCCCAAAGTGCTGGGATTACAGGTGTGAACCACCGCGCCTGGCCTTTTAAAGTTATTTTTAATCATTTGTAATAATTTACTTTACAAAGTAAATTTGCAAGGCAAAATATATTCACAGACGTCCAGTTTCTAACCTTGTAGTGTTTATCCTATTGCCTTTCACCCCCTGAGGGCAACCATTATAATTATTCGCTATTCTTAGGTTTATCCTTACATCGTTTTTATACATTTTTCTTCACTTTACTTTCTTCAGTTAAAGATATATTCTGAAGTAACTCTATTCTAGTGTTGATAGATAGCCATAATACCTTTTTACAACTTCATAATTCTCTAGTGGATGTAGCATAGTTTTTCAACCACTCCCTTATTGATGGGCATTTAGATTGTTACAATCTTTAGAAATAAATCTCCAGGAATGGTATTGTAAATATGTCACTTTGTGTTGTGCAGTATATCTCTGAGAGAGATTCCAAAAAGCCAAAGTGTAAATAAATATATAATTTTTGCCTTAAATCTTTAAGGTTCCCTTCATAAGAGTTGTATCATTTTGCTTTACCACCAACAATGTGGTAACGTGTTTTATCCTATAGCCTAGCCAACAGAGTGTCTTACCAAATTTTTGTATTTTTTTTTTTTGCCAATCTGTTATGTGAGAAATGGCATATCAGTGTGTTTTAATTTGGATTTTATTTTTTCTTAATGAGTGTTGACTTCTATGTCAAACACTGCTGTTTTTTTAGAAATTAGAATACTTAAAAATTATTTTCTAAAAGGTGCAAAGACTCTGAGAGATATATATAGTTATATATTAGAAGCTTAACAGATTTTTTAATTCAAAATTATAATATATCGAAAAATAAAATAGACATGATTCTGAAAATAACTTCTAAAGTTAAATATTTTAATTTTATTCTATGTCACAGAAACTATGCAAAAGAAATAATCCTCACATTCATAAACAATCACTTATTGCAATTATAAAGCTTATAATATAAACTTTTATGAAGCCTTAAAATGTCTAGAGGAAAGGGAGAAGCCTATAAATGATCTTGTAATTGCAGAGTTTGTTTTTCCTACAGTAGATTAATATTTGATAAAACATACAAGCCAAGTGTATTGTATTTCATGTTATAGCTCAAGACCAAAACCATTTTAAAGAAAAATATCCTCCCCAATAATACCAAAGATGATGAGTTCTGGCCCTTACTCTTGCAATATTTGAGTTTTTCCTATGTTCCCTAAGAGTGTTCCTAAATATATTTAATGCCTTATTTGGATTGAATAGAGCGTATCCTAAGGCTATCTTATTAATCTGCCTTCAATAAATGGTGTCCTCTTCAACAAGAATTTTATTTTCCTTGGAAGAGAAAATATTAAAGAAAGGATAATGGAAAATGATTCCTGCCAATTAATTCTTAGTTATTTTCTTTCCTTTCAGCACCTTCCCTGATAGGTGTGGTAAGGAAGGACTGGGCATCCCAAAATAGCATTGCCCTATCATGGCAAGCACCTGCTTTTTCCAATGGAGCCATTCTGGACTACGAGATCAAGTACTATGAGAAAGTAGGTCTTATTTGGAGCTTCCTATAAAACTACATATATATGCATATATATTTATATATTGAGCATGTCGTTATACTATATTATTTTATTTTAAACCCTGTTCTTCTTTGGCCTAACCTCATACTTTCTGTTTCTTTGAATCCTCTCTAACTTGCTATTCTGCTTGTAAGTTATTAATTAATTTATCTTGTTTTGTGTCAGATTAAAGTAGAAGATGTAAGATGTTCATTTCTGTCATGACCTACTCTAGAGAGTTTTATAATATTGTAAGAAGTAGTAACTTCTTCAATTTATTCAATTTATAGTTTGGTTGCTATAAGATTGTTTCTAAAATTCAGTTGGGAAGAAATTTTAATATTGAGTTACTATAACCTGAAGTGGGTTTTTGTAGCACATATCCTTTGCCAGTGAGTTTAGAGTTACAGTCAGCTATAATTCGGAAAGTATTATTTAAGGGATAAATGGAAATAGCATATAAATGAAACACTTTCTTTACATTCAGGTTAGCTATTTTATTTTATAAGCTAGCAAGATAAATTCAGTTGACAAATCCTTATTTATAATAATGGAACCCTTATTTCTATTTTTGTCATACATTAGTATATTTCCCCATTATATACTTTATTCGCTTTATTATATTTATGTTCTTTATGCATTTTTCTCTCATTCCTCACCATTATGGTATTCTTGGCATCAGTATTACAGCAGACCACATAGTCAATTCTGAAATGTCTTGTTTTAATACTACTTCTAGAAATATGCAAAGGGAATGTTAAATAAAAATTTTAATGTAAAAATTATATGTAATATCCAGTAGTATATTACAATGAGAAGGAACATCTTGCATTTCTGTCCCTTACTAGAAGCAAAGGAAATCATAAATGAATTTAGTCTTCCTGTGAAGAAATAGAGGGCAAGAGGAGAAATAGAACTCTACTTTCTTAGTTTGTTTTGTGCTGCTATAACAGAATACCACAGATGGAGTAGTTTATAATAAACAGAAATTTATTGGCTTATGGTTCTGGAGACGAAGAAGTCCGAGATCGAGGACCCAGCATCTGGAAAGGAACTTCTTGGTTATTGATCCCACTGTGGGAGGGCAAGGCCAGGGTGAGAGAGAAGCAAAAGGAAGCCAAACTCATCCTTTTATTAGGAGCTTACTTCTGCAGTATGAAACCCACTCCCATGGTGACACCAAGCCCGCAGATGAAGCCATAGCCTTCATGGCCTAATCACCTCTTAAAGGTTCCATCCGTTGATTCTGTTATAATGGCAATCAAATTAAAACATAAGCTTGGCGGGGACATTCAAACCATAACACATACCTTCCTCTATTCTACTGCTTCAGAGTTAATCTGGGTTTGATAATAGGAGAGGTACCTTAGCAGCATGGCTGTATCCATTTTTTGTTGCTCTAATAATTTCAGCATTATGTAGTCAATAAAAACTGTCATTATCTTTAAGTGACATAGATAAATCCATAGCCTAGGAAAGGACAAATTTACTGAGTTTAAATTGGAATACAGATTCTGCAAATTATCCTGGCCAATACGTGCTCAGAAATCTGCTGGGCTAGCCTTTCAAATGTTATGGCCTATAGCACACTATCACAAGAAAACATATGTTTTCTGTTGACTGGTTTAAATATATTTTCACACACTCAAAATTTCTATTTAACAAGCAATGTGCATATATATACAAGCAACTCTTCAGAATCAAAATATTTCTCTGTGTTTTATAAGGGTTATATTTTACACATAGAAAATCACTGTCTAATTTTATAGTCATTTATACCTGATATGTTTGAGGATGAAAATGACTTGCAATATTTCTAAGTTAGGACAAATCATACAGATGTAATAGAAAGAGAACCACATTCATCCAATCAAAATTTTATAAATCAATATGATTCTAAAAGATAGTAATTAACATAATATTTATGTTCATTCTTATATGTACAATATTTGGCTTTATTACATAGGTTTTATTTTAGTGATGGAATAGGTAATGTTATGAAGGAGTTTATTTTGTAAGAAAATAGCAATAACCCACTACTAATGGATTAAACATGGAGTTGGAAGTCAAGGATCTCTAATTCATGTTCTGATTCTGCCTCTCATTATGCTTATGGCCAGGAAAAAGTCAATTAATCCCCCTATGCCTCAGATTTCATATTTACGAAATGGAAATAAAGATATTAACATTTTTGGCAGGTTGTAAAAATTAGGTATAAATAGACCTAAAGATGAATAACTCTAAGTTAGTATAAAAATCACTTAAGCAAGCATTAAGGAAATATTTAGCAAATAATACAACATAGAAAATGATAGCATGGGAATTATGTACAAACTAAATAAAATAATTATTCTTTTATACATAGACAATATATAAGCAACCAATTGAAAATGTTAGAATGCTAAAATCTTTCAGAGAGAACATAAAATGATAGCATTGAAATTTTTACCTACTTTGACTTCAGATTCTAACTGTACATTTTACACATCTGTATCTATGACATGGTTTCTCATTCCAAGCAAAGATTTATAACTTATAACTATGGAAAATTACAATGGAATTCAGTTTAAAGTGCTAATTTCTTTCTTTATTAATAATATAAATATTGTGGAGTAAGAAAAGCAAGATAAAAAGAAATATATATATATAAACATATAATTTCAGTTTTGGGACACAAATATTCTCTCAGATGTTTATATTTGCATATTATGATGTAGGTATAGAGGAATATAGAATAGAATAAGATGCACACTAGTCTGTTTCAAGTTTTGCCTATTTGGGAGAGTGAGGGAATGAGGTATTTGGACAGAGGCAGGGAAAACAGAGGGAGGTAGCTAGTATAGATAAATATGGATGAAAGGATGGATCCTAAATAGCTTTAGTCTGTGTCTTCAGTAGTTGTCTTCCCAAAAGCAGATCCAGAGACAAGTATTTGTATGCAAATGATTAAGCAAACTCCCAGGGGAACTGACAAAAGAATGGGGCTAGCAATACTGCGAAGGAAGGTGTCAATCAAACTCAGTAACAATGAAGGAAGCTCTGGATTCTAAATTATATCTCAGAGTTCATCTTATGAAAACAAAGAATCTGGGCTTCTCTACTTTGGCTTTAGTCAGTTATTGGCTACAGCCTCTGGTGTAAGTACATATATGGTGTGCAAAAAAGATTCGTAGGCACTTCTGGTTCTCTGCAGTGGCTCCAGTAGACCAAGTTTAGGTTCTAAAGAAGGCTACAGGTACAAGCTCTTAAATGCAAAACATGTAGAAGCCGACAAATGGAAACAGGGACAGGTAAAATTGATCCAGGTTGATTTGCTGGAGCACTATCAACAAAGGTAGCTAAATTCTTGAAGAACTATTGGAGAATTAATGCTTGGCTCATTGTACTATTTATATACTCTTCAGTCTTTAATATTGGTGCCATGTTGTTAAAAAATTGCATTTCATTTCAATCAGTTATTTTGTATTGCTATACACATAATTGATCCACAAAATATCCATATTTACACAAGTCTTTGAGGAATTAATGCTGTTTTAAGTTATTATTTCAAATGCATTTTTCTGTAAATCAGGAAAGAAGTTAACCTGCTTGGAATGTGAAGTGTCTACAAATACCTGAGGTTAAACAACATACTATTGTTATCACTGATAACACTGTTATCAACACTCATTGTTGCTCAGAGAGTGTGATATATTAGAAAAAAAGCACTGGTCTGAGTATTCAAATATTTGAGTTTGGCTCAGATCTTAACTTTTTTAGTTCTGTTTTCTCGTTTGTAAAATGAGGACCTAGAAAGATCTAGATCTAGGTAATCTTTTACAGTTCTAGCTATTGTCAAATGCTAATGTTTGTGTATGTACTGTTTTATATAAATTATCTTAATGTTATCCCATCCCTCAGATAACTATGGTTTTTCATTGAAATCTACTGAAATTAAACACACACACACACACACCTTTTTAAAATACCTCACCATAGAGAGCAGTATTCTTAACATCATAATTATATGTAAAAATTAAGACCCTAGCATTATTCTCTTTCTCCCTCTGTGTGTGATGTGTCTGAGTGTGTTTGTGTGTGTGTGTGTTTGTGTATTAAGAGTGATATGTGAGAAAGAAAACATGTGGCTTTATGGGTTATAATTAGATATTCGTTATTCAGTTAATTATATTCCCTAATTTTTAGTCACTTTTCTTTTTCATACTCAGTCTTTCATTTTCCTTTAGCTCAGGTGAATACAGCTTGACTATGAAAGGCACTTTAAAATAATATGGGAAGTCAAGATAAGTTGCAAAACTTTTTATTATTTTTCATTTTTTTTATTTACTTACTAATACTGCTTTTCTCCAATAGGCTCTCCAGTAGAGCCCATTCTTATAATGAGGGAACTAAGACATCATCTGCTCCCAACTTCTGAGTCTTTCCCCTTCAAAACAGTCCAAACCCTCTTCTATTCATATCGAAGAGCAAGTATACCCTTTGTCTTTGTTTGTTTTGTGATGCTATAACATAATATCTGAGACTGGGTAATTTATAAGAAACATAAATTTATTTCTCACAGTTCTAGAGGCTGGGAAGATCAAGGTGCCAGTAGGTTTGGTGTCTGGTGAGGGCCCCTCCTCATTTCCAAGATGGCTCCTTGAATGCCATATCCTCCACAGAGGAGAAATGCTATTCCTCACCCAACGGAGGAGGAGAAAAGCAAAGAGAGGGGAAGGGGAGGGCCATACTTGCCTTTTCATAAAGCACCAATCCCACCCAAGAGGGTGTAGCCTTCATGGCCTAATGATCTCTTAAGGGTTCCACCTATTAATACTGTTACAATGACAATTAAATTTCAAAATGAGGCCAGGCATGGTGGCTCATGCCTGTAATCCTAGCACTTTGGGAGGACATTCCAACCATACACCCTTCTCTTATCTCTGTTCCCTTCTGTCCTTACCCTTTGTGTTCACATTCTTAGTTTTTCTTCCTGTGCCCTCTTTTCCCTTCTCCTCCCTACTTTTCCCTCTTTCCTCTCCTTTTTTTCGCTGCCCAAGCAAGGCACACTTCCTTCTCTTGCTTCTTTGTTATTTCATTATTCTCTTAGTCTGTTTGGGCTACTGTGATTAAAACTAATAAACTATGTGGCTTATAGACAATAGACATTTATTTCCCATAGTTTTGGAAAGCGGGAAGTTCAAGGCCAAGGCTCCAGAAGCTTTGGCATTGGGTGAGGTCCTTTACAGGTTCATAGACAGTGGTTTTCTCACTGTGTCCTCACATGGCAGAAGGGTACGGGAGTTCTCTGGGGTCTCTTTTATAAGGGCAGTAATCCCATTCATGAGGGCTCCACCCCCAATCACCTAATCACCTCCCAAAGACCTCACCTCCTAATACCATGGCCTTGGAGGTGATTATTTCAACATATGAATTTTGGAAGGACATAAACATTCAGACTCAACAGTCATATTTACCAAAATTAGTCTTAATCAGAGTTATTTATTTGTGGATCTGGACTTCCCCCAGTAGTTTATGAGTCCCTGAAGAAAAGAGTTGATTTCAACCCTCAATCCTTGCCTAACACAGCTATTTCCTTTCAATAACATTCTAGCTGAATTAGTAATATTCTCTCTTTGTTCAGAACTCATTCCCAGGAAATTAAGAAATCATGCAGCCACTGTAAAATTACCTCTAACAATTTTTTTTTAAAGGCAGAAAAGGAAGAAAGAAAGCTAGCAAGACTTTCTGTTTCTACCTTTTCATAAGAAAGACCTATACAGATAAGCCCATCAGCTGAGAGAACATTCTATTAAGGACAAGAATGTAAGCTCTTGAGGGCAAGGATTTACTTTGTTCACTTTCTTATCCTTAGTGCTCAGAGAGGCACATAGATGGTAATTAATATATACCCATTGTTGACCAATTATATGCCAGGTAATCCTTTAAGTGTTTTGCAAGGACTAGCTAATTTACTCCTAACAACAAATGTTTGAGGAAAATATTATTATTCTTCCCATTTTACAGATTAAGAAACTAAGCCACAAGAAGGTTAAGTATCTTTACCAAAATCACACAGCCAGTAAGTGGGTGTTAAAACCGGCCATCATACCTTACATCACAGCGGATGTCTCAGAAAGTCAGTGCTTTCTGCTGATGCTGATTTTCTAGGTTCCCTGAGGCCAAACACTTCACTACTCTCTTATGTCAATTTTGCATCTGCAAAATGGAAGGAATAAAACATACCTATCTCACCAGGGTGTTGTACAGCTCCCCTAATTATCAACTGGTAGCTCATTTTGCAAACATGAATCCCCTCATAACAGTTCATTATTCTCACATCCAGTATTTTAAGACACCGTGACTGTTAAAGTCTTTTTCTCAAAGTGCTCGTTAATTTTTATCACAGTCAGCAGTTTTTAGATTTTAAGAAAACTCATCATGAAAAAGGTAGCATTTCTTATATCCAGATGGTCAATAATTATTTATATGAAACGATGAATTAATATAACCTGCCAGTGTTTCACCTAGTTCACAGATTATAGAAAAACTATCTTTGCTTTTTAATTAAAAATAAATAATTTTGTGACACTGAAGACAGTGTATTATTAAAAAAAGTAAGGAGATTTGTGGAAAGCTTTTCATTATGGGAAATATTTTTATCAATCAGGGATGATTTAAAGTAGCCTCTTTTAAAAGAAGGTTGAAGTCTTGGTGTCTTTTCTGAAAGTCGCATACTCCTCAGTATCACACTTTGCACAATAAGTCTTTTTTCTTCCTCCCTAATCCTGTTATTCTACTTTCTCAATATAGTTTTTCCACAGATGACAACCTAATAATTATCCATCATTTTTCTAAAGATGGATAATCAGTAACATGCATCTTTGTTTAAAAATACATGAAGAAATTATTGTAGCAATAATCAACATAAGAAAGAAAAACAACCCTTTCTTTTTATATGCTGCTCAATATACATTTCTCATTTTCTTTTGTTGTATTTCCTTTACTTAAGTGTTTGCCCAAGGGAGGAAGAGAATTTTATCTTTACTTCCAGGAAAGCTACTCTTACCTCCATCCATTATTTAGGTACAGAAACACATCTTTGTTCTCTGCCTGTCCCTTCCCCCGTGACCATCTAATTCATACATTTGTAAACCTTAATGTAAACTATCATACAAAGTTAAATGTGGTTATTACACAAGGAACTAATAAAAGTGTGATTGAGGAAAGTGTATATGGATCACATGGGGATCTTGCTGAAATACAGATTGTAATATATTTGATTGGGCGAATGAGTAGTGTTAGGGGTGGTAACATGAGATTTTAGATTCCTAGCAAACTCCTAAGTGATTCTAGCATTCCTCTGAGTTGTCAGTCTCTAGAAGCCCTACTTTTCCTTCACCTCATTTAATCGAGTGTTGATAAAGGGGAAAATAATCACAATGCTCTCAACATAGACGTGAACTTACATGCTATGTCCCTATAACTGGCTAGCATCTCTGCAGATTTTACATGATTTGTAGATGTTTTTGATCTGTAGTGTTACATGACATCAGAACTACAAGTATTAATGGGAAGCAAAATGCAGTAAAGGACCAAGTCAATTTTGGATACAATTCAGTGTTTATAGTGGAATCAGCAAGTTCCTGAACTGGTAACTAACGTTTTTATGTCGTTGTTTTTTTTTTTGTTTTTTTTTTGTTTATATAATTATTTGTTGCAGTGTCCACCACAGAGAAATTAGATGTGAGCATTCGGTACTAATTAGAACAGCATTACCTGAAAGAAAATGGACAGCAAGGGAATTTACTGATACAGACACTCATTATAAAGGTTTTATATCCAATTTCCATGTTGTTCAGTAAACATCACATTCTCTGTGGAAGCTTGTCTGGCTTAGTAAGCCCAGGGAGGACCATAATGCCTAGAGCAGAGATTCTCATGGTAGCAAGACTCTGACTGGGGTCATTACTGCATCCACAGCAGCATCTGTATGGTGTACCCTTATCAAATAGGAAGAAACTAAAAATATATTGACAGCAACATTGCAGAGTCTGCAAACACATGAAAATTACAGATATCTACTAACTATACCTCTAAAGTGTCTCCTGTTTTATAAAAGTTATTCTATCTTTGGTTTGGTTTGAAGAATGGATTTGTTTAAAATTATAGAAGCTGCATTTAGTGTATTAAAGATTTGCACATCCAAGAAAGAAAAAAATAGTTGGTAAAACTAAGGACTGTGAATAAACTTCATTTAAAATTTGAATATGCTATAGGGGAAAAGAAACATCTTTCTTTTCTATCTCTAGGCTCATGACTGAGGTCCTTATAAAAACCAATTAAGAAGAGACAAGCCTAAAAATTTACTTAATGTGAGTTTTACATAGGCCAGGAGCCTTCAGATATAAAGACCCAAAGAAATAGAGAAACCTATGTGTTTTTATGCTTAGGTTTGAACAAAAGTGGACAGTTGCACAGCAGTATGATTAAGCGAAGGGATATGATCCAATGGTAATAAACTTGGGGGAGTCGCTTAACAAGACTTACTGTTCAGATTATTTTTTATATATTTGTGTCTTTATAGATAAAGATATTCTTTCCTCTGGGCATAGGGATAGCACCTCTCAAATGAAGGGCTCTTGACCTGATTTCAGAGGAAGAGGGCAGGAGAAAGTCAAAGGGTGATCTTTCTACTTTTGCTGTTTGCTCAAGTTCCAAGGTGCCGTATTTGGGGATAGAATGTTTTGAACCCCATCAATATCTAACTTTATAGACTGAAATAAAGGTTATGACTATCAAAAGTTTATGTTCTGGTTACAAGAAAACAAAACTCTCTTTCCTACTGCTCAGAGGGCTGGAATTCTTTTGGTGGTATGGAGTCATATGGTAGAATTTCAGTCCCAGCCTGATCTTGTGTACAACTAGGTAAGGCTACACAATTAATCCCACTTCTGCTAAATTGCCGTATTTCAGTCAGCTCCAAGTTACACCTTTGAATTCAGTTTCACATTCTAACCTCATATTCGGTTGCTTCCGTATTCCTAGTCATACACTTCTGAATTTGCTTCCTCACCACTTTTCCTGAATTCCATGTCTTTATCTCTTTTTCGATGAGGTTCGAATAATCTTAAGTTGTTTTCCAGTTCTGAACTTCCATGACTGCAGAAGCTTATTTTCATTTTGTTATGCTTTGCTATGCAATGTGATAGAAAAAATCAAATAAGACTAAGAAATGAATGAGACATTTGATGTTTTCAGTGAAAATATGATATATATATAGAAATTAAAAATGACAGAGAAGTACATAAAAAGATAAGGATGAAACAGTAATTCAATTTCCTCAGCAATCTGGAAATCTACATATACTATCAAGTTTTGCATTTGTAAGAAAACAGAAAAAATATAAAGCTATTTTTAAGTGATTATTTACTTCTAAAAAATGTCCACTTTCTCTTAAAGAAACTGTACTGTTTGGAGGAAAGAAAATAATACAATGTGGGATATACTTGGGGAGTCCAGAGGTTATGTTATCTGCAATAGTAAATTATCAGAGATCACAATGTGCCTTTTAAGCATTTGGGCTAATACCCACCAATAATCAGTGTAGCTTGGGATTATTAGTATTTTTCTTTTTCTTTTTTTTTTTTTTTAAGAAAATGCCTTCTGGGGAGTAACAAGGACATAAATTCAAAATTCCTCTAAATTTCTGTTCTAGTTTGGTGAAAATCAAAGAAACAAAACTCACAGACACCACTTTTAAAAAACGTAGTCATCGCCATGAATTCAAAGTGCAGTCAGCCTTCAAAAAACTACTCTTCCAGCAATGAAAAATGTAAATATAATGTTGCTACTTTTGAAAGCCTGTAAACCAAAAAGTGAGTGAAGCAGGTCTCAACTGAAAGAAGTTTATTTTGCCAAGGTTGAGGATGTGCCTGGGGAAAAAAATACAGCCATTGGAGCATCTGTGACATGAGTTTTTTCCAAAGGGGGTTTTGGGAACTTAAGTATTTACAGGGGAAAGAGCCAGCAGGAGTGAGAAAAGGGGAAGGAGGGTAGGAAGTGAGGCAGATCGTTACATTCATGTGAGGCTCTGATTAGCCCCAATGAATCTACATTTTATGTGTGAAAACAGAGAGTAAAGGAAAAAGTCAATTATACATTGCCTTGGTTAGTAAATCTACATTTTACATAAGATAAACTAAGCCTTTGAAAAGAGGGTGCAATGGAAATGAGGCTATGATACAAGGTTGTGAAATTACAGTTCTCTGTCTGGGAACTAAAGGAAAGCAGTTTTTGCATGGCTCAGTTCCCAAGCTTTACTTTCCCTTTGGCACGGTGAGTTTGGGGTCCTGAGATTATATTTTCTTTCACAAGCCAGAAGTACAAGGCAGGCACCTAATTTACTATCCCAAAATGATGAAGGACTAAATACCTAAATACCTAAAGATAAATCTTACCAGTTTTTAAATATAAATTTCAAGATAAGAGCTGCAACTAGATTATGTTAGCTAACCCTTAGCAAGTTTTTCCTTGATAACTGGCCTTACCAAAGAGTTGACTGAGTCATATTCCCTGGAGACAAATGCAAGATTTGTTCATTTCAGATGCAATTAAAAATGCTACCATATTTGTGTCTATTCCCTAAACAATCATTATTTGGGGCTACAAGTACAAACATACTTACCAAATCATACATTTACTTTTTGCTTCTGATACTTCTGATACTCTACTGCTGCTCCCTTCAATCTGAAAATCTTAATAAGAAAATCTATATCTTGAACAAAGATGCATTTATTTCTTCCAAGGATTTTGAACCTATGAAAAATTGTGAAGTTTATATTAAGAAATTTCCTAAAAATGGTGAGGTAGCTTTTTACTGAGTTGCATTGTTTGACTCCATTTATCTTCAGGAACCATAGTAGAGGAAACATATACCCTACAGAGGGTAAGGCAGAGTAGCAACTTACCTTAGTAGCTATCAGAAATTTAGTCAGGTTTCCTTATAGAGATACTCTCCTCCAAGAAATGCTTCTGTAAAAAGTGTATGTATATAGGTGTGCGTGTGTGTGTCTAAACTGTGCATTTTAAAGCACAATTCTTATTAGGCACTATAGCTTTCAAAATATTATAAAGAAAATGCAATCTTTTAACAGGAATTTTCCTTAAGAAACATCTGAGCGGCTCTGTTCTCCTGCTAATTTGACTTGATTTGCAGATTTTTACTACCAGAGGGGAAGTCTAACATCCAAGATTTGTAGTAGATTCAGCATTAGGAAGTGTGCCCTCTTGGAGAAAGGAAACCCATGTTTATTGTAGGGCCAGGATCTGATTTTGTTAAATAAATCAGAAATAGAATAAAAAATGAGTTGGATGATAAAATGTTTGCACATTTCTAATCCTTGAAACTAATTTTTGGTCTCGAATGTATAGAACAAAATCTTAATACTTCAAATGGATTATGAAAAGACCAAAATAATACTAATATTTACTGAGTGCATTTCATTGATGCTGACTCATATTAAGACAAGCTAATTAGCTGCTAACCAATTGAGAAACGCTGACCTACTTCATCATTATCGGTTAGATTTTAGCCAACTGTCAATTTAATAAGAAACTGTAATAAAAATGTAGTTTAATATTGATGGAACACTAAAAGTGGATAGACTGTTGCAATTTCATTTTTCTTCTTTCTCATTTAATATTTGATGGCTCTTTAATGGATTCACATTGATATTTTTGAAGTAAGGTATCAAATAGGAACAAAAATGTACTATAATTTAAAATCATAAACTGGTTTAAATCAAATTGAACTGCCTAGTTCTATTATCAGCTCTGTTTCGAACTAGTTGTAGACCTTGGACAAGCCCTTAAACTTCTCTTTGCTTCAATTTCCGCTTATTTTTATGCTCCTTCTCAGCTACTGGAGATTCAAAGTAAGTAAATCTCTAGTCATCGTGGATTTTGACAGACCTATGTTAGAATTCAGGCTTTGACACTAATTAGCTGTGTGACCAAGGCTTCTATGGGTCTCACAGGCCAACCCTAGGTTAATATGAGAGGAGACTGTGTAATGGTGTGAATACCAGAAGGTGGGAACTATTGAGGTCAATCGTGAAGGCTGACCCCGTATCAAGTGGCTTGGTAGCATCTGTGGTGCTTTAGTTTGACTTCAACAGAAATTTATCTGGGAAGAAATGAGATATACCTATTTTGAAATGCCCACAGTTTTTAAACAATGCTCTAGACAGTTCATTGATATGACAATTTCCTTTTTTAGAATTTCCCTGCAAAACTGGACTGTGCTGTCCAAAATTCACCATATTAACGTTAAGTTTATACACACAACAGATCTTTTTTATTTCCAAATAATTGGGTCATATCCTTTAAATAGCCAAAGTAGGATTTTTCTGTCTCTAAAATAAAAAACCTAACTAATTTTTCAAGTAAGCAATCTTATGGGGGTATACACCCCCATTATAAAAGATAAACAGAACAACTTATCCCTTTGGCTTCATATTCAGCTCTAAGAATTTACGTTGTTTTGACACTCGTAACACCTTAATAATTTTTGATAGGTAAAGTAGGCCAGATTCTATGAGAGCAAACTTCCTGTTTTACACAACGGTGAAACGACCTTTGTAAGTAATGGAAGTCTTCTCTCCCTATATAATTATTCATAGAAACTAAAGATACATGGGAAAGTAGTTAATATTGTGTAAGCACTGAAAAATTCAATTTGTAAAAGAGATTCTTAAACTTGATTATATAAACCAACAGACAGCCTTCTTAGGTAATTAAAAAATAAAATATTTAAACTTTTCCTGAGTCAGTATTAGTTATAGTATCAAAAACAAATAAATTATGTGCCACATAGCTGTATAAGGAGCCATGGCAAGATAAATAGATCAACTCATAGTATGGAACAATTAGCCACAAAAGTAGCATGAATTTGTGTGTGAGAGAGTGAAAGAGAGATTTAAATCTTGAATATGCATCCTAGCACAACTTTTCCTTTTTTTTTTTCTTTTTCTTAAGTCAGGGTTTGACTCTATGACCCAGGATGAAGTGTAGGGGCACACTCATGGCTCACTGTAGCCTCAAACTCCTGGGCTCAAGCAATCCTCCTGCTTCAGCCTCCCAGAGTGGCTAAGACTACAGGTGTGTGCCACTATTCACGGCTAAGTTTGTTTATATTTTGTAGAGAGAGAATCTTGCTTTATTTCAGGAGCTGGTCTCAGATTCCTGGCCTCAAGAAACTCTCCTGTCTCAGCTTTTTTTTTTTTTTTTTTTTAAAGAGACAGGATCTTGCACTGTTGCCCAGGCTGGAGTGCTGTGGCACAATATTGGCTCACTGCAACCTCCAGCTCAAGTGATTCTTCCACCTCAGCTTCCTAAGTAGCTGGAACTACAGGCACATGCCACCACAAGCAGTGAAGTTTTTAGTTTTATGTAGAGACAGGGGGGCCTCACTATGTTGCCCAGGCTGGTCCTGAACTTCTGGGCTCAAACAACCTTCCCACCTTGGCCTCTCGAAGTGCTGGAATCACAGGCATGAGCCATAGCACCTGGCCTTTTTTAAAAATAATAGTCGGATATAGGGTTGAGTTTTGAAATAGGAAAATTAAATTGAGAAAGGCCATTTCCCAATAATTTTTTATATAGATTTGTATTACTTAACATATTCAAATAAATATCTTAATAAACACATGGCTAAACACTGAGGCATTCCCCTGCTTCAACCAATTCTCTCAACTCTGTGATATTTGGCTCACCTTTTCTAATTGTTAATCAGTACGCCTCTTTAAAAAGGAATTTCTTTTAGAAAATGCCTTACTTTCTTAATTTAAATAGGTACTTAACACCCTCAAGAAATGCATCAAACCTTTAAAATTTAGAGAAAAAATAATTACTACAAACGTGCTCTGGGACTTAAACTATTACAACGAAACTGTTTTAGCTTATTCCCACATAGTAAGCGATGTATAGTAAGCTGCTTCATTTCCCGGCTCTACTATTATTATCCTCATTCCTCAAGGGTAGACTTAAGTGTCTTAGATTCTCAAATGAAAGGGAAAAAAACCTAAGTCTGTATTCTGCTTCAAATAACTAGAAATAATTATGAGGCTTCTTTGACCAGATACAATTTTTGCCTTGGAGAGTAAAGCGCAGCCCCTTGTAACAGCCATTATTAATGACACTGATATAATTACTATTTGAAAAAAGGAAATCTGCCCAGAAAAATCAATTATAAACCACCAAATGTTCCTTGGACTTTTCAGAGAGATTCTATGCCTATTGTCCCTCATGACCTCTCCATTAAGAGACTGGTTGGCTATATTCCTAATGGTTGCCTTCAATTATTTAGAGAGGACTTCTAAGCTTTTGTATTTCATATTAAAATGTCCTGGAGAGCATTTCCTGATTGACTTGCTTGCAGAACAGAGAGGTCACTCTGGGGAAAACAGAGTAACCTAGGTGGCTTTGCTCTAAAAAGGTAACTCAGAGTCCTCTTCCATTAGGGCAGTTTATCATGCAAACATTGATTCTCATACAATGAAGCAAACAGTGTATGATGACTTTGCTTTCACTGAAAAATTACAGAAAAAAAAGAATAGTTGAAAGAGTCTTTAGGAGTAGTTATCTGTAATCTAAAGCGAGCTTGATTTGTGCATCTGCATTTATCACCTCTTGTTTTTAACTTGCCACATTCTACTTCTCTTAACATTATTCTCAACATTAGTGGATGAGCGTCCTCTTATAATCATGCAATATTAATTAGTCTCCAGTTGTAAGAGATGTATTGGTTTGTAATTCTGTCTTATCTATTCCTTTGACACCTTGAAGCTGGTAAAATTTTCTAAAAGATATAGTTGAAGGCAAAATTAGAAATGAAGACAAACTTTATAAAATGGCAGAGAATATCCCAGGCAAAATACATGTTGAGATGAGGGTATGAATTTGTGAAAGGACAAAACAAACTCAAACTGGTCCTGTGTAATGGTTACAAACTTGACCATATATATCCTTTGATTTAAAAATACTACCAGTTTTGTACAGTCTGTATCAGAAGAGCTTGTTAAAGCACTTGTCTTTGAATTCAGGCGTCTGTTTGAAGCAGATCACAAAATGGACATTTCAAATCACAATTCATGTACCGTGTCTGATTTCTATTCCTTTGATAAATTAAATGATCAGTAACAAAGTATCTGTAACACATTAAGCTCCCTGAAAAAATTACTCCAATGAATTAAAACTCAACAATATGCCTGCATTCTGCATTCGGAAACATTGGTTGAATTTGTTTGTTGATTTAGTCAATCGTCTTTTAAAAAGCACTTGAATTTTTTTTTACTTGAGTTTTGCTTCAGAAAAAAAAATCTAATTTTGTAATTATGGAGTTATATAGTTTGTTGTCAAAGTAAATGTTTCTTCATTTCACCTAATTGTCAGAATTTTTTGGACCAATTTTTAGCCCAAGTATTATAATCTGTGGCATACAAAAATCTAAAACACCTACTTGTTTTTATTATTACAAATCTACACTTCACCTTGTATTAATATTTTGTTTTAATATAGAAAAAAGTAGAAAGAATAAAAGGAAAGAAAGAGAAGAAACAAAAATGAGTTAAATACCCTTATGTGCCAGGTCCTGAGCTACATATTTTTGTGTCAACCTGAGAGCAGATCCAGAATTATTTCCTTCACACCACGCCGTTTCCTAAAAATTAAATCCAAGACTTTTTGGCAATCTAAAGTTATATTAGAATTTAGAGTTAAGTGAAATGCTATGATAAAAATCCTTTGTGGATAAAATTTTAAATAATTAAAGAGATGAAACATTTTCATTTTTGGATTAGGCACTAACCTATGATGGAGAGGTGTTTAATATTAATAAGTGTGACAAAATGAGAGGATAAGAGGATTCTAGGTAAAGGGAACATAAGTGTGAAAGTCCAAGGCAAGGAACTTGGCAAGCTGAAGGAAGAGACAGTGTTCTGTGGCTTGAATATAGTAAGGAAGGAGAGATGAGCCTGAAACAGTGAGCAGAGGAAAGCAAAGTACACCATTTCTCTCCTCTTTCCCACATTTAACAAATATTTATTGCATACCTACATGTATAATGTTTAGCAGTACAGATTCACATTAGGAATGATATTAAAATTTTTAAACAGTATCATATTTGTTTATGCTTAAGATATAATTAACTCATTGAAAATTTATTTTCTTTCATGATTATGAATACCTTTATATCTTTCATCAATATCATTTTAACTTTCAGTTATTTTTCCGCAATCTATCATTCAGGAAACTAATCTAGAAAAATTAACTATTTTATACCTCTTACTCTCTTCTTTCCCTTTTTTAAAAGCTCAGATCAAGATAAGGCATTTACAAATGTCTTTAACATATTTATAATCATAAAATAATACATTTGATTCATAAATTTTATTTCCCAAAATATTAGTTTGGAATGAATCCAAAACAAAATGTAACACCATTTCAAAAGTTAAAATATTCCAGTCAGCATATGTCCTTGATGAAATGTATTTCTTAAAACAATTATACTCCTGGTATGTCTTTCATTTCATTTAAACATATATGTCATTTGCTAAGTAAATATTTTTCAGGGACAAAAGAGAATTGCAAGTGACTGTACACCTTTCTCTGACCATGTTTGTCTCTCCACGTTGGGTTGTTAAGTCCTATTGGGAATATATCTGATGTATCTTTGGCCTCCCTGGAGAAAAGCGCTTTTCCTGACACAGTGTAATCATTCAATACAAATTAGGGAATAAGTGATTGTATGAATGAACGATTTCTTACTCCTTAACTCCTACTTTTTCTTTTTTTAACGGAAAAAAAGTGCTGTGTCCAATAGCCTAACTAGAAAGTGATTTATTGGCTTTTACAATAATGCCAGAGTAGGCATTTTAAAAGGCTCTTTCTTTACAAAGTAGGTAGGTATGTGTAAAGCATACTCTTGATGGTGATTTTGTTCTTACAAAACTTAAGGGAGAATTTCAAGGACTTGCCTTCTCTTCTCTTGTCCAAAAAAAAAAAAAAAAAAAAATCTGAGCTTGGAGGAGAAAGATGGCTGTCACTCTGGTGTAGTGAGTTTTCTCTGAGAGCAAATTTTAAAGTGCTCTGAGAATGCTATTGTCAGGATCAGAGTCTGGGGCCACTAGCTAGGAGGGAGAATTATTTCTGAGACTTTGGTGCTGAGCCAAGGTACTGAAGGAAAACTGCAGTAGTACCATTCCAGCAGCATGCACTGATTTCTTACAGACATAGAAGTAAATCCTATCTAGAGAAAAGCTCTCAAAATATAAGACTCAGACATCACAGATTATGATCAGGCATTAATATCACAATCAAAGACTACTAATTACAGGAAAAAAAATGAGTGAATGAGGAGAAACCATCTGCAACAGATTTAGGATCTCAAGGACTTGTGATGCATTAAAGAATCATACATAAAACAACTATGTTTGAAAAGTTTAAAAAATAATAAATGCAATCAAGAGATTGAGAAAAAGATAAGAATAAGCAGATTGGGGCAATTAAACTTATAAAATTATATATATAATTATAAGAAAAAATAGATACACAATCATACACTATATATATTAATATTTATCAGTATATACTAATAAATGATACTAATAATTACTAATTAAAAGACATTTAAAAAATCTAACAATACTGGACTACATTCTAAGAAAAAGAAAACAATAGAGAGCATACAATACTTATATGAATAATGACTGTGAGTTTTCTAGAAGCAAGTATAGCATGTTCAAAATAGGAAAAATAAAACATATCTAGAAACTTTATTAGAACTGCATAGTATAAAGGAGATAGAGAAAGGGGACATTTTAAAAATTAGGCATATAGAAGAAATCACTGACAAAAAAACATGACAACCAGACATAAAGCAGGTGTTTTACCACAACAGAAAGTAGACAGTTGAAAATAGTACCCTCACATTTTTCAACCCAGAATGATATATGCCAAACTATTTTTTCAAGAATAAGGGGAAAATATTGGTGTTTAGAGATAAACAAAAAGAGAGAGTTTGTCACTCAAAGACCTACCATAAAGAAATGAGCATAAATAAGAAGGAAAATGATTCCAAAACCATAGTATAAGAAGCAAGAAGTGAATAAATAAAATAGTAAACATGTACATAAATCTGAAAAAATACCTGTAGAAAATAGTATCTTTCAAAACAAATAACTCAAATACAAGATAAAATAGCATGCATGAGTCAAAGAATAAGTTGTAAAGGAAATTCAAGTACTTCTAATTGAATAATAATGAAAATATTACATAGCATAGAGTGTGGCATCCAGTATATGCAGGTAATAAATGAACAAGTATAATAAATGCTCTTATTGGAAAATAATGAAGTCAAAAAATTAATGAACTAAGTATCTTACTTAAGAATTTAACAGGGCCAGGTGCTGTGGCTCAAGCCTGTAATCCCAGCACTTTGGCAAGCCAAGGCAGGAGGATCAGCTGAGTTCGGGAGTTTGACACCTGCCTGACCAATATGGAGAAACCCCGTCTCTACTAAAAACACAAAATTGCGGGGCATGGTGGCACATAACTGTAATCCCAGCTACTCAGGAGGCTGAAGCAGGAGAATCGCTTGAACCCAGGAGGTGGAGTTTGTGGTGAGCTGAGATCCTGCCATTGCACTCTACCCTGGGCAACAAGAGCAAAACTCCATCACAACAAACAAACAAACACACAAACAAACAAAACGGAAGGGGTCAGTCATGGTGGCTCACGTCTGTAATCCCAGCACTTTGGGAGGCTGAGGTGGGTGGATCACCTGAGGCCAGGAGTTCAAGACCAGCCTGGCCAACATGGTGGAAACCGCTTCTCCACTAAAAATACAAAAATCAGCCTGGTGTGGTGGCAGGCATCTGTAATCCCAGCTACTTGGGAGTCTGAGGCAGGAGAATCACTTGAACCTGGGAGGCAGAGGTTGCAGTGAGGCGAGATGTTGCCACTACAATCCAGCCTGGGCAACAGAGGGAGACTCCCTCTCACACACACACACACAAAAGAAAATAAAAAGAATTTAACAGAAGGAATAAAAAACAGTAAGTCCAGGGAAAGTAGGAGGAAAGAAATCCTTACCGCAAGAGCAAAAGTGGGAAAATAAAAAAACAAAGACAAAATAGAGAAAATCAACAAAACCAAAAATTGAAAAAACTGATTGATTACATAAACCTTTAGAAAGATTGATAAAAATTTAGGTCTCTAAATTCAAGAAAGAAGACACTTAGATTATTGAAGTAATTCAAGTCTCTAAAGGCTGAGAAACTTGGAAGCAGCTAGAAATCAACACATGAAATAACCAAAATGGAGACAAGAAACTTCTGTAGATTAAAGTAAAAACTGGGTTGTAATACCAAAAATACCTGATTTTGAGAATACAGAGGAAAAGGAAAGGAAAGGCCTTCTGAAAAATGTCTTTTTGGTTAACTTTACATGCATTTTTCATGGGTCAATTGATCAACACTAAATATTAAGTTTGTTAATCATTTGTTTATTTGTGTATTCATTCACTGTGTATGATAGATCTATGTGCCAATTTGGGTATTATAAATATACATAAATCTCTCATATATCATACTTCAAGTTATAATAATGTCACTCGTTCTGTGAACCCTTTGATATATCATTCCATTCAATAAACTGTTTATCCTTTGATTCTTAAAAAAAAAAGTTAAAAATTGATCAAAATAAAAGAAACAAGAAACTAAAAACTAGGAAGAATAATGGAGATACAGTAACAAATATTATAGAGATTGGAAATATAATGAATTTTCCAAGATCAAATTTATGTAAATTACATGTGAAAACTTACACAAGCTACAAAAAACTTCATACATATATTATTTACTAAATATGACTAAAAAGGAAATAGAAAGCTTTCATAATTACTTCACTACTAAATAATTGGAATCAGTGGATAAAAATTGTTCCCAACACTAAGAGCATCTTCCTTAGATGGTTTTTAAGTCATTTTTTCCCCCAACTTTCAAGGAACCCATCATTTCAAACATATTCAAGCTTTTCCTAAGAATGGAGAAAAAAGGAATTTTCTGAAGTGTGTTCCATAAGGCCAGAATAACCTCTTAACTGAATGAGGGCAGTAGAAATAATAACTACAGGTAAATCTTACTCAGAAGCATAGGTACCAAATCCTAAATTAAGTGTTAACCAACCAAACCAGCTAAATATAGAAAAAAAGACAAACAGACAAAAAAAATAGGGCCAATCTGGATTTATTTCAGGAATGTATGAGTATTTTAACAGTAGATAATTTATCAGTGTAACTTAACATTCAGCAGATAAAAGGAAAAGGTCCAAATAATCACCTTAATAGATGCAGAAAAGGCATTTGATATATACCATCTATTCTTGGGTATTATTCTCAGAAATCTAGTAATATGAGATAACCTCTTTAACATAATTCAGATCAAGCAAATAGCCTTCTTAGTGAGGAAATATTACACTACTTCTCCCAAAACAAGAACTACATAAAAATGTCCATTATCATAGTTTCTACTAAATATTAGAGGATCTCGCCATTTCAATGGGATAAAAATAAAATAAAAGCATATATGTTGTTAAAAAAAACCCACATTATTCTAGATGATATGACTCTACATAAAAATTTTTCCCGAATGTACATTGAGATTTAAAAAGATTATAGTACGGTGTCTCGCTCTGCAAATTTAAATGCATTTCTATACATCAGCAGCAAAAGAGAACACATTTTAAAGAAGTTAAATTTACAGTAGCAACTTAATCTGTGAAGTATTTGAGAATAAATCTAAAATAGTTTTCAACATGTACAAAACAATAATAAAACTTTATAGAAAGACATTAAAAACACTCAAATACAGTCCACATTTGTAAATAAGAAAAGCTTATCATAGAAAGATCAGTTTTACCCCAAATGATGTGCAGCTCTAATGTCTAATAAAAATTCTAGCAGATCTTTTTGTGGAAATTGAAAAACTGATTTTAAACTTGATGAGGAAATGAAAAATAGGGAGCCATGAATAACCAGGATACTTTTGATACAAAATAAGTTGAAGTTACATGCCTTGGCAGATACTTTAGAGTTACTCTAAAGTATAGTGCATAACATTGCTGCACAATGAGACAGCAAGACCAATGTATAATAACAGAATGTTCAGAAACAGACTTGCACATGTGCGGACCTTGAACCTATGGCAGAAGTGGCACTGCAGATCATTAAAAATGTATGGGCTATTCACTAGGTAATAGGTACTGGGTAATGTATATGGTAGAAAAAAAAAAGAAACTAGATTCCCACCTCATATCATTCACAAATTTAAATCCAAGTGTTCTAAGGACAAAATGTGATGGAAAGAACTTTAAAATTTTTGGAAGGAAAAGAGAGAATAATCTCCTTTCTCCTTGCAAGGAAAAGATTTCACAAATGAAATGCATGTTCTTACCTTAAAAGAAAAATTGATAATTTTCATTATAGTCATTTTAAGAATACTCTCTCAAAAAACTTTAGATTGTCAAAAGACAAGACAAACTGGGAGAAGATATTTGCCATGCATACAATTAGTAAAGGAGTAGTATCCAAAATACATAAAGAAATCCTGTAAAACTATCAGAAAAAGAACAGCCAATTGAAAACCCTATGTAAGATCTGTATGTCAACCTAGGTAAGAAAATATGCTCAACTTCATTAGTAATAGGGAAACTGCAATTCAACAAGAATACTTAAGTATCAAAATATATATACCCCCAACACTGGAGTACCCAGATTCATAAAACAGGTTTTTAGAGACCTCTGAAGAGACTTAAATAATCACCTAATAGTGGGAGATTTCAGTATTAGACTGATCATTGAGGCAGAATACTTGCAAAGATATTTGAGACGTAAAATCAGCACTTGACGAAATGGACCTAACAGATATCTACAGAGCATCCACTGAACAACATACATTATTCTCAGCTGTACATAGCACATACTCTAAAATCAACCAGAAGTTCAGCCATAAAGCAATTCTTAACAAATTACAATATCAGAAAAGAAAACTCAGTCATATATCCCTGATGAGCATAGATGCAAAATTCCACAACAAAACATTAGCAAAGCAAACAAGTACCACATCAAATAGCTAATCCACCAGGATCCATTAGGCTTTATTCATGGGATGCAAGGTTGGTTCAACATACACAAATCATTGTGATTCAGTAAACAAAACTAAAAACAAAAACCACATGATCATCTCAGTAGCTGCAGAAAAGGCTTTCAGTAAAATTCAACATCACTTCAAGTTAAAAACACTCAACAAACAAGGCATTGAAGGAACATACCTGAAAATAAGAAGTGTCATCTATGACAAAACCACAGTCAACACCATAGTGAATGGGCAAAAGCTGGACGCATTTCCCTTGACAACTGGAACAAGACAAGGATGCCTACTCTAACCATGCCTATCCAAAATAGTACTAGAAGTAGTAGCTAGAGTAATCAGGCAAGAGAAAGAAATAAAAGGCATTCAAATAAAAAGAGAGGAAGAAAAACTATCTTCACAGATATGATTTTATAGCCAGAAAACCCCATAATCTTTGCCCAAAAGCTCCTAGATCTGATAAAAAATTTCAACAAGTTTCAGTATACAAAATCAATGTGCAAAAATTGGTAGCATTTCTATACATGAACATTGTCCAAGATGAGAGTCAAATCAAGAATAAATTCCATTCACAATAGCCACTAAAAGAATAAAATACCTAAGAATACATCTAACCAGGGAGGTGAAAGATCTCTACAATGATAAATATAAAACGCTGCTCAAAAAAATCACAGACAACACATACAAATGGAAAAACTATTCATGTACATGGATAGAAAGAATTCTTATTATTAAAATTGCCATACTACCCAAAGCAATCTACATATTCAATGCTATTCCTATCTACTTATGACATTTTTTACAGAATTAGAAAAAACCTTTCTAAAATTAATATGGAACCAAAAAAGAGACCAAATAGCCATAGCTATTCTAATCCTAAGAAAAAAGAACAAAGCTGGAGGCATCACATTACCTGACTTCAAACTATACTACAAGGCTACAATAACCAAAACAGCATTGTACAGAAACAGATCCCTAGACTAATGCAACAGGTTAGAGAACCCAGAAATAAAGCCTCACGCCTATGGCCATCTGATCTTCTACAAAGTCAACAAAAACAAGCGATGGGGAAAGGACTTGCTATTCAATCAATGATGCAGAAATAACTGGTTAGTCATATGCAGAAGAGTGAAACTGGCCCTCTTCTGTATTAGTCTCTTCTCAGGCTGCTAATAAACACATACTTGAGACTGGGTAATTTATAAAGGAAAGAGGTTTAATGGACTCACAGTCCCACGTGGCTGGTGAGGCCTCACAATAATGGTGGAAGGCGAATGAGGAGCAAAGTTATGTCTTACATGGCAGCAGTCAAGAGCAAGTTTGTGCATAGGAACTCCGATTTATAAAACCATCAGATCTCTTGAGACTTATTCAGTACCATGAGAACAGTATGGGGAAACTGTCCCCATGATTAAATTATCTCCATCTGGCCCCATCTTTGACACATGGGGATTATTACATGTTAAGGTGAGATTTTGGTGGGCACACAGCCAAACCATATCTTTTCACCCCTGGCCATTCCCAAATCTCATATCCTCACATATCAAAACTAATCATGCCTTCCCTACAGTCCCCCAAATCTTAACTCATTTTACCATTAACTCAAAGGATAACAATCACAGTCCAAAGTCTCAGCTGAGACAAAGCAAGTCCCTTCCACCTGTGAGCGTGAAAAATCAAAAGCAAATTAGTGACCACACTTGGTGGTCACACCTGTAATCCCAGCATTTTGGAAGGCCAAGGCGGGCAGATTACCTGAGGTCAGGAGATCAAGCCCAGCCTGGCCAACATGGTATAACCCCATCTGTACTAAAAATACAAAAAAAAAATTAGCCAGGCATCGTGGTGGGCACCTGTAATCCCAGCTACTCAGGAGGCTGAGGCAGGAGAATCACTTGAACCCAGGAGGCAGAGGTTGCAGTGAGCTGAGACCACGCCATTGCACTCCAGTTTGGGCAACAAGAATGAAACTCCGTCTCAAAAAAAAAAAAAGCAAGTTAGTTACTTCCTAGATACAATGGGAGTACAGGTGTTGGGTAAATACACCTGTTCCAAATGGGAGAAATTGGACAAAATGAAGAGGCTACAAGCCAATGCAAGTCCAAAATCGAATGAGGCAGTAATTAAAGCTCCCAAAGAATCTCCTTTGACTCCATGTCTCATATCCAGGTTATACCAATGCAAGAGGTGGGCTCCCATGGCCTTCGGCAGCCCTACCCCTGTGGCTTTGCAGGGTACAGCCCCCTCCTGGCTGCTATCACTGGCTGGCATTGAGTGTGTGTGACTTTTCCAGGTGCATGATGCAAGCTGTCCGTGAATCTGCCATTCGGGTCTGGAGGACAGTGGCCCTCTTCTCACAGCTCCACTAGGCAGTGCCCCAGTGGGGACTCTGTGTGGGGGCTCCAACCCCACATTTCCCTTCCACATTGCCCTAGCAGAGGTTCTTCATGAAGGCTTCATCCCTACAGCACAGCTCTGCCTGGACATCCAGGTGTTTCCATATATCCTCTGAAATATAGGCAGAGGCTCCCAAACCTCTGTGCACCTGCAGGCTCAACACTATGTGAAAGCTTCCAAGGTTTGGGGCTTGCACCCCCACAAAGCCACAACCCAAGTTTGTACATTGGTTCCTTTTAGCCATGGCTGGAGTGGCTGGGATGCAGGGCACCAACTCCCTAGGCTGCGCACAGCAGAAGGGCCCTGGGCCCAGCCATGAAAATGTTCTTTTCTCCTAGGCCTCTGGGCCTGTGATGAGACGGACTGCCAGGAAGTTCTCTGACATGGCCTGTAGACATTTTCCCCATTGTCTTGGTGATTAACATTGGGCTGTTCATTACTTATGCAAATTTCTGCAGGAGGCTTGACTTTCTTCCCAGAAAATTGTTTTTTCTTTTCTATTGCATTGTCAGGCTGCAAATTTTCCAAACTGTTATGCTCTGCTTCCTCTTGAACACTTTACTGCTTAGAAATTTCTTCTACCGGATACTCTAAATCATCTCTCTCAAGTTCAGAGCTCCACAGATCTCTAGGGCAGGGGCAAAATGCCTCCAGTTTCTTTGTATAGCAAGAGTGACTTTTACGCCAGTTTCCAAGAAGTTCCTCATCTCCATCTAAGACCACTTCAGCCTGGACTTTATGGTCCATATCACCATACATTTTGATCAAAGCCATTCAACAAACCTCTAGGAAGTTCCAAACTTTCTCAGATCTTCCTGTCTTCTGAGCCCTCAAACTTTCCAACCTCTGCCTGTTACCCAGTTCCAAAGTTGCTTCCACATTTTCGAGTATCTTTACACCATCACCCCACTACCCCATACCAATTTACTGTATTAGTCTGTTCACATGCTGCTAATAAAGACATAGCCAAGACTGGGTAACTTATGAAGGAAACTTATTAACTCACAGTTCCATATAGCTGGGGAGGCCTCACAATCATGGTGGAAGGCAAAGGAGAACCAAATGTATGTCTTACACAGCAGCAGGCAAGAAAAAGCATGTGCAGGGGAACTCCCATTTATGTAACCATCAAATCTCATGAGACTAATTTACTACCACAAGAACAGTATGGGGGAAACCACCCCCATAATTCAATTATCTCCACCTGGCCCTGTCATTAGCATGTGGGGACTATTACCATTCAAGGTGAGACTTGGGTAGGGACACAGCCAAACCATGTCACCTTCTTTATACCATATACAAAAATAAACTCAAAATGAATTAAATACTTAAATATAAAACCATATTTAAAACTATAACATTCCTGGAAGAAAACCTAGGAAATACCATTCTGGACATCCACCCTGGCAAAGATTTTATGAGGAAGCCTCCAATAGCAATTGCAACAAAAACATTGTCAAGTGGAACATAATTAAACTAAAGAGCTCCTGCCAAGCAAAAGAAATTATCAACAGAGTAACTAGACAACCTACAGAATGGGAGAATGTATTTGCAAACTGTGCATCCAACAAAGGTCTAATGTCTAGAATCTATAAGGAACTTACACAAATTAACAGGCAAAAAGCAACCTCATTAAAAAATGAGCAAAGGACATGAACAGATACTTCTTAAAAGAAGACATACACATGGCCAAAATTATATAAAATAAGTCAACATCACTAATCTTTGGGAGAAATGCAAATCAAAGCCACAATGCGATACCATCTCACACCAGTCAGAATGGTTATTATTAAAAAGACAAAAAATAACAGATACTGAAGAGGTTGCAGAGAAAAAGAAACACTTATGCACTGTTGGTGCAATTAAATTAGTTACAACTGTGGAAAGCAGCGTGGCCATTCCTCAAAGAGCTAAAAACAACTACCATTTGACCCAACAATCCCATTATTGGGTATATACCCAAAGGAATATAAATAATTTTATTATAAAGATGCATGCTTATGTTCACTGCAGAACCATTCACAATAGCAAAGTCTTAGAATCAATCTAAATGACCATTAATGGTAGAGTCAGTAAAAAATTATCATACACATACACCATGCAGTACCATGCAGCCATAAAAAAGAATAAGATCATGTCCTTTCCAGGAACATGGTTGCAACTGGAGGCCATCATCCTTCGCAAACTAATGCAGGAAAACAAAATATTGCATGTTCTCACCTATAAGTGGGAGCTAAATGATGAGAACACATGGACACGTAGAGGAATAACAGACACTGGGGCCTACTGGAGGGTGGAGAGTGGGAGGAGGAAGAGGGCCAGGAAAAGTGACTAATGGGTACTAGGCTTCATACTTCAGTGATTAAATAATCTGTACAACGAACCCCATGACACAGGTTTACCTGTGTAACAGAACTCACATGTATCCTTAAACTTAAAGTAAAATTAAAAAAAAAAATAAGAAAATGTGGTACATATACACCATGGAATATGATGCAGCCATAAAAAATAACAAAACCATGTCCTTTGCAGCAACAGGGATGGAACTCAAGGGCATTATCCTAAGCCAATTAATACAGGAGGAGAAAACCAAATGCTGCACGTTCTCACTTATAAGTGGTAGTTAAATGTTGAGTATGCATGACACAAGGAAGGGAACAATAGACACTGGGGCCTACTCGAGGGTTGAGGGTGGGGAGGGTGCTATCTATGGGGTACTATGCTTATTACCTGGGTGATAAAATAATCTATATCCCAAATCCCTGCAACACACAATTTAACTATGTAAGAAACCTGCACATGTATTTCCTGAACCTAAAATAAAAGTTGGAAAGAAAAAAAATATATGAATAGTGTATATTAGTGAAATGAATGAACAGTTGCTATTGCCCCAAAATGGTAAGCTTTAGAAATATAATTTAGTCCCAGAAGACTACATATAAAAATATTTGTAGAAACCTCAAAAACATACGAAACTAAACAATATATTATTTATGGACCTTTAAAGTGATAACTCTTATTTTTATAAGTAAGGAAATGATAAAATTCATGATAGTAAATATCTCTTTGAAAGAGGGAGGAGACTGGATAGGGAAGGAACACAGAAATACAAGTTAAGGAAACTATTAAGTTACTATATTAAGGTACAATATTGCTTATGATATGTCAGAATTTATATCACTTTTGTATGTTTTAAACTAATATTTCACGAAGCTTATATCATGGATCTAGTCTCACTAGATGTTTTACCACTATAGCTACATGGTCAAATTGATATGGAAAATGTAGAATATATTTTTATTTCTAGAGTTTCACAGATCACATGGGCATATTAAATGCTCGGAGAAAGCCTAAACTAAGCAACCTACATATTTTATTTAACTGGGTGTTTTCCAAATACATTTTCTCTCAGTGGTGACGAGGAGAGTGTTCTCCCTTTAAGAGAGAGAACGGGCTACAAGGAGGGTCTCCAGCTACCACAGCTTCAAGGATTCACCTGAAGGTTCACCTGAAAGCCCTCATTCTGCCTGAGATCTGGGTACTAGAACCAGACCTTTCTTGCTGAATACAGAATTGCTCAAAAGAGCAGTCTCCTCTTGGGACTCCTAAACGCCTGGCCAAGACTTTCTCAGGCTTGCAGTGCCATCAGAGTCATTTTCTACCCAATCCTCCTTCTTTAACTCTCTTCTCACAGGCATCGGGCCTGTATTATGGTCTGAAAGAGCTTTCTTGCCTCCTTGCGATTCCTCACCCCTTTGACTTGCACAGGTGTTTCTTTCCATTAATACCTTCTCTTTCAACATCATTTTAGAGTCTGCTCCCAAGAAAACCCAAACTTACACAAGCCATGATTTTTTTTTCCATAACAACACATAATTCTTGGTAATAGTGTTCCAAGGAAACCCTATGGGAAATGATTTAAGCCAAACGTTTTCTGAGTTTCCAAACTTGATTGCTGGCAAGTGAGGAAATTATAGAAACATAAATGTGGGTTTTAGTTCATCCATACTTTTATAGTAGGAAAATATTTTTAAATTTTGCATGTATCTTTTTTTCCTTTGAATCCTTTATTCCTTTCCTTCAGAATGAGGGTTATGGAAAATTAATTCCCAGTGGCAGAGTGAGTCCCTTAAATTTCTTTCACCAAATAATCTTACCATTCCGATGTGTGTTGTTGTTTATTTCACTGAAGTATGAATTCGAAGCAAGTACTCTAAGGAAGAAAAAATATAACAGTAAATATATTTTGTTCTTTTTTAAATATCACATAGTTTTATTTCTTATCTGTTCTTAATTGGTTTTTATAAGGACCTCAGCCATGAGCCTAGAGATAGAAAAGATAGATGTTTCTTTTCCCCTATAGCATATTCAAAAGTTTAAATGAAGTTTATTCAGAGTCCTTAGTTTTACCAATTATTTTTTCCTTTCTCGGATGTACAAATCTTTAATACACTAAATGCAGCTTCTATAATTTTAAACAAATCCATTCTTCAAACCAAACCAAAGACAGAATAACTTTTATAAAACAGGAGACACTTTAGAGGTATAGTTAGTAGGTACTTGTAATTTTCATGTGTTTGCAGACTCTGCAATGTTGGTGTCAATATATTTTTAATTTCTTCCTGTTTGATAAGTGTACACCATACAGATGCTGCTGTGGATGCAGTATTGGCCCCAGTCAGTCTTTCTACCGTGAGAATCTCCTCTAGGCACTGTGGCCCTCCCTGGGCTTACTAAGCCAGACAAACTTCCACAGTGAATGTGATGTTTGCTGAACAACATGGAAATTGGATATAAAACCTTTATTTCTTTTTTAAATTAATTTTTAAATATCATATAGTTTTATTTCTAAATGAAATTAAAGAATGAATAACATTCATATTCAAACTGATGAAAAAATTGGCACAGTAGGTATATTACATTGGGCATTGCTAAATATTCTATGCCTCATGAATAACTTATACCCAGAAACATTTTTGACACCCTCATTCGTTGTAAATTTCAAAGAATATTTAAAGTGATTTAATGAATATGGCAACTATGGAAGAAAATAGATTCAACAAACTAATAAAATGAAAGTTTCTGATTTTAAATTAAATACCTAGAAGTGATTTTAGGGGACTAAAATCACTAATAATTTTTCCAAGGTGAGCAACTAAAATTTCAAAAAATATAAAATATCTTAAAGTATCATGTATTCACACAATGGTCTTCTTAGATGACAGATACCTCTGCTAGGTACTATAGATTTTTATTGGAATAAGCCTCAAATCCTGGAACCTGAAAAAATACCCTACATTGGAATTCATTTTCAAGTACTTATGAGTAGAATGTATTTAGCTTCAAAACTATAATTTGATTTTCATTCAAAATAGTTAAATAATTCTTTTGGATGGGCATTTGCAAATCAAGAAGACTAAATTCATTACTTTAATGAGATAAACTTTAAATGAACCACTTTTTATAAAGCATTCATACTGGGTAATTTTTGTAATGCATTTGTCTTAATGCTTTCAAAATGTCCTTTCTCAGAACTCTTGTAAGGGAGGCTGAGTTAACAACCTATTATTATGTACTCCTTACTGAGCTGTTAATAGCTTTACAGTCTCTCAAAGAATACACCTGCTGCTCATAAAAACATTTATGTTGCTACAGAATTTGGCTGTGTTTTAATATCATGTATTTGCAGTGACCTTGTAGAATCCGTACTGATTCCATATTTTTTAGGGAAAAAACAATAATAAAGAACATTGTCCATTTATTTTAGCATATTAATGGAAAATTATAAAATAATTTGATTAATGTATGAGTTCTAATATTTGAAAAGTTGGTTTTCAATAATGCTTTTAAATTTCTTGGTAATTTTTTACACTATTTGAGATTGTTTCTATTTTCATTTTTGAAAGTTTGTTATCTCAATTTATATATGTTGAAAAAGGTTTATTTTCACATATGTGTATATTTTAATTAGAAACTGATGGCTTAAATTCTATTAGAAATATCAACATTTCCACAGAATAATTGAAAAAAGTAAAAATTGAAATTAATGTAGACCTTTCAAAAACTTTAAGTAAAAAAAAATAAGTCTATAATGAGAAAATGTAAAATTTTAGTTAAGGCAGTATTCTAAAGTTTTTCATGGTTGAATACAGTATAAATTAATTGTTTTTGGCTAAGTTTCAGTTGGCAAAGGCGAATTGTTCCCCAAACCTGTGTTTGATCCTTCCATTTCACACAAGGACATTTAAAGAAGGCAATCAATGCAATAATTATTTCCATATGCCCCTTGATTCTTGTGATTTTATGGATAAACCACAGCAGGTGGATGAAATCTTTCCATCCTATCTAATTTAGCAATGCCTGAATATATGTAGCTATTACAACTCCTGTTATCCACAACTCCTTGGTAATTTTCCTCCTATTTGTTGAATTATGCATCATAGCATTTTTCTTTCTCATGTTTAACAAGTTTATACTTTTAAAAGACCACCAGATAGTTCTTTTTGTATTTTAAAAAGACCACCAGATGGACTTAATTCAATTGTTGGTTAGCACAGGAATGAATGGTTTTATTGCTGTCCACCTTCAACATGGCAAACAGATAGAGGTACCTGCCAGATATATAGTCCTTTTAAGCTCCTAAAACATGCAATAATCAATGATTATTCCAAATCACTATTTTTTACTCTTAAATGTCAAAATGGTTTCATTGTACCTATGAGGGCTACATTAACAACTAATCAACTGGTCTTATCTACAGAAACAGGCAACTGACTTAAGACTCAAGTTACTAGCTGTATAAAGATACCTCAAGACATTGATGTTATTCCCACATAGAGATCTCAACTGCCCACTTAATTACATAAAGTGCCAGACCCCTGGGAATTTTGCTGACTTATCCTACTAATTTTCTTGACATGGAATTAAAAGGTGCTGTTGTTCTGGAAGATGAATTTACTAAATAACAAATGCAGTTCCATCCACTAACTCAAGGTATAGTTTATTATTAAAATATTACTTCTTACTCAAAGTGACAAATGTTTCCAGCAACAACACAAATATCTATTTAATTACATTCACAACAGCATTGATAATCATTCTAACATTTAATGAGGATGGCCCAGCTTAGAAATCACTTCACATGCATTAACATTCGACCCATTACAGTATTGTGAGGTGGATAAAACTGAGGTTTTATGTTACTTTTTATCAAAGCATGCTGTGACTCAGTAATAAGATGAAGGGCTTATGTTCACCTGTCTTGTAAGTCACAGAAAGAAGCACTGTTTCTTCAAATTCCAATCCAGTGCTTTTATTAATAAAGTATATTAGTCTGTTCTCATACTGCTATGAAGATACTACCCGAGACTGGGTAATTTATAAAGGAATGAGGTTTAATTGACTCACAGTTCCACATGGCTTGGGAGGCCTCAGGAAACTTACAATCATGGTGTAAGGCAAAGAAGAAGCAAGGACCTTCTTCCCATGGTGGGAAGAGAGAGAAGAGCCAGGAGCGAAGGGGTAAGAGCCCCTTATAAAACCACCGTATGTCGTGAGAACACACTCACTATCACGAGAACAGCACGTGGGAAACCACCCCCATGACCCAATCACCTCCCACTGGGTTTCTTCCTTGACATGTGGGGATTATAGGGATTACAACTTGGAGATGAGATTTGGGTGGGGCCACAGAGCCAAACCACATCATAAAGTCATTCAGTTTGTAATATAGAGGATCCTGTTGGAAGCTATAAAAGAATTAGAAATCTCAGTTTAAAGCACTGCAAATCTCATAGTCTTTTCATCTACAGCATAGATATCCTCCTAAACTCAGTATGGTGGTAAAAACTGAAATGGAAATGCAAATAAGGAAAACTGGTTTGGCCTGTTCTCTACAGTTTGCCTGTTCTCTGTAGTTTGCCTTCATAGATGAGCACAGATATGTAAGTTAATTGTTGTGATAAAAGAAATAACAGTTTCATTCTTCCTAATGAGACTCTTACCTTACATAGTAAAAAGAGAAGTGAATATGTGTCTTGAGGTCATTAGTGTTGTTTGATGAAGACTCAAAATCTCATGAAATACTAATAAATTATAATCTTTTTAAACCTTAATTTTTTGGGACATAGGAAAATCTCATTTTAATTGCAAAAGACTTCATTTACAGCACAGTCAATAATGAACCAACAGGAGAGTTGCTGACTTTGGAACATATAAATATATAAAAATCCCTTGCAATTCAGGTAGTCGAGATAATAAGGGCATACAAGGAAAGCAATCCTCATTTTTCTGAAAAGTTTTACATTTTAAAAGGTGACTAGGCATACTTGGAAGTTCAAAGCAGTGTGATGTACCTTGCAGGGAAAGAAGGAGGAAAAACCCTTTTCCATGTTGTTAGACAAATATATATCAAATATATCCCAATTCAATTTGACAAAGTCAGTTGGATGACCTCCTGGAACCAGGCTAGGGCAGAACACTTAGTAAAAGTGGGCCCTGGGTGGGAATGCGAATCCAGGAGAAGAAGAGCACCAGATCCCCTGCAGTACCAAACACATCCGTTCCACCCTCTAACACAGAAGAGGCACGTCGCCCCATGTCCCTGGACACGGGATACATGAGAACAGTCATCAGATGGTTACTACCCCCATGGCTTGGTGCTTTCTAATGGTGTTAATTCAGGCCATGGAGAAAATCCTTTACCACCAAACACCTTAAATTTTTATGTTAAACTAAGTACTTTGAATTTCAGAGGTTCTTATACTATGATTAGAATTATGATGTATTTCTGTATATAGAATCCATATTATTATTTCTTACATCTGTACTTCTCAATATATTACTAAAACAGAAAATATAAAATCTAACATAGGTAATATGTAAATTACTTAGTGCCATTTAGCTGTATTGCAATACCTCACATTGGAAGCTGCATTGTGTGATAAGTAACAGCATAGAATTTAGAACTAGACTTCCTAGGTTCAAATCCAAGCCCTACCAGTAATTTATTGAGTGATCTTGTCATCTGTAAGACTTAATTCATATAGTAGCTTTGAGAATTTTCTTGGTTTTGAGAGTTCTTCATACCTACAACATAGTAAGCAGTATGAAAGTGTTCACATTAAAAAAAGAAGTTAACTGCAGTATGTCCTGTTTATACTTTCAATTGATTTATTTGGACTAATTTGACATGTCATTTCAGGCTAAAAAGTCATACATCCTTCCAAAGAACCAGAAAATTGTAGTGTTTATTTTGATTAAGTTTTGTGTGTGAAGGCAAAATTACATCAGCCAATCTAGTGACAAAAAAATAGGATCAGTGAACTGTTCCATATTAGAATTGAGGACTGTGAAATGCAGATTAATGTTTAATCTTGTTCCAGGTATCTATTATTGCATAATTTTTAAGCCAAAATGTAGTAGCTTAAAAATTATAATTCATAAATGTTGTATCTCTTGAATCTATTAGTCAGGTATTCAAACAGGACAGACCAGAGGCAGCTCATCTCTGCTTCACAATCTGGACCTAAACTGAGATGGTAAAACAATGGCTGGTGGCTGGAACACCTGCAGAATGGCTAGGCATCATCTCATCATACTCTTTCTCTCTCTCTCACCTCTCTTTCTTGCCCTCCTTCCCACCCTCCCTACCCCTTATCCTTGCCATCTCCGTCTTTCTAAGTCTCCTCCTCCACATGATTATCTTGGGCTTCCACATAGCGTGGCAGTCTCAGACCAGCCACACATCTTAGATTGCCATACAGAGCTCCAAGACAAAAGTTTAAACTGCCAGTTTTCTTTGAGGCTGGGCCAGGAACTGGCAGCTCATCACTTCTACCCTACTTGATTGGTCAAAGCAGTCATAGACTAGATCAGATTCAAGGAAAGGGAGCACAGGTTTGACTTTTCAATGAGAAGAATGTAATAGAATTTACAACCATCTTTATTTTACCATACTGCTTGATTTTAGGCCTTCATAATATTACATTATTTGCTTTGCTTTTCATTTGTAATAATTTAAAAATATGTGTTTTCAGTACTGGATCAAAACAAATTTATTAATTTTGAATATGCATGACGTCCTAAAAACTTGAAGTCTACTTAGTAGTTGTATTTGTATCTGGAAATATTATAGGGTAAAAAATAGTTAATTCATAAAAGCAAATCAAAAGGAGAGAGAAAAAATAAAGAACAAACTTGTGGAAAGAAAACTTCCACAAATGAGTTTTTTCAGTTATTTGAATCTGGACTATGCATTGAGTTGAGCCAATGTATTTACAGCAATCAATATATACAGATGAAATTATCCAACTTTGAAAATGAGATTTCTGCCTGACCAAGGAAATAGCATCCATTACTCGCCCCCAGACCCCTAAATACATACTCCATGAATATTTAACATGGGCAACATGTGTGACCTCTGCAGAACAGGGCTCTTCACTGCCGTGGAGTTATCTTTTATTCTAAATTTAACTTATAGCTTCATCATAGGTATTTTTCTTTCTTTCCAATTTGATTTTAAAACCAGCTTAGGTTTATGAGTAGATAAATTTGTTCACTCTTTGATAACAATGCAGATTAACATAATGTTTCTTTAAAATGACCTTGCTTTGCCTTGAATTACTCTACTCACATTTAAAACTATCTGCAGATATTTTCACATTCAAATGTTTAATTTTAAACACCTTATTAGAACTACAAAAACCTTTTGTGTGTGAAGGTGTGGACTTCAGGAAGCTGTCAGTTATTACAATGTATTTATTAGTATCATCTTACTTATAGTCGCTCAGTGATGAGATATTTAGTTCCCAGTTATAGTATCTTGACAAGCCTATTTTTTATGTTATTTTATTATAAATATTGAGGCATACATTTGATATCTTCTGAGGAAATTCAAAATCAGTGATGAAGTTAGATCATTATTTGAAAATATTGGGTTATTTAGAGCATAATAAGATAATTTTCAAGTCATGACTATATAACTTACTTATAAAGAAGGTTAAAATCTTTATTTTGGGGAGGAGAAACTGGATTTCTTGAATCCTTTGTAGCTTTGTAAATCAATATTAGCAGATATCTGCTTTAGTTTTTGAACAAAACAAATATATCGGCATCAGATCACAAGGCTCACAAACAAATATAAAAAAAAATTAAAGTTTCACCACGGTGACAAAATACATTTAAATGGGAAAAAATTAAAAATAAATAATTAGAAATTGTTTTTTCCCCTGTTCTAAATGAGGGTAAGGAATTCTCATGCTTATATATTTAAATGAATTTCTGCTGCATTTTCAATGCAAGAGGCAGCTCTTATATTACTGTTTTGTAGCTGATTTGGACAAATGTGTGACTTTACATATATTCACAAATGATACTGTTTTTCAGTGAAGACATTCTTGCAAAATAATTTTTCATGTTTTACAGGCAATTTCACTCTAGTGAAAATTTATCCTTCTTAGCTTTCTTATTTACTTTAATTCTGTTGGAAACTCTAGCAACCAAAAGACAGTTTTGGATGCCAGTCAACCAGCATTTGCTCTCTGGTAATTTTGTCTTCAAAGACTTTTTATCTGCTACCTTTTATTACTCTTAATCTATCCTATAATCCAACTAGCACTACTGTAAAAAAAAATCCAATGGACTATAGTTCTTAGATAAATTTTATTGTGTATAATTAAGAGATACAACAAGTATGTTCAACCCGTGGCCCACATGTGGCCTAGGACAGCTTTGAATGCAGCCCAATACAAATTTGTAAACTTTCTTAAACATTATGAGATTTTTTTTTTTTTGCGATTTTTCTTTTTTTAGCTCATCAGCTATCATTAGTGTTGGTGTATTTTTTATGCGGCCCAAGACAATTCTTCTTCACCCAATGTGGCCAGGGAAGCCAAAAGATTGGGCACCCCTGGTATACAACATGATGTTATGGAATACGCATGATTTTAGAAAGTTACTATAGTGAAGCAAATTAAAATATCCATCATCTAGATTTTTCTTTTTGAAACATATATTATTTCCCCCACTTTTGTTGTTTTTCAATCCGCATCCCAAAATTAGATATAATTAATCAAAGGACCATGCACGTGTTGCCTTTCTACTTTTCTGCCACTCCATTCTGCCATGTCGTTATAACGATTTCACTTTGAAAGTGTTCAGTTTGACATTTAGAATAGCATTTATATTTGAATAAATCAACATATGTGTATTAATGTTTCCAAAGATACTTAGCGTGTTATTTTCTCTCAGTGGCATTTGTTGCTAAGTTATGCTAACTTTTATCATCAAAGTTGTTTTTATCTAGCATTTATATGGCTGTTTTAATACTTGACCTAAACTACTGACATCAGCAGGAATTTGTAAACTCTTCTAAAAATGCTTAAACTAAATGTAGTACTCAATTTTTTGGTTGTTATTTTTGTTTTTGTAGAAACGGAGTCTCACTATATTGCCAAGGCTGGTCTCAAACTCCTGGCCTCAAGTGATTCTTCCGACTCTACCTCCCAAGGTGCTGGGATTACAGGTGTGAGCCACCACACCCAGCCTCAAATTTTCTTATAATGAATATATTTTTTCCTCTTCATTTTCCCCCTTTCAAGTCATTTTATCTATCCTCAGTACTCCAATAAATATGTATTCTTTAAATGTTTTGCTCTCTGCTATTTATATTTCTGAGTTTTTGCTATCTGTATATTGTTATTACCAAATTTGTACATGATTTTAAAATTCTGGTAGATGATCTAAAACTTTAAGAATGAATGACAAATTTAAAGTTGTTGTTTGACGATGATATACTTTTAACAAATACTATTAAGAAATGTTGGAATGAAGGCACTTTCTTCAGGGCCAAGTATCAAACTTTAAACTCTTAATTTTTAGTTGAACATCATTGTAAATATTTATAGAGTAGTAAAGCATAGAAGAAAAATCTGTATCTCATCTATCTACAGGTAGGCTACATGAAGACAGATGGGAAAGTTAAAACTGAATAAATATCAAGAATATGTATTAAAAGATATTTCAGCACAAATCTTAGTTTCTGTATAGCATAATGTCTTGTAAAATATTTTTGGCAAGTAAAATCTTGGACATTCTCCACAATGTTCTTAAGAAAAGCACGCTATACTGACATAATATTATTACATTTAGGTTGTAGAAGCACTATATGCTAGCAAAAGCAATTTTTCTCCTCTCCCATTTGAATTGTCATTAATTTATGCCAACAAATTTTAAATTGCTCTGATAATTAAGAATCTAAAAGCTAAACTTATGGAGCAATTAATTCATTTTTTAATTCAGTCAATTGGACAATATATCATGACAGCCTACAATATGCTAGGCATACTGTATTAAGCAGTTGGAATATAAAGGTTAAAAAGTAAGTAAACACAACATTTTTAAAGACTTGTCACAGCATCTGCAAGATGACCTTAAGGCACAAGCCTATCATTGCCCTGGAATAAATGCACCACCTAGTGATAGTTACTCTTAAAAGAAAGAAACAATGCTACATTACACACCTGCTGGATCCTGTAAAACAGTTTTACATATTATTTTGGTTTATCTTACAACAAGCTTGACCCTTTGATATAGGTATAACCTTTCCAATTTTCATAGATGAACTGACTACAACTAGGACTCTATTGGTCTCATTCTAGCACCAGTATTTTCAAAATATCACACTTTAATAATTAGGCCATTTTCTCTAATAGTAAATATCACCACTATTTCAAGTAGTTCGTTATCTATATATGTTATCTATTTTATTAAAATCAATTATGAATGTTTAATTCCAGATCAATATTCCTCTATCATCGGTGTACTTCTGTGCCTTCTCCTACTACTGTTCAATATTTAATGTTCAGAAATGCATTAAATATTCATTTTAGGTGAAACAAGGTACACATTGGTAGAAATATATGAAAATAGTCATGAATGCATTTCAAAGTGATTTGGGGTTATCTGTAATTTTGTATTACTGGGAATAATCAAGAGCTGATTGTAGTAAATTATAGTAGTAGAATACTTAATGATACGTCTCCAGAAATGCATTCAAAAACTAGTTGTGTACATGGAATAACTACTTCTACATTTTTCTTACTTATACATATTTTGCAATTTTGCCACAACAGTGGCTAATTTTTACCTAAGAAAAACATTTTAGAGCACCCTACCTACTAGCTTAAACCACCAAGGAACTTCTTAACCCTTTCTACTCACCCTCCATCATTAGAAATTTCTTCTTGTGCATTTTAATGAATGCGAGAAAAGAAAACAACTCTCTTAGTTGCCAACAACAGAACCCAGCTGCCACTACTATTTAATGTTGTCACAATGCAGAATCCAAGGCAGAGTGGAACTTCCCAGCCTCAGAAAGGCAGAAACCAGGAAAGCTAAGATTATTCAACTTTAGTGACGTTTCTTCGTCATGAGTTCAGTGAAGTTTCTCATCATGGGTTCAATTACTTAGGAAAAGAATTCTATAGTTATTCTAGCTTGTTCTTGTTTCTGGGACAATCGGCCAGCCCCATCTTACGTTACTGGTAGATTATAGTTAGATCTGGTTATAGAAGAATCAGTGTGAGCTGAAAGCTATCCTAATGTGTGTCTCTATGTCAAAGCAGCAATTTTAGTAGTTCAGTTCCCAATGATATGTGACCAGAGCTGCAGTAGGTACACCTTATGTTAAATGGTTTAGCGATTCCTTTGTGGATATCAATCAATTGACATTACTAAATACTGACTATGCATCCAGCACTCCTTTGTTTCATTTTGTTTTGTTTTGTTTTTTGAGGGAAACGTACACTACATTTTTCAGGAAATTGCAGCCCACTTAAGGATATATATGGATGCACATTCAGTAAGTAGAGGAGGGTACCAAATGGTATAAAATTAAGTGCTAAATGCTGGTTAGAATCAAATAATTTAAAGATTATTTTATTTAAGATGTCTAATTTCCTTACTGTGTAATACCTTTAAAATATTCAAGTGCCAGTCTTTTACTTCCTTGGACAATTTTAATCTGTTAGAAATATAAGGCAAAATTGAGAAATATATAGTCATACTAGAAGATTATAAAACATCTTACAGGCACTCTCTAATGAAGAATTTTCTAAAGAGTTTGGTTTACTCTATTGATATAGCATATTGCTCCTAAAATTCCAAAATTTTACTAGTTATTTTTAAACACTTAAAAGCATTCATACATATTGATCTTATATCAGGACAAAAAAATTTCAACAAATTTCCTGTAGCAGAAATAATTATTTGCAAACCATTAACAAAATCAGAGAAATAAAAAAAAGTCACATCTCCAATCTATTTATTTAAAAAATTTAATGTTATATTAAATAATATATTAAAGCATAATAGACAAATTATGAACTATTTAAAATGAAAGACATTAAGATCCTCACATATCTAAAACTAAGAAATGTGACCAATGCAGGAAAATAAAATAATTAGAAGGAATGAGCAAGTGTAAAACCAAAAATTAATGAAATAGAATCACTAATATTTCATTTGAAAATCAAAAGCCAGTGTTTTTAAAAGATTGATCAAATAAACAAGCTTGCCTAAAAATAATAGGAAATGTTATTTACGTATGGAAGAGATTTTTAATAAGATAAGACTAGACGTAAATATATATCAATAAATATAAAAGAAATATAATAATTTTCTGGTAATTATCAAAACTGAATAAGAAGATCTGAATATAGCATAAAATAATTTTAAATGATAGTCAAGTGTCTACTACCAACATGATCCATTTCAATTAAGTTTTCAAAGAACAGATAATTCCCATGTTGTGTCAGTTATTCTAGAACATTAATAAATGGAAAGTTTCACAATCCATTCTCTAAATATAGTATAACCCAAATATTGTGAGATTGAAAAAAGAAAACTGTAAGCTGAGATAACTTGTAAGTATATGCTTAAAAATTTTAGCCTGAAATATTATCATATTGAATTCAAAATTACAATAAAAATTCTAATATATTATGAACAAGTGCTAACAGGAAGCATTTATCATAGGAATGCAAAGATAGTTCTGCGTAAGTATATACTTTATTGAGGAGAAAAACATAAAATTCACTTTGCAACAGATAAATTGTTTTATAACATCCATAATTCATTTCACATTTTAAAAACAAAACACAGACAAACAAAACTACAATGGAAGAAGAAAAAGTCCTTAAGTAGACATCTGCCAAAAATGTAAGTCAGACATAATTATATTTAACCATAACACAATTAGAAGCTGTTTGATTAAAGAAGAAAAGCTTCTGCTTTTATTGTTACTTTGCAATATTATGCTAAAGCATTGCAATAAGACAAAAAAGTACATAAGAAATTTTTTTGGTTTGCACAGTAAAATATTATAGATGAAGTTATATAGGTCTTACATACTTTTTATGATATATTTAGGTATTATAAGGTTTCTGTTACTATAGTGACTAAAATATTTAAAATGTATTGTAACTGGTCATTGCTAGTATACAGGAAAACCACTGATAATTGTATGTTGACTATGTAACTGACTTCTCTTGATTAGTTCTAAAATTTTTTTAAGTTAATTCTCTTGGAGTTTCTAAGTAAACATTTCTAACTAGTAGAGAGAAAATGATGATTTATTTCATTCAACATTTAGGAGAGACATTTTCTACATATATTAAAAAACTGTTATTTTTAAGTTTTGTAAGATAATTAAGTTATGCTTTACAAAGAACATTTTACAAAGAACATATACTTTATGATTTGGCTAGAGTAGAATAAGATTTTCTCCAACTAGCTTTAAAAAGGGAGTAGATTAAAACTTCAGATGAATCAAGGCAACTTAGAAACAAGAATAGAAATGGATGACTTTTTATTACTATAAGCTCTTTTATCATTATTTCTATCTTACAGAAGTGGTATAACTCAGTTCCTGGGTTCACACATAACTCATTCTGGTACTCTATTTTGTAAATTTTGAACTGGAGTGCACTCAGAGTTGATAACTATTCAGGAATTGATTTATTCTAATTAAATGCTAAAAGAGACTGAAGAGGGCTGGGCATGGTGGTTCACGCTGTAATCACAGCACTTTGGGAGGCCAAGGCGGGTGGATCACTTGAGGCCAGGAGTTCAAGACCAGCCTGGCCAACATGGTGAAACCCCGTTTCTACTAAAAATACAAAAATTAGCCAAGTGTGGTGGCACGTGCCTGTAGTCACAGCTACTCGGGAGGCTGAGGCAGAAGAATCACTTGAACCCCAGAGGTTCAGATCGCACCACTGCACTCCAGCCTGGGTGACAGAATGAGACTCTGCCTCAAAAAGAGAGAAAGAGAGAGACTGAAGAACAAACCAGAATATTCACGTATTAAATATACAGAAGTCTGCCCTTTCCAAGGACAAATATATTTATGTTCGCCCCTACAGAGCTTGGGAATCCACATTAGTAATCAGAAGATTGCAACATCAAAGTAGAGATATGAAAAATATTAAGGACTCTTTCAGCCAGAATATGATGACTATGTGTACCCAGTTGGAACTCACTTTTAAAAGGGCCAGCAAAGTAAAGTCCATGGGGTTCAGTGCCTATTTCCTTTGGAAAGTAATTGTTAAATGCTGACCAGATCTAGTATTCAAACTTTTCTTTTCCCAGAGCCATGTGAAATATCTTCCCTTCATTCAAGTAAAAGACTTTCAGCTTTGCTAATGCTATAGTTTAGGCAATAAGATTTTTTGATAGCCTTTCTAACTTTAGGTTTCTAGGCCCTGCAATTCCTGATTTATCCAGGCAAACTATCTTTCTGCAGATAATAAATCATGTTTTAAACGTGGTTTTAATTTGTTTATTTTGAGAGGATTATCCTGGAAACATCTCCACAGTTTGATGAATGTGAGTGTGTATATTTGTGAGTGTGACAGAGAGGCAGGGTGAGGAAGTCAAACAGAAATGGAGAGAGAGAAAGGATGTAAATGACTTAGATGACTTCTAGCAGAACCATTAATATCCATTTTTTATATTATTTTGTTTCTCAAACAATCTGTAGCTTCAGTCCACTAGCCAGTAGAACAAGAGCTTTACCACTGTCTTAATTAAGACAAAAAAAAAAAAAAGATTTGGATAGTAGAGTACTGCATATTAATAGCACTTGCACCTATTCCTGATATTTTCAAATGGGTATGACTTAAAGCCAAGAAGTTATCTTTATACATCAAAACTTCTAAAAGAATCTCCTGGACTTTATTAAACAAATTCTATTCCCAGGCTTGAACGAGAATACTGTATATTCCATGCAAGACTGGGTGACTTATTTGCCTCCTATACTATGTAATATCTGCCTATATGACATAAAATCAATAGAAAATAAAAATAAAGGCAGCCTGCATGGATTTGTTAACCTTAATAGAAAGTAATTTTACCTTTGAAACGTGTATTTAAACATTTGGTGTTGAGAATTTTTTCTTCCAATTGAGGAACTAGTTGTTCATATAAACATAGTCTAATGATTAGCCAACAAATCATTACTATGTGGTCCATAAGCTGTGTTAGTTACTTCTAGTGTATAGATAGTTAAGAACATAAAGTGTGGAAAAAACTACTTTGGCTCAGTCTAATCCATAGGCATATATACTCTGGACATATTTGCTTAAATGGGGTGTAGTGGAAAAAGCACAATTTGGATGGAAGCCACTGACAAGTTGTGTGACTTACTTTGCTAATTTATTTCTCTTTCTGGACTAGTTTTATTATAGATAAATGGAAATAAAAATATTACCAGTTCTTATTTCACAAGACTATTATGAGGATTAGATTTTAAGTGTGTATTAAAACACCTTGTAAATTGTAAAGCGCTACATAAATCGTTGTTATGATTGTTGTTATATCTTTAGATATATATATGTCTAGAGAATAACTTAAAATATAATTCTTATCGTATATTTAATCCAATTAGAATTAAAAATAAAACAAAGAGGTGACACTTTTTAGAAATCCCATTAGGCCCAAAGACTTTAGGAGAAAGCAAACCAGCTAAAAGATGACCACTATGCTGGCCTATTGAATCTATTCCCATAAATGGAAATGGTAAACCCAGCAGAGGGAGATGAGGAGTGATGACAATGATTCATAGCAGAAGGGAAAACACCTGCATTTCTGACATTAAAAAAAAGATTGAATTGAATTGCTAGGTAGAACATTGGTGATTACATAAGCTACACCTAACAAAGTGCTCTAGAACCTTATACATACCATGAGATGTAGAATGAATGAGTCTTCTAGAGGAGTAAATCAAAACCTAAAAGGCAATTTGCCAGGGTACATAATAGAAGCAGAATCAAGATAATGTCCAAGACAGGAGAACTCTAACCTAGAATTCTTTCCATGCTGTCTTCTATTGATACAGGCCCTGTTATCTCTGACTGTAGAAAGATATAGCCATAGGGTCTGAACACCTGAGCCTATTTGTTTTCACCACGTTATAGTTTTCAGATTGAATGCTAACAGGTTCCAGACTCTAGCAAGAGGATCCCTTTTAGTTACCATGAAAAGTTGACACCTATAGAGATAAAGCTAAGTTCAGTATTTCAGGTAAACGAAAGGTTCAGTGTAACAGTATGATTCCCAGAAAAGCCTTGATTCTCAGCATCTTGGAAGGAGCAGTGCCTAAATGTAAGTGCCAGCGTCTTCCCATTGGAAGAGAACCATAGGTAAAAGTCAACATCTCTAGAGAATAGTATATGCCTGCCGTGTTTGACAGTGCTCTATGTTCACACTATTTGGTTCCAAACTATTTTTTTTTAATTTGGATACAAATATGTCAAACAGGAATTGTATGTATGTTTTATTTTAGAAAATTATACAACTAAAAATGTGTTAAAGTTCATTGCTTCTTGCTGGGCACGGTGGCTCACGCTTGTAATCCCAGCACTTTGGGAGGCAGAGGCGGGCGGATCACGAGGTCAGGAGATCGAGACCACGGTGAAACCCCGTCTCTACTAAAAATACAAAAAATTAGCCGGGCGTGGTGGCGGGCGCCTGTAGTCCCAGCTACTCGGAGAGGCTGAGGCAGGAGAATGGCGTGAACCCGGGAGGCGGAGCTTGCAGTGAGCCGAGATTGCGCCACTGCACTCCAGCCTGGGCGACAGAGCGAGACTCCGTCTCAAAAAAAAAAAAAAAAAAAAAAAAGTTCATTGCTTCTCAATGATTTTTTCTCACAATTGGTGCTATTTTCTGTGCCCATCCGAGGAGAAGTCATGCAACAAGCTGATTCACTTTCAGCCAGCAAGCATTAGTGCACAAGATGGCCGGTGCTCTCAGCCAATGAGCATCCACTGCACTATTCACGGTTTAGTGTGCTTTGCAACCCATGCAACTATGCCTTTGGAGGTTCACTTTATGCCGTTTATTTAGTCCCTGATACCATGTCTTAATCCACAAAAATGTGCAAGTAATAGTTTCTGGTCTGCCACAAAGAATTTTTTAAATCATATTTTCAGATATTAATAAGTACTTAGAACTAATTAATAATACATTGTATGAAAACTTACGAAGTATAACTATGGCAGTACTTAGCATGAAATTTGTAAGCTTAAATTATATATTTGAAAGAGTGTGCTGATAATGAGTTAAGCATGAAGCATAAGAAGTTAGAAGACAACATATCTAACAGAAAGTATAAAGAAGAAAGAAAATTTATAGTAGGAACAGATATCAAATGTAATAGATTAAAAAAAAACAGTAGAGGGGAAAAAGCCAAAAATGTGTTCAAACCTCTGGAAAGCTTGATCATGAAAAAAAGAAATTATAAAAATTAATAATATTAAGCATGAGAAGAGGAATTTTATTACAGATTCAGCAAAGATGGAAAACAGAACTTTATGAACAATGGAACGTGTTCCCTAGCTAAGTTGAAGATTTACGTGTCATACAGCTAGCAATGCCATCATGGTACAAACTCCAGAAAAGCATGCCAACATACCCTATCTAAACATATTCAAAATCCAACCTGCCAGGATGAAGAAAACATCTCAATGGCTCTGTGGCAAAGCCTGGTCGCTACCTGGTGACAGCACCTTTGAATTGAAGTTGATGCGTCAGCAGAAAGGCAACTGGCCAAAATTCTGTGACGATAGTGTCCTACCTATGCATATCATAGATAAAAGCTAACTTGGTTTCCCAAGAGCTTAAAAACACCAGGAGGAGAGAGGTCTGCTGTGTACTGTGAAGAATTCTTGTGACTGCTTCTTCCTGTACCCTCTTCCTCATCATGTCAGCAAGCTGTAAGATGTAAGACAAGGCAGCAGCACTCACCGGGCTGAAGAACCCCTTAAGTACATTTCCTACTGTTTGATTTTTATTCCAAGGATTTAGATACAGGTACACTTTTGTAGGTAACAACAAAAATGCTAAAAGCTGCCTGCAGAAGGTGTCCTTTATTCCCTATAACTTTACTGAATAGGAAATTACTGTTTAGCTATGTTTTGGGGAAGCAACAAGAATAAGATGTGTAATTATCTTGGAGCCATTCTAACAGTGAACTTTTGAACCATATCGTCTCTCTTTTGGGATGAGACTAAATGCTTTTTTTCATTTCTTTAAAGTTCTTATCTCAGTCATCATTTCACATTGTGAAACAGCACTCAAAATGCACAATAACTCTTATGTTGTAGAAATTCTGTGAAAAGTAGCATATTCTCCTCTTGTATATGAGATTGAAAAATCCAAATGTTCTAGAAATTCCTCCCAGAAACAATATCTTTTTTTCTAATAGTCCACAAGTATTTTTTCCTCCACAATATGTGTTTTAAGCCACCTAATTATAAAGGCCTTGATATGAGCAAGCTCCTACATTTAATCCCTAACAGCTCACTGTCACTATCGATGATTTATAGACTTTATTTCCTTGTATTTTATGCTAGGTTGATAAATATTTATTTACTTTCTAATCTTAAAATCACCTAGAGATAAATATGAGTTGCAGTTTTTTGGTTTTGTCTTTTTTTATTTAAAATGTTGCTGTTCTTAATTCAACTTTTTTCTTTGTACTTTATGTTTAATAAGCAGTTTTATTATTTGGGGTATAAATGGCAAATTCAATTCTTTAACTAGACACAGAATAACCAAATAGCATATAAAGTTCTGACAAGGAAGGTCATAAAGTTTAAAAATGATCCTTAAGATAAGACTTTTTTCTGAAAAGTAGCTTAAGAGAGATGATTTTCATAGTTCTAAATCTTAAAGCATCACCAGCAAATACATGAAGTTTGACATATTCTCCATATGTGTACATTTTCATAACTTGTCTTGTTAGTTGGGAAGGTCTCCTAAATGACAGTGGTTTTCAGGCAAACACTAAATGCAACTTTGATGGGAATATTATAGACAGAATTTAAGCATCAAATGAGTGATTCAACTAGTGACCTTGAAAGTCATTTTTCATCTCTGAAAATCTCTAGGTTTATTATGAGGATGGTGGAAATTAACTTGAGGGCCTGTTGACCTAGCTTGACCTATGACTTTTGTTTACACAAATGCATTTTTTTCCAGATACCGTATTAAAATATCATTGTAAAGTTACTGAATAATAACACCATACAAAAACAGTGTAGGTTTAATTTGTCCCTACCACCAGCATATTGTGGACAATCTCTTACATGGACAGGTAGAAGGAACTGTCCTGTTCTGAGATAGTGGGCAAGAGAGACCATGTAACAAACCCTGACTGTCTAGATCATCCAGAATGCCCTGGCAAGTTCACTTCCATTTAGTGAAGTGAGATAATTTGGCAATCATGCAAGAGACTGAGAACCAAGCCTCAAGCCCTGCCTCTGATTCTGCAGGTACGGTAAGTCTTTCATGCCTTTCTGTGTCTCCAAGTGCTTCTTCATGGGCAGATTATTTTTAAATCCACTTCACAGTCACTATGTAACTAGTATATGTTTAAAAATAAAGTATAATATTTAGGGGAGGAGTCAATTCTCCCTTACAGGAAAAAATCCATCATTTTATTTCCTAAATTTGACTCAACTTCAGGTTGTACTATTGGGGAAACACTGAATTACAGCACAAAGTAATTGACTTCAGGATAAAAGATTTCAAACTTTAAAAAACAATTAATTTATTTCTCCTTTCACCCACAGGTCTACCCACGGATAGCGCCGGCATTTTGGCACTACCTGCGGGTAGAAGTGAGTAGCTGGTACTTGAATTCTCCCACCTTTGCTCCTTGCACTCTGCTGGTGTGGTCTGATCTGATGTGCCCATTTTGCTCAAGATGCAGCTGCCATTCTGTGTAAACATATTCTCACACCACCACCATTTCTTAGAGCTGGGTCAGGAATCTAAATCACCAAAAATAGAAGTGCAGTTTATATAAGACTAATCATCTTTCTTAATAACTTTCCAAATAGGACCATATCATATGCATTGTTATGATAAACAGCTAAATGCCAAATTATGGAAAACCATGCTAACACTATTTTGTAATCAATACTTTTGGTATTCAGAGCACAATTCCTCAGTTAAACTTTGGAATGTTTCTAGGAAAAAGTAGGATAACTGTGCTTCATTTCCTTTCTCCTTTTTTTCTGTCCCCCAGGAACATGAGCAGCTGACCTACTCTTCCACAAGGTCCAAGGCCCCCAGTGTCATCATCACAGGTCTCAAGCCAGCCACCAAGTATGTATTTCACATCCGAGTGAGAACTGCAACAGGATACAGTGGCTACAGTCAGAAATTTGAATTTGAAACAGGAGATGAAAGTAAGTTTCACACAAGGATATAACATAAGATGTGAATTTAGTATCATTCCAATTTGACCTGGTATTTTAAAACCAGGTGTCCCAAGTTTTTAATAGCTTGTTTAAATGAGATTTTGTTCATGTAAATACTCATACAGTCATTTCAGTTAATATTTGGTGCTATCATTAAATGCTTTCATGAAATGTCTTACTCTACCACAAAAGTAATGTGGCCAAAATGTGGCCCTTTGTGCTATTACACAGAGTCTCTGTGGATGCCTAATAGTTCACCAGTCCTGGCATTATGATATGATCCTAATGAAAACTTGGGAGAGAATAAAGCCATGAACGAATGGTTTTAGCAATTCAGAATTGTGCAGCTTTCGCCTTTTATCTCAGGTCAATAAAAACAGTGGTCAGGAGATGAACACCACTGACATGCACATTATAAGTTTAAATACAGATGCATGGGCTTCATCAGAAACCTACATTAATTCCGGGGCCTCAACAAGCTGAAAACCAAAATGGGAGATGAAGGGAGTGAGATATTCCAATGTTATGTAACATCAACTTTGAGGTCTTTTATTCATTCTAAACCCAGCTTTACCAATGAACTCTTTTTGGCCTTCAGAAATCCATCTTACTGCTCTCTTTGTGAGAACAGTAGGGATTGCTTTTGCCAGACATCTTTATGAAAAAGTGTCCAAATATATAAGAAAAATCTGTTTCCATCATTGTTAAAATACTGTATTAATATAATAATTCAATAAAAGTAAATTTATTATAGTAATTCCTTATGGATAACAATAATAATAGCTAGCATTTATTGAGACCCCAAAAATGCCTAAAATGATATGAAATATTTTACATGGAATTGTTCATTCAAACCTTTCAACATCCAGTGAAACAAGTATTATTTTTGTAATTTTACCTATAAGAAAATAGAAACCTAAAGGAATTGAACAATTTGCCCAAATTTAAGCAACTAGTAAGAAGCTAAGCTAAAATTTGAAATAGAAGCGTGTTTTATTCAAAGGCCTATGCTGTTAGCTACTCCACCATCCTACTAAATCTTATCATCTGTATTATTATGAAGTGTTTTCTGTAAGACCATAAAATAGGTCATAGTTCTTCAGTTTATCACTCCCTCAAAATGAAGCTACTTGGGTTTCAGATTCTATGACAGAAGGAATATTTTGTTGTTTTTACACTGATGAACAGTATTCACATGTAAGAACTTCTTTGTTACAATTATATCTAACTACAAAGGGAGAAAGTGCTGATGTATTTAAGTAAGAAGGACCCCCAACTTAGGGAGAATGAGTAAACTAATTAATAAAAAGAATATTTGTGACCCAAGTATTTATATCAGTAATAGTCATTTAAATTTCTGGTGGAGACTATTGACTTTTTAAGCTAGAGAGAAAATTATTAGGAGTAGAGTATTATGATCACAAAACATAGATCCATAATAAAATCCATATAAAAATATCAAAAGATTTGTCCCTGTTATGTCTTTTTCAATTTTTTTTTTCCCTGCCCACTTGTCAAACCTTAGCCTAGGTATAAAGCTAAGGATACAGTCCAAGGAAAGTTTAGTCCAAGATTGTCGAATTATTGTCTTTTCACAGCCTGGAAAAGTTAATGGCTTTTGCACTTCTTTTACTTTATTTCACAGATTTAAAAAATTCACCTAACTTTTAAAGTTTGACATTGTTGAGTATTGCATTTTTAAGTGAGAAAGGCATTCTCAGATAAACTCATAGAGCTAAATCTAAATAAGTCATTTGTGTTCATTTGGGACTTCTAGAGAAGGTCATTTGGTGTAATACTAACAAAAATCCTGATTTAAATATTAGCAGTTTGACTTGGTTTTAACCTTAGATTTCAACTCATTGTACTTTCAGGACAATTTCTTCAGACGTTATGTAGAATAAAAAGAAAGGTCTTGTACTCACAAGTGACTCAGTACAATTCACTCATTCAACCAACATGTGTAGAATATTTAATATGTACCATACTCATATGAGGCTCTGGGGATAAAAAAATAATAATAAGAGCTAATAGCCTGTGACTTCAAACAAGTTTCAGTCTATATTTCTGGGAGGAAAATAAAAAATTTAAATCAAAAATACAAGATTAGTGACGTGTACTATCATAAAGATATACAAAGGATATGGTGACAGCATAGTGAAGATGACTACTAGTTCAGCATACATGGGTGGTGAAAGGTTTCTGGAGGGTGAGAGGCTGCATTCTTTCTTGAAAGAAGAATAGTCATGGAACAGAAAAAGCATAAAGGCCTCTAACAACATAAAAAATTTAATGAGCAAATACTTTGGTGTGGCTGTGGTGAGGAGATGCAAATGGTAAAATGGTGGTAGATGAAGGTGGAGAGTTACACGGGCCAAACCAAGAGCACTTTTTAGCCATATTAAGGGCATTTGCATGTATCCAGAAAATATTCAGGATCCATTGGTGAATTCAAATCCTGGATTAATATGACTAGTAATACATGCAAGACCCTATGCTGAGCAATTTACACATATTACCTCATTTAATTCTGATAAGATTATGCCATCATATAAAAATGAAATACCATCTCCAGTTAGAATGGCCATCATTAAAAAAGCAGGAAACAACAGGTGCTGGAGAGGATGTGGAGAAATAGGAACACTTTTACACTGTTGGTGGGACTGTAAACTAGTTCAACCATTGTGGAAGTCAGTGTGGCGATTCCTCAGGGATCTCGAACTAGAAATACCATTTGACCCAGCCATCCCATTACTGGGTATATACCCAAAGGACTATAAATCATGCTGCTATAAAGACACATGCACACGTATGTTTATTGCGGCACTATTCACAATAGCAAAGAGTTGGAACCAACCCAAATGTCCAACAACGATAGACTGGATTAAGAAAATGTGGCACATATACACCATGGAATACTATGCAGCCATAAAGAATGATGAGTTCGTGTCCTTTGTAGGGACATGGATGAAACTGGAAAACATCATTCTCAGTAAACTATCGCAAGGACAAAAAACCAAACACCGCATGTTCCCACTCATAGGTGGGAATTGAACAATGAGAACTCATGGACACAGAAACTCATGGACTTGTGGTAAGGCTTTACCAGGAATTCTGATATACCTAGTGATTAAGAAGGTACCAAGATTAGAACCCTAGAACTATCTGACAATGGCAGCAGAAGATGGTGAAAACTATGTTCTGAATTACTGATTCATGAATGCCGTGAAAATGACTTTGATTAAAACCTTGAAGAGATAAAATGTCTGAGAAGAACCTGAAAATAATATATTTGTCTAAACCTGATGTTTGAGAACATAGAATGGCTCCTAAGTCAATTTACAGTCTAAGGGAAATTCATTTAAAGGATCGTTAAAAAAAAAAAAAAAAAAACTGGTTAGCTTTAAATAGCATTTTCAAAGCCTGCTGTTTATACCCAGGAGAGAATTTCAATGAATAATGCCATAGTAGCATATGGATAGGTTTCCCATAAATTCAAGGATATGATGATGTGAATCCCAATTGATGGCATCCATCTTTTTCTCTCCATACCCTCCTGGCTCTTCTTTACATTTTTATAGCCTTTGTTTCTCAAGTAATGCCTGAATTATTGTAATGTCAGCTTTATTATTAAGTTCTCTCTTGTGTATTCTGCTTAATTACCTAACTTTACAATACATTCATAGAGATGAGGTATGGGTTGGAAAGGAGTGATCTCATTTGATGATCTGGTTCAAGTTTTTTAAAGTAAGCAAAATTAAGTAGTTTATAATTCAGTTCTTTTTAGCCATACTATTTTACTTTGTTCAACTTTGACTTTGCTAATGACCAAGGCAATAACATAATTATGAAATAATTCATTTTGAAAATCATAATGTTCTTAACTGGCTACTTGTGCTATAAACATAGTAGCATCTGAAGAAAAATTATGGCGACCCTCTTGCACTTAGAGACCAGTGCTTGGTTCTTTTTCAATATCAAAATATGCTAGTGGAGATTCTCTAACTGGCTGACAAATGCTAAGATTACTAATTATCACTGTTAGCATCATAAAATGAGTCTACTTGAACTAGAGCTATTGGTTTCCCCTCTACCTAGATCTATAAAACAACCTTATTGCATATATGTATATGGAGATAGAAATATAAACAGATTGATAGATGAATCAAATTGACGATAGATACTCATTCATATATAGGCAGAAAATTATTTCCTCGTATTTTAATGTTTGCATTTTGTGTATCTTCTCATTTCTTGCTGGGCTAAGTATACAGTTAATATTATGTCCACTAACAGCATTTATTGAGTGCCTACTGTGTATTGGCCTTCTTATTAGGTACTGTACTTGATTGCCCCCTTCCTTTTTTAGAATAGATTTATAAAAACTACAATAAAATTACAGAATCAGTAGTAAGAAAATAAGAATATAAAAATACTTCATATGGATTTTCTTGGAAGATAGATGGAAATTAGGTGTTAGAAGCTAGTAAGAATTTTCTCAAAATTAAAATAAAATCTATATTATGCCCCAAAGCATTAACCATAACACATATCCACACACACACACACTGGTCAAATACAGTCCTTTTTGGCTTATACAGCTGTAATAGGAAATTTTAACTGCTCAAATTTCTTATTATTTCTGAGCTTATTTTCTGGGCCTTTCACTGCAGAAAAAAGTGAGAATCAAAATAAAAAATTGTTGACATCACCAGTAATATTAGCCATAACTTATAAATTGCTTGGAAAAACACATTTGATACATTTTAACAATAATCCTGTTAAATTACACTTACACATTTTAAAAAGTAATAAAATAAAGATAAGGAAATCAAACTTTTGTTTTTATTTAAAACACTAACAAGATTTATATAACATTAAATTCCATTTTATAGTAGCAGTAATTTTGCATGTGCAGTTTTAAAACCAAAATAAAATGTATTCTGCTAGATTGTAGCCAGCTTGAACCTTCTGCTTAAATACTGAAGAAATAGCTTGTGAGCTGTCAAAAGGGAGCAGAATCCATAGCTTAAAGCCAATTTTTGAAAGAAAATTGGAATTTTACATGTAGTAATTGGCAATTTACCTCTTCCATTGCCTTGATAATTATCTAAATGACCCACAAGAATTAATACATTGCCAACATATAAACAATACATTCCTTTTTCCTGAAAAGATTAATTACAGCTTACATTTTAACAACATGAAAATTTAAGTTTTCACCTGTAGGCTGCATAAATCAGTTTTGTACCACAAAAGCCACATCTGTCAGCATTTTAAAATGTATTATTTACCAAAAGTAGTGATGATGGACTAAATTTATAGCACATAAAATAATCATATAAAAATCATTATAATCAACATTAATAAACCAAACTATAAATGACTACATTATAGTGGGTATTTCAAAATAAAATCTTATGTCATGCCTTATATATTTTTACAAAAAGTGGCATGTAGATACGAATGAATAAATGTAACCACTTAATTATTTTGAAAATATCCATAAGATTTAGCTGTTTTCGTATGGTTGATATGTAAGAAATTTGGTTTGTTTTAATAATTTATAGGTAGGAAATGATCCTAAAAAATAAGATGCAAGATTATGTTTCAGTTTCTTCCTCCCAATACATTTTTATATCCCTATTTGATGAATTTTTCTAAATTCCATTTGCACACTTAAAAATTCTAAATCGTTGCATATGTTGTATTGAATAGAATGTGAATTTCTCAGCAAGATATTAGGTCCCCCTCTAAATGTAATCCAAATTGATATCATTTCTATCGATTTCTGCAAGTTAATGTATTCTCTGGAATAATTAGATTATTTGGATGCTTCATGAACAAAATAATCTGTATCTTCATCATATCTAAGATTCTTCTATGACTTCCAACTGGAATATTCAGAAAACGATCACATTACAAATGGTCACTCTAGCTTACATGCCACTTTGCTGAAATGTTCTTGCCAGTGAGAAATCATCACTTCTTCCTTGGAATTTCTAAATATTTTATTGTTCAAAGGCGTAATTCTTTACTAAGCTGTAAACTCATTGAGATAAAGAACTGTAGTCTGTATATCTGTGTGTCTCAGAAAGTGTTTTACACATAGTTAGGTTCCAATATACATGTAATCAAATAAATAAAGAAAATATGATTTACAAAAATACTAAGGAATAGTATGTTGCCTACCAGGTCAAAAAGAAAGAATTGGATAATTTTATTTACCATAGGTAAGCAATATCCCTTGCTTTATTTTGGGTAACAAGCTATAACTGGCTTGAGTCATGTAAAAACATAATATATGCAGGTCTTACTACAAATTAATTGTTAATTCTAAATTTGGGGACACATTTTAGGTAGGGTAAAATGACGATTTTGTTGTTAACACATTTTCTTCCCTAAACTCTTTTTTTAAAAACCTCCATTATGTTTGATCCAGTCTGTTGGTTGAAGTACAATCTGTACTGCTTCAATTACTCAGGATGAAATTAGCCACATCATTATTAACACCAGCTAGAAATTTTGGAATGATTATTAATGGTAGCACATGAAGCAGAAAGAGGACCAGCTGACCCTGGTGGAGTAATAAAGTTAATTAATCAAGCAGGAGGCAGATTTCATATTTATGAGTCTACCCAGAGGAGGACAAATTCCAGTATATAAGACTTTAAAGTAATCTCCAATCAATAGCACACTTTCAACATTGGCAGCTGTGGCCATCTAAATGCAAACATCAGTGGGAAAGAGGAATTTTCTAGCAGTTAGGTTGTCTGAATATAAAGTGGCCTGTCCTATAAGGTAGCGAAGGCCCCCCATAATAAGAATTTGTGCTGAAGCTTATTGGTAACCTGTTTAGCATGTGGTATAAGAAATCCCTGCTTTGTTTAGGAGGTTGTGATACAAGTCTAATGTAAGTTCGAACATTGAGATTTCATAACAACATATTTGTGAGTTCTAATTATGTTCCAATCACTTTTTTAAAATCTTTTCTGGTTACCAAAACATGTATAACCTTTGCAGAAGATACTATTATGCCAATTTTACAGATCAAGAAAGTAAAGCATAATGAATGAAGTATAGTAACTTAACAGTACCCACAGGTAGTAAGCATTGGAATGGGGTTATTATGGCATTAGGCCCTTTTCATACTAATGCTTAGAACCAAAATTGAGTTCCCTTTCTGCCCATTCAGTACTTTCACTTTTCTTTTTCACCTTAGTCATTATTTATAATTTTCTACATGATTATTTTTTGTTATTACCTCCAATTCGTCACCCTCCCTTAATTACTTATATTTTGCCTTAGCATAATGTGTCTTTGAATATAAGCGGATTTTCAGAAGACTATTTACAAATCTCAATGCATCAAGTTCACAGAGCTGTGCAGTGTTTTAATGCATATTTCTGGATTAATGTACACATGGTAGACCAAGTATAACACTCCAAAGAGGCAAAATAATGCAGTTAGTTTGATTTACTTAAATATGCAGGGTCTTGATGAAGAGTAACTATTTGCACAGAAAGTGGAAGTCTCCCTTTAAGAGAGACTGAATTGACAAAAAAAAAAAAAAAGATATTTAATTTCAATTATGCCTAGATCAAATAAGGATTTTAAATGATGGGAACCAGGCTTATGTACCATAAGACAGATTGAATACCTTAATATGAAAAATATTAAAGATCATAACTTTGCTAAACGGGCTGGAAAGAAAATCATTAACTATTAACAGGTACTTAGATGTTGTAAAATGTGCATATCAAAGGGCAGTGTTAACAGTGTGGCTGATATTTAAAAGAAAAGTAACAAATAACAGTAGATCTATTTCTTAATACAGAAATTAAGCTTATTTTTAAGGCAATAACATACAGCAACGTATGTAAAATATTATTTCTTTGGTATATAAACCATCATCCCTTGACTGGAAGTTTTTACAAGATCAGGGAACATTTCTTTTGTTTCATTTTTTAAAAGATTCTCATTTGTGTATGCTGTGTGAATTTGTTCTCTTAGCGAATTTGAGGTAGGCACTATAGTATTATTAACTATAGTCACCATGCTGTACATTAGATTCTTAGAACTTATTCATCTTATAACTGAAGACTCGTACTCTTTGACTAATATTTCCCCCATTTCTTTCTCATTTTTTACCTCTTATATTGCTTTGCATGCACCTGGCAGATAGAAGGCGTTCAATGAATTTCATATGAATTAATATTATCCAATAAATACACAATACTCGGTATTTATAAATACTCAATGTTGCTTCAAACACATGTATTTTATTATTCTACCTATATATTTTTAGTATTTTATTTTTATTTTGTACATATATTAATAACAAGCAGTCTGCTGAATGCTAAGGAAACAAAGGAGATAATATATGGTCTCTGTCTTCAGGAAGCTTATCAGTAAACCACACTAGAGATAAGAGAGTTCCTGATTTATGTCATTCCCAAAGTCTGATTTTAATTTGACTTGATTTGAGATGGATTTTTTTTTCTATCAGCAATCATATAAATTGCTTGAATTTTTCTTTCAAGCTATTTGACTTTACAACCTTGAATTCTTAAAGAGAGCAAAAATGTTCCTTAGGTATTTCAAACTGCCCCAAATTTAGTGAAAAATATATTCTCTATGTAACACTTGAAGAGTTAGAGCCATTCTTCAGACTACACAAATCAGCTTTATTGACTTGTATTTTGATATGGCTTATCAAAAGTCGTATTTTAGTTGTTAGAAAAACATCAAAGGCAAAGTGAAGAAAACCTAATTTCTCATTATATTAATAACAATATGGAGGCCTATTGAGAACTGCTGGTATGATTCTTAATTGTGGCTGACCTCTCACCCTCATCTGTTGCATGGTCAGGCACTAAGCTCAAGTAGGGAATACAAGTATTGTGTTGTTCAGTAAGTACTGATAGAATGATGCTTTAAAGCATTAGGGGAGCTCTAGCTGGTTGTAGAGTATCACAGGGATGATATATAAATGTGGTTCTTATGGGGAAAGGGTAGAAACACATGATGCTGAGATGAAGTTGACCTTTGGGAAGTCACAGACTGGAAGGATCACATAGCATGGGGTTTTGGTTCCTGTTACAATTTTATGTCCTGGTCAAATTCTATCCACATGGTAATCCATTATTTTTCAGAGCTGAAAAAAAATCTGAGAATTGCATGAAAGAGTTGTAAAAATGTCCAAGTCAGGTTAAAAGTATTTCATATAAAATATATGAATATTAAATATTATGTTTATGTCAAAATATAAAAACATAGTTTAAAAAAATTTAATTTGCATGGTGCCACTCTTCAATAAAAATCATTTAAAATTATCTGATGTAACATCTTCTCAATTTGTATTAGCCCAATGCAAAACAGCTGTTTGTGCTTTTTTCACCATTAAGTCACAATACTGAATGGACAAATGTTTATAAAATAAGCCCAGCCAGTTCTACAAAGGCCTGTATGAAGAATTAAGAAGCAGCTTAAGGGCCGTGCGCGGTGGCTCACGCCTGTAATCCCAGCACTTGGGGAGGCCGAGGCTGGCAGATCACGAGGTCAGGAGATGGAGACCATCCTGGCTAACACGGTGAAACCCCGTCTCTACTAAAAATACAAAAGAATTAGCTGGGCGTGGTGGCGGGCGCCTGTAGTCCCAGCTACTAGGGAGGCTGAGGCAGGAGAATGGCGTGAACCCAGGAAGCAGAGCTTGCAGTGAGCCGAGGTCGCGCCACTGCACTCCAGCCTGGGCGACAGTGCGAGACTCCGTCGCAAAAAAAAAAAAGAAGCAGCTTAAGTATTCATGTTACACTTTACTTTTTCAAGGGAAACAGTAGTTCCCTTGAAATTTAAATTGAGTAACAAGAATTCTTGGCAAAATTGCAGGAGCGCTTAAAAGATTTAGCTGTGTGTGCACAAACCCAAGCATGACATGTGTGAGCACATTACTGTACTATAAAGATAGGCAAAGGAGCAGAATACGGCAATCTTACTGCTAGATATAAAATAGCTGATTCACATCAAACTGAATTTCATATTCTCTTATGCTTCTGGAAAACAGCATTCATTTTAAAATTCTCTTGCACTATAGTTTTTTAAATTAGTTATCTTATATTTGCTGGATACATAATCAGTGAGCAGACTAAATAATTTTGTCAACAAATAATTTTGGCAATTCCATCAACAATAAACATGGCAATATTACTTACTGAATTTAGCACACATAAGTGTGTGTATATATATGTACATATATACACACATTCATATACATAATACATATATTCATATACACTTCCTATTCCCATTTTGAGATAAAGGAATGAAATTATCATTATTTTAAATATTGTTACATAAGTTTTTACCCTTGGAAGTAAAAATAATTTATTTTAAAATTTGATATAGTTTGTGTTAAATTTAATATGGAGGAGAAAGAGAAGGGCACTTGAGACAAAGCAGTAAAAGCTAAAGCAAGCAGAAGAATGTTTAATTGTTCAACCTGTTCATTCACCCATGTACTCAATCAAAGCATATTAATAAATGGGCCAGATATAGATGCAGGCACTAGGGATTCAAAAACTAAAAAGGATACACCGGTTCCCTGCTTTCGCAACAGCTAGTGAGAAGTTCAGAATATTAAACCAGATTCCCGTAGAAGGCAATATATATTGTGTAAGGGAGCACAAGGAGAAAAATGCAAACAAACGTGTCAAGGAAAGCTGCCAAAAGGTAATGTCTTAAAGGAAACTTGAAGGTTAAGTCAAACTTGGCCATGAAAGTAGGGGTGCAGTGAGGGTGGAGGGACCAGATGAGAGAATTGGGGAGCTTTTACTCTCTTTAGACAGAGAGAACAGTATGTGTGCAAGTATAGAGATCAAAGAGAGCATGGAGCTTTCTAGTAACTGGAAGAATATCAGTATAGCTAGAACTGTGCTTTTCAAAAAGTGAGCCCTGTGCCAAAGGCATCAGCAACACCTGGGAACAGAAAAGAAATGCACATTTTTCAGACCTCCTACTAGACCCACTAACTAAATCGGAAACTCTGGGGGTGGGACCCAGCATTCTGTGTTGACAAGCCCTCTGGGTTATTTGGCTGCAAGCTCTGGTTAGAGAACCAATGTCATCCTCAAATAGCACAAGATAGGCAGCAAGGAATGGTGGGGATGATGATCTCAGTACAAGAAACACAAGATGTGTGGCTAGTGAGGACCATGCAATGCCATCCTTACCTTGCTACTGAGGCTCAAATTTCCTAGGTTTTTATTTTTCTTGCAGCTGTATGTAGTTCTGAAGACAGGCAATCCAGTCACAGTGAGCTTCCCATAACTGACTTCCCTGAAACCACTGCGAACACATCTAATTATTTCCTCACCTTCATTTTGTCACACTAAAAATAAAACCTTCCAAATACCTTTTTTCATTGACACTCCTATAGCTCTCATAACTTCCAAATTCCCTAAAGACTATTTTAGCCTTAAAAAATTCACCTACTGAAGGTGCTAGAACTTTGGGAATCATCAATTTAAATTCTAATACTTGCTTGCTCTCTGCCAGCATTTAAGCCTGCATATGTCTCTCTGACAGTTCATATTTGGTCTGTGAACTTTCTGAAGATGCAGTAAATTATGACCTGCTCACCAGAACCTTCTGAGAAAACTGGAGCTAAGCCATCCCAAGTCAAACCTTCCAAGAAAATCTAGATATTAAGTTATCTGGGAAACTTAGTGAATCTAGATAGCATAGGGGTAATGGTGATATGTTAGCAAAGGGAAGTTAGACACCAAAACTAACATGCCATGCAAAGGCACTTGTCTCAGGCTCAGTAACATAGCTGTACATTCTAATTGGTGAAAGAAAAGATGCTACATTCAATTAGGCATCATAGGACTTGGTTTCTTGGCTCACGAGGATTCTCCTCTTCAGAACCATAGATGAAATAAAGCAAACATGCTATATTATCTTCCTTTGCTCTAAAAATGTGAAACTCTCCAGGTATTGGGACCTAAGGAAGGCAATGTAGTTGATTTATGTTTTGGTTTCCTCATGGGAAAACTAGAAATTTATTCATTTGTATGTAGAGTCATTCATTCAAAAATATTCTTGAGAACCCATTCTGTACATACTCAGGCTATAGCAGAAATAGACAAAAATCCCTGCTGTCCTGGAGCTTACATTCTAGAGAGATGAGAAAGACAGCAAACAAACAATAAGCAAAACATTTTATATGCAGAGGTGTGGTGTGTTGCCTAGATTTCCCCTTCAGGACCCAACTAGTGGGAGTTCTGCCTGCTGAAAGCTCATAGTTGAAGGCTCATAGCTGCAGACATTGCCCCTGGCCAAAAGAAGCTGCATGCCCCAGGGTCATGCCCTCTTCCTGGGGACAGTCAGAATCCAAGACTCCTCAATGTGATGTACAAAGACCCATGCCCATTGTGTCAATTAAAGACAACCCAGAAGAAGACCATCCCAGCTCCAGCACTCCTTGGGGTCTGCTGAGGTCTTTGCAGCTACCACGTGTCAAGTGAACAGCTGCATCTTTTCATGGGCTTCCTGCACTCCCACATGTTCATGCTGAGGTCACTCCCCAGAAAACATGCTGCAAGCCAAGCTCCATTGCAGAATCTGTGTCCCAGTAAACCCCATCTAAGACAGATAATAAGAGATATTCTGGTGAAGAGTAAAGCTGAGAAGGAGGATAGGAAGTATCTGCCTCCTAATGTGAGAAAAGTACTCACTGCAGTATCTGACACAAGTAACATGTGATCATTCAAAGTTAACTATCACCATAATCCTAACTGTTACTCCAAACTAGGCAACTGGCAAAAACTTCAGGGAGGATGGCCTTACTTTGGTCTTGAAGAAAAGGAAGAACTTATACAAGCAGAAAGAAGAAAGAAAATTTTTATGTTAGCAACTGATTCATGCAATTCAATTTGGCAGGTATTTCGCAGGTAAATTGCAAAAGAGAATTAGCAAAGAGGAATTTTGTGTAAAAGTTCAAGCTTTGTACTTACTTAAACTTGGATTTAAATTTTGACTTGATCACATCTCAAATAGGGGACTTTGAATAAGTCAGTTAACCACTCTGTGCCTCAGTTTCCACATCTGGAAAATGGATATAAGGATACCACCTACTTTCCAGGTTCCTGTGAGTATACAGTGATTCAATGCATGTAAAGTACTTAACAACAGAAGAGTATCCAGCTATCATGTGGTTAGAGCTCAATAAATGATTATTAATACTGATATTATTGTTACTAGTTTTGAATCTTAAATTCCATTCTAATAGCTTCAAAATAGTGTTTAAAAATGTTATTTACCTTCTTGCATATAGATACCATATAAAAGCAATCAAATCGTTTTCTTATTCTTCTCCTGATATTTTATTTTTTATACCCATGAATTTACTATTAAGATAGCTAGTTAGTTTTGGTGTTAGTTTTTGTTTAATTTATACAGGTGACATAAAAGGAGGAGTGGAATTCCCCAAGGTATGTTGACCTTCCAGGGCTTAAGCACTGGACAATTTGACTCAGCTAAAGAAACTCCACGTTTTGACTTCTGAGATACCAAATCTTAGTGAGCACAGTAGGCAAGCCAGGGGGCCTCCATTAGGCCCATTCCAGCAATATCACCTTGGAGATCCAGAACCACTGTCTCTACTGTTTCTACGGTAACCAAATTACTTAGAAGTTGGCCTACCTTTCTTTTAAACACTTAACACATCAAATGTCTCAGCGCAAACAGACAACATAGGACAGTGGTTAGAAGCTCGAACTCAGGAATTGGACTATCTGTAAGTAAATTCTGGTTCTGTCCTTTCTAACTATGTGACCATGTGCAAGTTAATTAGCCTCTTTGTGCCTCAGTTTCTCCATCTATTAAATGTAGGTAATAATACTACCATTTCATATGATTATTTTGAAGACTAAATAAGTTAACATATGTGTTTAGAACTATGGAGAACACATAAAAGCTCTCAAACGTGTTTTTTAATATGATAATTACTACCCTTCTTCTGAGGGAAACTCCACTGAGTTCAGTATGATTTTTTGGACCACCCTGTGCTGTGAATCAGCTGCTACTCACCTACGTAAAGAAAAAAGGAGATAATAAAAAAGAAGAAGAATGTAATTCTGGCAAAAGACCTTTTGTAGGACAGCTTCTGTGGAATCCTCCTCTGTTTTCAAGTGGAAATGAGAAGACTTATGTATCATAGCCACCTACTCCACTATAAATTTTTTAAAATTAAAATAATAGCCATCTCATGAATTTCCTTGCACAGAAATAAGCAACTTACCCGAAAACAAGCTTAAAGTATAATAATATATTAAAAATGATATTTTTGGCTCAGAATAGGTATTAGGTATGTTATCACTTCTTGAATATAAACACAGAATATCTTGCTTGAAGAAGGATTTTACTTTTCAAATTATTGGATAGACACAGTTTTGAAAATATTTGAACTTGAATAAAATCATTTTGTTTACTGAGCATAATAACTGAAAAGAAGGCTACTCCATTCTTTTCTAAGTTATTCCAAGTTATCTGACAGACAAACAGAGCACCAAGTAGGAACACACCAAAAAGACTTGGGGCTTCCTAATTACCTTTGGCACGCGCCTCTTTTTTCTGTCACGTTCTGTGCTGCAGCTCAGAATGCCTTTGAATCCTTGTGAATCTTTGACAACTACTTATTGTTTAACAGAATAGTCCCAAACATATATATAACTAATTTAAGTTATTAATGTCACTCAATAGAGATGAGAGAAATACAAGAATAGTCCAAATTTCATGTTTTAAACAAAAAAAAGATGAATTTTTAAGAAATTATTATACTTTAGGTTCTAGGGTACATGTGCACAACGTGCAGGTTTGTTACATATGTATACATGTGCCATGTTGGTGTGCTGCACCCATTAACTCGTCATTTACATTAGGTGTATCTCCTAATGCTTTTTAAAGCAGTAAGTAGCACGACTTTCCCCATATATATAATAACATATCTAAATTGGTTTTAATTTTTATAAGGATGCTTTCTCAGAGGACTAAACAGAGGAATAGTGATTTTTTATCTGCATTTCTCTTTTTCCTAAGAGCATTTGAGGCAGTTTAAAATGTATGCACAAAATGTTTAATAGATTAGAACTAAAATAGAACATTAGGTCCATATACACAAGAGGGCACAAAGTGTCATTCTGATAATCATTACTAGAGATGCACATGTATGTGCCATCTCTCCCTCTGAAATTTCCAGTAGCAGCCAGAGAACAGAAAAGTTATCATACACTCATGAAGCGGAAATGTTCTAAGAAAGATTTATAGAGGCCATTGAGGAAAATGGCCTCAAGTAGCTTTTTCAACAAATACAAAAGTTTTTTGTTTGTTTTTACATGACATTTTCTGACTACAACCTTTGATAGAGCCAAGGTAAAGTTTCACTGATTGAAGATGAGTTTTCCATGATGGGAGAAAGGAAGGTACTTAATTCATTCCATGCACACAGACTTTAAAAGACAAACTGTACCTAGAAAGTAAATGAAAGGAGTTACCTTTTAAATTTATTTTCTAAAAATTTTGTCTGTTACTAAGGAACTTAAAATTAGAATAATCTAATAGGACCCTTTGATTGCAGATATCACATAAACCATGAGCTAGGTTAAGCAAAGAGGAATGAAGAAATGTCCCAGACCAGGCTTCAAAAACGATTGAGACAAGAAACTGGAAAATTCTTCAAAGGAAAGACAGCTTTTATTCCTGATCCGCACAGCCACTCATCTCTGTTTTGTGCTCTAAAGATTGGTTTTACCTGTGTCTGTGTTCATTTAGGAAAATATGTCTATGGCTTATAAATCACATTTCCCTTAGTGTCAACCATGCATGAAAATTGCCAAACTGATTGTGAATCCTAATCCCAAATTCCTGCAAGAGGGAATGTGGTTGGTCCAGTTTGGGTCAGGTCTCCGTCAGTAATCCAATGCATGTGACTGGGTGCCAGAGACAGGGAAAACAGTCTTCCAAACTCCTGCCCTGTGGGTGGAGGGAGTTTTCAGAGACAGGGCTGAACAGATACCTCAGAAGATGTTTACTAAGAATTTTGAGGTCGGTCTTTAATGAGTGCTTAGAATGTGAATTATCTACTTTCATATCAATAGATGATACAAATGGTACAAAAATACGGTGAAGCAATAGAGAAATCCTTCCACTATAAATGTTGAGAAGCCCAACCAGTGTTTTTGCAAAAGTAAAAATAAAACCTCTCCACGTTTACACTAAAATGGGCTGCAGGCAAAGCAAAGATTGTCCTTAGGAAGCAGATTTGAATCTGCCCCCACCATTAGATATACTCTAGATTGAGAGTTCAGAGTCCCACACCACAGGATACTGTGAAAAAAGATGATTCTGGCCTGGAAATTTTTCAAAGCAGGTGTTGTTGCAAGTCATCAAAAAGAAACCCGAGGAGTAATGCTCCCATGGAAAAAGTTATATTGAACTGCGTAGCTCTGCACTATGCTTTCCTGGATAAGCTATAGAAAAAATATGCTTGTACAAAATGGAAATACCTTGTCTCATTGTGTGAAGTTTTGATCAATTGCCTTTTGTCTGCCAAAGAAAATGATTTTCATTTTGATAAAGTTGGTGATGCTCAATTCTTTCTGGCAGCAGTAGGATAGCAGAATTATTTGTATCCTGAAGTTAATTCTTGTTGTTGAAAATTACACCCATATCATCAGCATGTAGGAAGATGCTTATCTTTCTATCTGCCATGATGGCAAATACCCAGTTTGTCTAAAATCTGTGCCATATTGTGAAGATACTAGTTAAAAATTAATAAGTAAAACAATACTGTTTTTATATTACATGACAAGGTGAATGGGTATGTCAGGAAATGTTCCCTTTCATTTGTTTTAGAAAGGTATTTACTCCCACATTTGTAGATCCTAATATTAAGCTTCATTTTTTACTTAACTCAATTCCCTAGGCAATGAAGTCAAAATTTTGTGAAAAAATCAATATGCATAACTAAACAATCTTATTTTCTTCAAAATAATAGTAGTAAATAGGGCAATACTGTGCCAAAAACCTTCTTGCTGCTAATGTAAATTATTTAACTTGGAGACCTCACACACATGGCTTAAGGAGAAGCAGGGTGTAAATAATTGAAAAGATGCTGAAAAAATTGGTGGAGCCATAGTTTTGTGCTACCATGGGGTTGGCCTTTTTTTTTTATTTTTTATTTTTTATTATTATACTTTAGGTTTTAGGGTACATGTGCACAATGTGCAGGTTTGTTACATATGTATCCATGTGCCATGTTGATTTCCTGCACCCATTAACTCGTCATTTAGCATTAGGTATATCTCCTAATGCTGTCCCTCCCCGCTCCCCCCACCCCACAACAGTCCCCGGAGTGTGATGTTCCCCTTCCTGTGTCCATGAGTTCTCATTGTTCAATTCCCACCTATGAGTGAGAACATGTGGTGTTTGGTTTTTTGTCCTTGAGATAGTTTACTGAGAATTATGTTTTCCAGTTTCATCCATGTCCCTACAAAGGACATGAACTCATCATTTTTTATGGCTGCATAGTATTCCGTGGTGTATATGTGCCACATTTTCTTAATCCAGTCTATCATTGTTGGACATTTGGGTTGGTTCCAAGTCTTTGCTATTGTGAATAGTGCCGCAATAAACATACGTGTGCATGTGTCTTTATAGCAGCATGATTTATAGTCCTTTGGGTATATACCCAGTAATGGGATGGCTGGGTCAAATGGTATTTCTAGTTCTAGATCCCTGAGGAATCACCACACTGACTTCCACAATGGTTGAACTAGTTTACAGTCCCACCAACAGTGTAAAAGTGTTCCTATTTCTCCGCATCCTCTCCAGCACCTGTTGTTTCCTGACTTTTTAATGATGGCCATTCTAACTGGTGTGAGATGGTATCTCACTGTGGTTTTGATTTGCATTTCTCTGATGGCCAGTGATGATGAGCATTTTTTCATGTGTGTTTTGACTGCATAAATGTCTTCTTTTGAGAAGTGTCTGTTCATGGGTTGGCCTTTTTAAAATAGAGTAGTCTCCCATTGAATCTCTCCAGAATTAATCCTGGTGATTGATTAGAGGTTGTTTGAGGTAAATAGTTTGGTGTTCTTCAGAACAGGCTTCAAACAATGATCCAAAAGCTTCCCTTAGAACTTACTCACTTTCAGGAGATGGTTAAATGAGTTTTGGCATAAAGCAATAGCAGGTCCTAAAGGAAACATACTTGGGTCCATAACGCTAAGAAAAATTGGCACCTGGCATTGATGGTTAGCCGAGCTTCCATAAATAGTTCTACTGATGCCAAGTAAAGGACAACTGTAGCCTCAAATTCGTGTTATCATAAACTGTGAAAATTCACTAAAAGCCTTCCACAGGAATTTAGCTCCAGTATTTTGGTGATAATTAGTTTATAATTAGATAGGTTTCAATTAAGCAAATTATTTCACATTCTAACATACTGTCTTGCTATACTTGCCAGAAATGTTGTCTGCCCATTTGTTTTTTTTTCTTTCTTTTTGCATCCATGCAATTTTTATTAAATTGATACATGAGACCCATTAGATATAGGACAGACAGGACTCATTTCCCCCCAAAACTATCCGTCTATTAAAGAAAAATAAATTGGAATATCTCCTGGCACATGTGTTAGTCATTCTATAGAAAAAGGTTGTTTTAGAAAGGTAAGCACATTTCCACTCCCTTTCACCCTATGCTTCCAATCCTATCCATCCAGTTACCAGGCAAACAGACTTGGGAGGCTGTGTTTATCATCAAAATCAAAAGAAGACAGTAAAGTTAGATAGAAAACATTCCCCTCAAGCAACATAATAATGAGAAGTAACTATACCTAGTTTGCATATATAAAGTCCTGCATTGCCCTGCCCCATATCAGCATTTACATCCAGTCTAATTATTTTCTCTTGGTTCATTATGTTACATAGGACTCTCCATTTCAAGTGACAAAAATGTACTGGCTTAATGAAATGTGGCACTTGATTGCCTCAGGTAACTGAAAAGTCAAAGGGGTAGGGTGAGGGTCAGGCCAAATCCAGGCTCTCCAATGATGTCTTCAATAATGTCTCAGTCTCAGCTCTGTTTTCTTCTCTGATGGGTTTGTCTTCAGTATTCTCATATATTTGCAAGAGTTTATGTCTCTGGTAAAAACGGCAATTTTCATTAAACTAACATCTGCATATACCGTATTCTAGAATCTGAATATTAATAGTAACTTGAGAAAAACTCAAGGATGCTGACTGGGGTCAGTTTCAGTTAAATTATTATGACCTATTCCTTGCCTATCTCTCCAACATCCTCTTGTGCGTATTGGTATGTGTCCCAGGCATCTCAAAGTACATATAAACTCCTGAAGATGTTGTGCTATTTGTATCTTCGTAGTATTTGTGATGTTTCCTCAAGCTACAGTGTCCAATATCTACTCACCAGGCTGGTAACTTGCAGATTTCTTCGAATCATTCCAGATTTAGTTTAAGAATTACTTTCTTTATAACCTTCCTTTGGTTTTTTCTGTGGAGATCACCACTCTCCCACTCTTGTCCTGTGACCTTCACACATACCTCCATTCTAGCACCAATGTTTCTGTATTACATCTAAGATCTGCATCTCTATCTCTCTCACTAAAGAGAAACGCTATGAGGAAATCACACTTCAGTTTTCTTCATCTCCCCAAGCTCTATATCACAGTGCTTAGCAAATGGTATTTTTGTTGTTATTGAGTGAATAATGAGTTGGTGAATGAGAATTTCCTCAAGAAATTATTTAGATTTTTTTCTAAGTAATTCTGTTTTTAAAATCATTTTCTTTAAATATTTTTTCTATGAAAAATAGACTCCAAATAAATCTAAGTTTATACGGTTCATACAACTTATGAAATTTGTGATCCCTAATGATTATCCATTTCATTACAAAGCTCTTTATCTCAAACCACAGTAACTGTTATATTAAGAAGCTATAACCCCAAGTGCATAGATATGCTCACCAATGTGCAAATATCTACTATTAATATTATGGCACATGGTGAATAGTATTTAAAATTGAACATAATTGGTTCCAGGTCCGTGATCCAGGGAAGTTGTGAAATTTGTATGGAAATCCTATTTTACACTGGATCTTAAAAGACTTTTTAAAGGATGAAAGATATATGCATGAAGATATAAATATTCTTTGAGAAAAAGCTTCTCAAGACCTATCTCAACTGCCAGTAGCAATATGAAATACAGACAATTACAAATTATGTCTTTGACATTTAGGATGTTGACCGTAGTTTCAGGTGTTTAAACGTCTCTATCATTTTCTTTGTTCTTTGAAATTTGTTACATGAAGCCTACCTATGGTAAGGCATCTTGACCATTCATTAATGAACACAGGAATCTCTTAAAAAAAAAAAAGTCAGAAAATACTTCATTACGCTGCACTATTTGCCTCTACTCCTGCCTCTCCATCAAATTGTACCAAAATCACATTTTCCAATTATTTCTGTGTCATTTGGCATTTTTACCTGACAAGTAAATTGAGGTCATCAGGAAGAGAGAATCTCATAATCTTTGGTGTTTCAGGGTAGCCACAGTTTGATGTACTGAATTGTATTCTTTCTGGAGAAGTGGCAGAGGAGTAGAAGAAGGCACAGCTGTGAAATCACTTTCTGAAAGAAAAAAGTATGATCCCTGGTAAGGGTCTTTGCTTCAACAGAAATGATCCATGAGGTTTGTTTCCATCCAGCTGAGAAATCAGTAATCAGTTTACTTGAATGGAAAAGAGAATCTCTTATTATTCTCTTTTATTTCTAATCTTAGAGATACTTTTTCTTTGGGTAGATAGCATCAAATATTGAATGAATGTAAAAGAAAAATGTCAGTATAATACTATGTTGACTATATTTACGTTTTTTCAAAGCCTAGGCAGGGATATTTAGGAAAAAAATGACCCACATTATTTTCTATTAATTTTTTTTCTGAATAAATTATTATTTCTAATCTTATATATATTTTCCTTGGAGTAGATAGCATCAAATATTGAATGAATATAAAAGTAATATATCAGTATAATACTATGTTGACTATTTTTACTTTTTTTCAAAGCCTAGGCAGGGATATTTAGGGAAAAAGAAATTTACCCACTTTATTTTCTATTAATTTACCTCTGTACATACTGATTTACAAAACACAAATATGTAAGGGAATGTGATGTAAAATTACAACGTGTTTAAGCATTACTATTGACACACAAATCAAGTAAGAAAACTGTTCTTTAGTCAAGAGCATTTTATCCTTATATTTAGAATGTGATTTTTATCTCTTCTTCACAAACAATACACATGTATTAATACCTATGCTATGTATGGCTTATGCTAATCCCTTGTTATATAGAAGGTTGAAACATATTATCCTGCCCTCAAGAGGCTTATAGGAGAGATGAGTCAAAAAACTGAAACTCTCAGGAAATGAATCATTTTGGTAATTTAAGTTTTTGGCCAGGGTTTAATCTTATAAGTATTATTTTTATAACTTTATAATAGTTTGGAGGCAAATATTTTTTAATCATGCATCCCCAAACTCTTGTCCTTTGAAATAAAATATACTGGACTTATCTCAGTATTTTCTAATTAATATCGAATGATCATATGAATGTATTGAGTTATAAAACATAGTGAATTAATTGATGCGCCTTGAATTTTGTAGGGCTATTTGATCCTAAACTCCTGGCTCCTGACTAGTGTACACTTTGGAATCTTGTGTCAGATTTTCAGTTTTTCCACCTCTTCCATCAGTCTGACTAGCAGTGTGCAATTCTATTCAACTCTCTCTCTGTAGATTCCTCCCCAACCTATCTCCTAATCTGTTGCCTACTACACTATTTTATGAACTTGAAAATCAATAAATATGTGTGAAGTAAAACTGTGAGGTATCAAAGCTGTTTTATAGTATGTGGACCTCAGTCAGATGTCGTTCTAGAGAATCTTTTTTATTTGTTTTTGTCTTGCTTTCTATCGTTCAACTGAATCACATAATTGAGCCTGCTGTCTAGCTGATTTCCAATACATGTGATAATATGGGTACTTGAACTAAGAAAATACAGTGGGAGTTGGAAAGAATGAGAAAGAATCTAAGAAATACTTTAAAATTATAAGGGACAGGACTGATCAACTTGGAAGGTGAAGGAGAGAATTGGATGAGGGCTGAGTCCAAGGTTTCTTGCCTGAACATCTCTGAGAATGGGATACGTGGGAAAGGGATGATTTTACCTTCTAGGCAATGGGAAATGTTCTCAATATTTTAAAATGTTATGGTGAAGATTAATTATCTGTCCATATAATGTGGATGGATTGTGAAGAGTTACTGTGGAAAGGCAACCTAATAGCAAATGATAAAACTAGTCTACTCCTGCAAGGCTGAAGCCTGACAGGAGGCTGCGTCACTGGTAATAGAGGCAGGATGAAAAACTTGACTCTGGACTTGGAGTTGTAGGAAAATGCAAAATCAAGGATAACCCTATGCTTTCAAATCCATGTGGCCCAAATGATAACAATATCATCTACAAAGTCACAAGTTTATGTTCATCTAGAAGATATGTTTCCTCAGCTTTCATTTGTATCTCATACTCTTCTGTCCGCATGAGAATGTGGTGTTGAGAATGTGCAGATTAATTAATCTCCATTATGTGTTGCTAAATTCTCATAAAGTTAAGCCACTTCTGATTTCTATACATGATCTGAGAGGAGAATTTTCCTATATTGGTTGTCCATAAACTTTAAAACTAATTTACTGTGTATCATCAATTCATGGCTTTGTTGAAATTTGTGCTATGCTTAAAGAAATCATTCTGGTGAAATGATGAAGACAATTTCACTGAGCAGCATTTTTTGTGAGATGCTTTATTTAAAAATTCACATTAACTACTGTCTTCAGTAACTTTAAAAATATGTTCATAACAGAAAAGAGTTAACTTTAAAAATCTATTCCACAGAAAATGACACAGAATACAAAAACAGATTTTACTTTGAAATGTAAATATAAACTAGAATAATCTTGATTACAGGGAGACAAAATCATATGCCTCCATAGAAGAAAATACTTTGGTTAAAAATAGCCAAATTGCCTTTCTCTGACACTTTCCTAAAGATATGAAATCTCTTTTTTAAGTATTTAGATTCTAAGTAAAGCATTTCACTTTTTTTTCTTTAGATGGAAACAAACCACACTTAATAATGTCATCACAACTTATGCCAAGCGCTGTTGCTCAGTTACAATTTTGCAATTCTTTTTGGATAATTGCTTCCTCTTAAGGAAGTATACTTCTTCCCAAATCATAGAATGAAATATATCATTTTAATATATTTATCTTTGTCCAAGAATACAACCTCACAATTAAAGGATCATTTCCAATCAGCGAGTCACAAATACATTTTATTTTACACTATGGATTTCAGTGTGGTTCTTTTTAGGGACAAGTTTGCTTTCAACAGATGCTACTTATGTGAGTAAATGATACATTTTTCTCCTACAAAACTAATGAGAAGTAAGCTTCTGCTCAGGATTGAAAAACTGAATGGATAATGCTATAGACAAGTTTTCATAACAGAGACATTTGTAAAGACACATGTAAAGACAATACTGTATTTTCGTGGAATCCATTTGGCAGAAAATTTCATGGTTTGCTTATTTGTTTCTTTAAGTGTCTATTTAAATAAATCAAATTAATGAGATCTCTAGCCAAGGAGGTGATCATCCTGCTCCTTCTCTTACTTCTTCCAACACATTACATTTTCCCAAATTCCCTGTCAGCTCACTCACTGCCAGAGGCTGTTTATTCTTTTCCAACACCGTTCAGTTTCCCTTTTGTAACAATAATTCCTTCTGTAATTTCTTTTTCAGTGTCTGCCTTCCCCACTGAACTGAAAATCCATGAGCACAGTAACTGTGTTTTGTTCATCACTGTATACCCTGTGTCTGTTAGTGCCTAGCATATACTAGTTGCTCAATAAATATTAATTGAATGAACTAATACATTCTTAACCTTAGATTCGTATTTCTGAGCTTTAATCCACTCAACTTGGTAAAATGTAGCAGTCTGAATTCCCTAGTAGCTTCTACCTCCTAGAAAGCATTGTCTCCAAGCACACAGAATAATTGGATTTTTCTGATTAGTGTTGGGTACACTCTCTTCACGCACATTGTATAGCTACACTGATGGTAAATATTCCTCACATATCAAGGGAAGGGTGGGAATGTGGATTACTCCCGACCTTTTCTTACCAGAACCATCCAGTGCAAATAATTATTCAACCCACTCACTCAAAGGAATATTTATTTACTACCATGTAGGCTGGACACTGTATTGGTTTCCTTGGACTGTTGAAACAAATTATCACTAAGTCAATGGCTTAAAACAATATATCACAGCTCTGGAGACCAAAAGCATGCTCCCTCCAAAGGTTCTAAGAGAGACTTCTTCCTTTTCTCTTCTTGCTTCTGGTGTCTTATTCTTTGGCTTGTGGGTTGCATAACTCATCTCTGCCTTTGTCTTTACATGTGTCTTTACATGGCCTCCTCTTTGTCTTCTCCACTTTTGTCTCTAATAAGGACACTTGTCATTGGATATGGGACAACCTGGTTAATCCAGGATAATCAAGTTTCTTAATTACACCTGCAAATTCCTTTTTTGAGGGGAGGGGGAAAGGCTGTCACCATTCACCCCACTATGGATATCATAGTGAATATAGTTCCTGCTCTCACTGAATTTGAAATCAAATGAGAAAGACAGATTATAAAAAGTAATTTCAATAAAATGTGATGGTTTTATTGGTAGAAATCTTTTAAGGGTCTTGGGGAACATCTGTCTGGGGACCTACCCAAATCTAAACAACCAGGAAAAAAAAAATGCTTCCCAAATGATAAGATATTCATGGAGGAGTGATTAGAAATTGACCAGATATTAAGAGTTGGGCTCATTCAAGGACTTGGAAGAAATTTAGTATGCTTAGAGAATGATAAGATATATCTGAAGACATATGCTAGAGCCATTTGTAGACAGCTTTGATGACAAAGTTAGGGGCCTTGTAGTTTATCCTGAGATGAAGTCAGAGCTCTGTGATGGACCAACACTAATATGATAAAATGCAAAAATTATCCCCATCAGGACCAAGCTCCTGAGTGTTTTTATTTCCATATGGCAAATCTTGTTCTTTCCACTATTTTGTTGCAGCCTGCATGGGTAACACAATATCATAGTACAATTGCTCTGAAAGATTGTGACAAGAATGTTTAATTCAACATTATCATTTTACAGACATGAAATCAAGTTCAAGCAAGGCTATGATTGTCGTAGGGTAACCAAAACCACTAGATCTAGTTAGTTCTTCTGTTAGGAAAAATGGTGGTTTAAAGTACTGGCAATTGCTTGGGCTTGGAGATCGGCAAATAGAAGTTGGATTGCCAGCTTTCCCTTGACAAGATATGTAACCTTGAGAAAGTAATATAACTGTTTAAACTAGAAATGATAATAGTACCTACCTATCAAGACCGTTGTGAAGATAATTTTGACAATGAATTGACACTCATAGTTTCCTATTAAATAATGACTGTTGTTCTTGTTGAAAATGATAATGTTGATGAGGTTTTTATAATCATCCCAGCCTCACGATCTATAGCATTTTACTCCCAGTGTAATAGTGTTTCATTAAATACTCTTATTAGAAAATAAGAGTATTTAACATATTTATTTTCTAATAAGAATATTTAACATATTTTATTCTCCACAGAGGAGTGTTTACAGTTCCTAAGTTTAAGAAACAATTATGCAGGAATATGCATTTTTCAAAGGGTCATAACTTAAGATTGTTATCCAATTAAAATTTTAATTAAAACAAAGTTTATAAATGTAATAACAAGTGTGCAGAAGGAGACATATTTGCAGAATTAGCAGTTTAGTCAGTAATTATGTATGTCAAACAACACCATTTTTTATAACAAAGTAATCTGATTTTCAAAAGGCACCCAATTACAAAATCTCCCTCTGAATTTTGGACTCAACAAATTATAGCTACCTAACTACTATGAAACTATATGCCCCTGATTCAAAATTCTTGAATTATGCTATATATTTTACAGATACAACAGTTTTTAAGTAAATAATGTTTTTTGGGTAAATGCCATCTGCTTTATCTTCAAAAAGATAATGTTTTCTAGAACAACTATTTCTTACATTTTTGTTATTCAATAACTTTCAGTGAGAAAATGTGACATTTTAGAGCACAACATTAATTCCCATGATATCAGTGCTATTTTGAAGATTAGGAAATTCAGTGAAGACCTAATAAAAAACCTTCAGTACATTATTTATTGGATAAGATGCAACTATTTAACTTGTCTCTGCACAGATTATGAGTGAAAACTTAACATTGTAGTACATTGCTTGAAAATGTCTTGATTAAATCATAGTGACTAAATTCTAATTCTAAGATTTAATAAATTTCTCTTACTGGAAACTGAACATAAATGACTTCAACTCTTTTGTTTTTATTTGCATTTAGATTTTTTTTAAAGTCTCTAAAATGCTATGACTGGTTTCTTACTGACTTGACAATAGTGTTTAAGGCTTAGACATTCTGTTGTAGATATGTCATTTTTATGAGAATGCTATTACTCTGGATATGAATTTGCACATAGTATACTGCAAACTTAATTCCCAGAAAAAGATCTACTTCTGTGGAAGCTGTAAAATACTCAAGTTTAATAAATTATTATGTTAGAGACTTCTGCAGCTTGCTTCTCAGTTATATACCTTATTTGATCCAATTTTCTCCAATAACTGATGAGATTAATAGATATTATTTATTTTAAGTAGTCAAAATAAAAAACAAGTTTAGTTTAACTTAAGGAACATTAAGAAACTGATTGATTTGGTTTTTTAGAATATTGATGATTAACTGATTTATTACTACAAGTTATAGTAAAAAAAAATGGAGAAATGAGACAAAACCCTGAAAGACTGAATTCTGGTCATAGTTCTATATGGGCTTGGGCAATTTCTTTACTTTTTCTGTGCTTCTGTTTTCTTACCTCTATTATTAAGGAATTGCCTATTCCACTCATTAAAAATTATATTTGATTAAAGCATTATTGATACAAAAAATTAGAAGTGCTAATAAATTAATTGAATGATATATGTTAAAAGATTCCTGGAAGATTAGTATAACATGCAGCTCATATGCTTTTAAGAGACAGTTTTATCAATGAAAGAAGAAACGTGTTGCTAACATATATAATCTGGTCTTTTCTTCAAATAAGGAAGCTTTTAAATATCATTTTTCCAATTATTGCTGATTAAACATCTAAGCACCTACTATGTATATCCTCGTGCTGTGGAGGTGAGAATCCACAATTTTAGTGTTTGAATTAAGCTCTATGAAGTATAAAGAACATCATTCTTAAAAGGAATTATACAGTAGTCTTTCTACTTTGTGAAAACAGATATCAAAACAGTCTATAAAGCCTGGTCTATTGGCCAGTGTTTAAGAGGAAACACAGTGAGCAATTACATAAAACAGAATTCTTTAGCCTGTCTGCTGATTTAGTTTTACAGCACATACTTAATCTTGAAATAAGGGGTACTAAAAATCCATCTACTTTATTGATCTTTTTTGAAGAAAGAGGAGAGGTTTATTTTGTGGGTTATGGCCCCAACTCTTCAGCCCTGAGTCAAAACTCATTTATTTTGGGTTTGCTTCGTATGTGTCAAATACTGAAATAAAGGTCAAATGTACTGGGCTTGGCATCTGTTATTGTATTTTCTAGTGTAAACTAAATTGTAAAATGGTTTTAATAGTGAAATGTCACCCAGGGAAATTTTAATATTGTATCTCTGTTTCAGCTTCTGACATGGCAGCAGAACAAGGACAGATTCTCGTGATAGCCACCGCTGCTGTTGGCGGATTCACTCTCCTCGTCATCCTCACTTTATTCTTCTTGATCACTGGGAGGTAACTGAAACATACCAGACTATTTCCAAGATTTATGAATAACCACTCTTTTATACATTGCATATTCAAATGCTTTTAGATATAACAAAGCACACCTGATGTCGAGAGGGATCCCAGAAGAATCCACTCTGACAGTGAACCATCATTAGTTCTCTGTTTCAACAGGCCCCTGAATATGGAAAGATCCGAAGATGACTAAAGCTGTTTGAAAGCTATGAATGATGAATTTATACTCAATAAGTTACTCCGTGTTTTTCCTTTACTATAATCAAATTACATCATAAAAAATAATTTTCTTAAAAATATTTTAATGGAAAGTCAGAACAATTTATAGAAAAACTCTTTATAAACCTAGTGTTATAGAAATATAACATTTTGTCAATTAAATATTGAAACTGTCTATGTTAGAATTTTATTAATTGGTTTTATAAATCCAATATTTCTATACTTCAAAGTAATTTGAATAAAATATAAACTAACAGTAAATTAAACATAGCAAAACACCTAAATTTGAATCCTGACTAGCTGGTCCAAGTGCATCACCCATCAGAACCTTAGCTTTCTATTTTTATACAGGTTTGATATAAAAGTACATTAAAACAATTTAATGACCCTTAAATAAATAGTATGAATACCATAATACAGGTGCTGATAATACAGATGTGAATGAAAATAATATGTATAAAATTATATGAAAGAATAAATGTTATTTAATCCATGGTATTTGGCCAAGACTTTTTCCAGAAATCACAATATTTTATTCTCAGATCATTCTAACAAGAAGATAAAATATTCTATCTAGATATCAATAGGGGCACAAAAGAATACCTCAACAGATTTTTTTATAATCTGAAACACACATCTACTGCAAAGTATTGCAGTAGAAATATCACTATCATGATTTAAAACTACAAAAAGAATTCAGCCAAACAGTACACACCCATGTTGACTCCAGCTAAAGTACACCAACCCTGCCAGAAAACACTGGTACCTCAGAAAGAGCAGAAATAATAAATAGCACCTTCAGTGAACCGAAAACACTATTTGTTTTTAAAACTCTGCTTAGGGACCAATATTTTGTTAAAATTTAATCTACTTAAAATTACAGAGGTAATTTTAATACACATATGAAAAATTGTCTACAATTTCGACAGCACACCAAAAAGTATAGAACTTGACAAGTACTTTGCTCGTATCAATGGTGGGTCCCTGACAAATATACAACTGCTATTCCGTAACAGTGTATTAGATATAGTTGTAACAAACCTCCTTTTATAGAATTTACCAAGGAAAAAAGCAGCATGAATATTCTAATGTGGTTGAGTTAAAAATGATGACTTGTGAAATTAAATGGAAAGAAGGCACTTTACAACTATGTTTACTTAAGTTTTTCATGTATATAAACAGATATAGTAACGGTCTTAGAATTAAGAGACAGTATTTGGGGGTCTCTAGTTTTGGGGGGGGTGATTAGCTGATAGAATAATGCCAGCTATAGTAACAAGGAAAAAAACAGACATGAAAGAATGCAGGAAATATTGATAAATTCATCTTAATACAAGTACTAATTTGGGCACAACATGTTGCCACCATCAGGCACTGTTGTCCAGCATCCTCTTAGGACCCTTTTCCTTTATTTTTAGGGCTAACCTCTGACAGCTATCTGCCATCATCAGAGCTTTGATATAGCTCATCTTTTATAGCGGACAGAAAGCAAATTTTGGAATCTCTAAACCAATTAACCGTTAGGTTGAAGATTAAATGTTCAACACTGCAGCTTATCAAACTTGGCCTACAAAAACTTGAATCATTAGCCAGAATAAAGTGATTATAAAAAATAAAACCCCTAAACATCCAGGTGGAGGTCTAAGTTTTCTGAGAAAGATTAAAATTATTCCCATACTATTTTGGACTCTCTGGCAAAGAGAGGGATTACAAGACAGTTATGGTTAGGGAAAGAGAAAGAGAAAGAAAGAGAGAGGAAGAGAAGGGAAGGGAAGGGGAGGGGAGGGGAGGGGAGGGGAGGGAAGGAAGGGAGGGAGGAAAGGAGGGAGAGAAAGAGAGAGAGAGAGTTTCAGTGAGGGTTAATGGTGCAAGTTTAAAAAAGAAAGGAAAAAAGAAATTAAAAGTATTTTGTTGTATGTAAAGTCACAATGACAATTTGGTTAAGTTAAAAAAAATCAAATTGCCAGTACTTTAGCATTGCTATGTGTTTAGCAAACTTTATTAGGAAAATGTTAAATAGAAGAATAAACCTTAATGAATATTCCTTACCCTCTGTAACATTAATGCTGCCCATGCATTTTGAACTGGGGTCACTGATATCTTTTTAATACTCTAATTATCATGAAGTTATATACAATTTAAAGACAATCTGCTTTGGAGCCCAGAAAGTTTATTTAGTTATTAAAATACAACGGCATTCCATTGTACTTTAAGGAGCTCTTAACTCCAAAGACACAAATTATATCATGTAACTATACTGTGAAAAAATAGGTATGATGGTTGATTTTGATTCAGAAATATTTTTGTTTTCCATTTTCAAAGTTTCTTTGAAGGAGGGAGTAATTTCCTTTTTTATTATTATACTTTAAGTTCTAGGTTACATGTGCACACGTATGTTTATGGAGGGAGTAATTTCTTAAATGTGATTTTATTTAACATCAGTATTACATTATTTACAATAGAAAAATATTCCTCTGGACATTTAAAAGAAATTTAATAATGATTCACTATATTGCAAAATTGGATACAGTTATATGTATCTTGCAGAACATAAGTTAAGGCCTTATTTTTTCATAGAATATTTCAGTAAACAATGATTTAAATAGCACATACACATGTGGCAAAGCATTTCATTAAGGCATCAGAAAATATTTCCTTAACATATGACAAACACAAAAGAAAACATTTCAATCTTTGCAGGCTAAATAAGTATTGCCTAATAAACTTGAGAGTCGGGCTCAAATATTATCTTTATTTGGGATTCCTGGAGCAGAATAGAAATACCACTTAAAAGGAGAATTTAATGATGAAGAAAAATTTGTGCTAAATTATTTTCAGCTTTCAGTTTCTATGTTTGCCAATTTATATTTCATTAGAAGTTGCTTTAACATTCCGTGTGCCGAAGAGAACAATTTAAATTACATAAAATAGAAAAAAAATATTTTGAAGTATCGCTTAAGCACTTTGGTAGGGGAGCAGTCATTGGAAAATATTCTATGAAAACTGTAAGACATTTCTGAATAAATGCTCAACTTGCCATAGAATTCGAGGCAAAATTCCCATTGAAAGACTGAATTATGTAACACAGACACACTTTGTTTAGCCATTAGAAATTTGATAAACCATCAAATCATATGGATGTTGAAGAATTTACTCATATTGAAGAAATCTTGGAAGCATGGTTATCCAGAGGGAGACTAGAACATGCCTCTACCAAATTCCAAATATTAAAAAATAAAACTGCTGAGCCATCCTGCTGTTTAGCAATGAAAATGGAAGACAGTTGTATATATTTCTGAAATTCTGACTCAAAATACTTTTTTTATTTTGACTTTTATTTTTTTTTTTACCAACTCTAGCTATTAGTAGTCATATAAGGGATGGTTATGGCAGATTATTAAATATTTTCTAAGACTCCTGTCTTTCGAATCCATCTACTTGACAGTATTTTATTCTAGGGCTAATTTCAATGTACATAAAAAACCTTCTATAGAATATTTTCACGTTATAAAGATATTTTAAAAGTGGTCTTTATGACAAGAACTTTGTTCATAGATTATATGTATTTTAATTGGTTTTGCTTTGTATCCATCATACTTCTTAAAACAAGTTTCTTTTTAAATCTTTTTAAAAGATGTCAGTGGTACATAAAAGCCAAGATGAAGTCGGAAGAGAAGAGAAGAAACCACTTACAGAATGGACATTGTAAGTAGCACAGTGACTTTCTTTCATTATTTTGTACTGTTCCAGCACTTCAGGAGTTCATTCAAACTGTATCTATTGAGTTGAGAAAAAAGGAAAAAAAATCACTTCCAACCTTTCAGCATTAAGAATTTTCATCTGGCTTCCAGGTTTGTTGGTGAAAGTTGCACCTGCTTCTCATTAAATAACATTACCTTGTTCCCAATTCTGCTTGCTGGAGAACACAACAGACTGAATTTGCTAAAAATAATAGTTGACTGATTTTATCAAGTTATTTACCACTCACAATGGCTCTAAAACATGAGTTGGTTTTATCTAATGGAACGTTAGACATAGAAATAAATATTACGGAATCTTTATTCCTTCTTGCAGGGACTGTCTTTTAAATATACAACAAATCAATTTACAATTCATTAATACTAAAAAAGAATATCAGCTCTTTAACTCTTAGAATATGTATGAAATCCTTGGGCTGACTACAAGGTTATATTCATTTGAGAGATCTATTCCCAAGCAACCTATAATTACCACTATAGCTGGTTTGATAATTGACAACTTCTCCTCCTCAACATCCACCTCCACCTCCACCTCCAAATTGCAAACTACTTCAGCAAGACAGTTTTTCTATTGTGAGACACTGAATTAACAAGAAAGGGATGTTCTCTAATTAACCACAGTGTAGAGATAATATGCAAGGCTTTTATCTTTTATTTCAAATTGAGCAAAAGATAATAAAGGACATTTCAATCTATACCACCCTCCGGGAAAGGGAAAGGATTTAAGTGAGGAACTTTTATACAGTAAGTCTGAGTCTTACTGCACTGGCAGAGCTGAGAGAACTGATATCTGGCATGGGATAACATGGAAAGGCTGTAAACAGATTGCAGAAACCTGGATCCAGACACCTGTGCTGATGACTTACACCCGGCAACCTTAAGATTCACTGCAGGGCATTTAGTACTGCTATGCAGAGGGAAAAGGTGCTCGTGAGGCATTTATTATCTGTTTTCCAAGAGGCAGGTTAGCATAAACCAAACCAGATGGGCCCAGCATGAAGCGATGAAAATAACTCAAGACAGCCAAGGAGGTAGAAGAAAGTTAACCAACTGATGTTTAAGAAGACATTGATAAGTTTAAATTAGTAACCAGGTATTCAAAATTGGAATTCAGTTTGGTTATTTTCGTCTTTACTACACGTATGTTTATAAGAAAAAATGTGATATTTGCTGATCTTATTCTATAGAAATGTGTACCACCTAAAATAATTGAATAGTTTCATAGTTAAAACCACATATGAGTTAATAAACGATGCTTGTTATCTGTGCCTAGCATAATATTATCAACACGACCACATATCTGATTAGATACCACTAATAATTAGTAGTGGCTACTAGGTTTGAGGTTATAGAACTCAGTCTGACATCACAAATTCCACTAAGTTGTTATAAAAATATATGGAATATAAAATAGAGGTACAGACTATCTGTTCTCCTTTTCTTCAATGTATACTTTGAGAAGTCAAGGAAAGCATGATATGTTAAAATTAGTGTCAGGTCTGGGTATACCTGGAAATATGCTTTTCTGGTGCTAATTTGAGAAATATTAATTTTCTCATGGTCCATATGCAGCACTAAGAAGACAGAAAACAAAATGTGTAAATGAAGGCAATGGGCATAGAAAGGAAGCAAATTGCTGCTAATATTGGGCATTTCAGCACCTCCTCTAAACTTTATTACCTTTTGTTTGTTTTCTTTTGATTTGTTTGTTTGTTTTGCAAGGAGAGTCAAACAACAGTTAACGCTGGGTATTATATGGCTTTCAAAATCTAAGAAGCAACAAAACCAAATACCATCCACTCTGCCACAAATTTCACATTGGTCTTTTAATCCCTACTAGTTTGTATTCAATAAAGGCTCTCTATATGATTATTGCCTGTAAAACCATACCTAAGATATTTGGAAAGATAGAAAGATATATAAGAAATGACCTCCTGTCTAGAGATCTAACATGGAAAATGGAAATTAATGAGCCAGTTTGGTGGCTTGTGCCTGTAGTCCCAGCTACTCAGGAGGCCGAGGCAGGAGGATCACTTGAGCTCAAGAATTCAAGGCCAGCCTGGACAACATAGCAAGACTGCCATTTCTCTAAAAAAGAAGAGAAATAAGTAAATGAGCAAAACAGAGGGATATTCACGGGCAGAGGCAGTCTATGACTTCTTTGGATACTCACAAATGGACATACAACCACACATTAATGTTTTCTAGCCATCCTTTCTCATCATCCTAACTGCCTGTAGGCTGTGAGCACTCCATTCCCACCAATGAAGCTCAACAGATACACAACCAATGACCAGATTTTGGCCTTTGATTTCCATCCTTCCCACCAGGATAGACAAGCTGATCCTATTCAGGACTATATGCAGTCAGTCCATGGAAGCCACTACATGAATACAGAAAAAGGCCATTATCCCTACTGGCCTTTCTTGTTTCTATGCCATGGAGTCAGTTCTTTACTCCTTGAGGTTTCCTGGAAAAGGGGGAGACCACAGGAATAGGGCATGAGTTCATGAAACCTAGTGCCGTAGAGTACAAAGAGTCCAGGAGGGACCTAATGGGCTTCCTTGCTTTGGAGGGAGGCTTATGCCTCATTTTCCCCATTCCCCAAGCTAGAGCAGATGTGGAATGTTTTGGAAGTATAGTGAATGAGTGAGCTGATTAAACATTTTACAGAAATATGAGACATGTGTTTTCTGGAACCTGTCAGCTCACTTTCTAGAAATCCACCAGGTCATTCTACATTAACAGTGAGGTAAATAAATATTTGACCCTCGTAGTCAAAGCTTTAATATGAGCAGAGAGTGGGACAGGAAGAAAAGAGAGACTTTAAATCATTAACAAGACTGACTACTTCAGTATGTCATTTCTGGTTTTAAATGTTCACAAGATATAGACCACTGAGATACTCAAACTAAATCAATCGTTTTGTTGTTGTTGCAGTGCGCTTCCCGGGAATTAAAACTTACATTGATCCAGATACATATGAAGACCCATCCCTAGCAGTCCATGAATTTGCAAAGGAGATTGATCCCTCAAGAATTCGTATTGAGAGAGTCATTGGGGCAGGTAAATGTTAAATCTACACTTTTGAACAAAAGATTCCTTAATTTCTTTGTAACTGGTTTATCAACATACTATCTTAAATCTTGGCAGTTTTGGTCATTGAAAAGTTTTAACAAGTGAGAAGTAAAGTGATCTTGTATATGTTATTTTTTTAAAGTATACTTAGTGTCTGTTTGTTTCCAAACAATGAGAACATTCACAAAAGTTACTTTTAACATTCTATAGTCTTTTTTTATAGTAGAGATAAATTACAATGAAACTAGAGTTTTTAGGAGTTTGTCATAAGGTTATAGATTTACTTGAGTGCCAACATCTATAGACACACACTATAATTATAATAGTATTTAAAATGATGACCATGAGCCTCTGCAAGACACAGAAAAGTTCTGAGAATCACCAAAGATAAAATTTGGTTCAATGTAGTTTTAGGTCACTTTAATGCAAATTAATATTTCTCCCTATGTAGAATTTTCCAATCTTAGAACATTTTATTATTCAACTATCCTGAATAAATACAAATTTCTTGTAAATCACCCCACAGGAATTTATGCTGTACATTAGTTAGGGCAGAGGCTTAGCCAATGTAACAAACAGACTCCAAAATACAGATTTATTCCTCTTTCAGATGCTTGACCCAAGGTGAATAGTCCATGCTGGCAGAGGAGCTCTCATTCAAGGGGACTTGCAAGGCACAAGTTCCTTCTGTTCTTGGCTCTTCCTTCCCCTAGCATGCCATCCTCCTCTAAATGACCAAAGCTGGGTCACCAGTACATCTGCCTTCTTGACTGTGAGAAGGAAAAGGAAATAGTTCTGTCTCTCTGGTTTTGCTTTTAAGGCAATCACCTGAAACTTCCAAACACAGTATTCACATCTCAATGGTCCAAACAACAATAACATGGACACACTAAATTGCTAGAGAGTTTGGAAATGGAATTGCTGACGGCTGCCATGTATGCAGCTAAAATGCATACATTTATGCAGGGGAGGCTGTTTTCCTAAAATAGAGAAGGGATATTGGATCTTGATGGGGAACATAGGTCTCCTCTAGACGCTGGAGATTTGTTTAATCCTCTGGAAAGAGCAGAGCAGATGCAAGCATGGCCATTCCAGCCAGGTGTCATGTCTTTACAAAGGCCAAAAGAAAGCAGCTGATGATCCCCTGTTTCTTTCAAAGTCCTTTTTCCTCCAGAAAGACAAGCTACATAATTTGCAGGACCCAGTATACCCTGAAATATACAGAGTCCCTTGTTAAAAATGTATTAGTTATTTCAAGAAGGTGACAACAGAGAACTAAACCAACTACAGGGCACACCTAAACTCAAGGCTCTATGTGACTGCACAAGTTACATACTCACGAAGCTAATCCTGTTTCCCAGGTACACAGAGAAGTAGAACTACCTCAAGAATTCCAGGCACATTTGCAGAGAGTTCTTCCTGATTTCACTCCATTCCCTCTGTACCATAGATCACCTCATCTCCTGCATGGCTGGGTCTCCCTCTGAAAGCTGCCACAAGGGCCTCTATGTTCATAATCTTTATGTTCTCAGCCAAAGAAGCTGCCTTATCAGAAAGATTAAGGACCTGAAATGGAACCAGATTCTCTGTCTTCTTCCACTGAACAAAGAGCACATCAGCAGGCATAATTGAGAAGAGTGATTGAATTATATTCATTTAGCTTTGGAGTTTGTTTTCTTAAGACAGCAAAGGGATAGAGAAGAGAGGAGGTTGGATAATCTCCATTGCACACGATGTTTGGCTTTCTTCTTCTTGCACCTGAGAAAAACTGATATGTCTTTTTATACTGCCTTGTTCAATACTCACATAGATACAGGAGAAGCATTTTCTGTTTTAGCCCTTTGTGCTACAGCATAACAAAATGCCAGTGTCTGAAATCATAATGTTGAGAGATAAAATCAAGTATCTGAAGTATAAACAATAAGAAGAAATTAAACGTTTCTTTTATTTTTAGATATTTTTCAACTAAAATATAAATTTTTCTCTTAAAAAAGTATAATGAATACTGCAAAAGCAAAAAATAACTACTAAAGAGATTATTTTAATTTCATTTTTCCACCTGCTGTCCCTGAACTCTAATAAGTCATAATGGCATTTATCTCATTTGGCAAAGACAGACTATCTAAACCATATAGTTATTCCTATAGATTGGGGTCTCTTTTTAAATCTTTATTCATCTTTGATTGTTTCAGCTTTCAAACAATATGCTAAGGGTCCTTTTACTGTCCATATTCAGAAAAATAACAAAAATAAAACTGGTATGTGAGACAAAAGTATTATAACCTAACTTGCCTCTTTGTGCCCCTGGCTGTACTGCTCTGTTAATTTATTCCTTTAGATTATTGTTATAGCCCTTTTTATGCTGCTCCAATAGAATGCCTCACACTGGGTAATTTATAATAAACAGAGTTTTTAGGCTCAAGGTCCTGGTGGCTGAAGTCAAGATTGAGGGGCCACATCAGGTGAGGGTCTTCCTGCTGCATCATAACATGGTGGAAGGCATCACATGGGTGAGGGAGAGAAAAAGGGGGCTGACCTCCCCCTTTTATAATGAGGCTGCTGCATTAATCCAGTCATGAGGGCTGAGCACTCATGATCTAATTACCTCTTTAAGGTCCCACCTCTAAACACGTTTGTATTAAGGATTAACTTTCCAGTGTGTGCACTTGAGGGGACACATTCAAACCATAGCAGTCATGTTTCTAAAACTTTATTTTTGTGAATGTGTGAAGCGTGAACATATTCCATAGCAGCAGTGTGGACAAAACATTGCTCAAATTGAAGAAGAACCAGTCGTTAGGTAACATCTGTGTACCACTGGTTACTTTCCCAATTTGTAACTATAAATACTTTCTTAGATTGTCTTGTATCCTTTATTTTCTTTCCCCAGCTATTGATTGTTTCTTCTCTGACTCTAATTCTTCGTCATCTTTGTCCTTTGGAAATGTAAATTAAGTGACTTAAGTGGTAGTCTAGATGCTGGACAGAGGTGAAGTGAGGTGGAGAAGATGAGAGAGGCCAGATATCAGGTTGTGACAATTGTCAAGTGCAGGATATTCAGGCAGAATGAAGGCATTGATGGTAGGAATGGCAAGGAGTACTTAGATTCACGGTTCATTGCTGAGGAAAAATATGAGACCTCCGTCTCTTATAGATGCAAGACATGCATGCAAAGCAACAGTTAAGATTACTTTTCAGATTTCTAGTGGAAAAGCACAATATACAATCATTAAATCTTTCTTAAATGAGTTATCAAAAATAAATGTAAAACAGCCACATTAACATTTTCACAAAAAGCATGATATCACACCTGACCTGTGACATTTCTTACCACATTCACTGAACAATGTTTGTTAGATGGCTAATATTTACTTGTAGAAGATAATGTGCCGCTTAATCTTTTCATATTAAATCACTATGCTCATTAGAGATATATGTATTCAGGCTGTCTTCCTCAATCTTCGTCTTGAGACCTTCAACTAGTAACCATCAAAATACTGTGCAACTGAACCATAAAAATTTAATTTTTCTGTACATATGTTCTTAACATTCTCCATCTTTCCCTATAAATTTAACTGGTTTTTTTTATAAGTTTTCTAGGGTACTTTTTTTGTGTGTGTATCACTATTCTATTTAATACTGGCAGCTTATCTTTGTTCATCAATATTGGCCTGAATTTCCATGAAAATGCACATTTCCATTTAAATGAAGTGAGCAGCTCTGTTGCATAGGAGACTATCAAGATCATCTATCTCCTTTGGCTTTTTTGCATTATAAAATGAAATTCTGTGGACAGAGGACTGTAAAACAGAAACTCCCAGGCTAAAACAGCCAAGTCAGATTAGGGGAGAATCATTATTTTATACATATCTTGCAAGATATGAGAAAATGGTAAACAATTTTAATCATGGTCTGAAAAAGGTCATTGAAAGGCTGTCCCTCTTTCAGGACACCACTAAACCTAAACCAGTATAAGAACAACTTGCCTGGCAGAGTATAATTTTGAAACATTATTCCATTGAAAAAATGATTCTTGTGTCGCTAAGCCCATAGGGCACCCTTCTTAAATTTGACCTTCCCTCTTTCCCTAGTCTCGATGGAAAAACATAATCTCTTCCTGTCATTCATATTCTCTCCCTTTATCTATACAAAACTCATTATGGCCTCCACTATCAGCCTTCTCTTCTGGCTTAGAGTCACCAAATTTTTTCTCTTCCTAGAATAGTCCAGGAAGTTTTAACTGTTGGTTTCTCAGCAGTTATCTGCAGGTAAAAGAATGTCAAAAGGACAACAAAAAGGATATAAAAGTGAGTGTCAAGCCTAATATTTTGATTCTGCTATTCCATCTTGTTTGAAGTCACATTTCCCCTTGATGCTATACAAGGCCTAATGTTCACTTCATGTGCCTCTCCTAATTCCCCTGCCACCCTCAACCCAGCAGCCCTCTCTTTTCTACTCTAGAATATATTATTTTTTAGTTATCTTAAAGAAACTGTATTTTTGTTTGTCTTTTACGCTTGTGTTATACATTCTTGTAGCATGACAATGACAAATGTAGGCAATATTCCAGATGTGGTTTCACAATTCTCTTTATATATATTTTTTAAAACCTTGTGTTTGTGACTCATTTTCTCTATATTTAGATGAGATGACCTCCTTAGAAATGAGATTCATTCTTGTCCATCAACTTAAAGGATTTATGGTAGAGGTCAGATTCATTTTCTTGTGTATTCTTGAAAACTTTACATGTTGAGTAGATTGAGAATAAGATCAACAACAGATTTTGGCAAGGCCTTTGTGCCTTTTACTCAATAATTTCATAGCTTTCTAAATCAAATGATGTAATAAAAGATCAGCTTTACCCATTCTCCATCTATATTATGATATGAATGAAAAAGCAAAGACTGAAGCAAGACAGACTCAGATATGAATCACAGCTTTGCTACTAGCTCATTCTGTAAACTTTAGCAATTTAGTTATCGTTCAGAAATTTGGGTCACTCCATATATACAGGATTAATAAAAGGTTAGAAATGACTATTAGATTAAAAAATAAACACAGTTTTTACATTCAGTTTTGACTGCTGAGATGAATAACACTTATTGCCCAACCCTCATTATACTTTGTGATATGAATATCTGCCCATGCAGAATTCAACCGTCAATGCCTTAGGTAACTGGAATAATATTTATGATTTTCAGAGTTAGTTGAAAATTAGTAATTGAAATGAAATTTTATTTTTGTTACTACATTGAGTTATATCCATGTCAACAAACTCTTTTTCTTTTTAATTAGAGAAACTCAAGGCCGGGCGGGGTGGCTCACACCTGTAATCCCAGCATATTGGGAGGCCGAGGCGGGTGGATCACGAGGTCAGGAGATCGAGACAATCCTGGCTAACACGGAGAAACCCCGTCTCTACTAAAAAACACAAAAAATTAGCCGGGCGTGGTGGCGGGTGCCTGTAGTCCCAGCTACTCGGGAGGCTGATGCAAGAGAATGGCATGAAGCTGGGAGGCGGAGCTTACAGTGAGCCGAGATCGCGCCACTGCACTCTAGCCTGGGTGACAGAGCGAGACTCCATCTTAAAACAAACAAAAAAAAAAACTCAAAACTTATTTTTTTATATTTAGGAGGTTATATTTGTTAGGTAATGTTTATTTTTTGTTAAAAAACTCAACAAGTCATAAGATGAGAATCAAAGGAAAAATTATTTAAATATCTTAACGTAAAACTGTTCTGTAGTAGTCTATCAATTTATTCTTGGTACATCTAAGGAATTAGTAGATTTACTGTCAGGAACACAACTGTATATCAATTTAATAGACTTTCAATTAATGTTTGTTAATTTCATGAGTGTTTACCTACATTTCAACACTGTACATCTTATTTGGACCCATTTAGTAAACATTTTTTATCTTATATCCAGATTTCCAAAACTTGCAGTTTGCCTCATCATAGTCATTGTTTGATAAATGCTTGTTTAATAAATAAATAAAATTCTTAAACTAATTTTAAAAATAATGAGTAAATAAATGAATGACAAAAGGATATAGAATTATTCTAAGTAATGATTTTACATGACTATGTTTATCTGGTTGCCAACAAAAATCTTAATGAAGTATGACAATATAAAATTAATTGCATAATATGTGCAAATAAAGATAAGAAAAACAAATTGATAGAGGACATTTGGGAATTACAATTGTTACATTGCTTTATATTAACAATTTACCTGATAGACCAAAATTATAGAATTTATTATATGCCTTTGCATTTATATAGTAAAATATAGAATTATACAGAAAATATTACATTGATATTTTATTTTGAATTGAGTTTATGTAACAGGGGAAGTAATTTTGAAGAGCTGTTTATAACTTACAAAGAAGTTATTTTTCAAATTTGTTTTTATTTTTTTCTTCTAGTTTGTGTATTGCCAAAATATTACGTGAAATGAAGGAAATTTGATCCCCATTTTCAAAAGAGTTCTCCAAGGATGTAAGCAAAACTGGGTACATCTTAGAATGATGTTCTTTCTTATGGCTAAGAAATAATAGATGAGAAAGACCCACATATCAACAGCAACAACTTTTAGCCCTTATATTTCTAGAGTATATTAGTTATCTCTTGCTGCATAACAAATTACCGTAAAACTTAAAACAAGAACATTACTATCTCACAGTTTCAGTGGCTCAGGATTCAGGAATGGCTTAGCTCCTGCACAGTTGCTCACAAGGTTGCAATCATGGTGTCAGCTGGGACTGTGGTCTCACCTGAAGTTTCAGCTGGGCAAGGATCCACATCCAAACTTATTTATATAGCTGCTGTCAGGATACAGTCCTTTGAGGGTTGTTGCGCAGACAGTCTTAATTCCTCACTGCTGCTGGCTGGAACATGCTCAGATTCTTACCATGTGGGCTTCTCCAACATGGCAGCTTGCTTCATCAAAGCCAGCAACAGTGTCTGCTAGTAAGACAGAAGTCACAGTGTTTTATAACCTAATCATGGAAGTGACAGAAAATTACCTTTGCACATTCTATTGATTATAAATATGATACTAGACCCTCCCCCCACGGAAGGGAAGGGATCACACAAGGACAGGAATACCAGGATGCAGGGATCATTGCAGGCCATCTTAAAAGTTTGCCTACTACGTATAGTATTGTTTCATTATGTTTGGGGCTCTCAGGTGGTCCTAATTAGCCAGCATTCCCAGGAGTGGTTTCTCCCCTTCAGTCCAATTCACATCAAAGATAGCAAAGATGAGTGTTAGACACTCTCTGATACTCAAGCAGTTTATTCTGGCAGTGCTCTTGTAAAATGGATAGTGGGGAGCAGGCCAATGGCATGGGCCAGGTACAGTTGGGGGGTCAGATGATCAACTGACCAGGAGGGTCTTTGTCTGGAGACCATTCTCAGAGTTTAGGAAGTTCCTCCCACTTTCTTATACCTGTATTCAGTGTGGGTCAATTATTAGGTGTTTCTTTCATAAAGGGAGTTTAGTCTCTTCTTGTAAGGGTATGCTTTTTTTTTAATGTTTATGAGAGTTGACTCTGTGCTGAGATGGCTTTGTGTATAGGGTATTCAGCGTTTTTAGGTCTCATTGTCATAGAGACCCAGTCATCCCCAGGGCTACGTGCATCATACCCCTAAGGACACATAATGTCAGCCCCGTGAGATGTTTGAGTAGGCCATAGGGCTGTCATTAATCCCACAGCCACCATGTGTCTGTGTTTCAAGCAGAGAGCAAGAGTTGTAAGACCACTTGAGGTCTTGTCTCTGAACTTAATTCTGACACATACAGTTGATCAAAGCAAGTCACAAAGCCAGACCAGATTTAACAAGGTAGATAATAGATTTTACTGGTCAATGGGAACAGCAAAATTACATTGCAAAGGGGTGTACATGTAGGATAGGGAGGAATTCATGGCCATTTTTTTACAATCTACCACATAGCTGATAGACTTTTTTTAAGTGAATCATTATTTTTTCAAGCTTAATGTGAATAACAGATTATGAATTTATTTGCTATTTTGTCTCTAAGACTATTTTTGCTTTGCACCCCTAATTAATGATATTAATGTTTTCTTAATACTATTAGTTAATCAACCTTGGGTTAGGTACTAAAAGGGAATAATGAGCTGGGTGTGGTGGCTCACACCTGTAATCCCAGCACTTTGGGAGGCCAAGGCGTGCAGATCATTTGAAGTCAGGAGTTTGAGACCAGCCTGGCCAACGTGGTAAAACCCCATCTCTACTAAAAATACAAAAATTAGCCAGGCATGGTCCTGGGCACCTGTAATCCCAGCTAATCAGAAGGCTGAGGCAGGAGAATCTCTAGAACCAGGGAGGTGGAGATTGCAGTGAACCGAGATAGTGCCACTGCACTCCATCCTGGGCGACAGAGCGAGGGCGAGACTCAGTCTCAAAAAAAAAAAAAAAAAAAAAAAACTTGAATGATGGAGCATCTCAGACTCAAGCGGGAAGCTAAGGAAAGTATAATATATAAGGTAGAAAAAAGTAGAAAGGAGAAAAGAAAGGACAAAATAGATAATAAGTGAAGAAAACATACAAATAAATTGTTCTTCGAAGAATGTAAAGATCACTGTATACTGGGAGATCAGATTGCATTAGAAAGACTGAATTAGGCATTTAAATATACTGTTAAAGGTAAGGAATGTCAAGCTGTAGAAAAGGTAGTTTAGATGGGAAGAGTGTTAGAAGTGGTAGAATAAACGGTGTGGAGATTAAGAGGAATTTAGGACATTTTCAAGTATTTAGAGTTTGATGACACTGGATCTTTATCATATCTAATTTCTCTTCAAAACATAAGCTTTTCCTTTTTTTAATGTGAATGTAACTCTAGCCCTGCTTTTTGGCTATGAATAATGGTGACTTTTTAGTTTGTTGACTTTTTAATGACAAAGTTTAAAGTGATTAAACAAGAGGAAAGATGTTTTACTTTTATTGGGCAAAGAAAAGTAAAAAAGAGTATGGCTCTGGGTGTGTGTGCATGTATACATACGTACATGTAAATGTGTTTGTGTTTGTATGTGTGTGTGTGTATGTGTGTATCAGTCAGCTTCACTGTCATAACAAAATATCCCAGATTGGGTGGCTTAAAAGGCACAGATTTATTTTCTCACAGTCCTGGAGGCTGGAGTTTTAGATGGGGTGCCTACACGGTCAGGTTCTGGAGAAGCTGTCTTCTGGATCGCAGAGATCCACCTCCTTGTCCTCACATGGCAGAGAAGAGATATATCTTCTTCTTCTTCTAAGATCACAGTCTTTATGAGATTAGGGCCCCACTCTGAAAACCTCATTTAGCCTTAATTTCCTCCAGAAGACCATATATCCAGATGCTGTCACATCGAGAGTTAGAGCATCAATGTATAAATTTTGGGGGGACACAGTTTAGTCCAATGTGTGTGTGTGGGTGTGTATGTGTGTGTGCGTGTGTGTGGTGGGTGAGGAAGAAAGCAATATATTACCTGATGAAAGATTTACTCACTGTTATCCGAGTATCTGCATGAGTAAATTTTGAATGAAAGAATAAAAGTTGTAAATTCATAAAGGATATGCCTGCTAGGTTTGACTTACTGGGAGAGCTCTGTCTGAACTTAGAGCTGAGTTGAGGCTGAGAGCTAAAGCAAAGTATCTCATGGTTACCATGTGTCCAGAGAGTGGTGGAGGCACAGGGAAACTGAGAGAGGAGCAATAGGTCTCCCAGAGTAAAATCTATAAAGATGGTACAGTTTCAATTACTTTTCAGATAATATGCTGATGTGATTGCTGTTAAGACTATAAGAAAGATATCAAAAAACTAATATGAATGCTAAAAATCAAACTGTTCAATGTGCAATTGAAGCCTAAGTGCTTAGACCAGGATGTACCTATTATGGGTTATCTTTGTAGTAGGTTCTTCCAACAGATGTTAGAACCTTTTCTTAAAATCAAGTATTTGGCATTTTATCACAACTTTTATTAACATCAATGTAACTTGTGTATCTGCTGTTCCCTGATTACAATGGAAAAGTACCTTAATCTTATGAGGAAATAATATTTGTGTCATAAATAGGGAGGATTTCTTCCCCAAAAGTTATTTCCACCTTTTATAACCAGTTAATCCATCTCTGGTTAGAATCTTATAAACTTCCCTCACAGTAAGTGACACTTTCTAACCTGTCTCGTCTTTTCCTGATCTTGTCCCTAAAATTTGGAGTCATTTTGTATTCGTTCTTCAAACATCTCACCAACTGAGGGAGAAAATTCAGTTTAAATTTTGAGAACAAGAACTAGCCAATTTACCTTCGTGAGCTGTAATTTCCCTATCCGTGAAATGTAAGTAAAATACCTTTGCTCCTTCATGATTGTTGTGAGAAGCAAATAAGATAAAGTAGATTCTATCTGACCATCCAGCATTTATCAGAACACCACCAATGAAAGTGTTCACTACCTCGAAGATAGCCCATTCCCTTGGGAACAGTTCCAATAAATCCAGGATATTTGTGAGGAAAAAAAAAACAAAAACAAATGTGCTTCCTTATAACTCAGTACATGATCTTACAACACTGCCTACTGGTACTCGTTCTGCAAAATTGAACTTATACAAAGCAAATCTAATCCTGCTTCCACACCACACCATTACCCTTCAAATATTTAAAGAACAACATGTAAACTTCATAAATCTTCTTTGTTCAGCCTAAATTGTCTAAATCTTTTCAACCATTTCCATCCGACATGATGTCTAGATACGTCATCATTCTGGCCACCTTCCTCTGAAGATCTAGAGTTTTTCTCTAAGTCTTTTCCAGAATTGAACCCAATACTCCAAATGTTTTCTAATCAATGTGAGAACAAAGGGATAGCACATTTCCTGCTGTGCCTCGATTAATGCATCCTGAGTTTGCATTTGCTTTTTGAACAGCTGCCATGCGCTGTTGGCGTAGGGAGAGCTTACTACCAGCTTATCCCCAGCGGTCTTTCTCAGAGGAGTTTCTATTAAACCAGGCCTATTCTATATTTGTCAATTGACTTTATTACTTTTGAGTGCAATATTATATTTTTATAGGTCTACACTATATATCTATGTAAATCATATATATATAAATATGAACCATATATATCATATAATTCATATATCAAAATATGAATAGCTATACATATGTTAAAAATGATCTAGATATGTAAAACCTATATAAATTTGTATAGATAGATAAAGAATATATATTCTAGAAATATATACTAGAATATATGATATATTCTTTGCATGTCTATCAAATTCTAGTATATATAGAATATATGATATAGAATATATCATATATATACTTTACATGTCTATACAAACATTATGTGCTTTTCATATTCCCATTTCATAAATATTCCTATTAAATTTCATTGTATTTCTATAACTAAAATTTCTCAACCTGTCCATGTCTTTTTCCATCTCAATTACATCAGCTGGTATAATTATTGTCCTACTCAGTTCTGCCTGGCAATTTAGCTGTGTGCCCTTATCATAAGAGCTCAGCACTCCCTGTGCAGCAATCATTTAGTATACTCTCTAATTTTCTTCTTCATTGGGACAACTGTTTTTGCATTATTGGAATTCGGTATTTTGTAGATGCCTATCTCTCACTCTTTATAGGATCTCTGATCAAGAAATTGTACACAATCCATGTGCATTTTTTAACTGCCGCTCTGAAGTTTAATGTCTACAGTTATGGCCAGTGATTTTTCCCTGGACTGTAAAAATATTTCTTAAAGTGAAAATGATCAGTTTTTTCCCAAGTTTCCCCACCCCTTGCATTTCATCAGTCTTTATTCAGAACTAAATCGAAATAACAACTCTGTTGACTTTTTGAAAGATGGACACAGCAGCAAGGCAGGCAATTATGATTTTATAGCTTCTCACTTATTGCTTTCATGGTGGAGTAAATGAATTCACAGCATGGGAAAGTGTGTTTTGTGAGGACTGATTGAAGCGTGAGCACATGGACTTTCCATGTGGTCTAATGCAGTTCCTTGTTCACATGGAAACCTCTGATATTCTCTTCCTGCCAAAATCTTTGTCCATGGTTTCCTCCTTGCTTCAGCCTATCAGGAAAAAAAAATCTGTCTTTAGCATTAATAGTAGGCAAGAATTATTAAATGTTCATCTGCTTGGGATGAGCTTTACATGCATTATTATTTCTTTTATCATCACAACTCTATAAATCACAAGGATCACATATGTCCATTTTACAGATACGAAAGCTAAGATTTAAAGAGATTAAATTATTTGGTCAAAGTGAACCAGCTTGTAATAGTAAAGCCAGAGTAATCTTATATTATAGCTCATGCTTTTATTAACCACAACTTCATTACAAATAACCCTTATATTTATGAAGCCATACTTCTATAAGAATATCTTCTTCTGGCACTTGTACAATTGATATTTCTGAAACCATCTCCACCTATCTTAGGTGAATTTGGCTGTGTTCCTTTCTTTCATTCTGGCCGTCTGTCAGTCTTTCTGTCAGCAGTCACTTTCCAACTCTATGATGTATAGACTGTGTTCTGGCTGCTGATTGAGTCTCTGTGATTTGTAGGCTGAAAGTGAATTACCATTACCTAAGTGCATTGATGCACCAAAAAAAAACCAAGTGCCTCAGCAGAACCAACAGTAATGTGAATATTGATTATTGTCATGAAATCATTATTTAGGATAGGATTACAAATTTCCCTCATTTGTAGCATAATTTGCATGTTCTGTGTGGCATGTCAATTTATCATCACACCCTGTCAGCTCTGCCTTCAAATATATCCCAGGATCCAACCTCATTTTACCACTTTGCAACAGCCACCCTGGCCAACCCACCAACACCTCTCCTAGCCTCCCTTCTTCCACCACTCCATGGTATGTTCTCCTAACATGGAACCCTAGAATGGGAAGATCCCTTGGAAATGTAAACCAGATTATGTCCCTCTCTGCTCAAAACCTGCCAATCATGATCTGTTCTGGTCAAAGTAAAAGCCTGGCCACCTACTTAGCTGCCTCTTCAATTGCATCTCCACCAAACTTTCCTTCACTCGTTGCTCTGGCAACAATAGTGTCATTCTTCCTCAACTTGCCACATGCACTCCTATCTCAAGACCTTTGCACCTGATATTCTGTCTAACTGGGAAGCTCTTAGCTCCAGTAACATCATGACTCCATCACCACTCCCTCATTTCCTCCAACTTCTATGACAATGCGAATTCATCAGAGACCTTTCAGGTCCTTCATAAACTAGCAATTCTCCTTCCATACTCTCCTTCCCTCTCACCCTGCCTTTATTCTACAGTAGTTACTACCAACTGACATGTACATGTGTTTTGTTATTCCTATTGTCTGTCTTCCCCTTTCTCTTTCTAATTCACTGCTGTACCCTCAGCCCTTTAAACACGACTTGGCATGTGGTAGGCACTATATAAATTTTAATTAATGGATATAGAATTTACAAGTGTTTATTTATCTATTACATGACTTTATTCTCAAAAACCTAGTGTCGGGCTGAGGATAAGGGAACACGATCATAATTCTTCTTATGCATGTGTGGGGTTAATTGCTGTGATGGAATGCTGAAAAGAATGCATCAGCCTCTCAGAAAACAAAATGCGGGCAAGTCTAACTGAATTTTAGGAGAATTACATAGATTGCAATTTAAATGATCACTATAATGTCAGTGTGGAGGAAGGATTTAGATAAGCAGTGATTGACAGCAGATAAACCCATAAGAATTCAGGGATTCGTGAGAACAAGGCAACAGAACAAGTCTCGGGTTTTTTTACCAGAATGAATAAGGAAAAAAAAAACACAGGAATATTGGGATATTTGAAATGTTGAGATAATGTGGAAGAATCAAGTGTTTTCAAGCCAAGAATGAAAGTCTGGTCTATGTTCTTGTTTGACGAAAATCACTATGCTCTTGATGTATTGAATAACCCTTCTCTACCCCATTATCTCTAATTCCTATGAAGACAAGGAGTGAACTTAGATTATAACTGATCGGTTGTAATGTAGAGCTCTGCCTAGTGAGAAGCAAATCCAAGAGATACAATTGTCCACTTTCTAAATGTGCATAGCAAAATAAAAGTGGCAAAAAAATAGCAAAAGAAAAGTGGAGTCTGTCCCAAAGCAGGCAGGAATGTCTTGCTTGCCAGATTTGTACGTCAACTCCAGGAGGCTTTTTTCAGCTCGTTGTTGGGTCATGGGCCCAGTGAAATAATGGGCCATTACCTGACTAAGGAGAAAAAGATAAAGGGGTAGGGAAGAGAGCAAAATTTTATTTTATTTATTTATTTATTTATTTATTTATTTATTTATTTTTTATTATACTTTAAGTTCTAGGGTACATGTGCACAACATGCAGGTTAGTTACATATGTATACATGTGCCATGTTGGTGTGCTGCACCCATTAACTCGTCATTTAACATTAGGTATATCTCCTAATGCCATCCCTCCCCCCTTCCCCCCACCCCACAACAGGCCCCAGTGTGTGATGTTCCCCTTCTTGTGTCCATGTGTTCTCATTGTTCAATTCCCACCTATGAGTGAGAACATGCGGTGTTTGGTTTTTTGTCCTTGCAATAGTTTGCTGAGAATGATGGTTTCCAGCTTCATTCATGTCCCTACAAAGGACATGAACTCATCCTTTTTTTATGGCCGCATAGTATTCCATGGTGTATATGTGCCACATTTTCTTAATCCAGTCTATCATTGTTGGACATTTGGGTTGGTTCCAAGTCTTTGCTATTGTGAATAGTGCCGCAGTAAACATATGTGTGCATGTGTCTTTATAGCAGCATGATTTATAATCCTTTGGGTATATACCCAGTAATGGGATGGCTGGGTCAAATGGTATTTCTAGTTCTAGATCCCTGAGGAATCACCACACTGACTTCCACAATGGTTGAAGTAGTTTACAGTCCCACCAACAGTGTAAAAGTGTTCCTATTTCTCCACATCCTCTCCAGCACCCGTTGATTCCTGACTTTCTAATGATGGCCATTCTAACTGGTGTGAGATGGTATCTCATTGTGGTTTTGATTTGCATTTCTCTGATGGCCAGTGATGATGAGCATTTTTACATGTGTCTTTTAGCTGCCTAAATGTCTTCTTTTGAGAAGTGTCTGTTCATATTCTTTGCCCACTTTTTGATGGGATTAAATTTTATTTTTAAAACAGTAAAGTTGAAATAAAGTGTGAATGTTGTCTTATATTTGATGTATTGGCCTGGTAAGGGTCACTTGTTGGTTGACGGAACAAATGTTTATAGTGCTGGAGATCAGTGGTTCCTTTTTCCTTTACTCTATAACAGTGGTCCCCAACCCCCAGGCTGTGAGCTCCCCCCACCTCCTGTCAGATCAGTGGTGACATTGGATTTTCTTAGGAGGATAAACCCTATTTTGAATGTGCATGTGAGGGACCTAGGTTGTGTGCTTCTTGTGAGAATCTAATGCCTGATGATCTGAGATAGAACAGATTCATCCTGAAGCTATCCTCCCCCAACCCTTCATCTGTGGAAAAAATTATCTTCCATGAAACCAGTCGCTCATGCCAAAAAGGTTGGGGACCTCCACTCTATAAGATCTAACTGCACTCTGCAAAAGCAATAATCAAAAGATTTGAAGGATGACAGATTTCCAGTACAATTATAGAAACTTTTAATTTATTTCTGTATTTTTAAAACTTTTAAGCTTTAAGTCAAAATAATGTACACATATATCTTTAGAAAAGATATAAAAACTAGAAGGGCATATAATGAAAAGCACAAGGATGCCATGCCTTCTCTTTACTCCCCATCCAACCTCGATTCTTGTTCATCTGTGGCAATGATTTTTACCTGATTCTGTTTTTTAATTCTGAATTAGACATTACCTATTGACTTTCTTTTATCATGGGTAAAGATATAGCTTCCTTACAGCACCCACATCTCCCTTCCTCTCAATATAATTGTTGCCTTTATAACTTAATCTTCTTCCCACAAATATAGGCACTATGTTTTATACTTTGGTAGTTTCTTACCTATAATCAAGATACAAAACATACAAACAGCATATTTTCAAATTATTATACAGTCTTGTGCCACTTAAGAACAAGGGTATGCTCTGAGAAATGCATTATTAGATTATTTCATTGTGGTACAAACATCATAGAGTGCACTTAACACAAACCTAGATGGCAGCACCTATTGTACCCTGAAGCTATATGGTATAGCCTATTCCTTTTAGGCTACAAAGCTGTAAAGCATACTGCACTGAATACCTTAGGCAATTGTAACACAATGGCAAATATTTGTGTATCTAAACATAACATCAAAAAGGTACAGTAAAAATGTGGTATAAAAATATGGTAAAAAAGTGCCTTACCTGTGTAGGGCACTTACCGTGAATGAAGCTTGAAGGACTAGAAGTTGCTCTGGATGAGTCAGTGAGTGAGTGATGTGTGAATGTGAAGGCCTAGTACATTCCTCTACACTACTGTATGTAAACTTTATAAACACTGTATACTTAGACTACACTAAATGTATAAAATACAAATATTTTTTCTTCAATAATTAATAAATTTTATTTTATAAGCTTTTTAACTTTTTTAACTTCTTGACTCTTTTATAATAACACTCAGAATGAAGCACGAACACATTGTACAGCTGTACACAAATATTATCTTTATATTCTTATTCTATAAGCTTTTTCTCTGTAAATTTTGTTTTTAATTTTTAAGCTTTTTTGTTACAAACTAAAACACAAACACACACATGAGCTTAGGTCTACACAAGATCAGGATCACAAATATTGCTGTCTTCCACCTCCACATCTTTTGTCACACTGGAAGGTCTTTGGGGACAATAACATGCATGGAGCTGTCATCTCCTGTGATAACAATGTCTTCTTCTGGAATACCCCCTGAAGGACCAGCCTGAGAATCTTTCACACTTAATTTTCTAACTATATATAAGTAGAAGGAGTATACTCTAAAATAATTAAAAATATAGTATAATAAATATATAGACCAGTAAGTCATTTATTATCAAGTATTATGTCCTATACATAATTATATATGCTATGTTTTTGTATGACCAACAGTGCAGAAGGTTTGTTGACGCAAACATTACCAAAAGTACATGAGTAATGCATTACACTACGATGTTGTTATAAAGGCTATGATGTCACTGGTGATAAGAACTTTTCAGTTCCATTATAATTTTATGGGACTACTGTCCTATATGTGATCCATCATTGACTGAAATGTTATTATACGTGCATGAGTGTACTGGCATTTTTTAAATGTTTTGACCCATTCTGTTAATATTTCTAATATGGGAGCTCTTAGTAATCAGATGTCATTTAGATGGAAAGAAAAATTTAGCCTTTCTTAGCCTGACTGCTGAATTATGTACGTATCTTTTTAATAAAGCCACTTTGCTCTTTTGATGTCCTATTGGTAATGATGCTAGAAATTCATGGCTGAGCTTCTCTAGAGCAGGGTGTGGCAAAGTATGGCCCACAGGCCAAATTGCCTGTATATTTATTGAAGCACAGCCACACCCTTTTGTGTGTTTATTGTTTATGGCTATTCTTGTGCTACAACTGCAGAATAGAGTACTTGTAACAGACAGAATTGCCCACAAGACTAAGGTATCTACTGTTAGGCTCTTGACAGAAGTTTGCCAAGTGCTGCTCTAGCCTGCTGTAGTCTAGATTGTCCAGTGTATCCAGCTCCTGCACATTCCTAAAGGCCCTCTCCTCCTGCTTTCATTTGGAGTGATGCAAGGGTTACATTTGCTTTCTCCCTGCTGCGTAACTAAGTTGAAACCATTATTGTCTACATCCCATGATCCCTCCTTCTCTTAATTTATCATCTCCATTTTGGTGGAACAAATCCTTCATTGGCTTCCTAATGGAGAGTGGAAAGTTTGCAGAAGAATTACATTTTCTGGACTCTTTTATATCTGAAATGTCCTTTCAATAAACATAATCAATAGTATGGGCATGGAATTTCAAGTTAAATGTATTTCTCCCTCTGAATTTTAAAAGCACTGCTCTACTGTGTTCTAGGTGACAGTATTGCTGCTGACAAGTTCCATGCCAGGAGGATTCTACCTTGGAATTACATCTGAATATGCTGCACACATAGAGGCTTTTTCGATGGGAAAATGTTAGTTCTTTGAAAGTCTTTAGTATTTTTTCTTTGCTAATTCCCTCACCTGTGTTCTCTTTATTCTCTCTGAAATTTCTATTCGTCAACCCTCAGATTGAGCCTTCAGCCTTATCCAACCCTTAGATTGAGCCTTCACCTTCCTAAGAATTAAACTCATATATTTTATGTGTGGTTTGTCTTTGTAGGTGCAAATTCATTCTATTTTCTATCAGACTTCTGCAACTGTGTCTGTGCACCTTCCGAGACTTCTTTTGAGTATTTTTTCTGCTATCATTTTAATTTTCAGAAATCTCTTCAATTTTTGGATGATTTCTCATAGCATCCAGATCCTTCCTGTTCAATGAAACATATCTTTTAAGACACCATTATTGTTTCTTCTAGTTTTCTTGATTCTTTCTGATTATTTATGCCACTTACTTTTGTACTGGGAACTCTTCTCACACGTCTGGTGATCCTTGGCTTTGCATTCGTATTTACAGGGAAAGCTCTGTCTGAGTGGAGGCTCTGTGTAAGAATGCAGGCATGTCTATTGTGGGCCTCTTTTTGGGTGATAAGGAGACTGTTTTATTAGAGATCCTCAAATGCCAATATGCAGCTTTTATTTTACCTGGGAATATTCATTTTTTCCTTAAAAAGACTCTTTTGATATTCCTGGGCATTAGCAGTTAACTCTTCCTTATAAAACTTTCAAACTATACCCTTTGTCTATATGGAGCCCATGTTTTACTCCCACCCTTTGCTATAATGGGCGCCTCTAAGCCTGGAGTCCAGGTATGTTTCCTCCACGTTAATTTCTCTCCTGTCAACAAAAGCAACCTCTTTTGTTCCATTTTTACGCCCTGCTACAGCCACAACACTTCCCAGTCACTTCAGTTTCTTCACAAATTTGCTGAATTCTCATCCAGTGGAGTCCCATCTCTTGTCTTCTTTATTTTTGAGGATTTACTCTAGGTGTTTTGCTTTCCTATTATTAGAGGGTCCTCAGAGTTGGAAAGACAATAAACATATGTTTGCTCTGACATCTTAACAAGAAGCCAGGCCTACCATGTTTTCAGTAATCTACAAAATGAGGTAAGCACTGGAGAAACCTCAAATATAAGTATACTTTTCTAATATATATTTATTTCTGACTTTTCCCCTTCTCTTGAATTGTAAGCCTTTTCCATGTCATTTTTACAACATGAAATAAGAATACTATAATTGTCTTCAATGTATCTTCCTAGATAAACTTTAAAGATTTAACATTAAAAATCAATGAGTAATTCATAGCATTCAAAATATTTTGCTTAAAGAAAATGTTGTGCTTTTAATCAAATTAAACATAGTAAGAAATTATGACTAGAGAAATAGGCTGATCTAGTTTACCTAAAGATACCAGCTAGTATGTGACTTTTTTATAATATGTGTATAATATTTTATATTATATTTTTATAATATATAACATATAACAATAATTATTATATAACATTTTAATATAATATACTAATATAATAATCATATAATATTTTATATAACTTATTCAAATAAAATAATTTTTATTTTTATTATTTTTTCTTTATTATTATTATTATACTTTAAGTTTCAGGGTACATGTGCACAATGTGCAGGTTTGTTACATATGTATCCATGTGCCATGTTGGTGTGCTGCACTCATTAATTCGTCATTTGGCATTAGGTATATCTCCTAATGCTGTCCCTCCCCCCTCCCCCCAGCCCACAACAGTCCCCGGAGTGCGATGTTCCCCTTCCTGTGTCCATGTGTTCTCATTGTTCAATTCCCACCTATGAGTGAGAGCATGTGGTGTTTGGTTTTTTGTCCTTGCGATAGTTTACTGAGAATGATGGTTTCCAGTTTCATCCATGTCCCTACAAAGGACATGAACTCATCATTTTTTATGGCTGCATAGTATTCCATGGTGTATATGTGCCACATTTTCTTGATCCAGTCTATCATTGATGGACATTTGGGTTGGTTCCAAGTCTTTGCTATTGCGAATAGTGCCACAATAAACAATAATTATTATATAATATTTTAATATAATATACTAATATAATAATCATAGAATATTTTACATAACTTATTCAAATAAAATAATTTTTATAATATTTCAAACAAAATGTATATTGTATATGGAGACTAAATGCAATATATTTTACTTTTTATTTGTGCATTTTTTTATTGTTGTTATTTTCCAATCAAAAAGAAGCATAGCATCCACAACAAGTGACATTCAGCTTTCATTTATTACACTAAAATGAACATGAACATGAAAAACTGTCAGATTTTCCTTCCTTCATGATTTTCTGTGCAATGAAATCCAAAGCAATTGCCTGTCCTTCCATTATTTACAAAAGAAAAGAAACACCACCAATGACACATATTTAGAATCTTATCTATTCTGTTTGCTGTCCTGTATGCATGCAAAAAAATGCTTTTAAAAGTTTCTGAAAATTCTACTGTTTACTAATCTTGATTTCAAAGAGTTATACGATATATGCTCATGTTTTTACAAGTGCATTTCCCTTTATTTTTATATCCTATTGGCCTATTGATTTTTTAATTCTATATTCTTTAACTCTTGACTGCGGAATACAATATGGTTAAACTTAGAACATATTTGAAACTTGTAATCATTTTGCAATTGCCAGTCATTTATTGAGTTGTTAATCTAATCAACACAACTAGATTTTACTTATGTGGTTTTAGCAGCTACTCTTGCAGAGCTCAAGTAGCAGAGTTACTCCATTATATTCCCTTTCAGACATGATAAATGGTGCTATCTAATTTTGGGTGGCTACTGCTATCCATGTCTAATTTGAGGATGCAGAAAATATATTGAATTTGGCGTTGTAAGTTCCATCCCAAAAGTATAGCTTTTTGAATTGATTAAAATTCTAAGGATCTACTTCATAAGCACGTACCTAGAATGCCAAACATAAAGTTTTTTAAGTTCTATATTCTGTGTGCCATTTCATATCCATAAGGCTGGAATTATCATAATGATGAGAGCAGTAATCCACTCTAACATGAGAGTGGTATGTGTAAGTTCATTCTCACATTCCTATAAATACCTGAGACTGGGTAATTTTATTTTTTTTTAAAAAAAGAGGTTTAATTGGGTTACAATTCGACAGGTTGTACAGGAAGCATGATGCTGACACCTGCTCGGCTTCTGGGGAAGACTCAGGAAATATATAGTCATGGTGGAAGGTGAAGGGGGAGCAGGCATGTCACATGGCAGGAGAGGAGCAAAATAGAGAGTGGGGTGGGGGCAGGTGCTACATACTTTTAAACAACCAGATCTCACTATTATGAGAACAGCACCAGGGGGATAGTGCTAAACCATTCATGAGAAATCCACCCACATAACCCAATCATTTTCCACCAGGCCCTGCCTACAACATTGGGGATTATAATTCGCCATGAGATCTGGATGGAGAGACAGATCCAAACTACATCATGGTAGTAGATATTATGAAGAAGAGTGTGTTTGTCTCCTGCTAAGGTTCCAAAATGACATATATCTTCTGGATATACCTGAATTAATTAATTCTATTATTATCAATGGCTCATTTAAACAAGCTTGAAACCCCTAGTATCTTTTTTAGTTTCATAATTAATCAGTTCAGTAAGGAGTATAGTTAAATTAATTTCTGTAAAACCTTTAAAATGGTAGCTAATTCTTAGCTATTATTATTTTCATATAATAGGAAGCCATAAGTAAAAGTATATCAACAAACAGCAATTTTTTTTTCTAGTTTTAAACTGGCTATGCCCAAGCTCAAAGGGTTACCTACTCTTTGTAATATTTGCATAATTTTGAAACCAACACTTACTATTTGGGATAACAGTTCTGGACTTTAGCTTCCTGTACCTCTCAAAAATGAGATATATAAGAACATATTCAAAAAATGTAAAACAAAAATTGATGGTCATAATAGAACCAGAAATTGAGAAATCTGCCAATAAGGCAGAAGTTTTGATGTGCTTTCTTTAATAACTTCTATTACCCAAGGAATACACTGAGTAAAGCTGGAGGATCTGAATGATGCAACTTAAAAAATTCTATCTGATGAATATATAGAGATTGAGTAAAGCTGGAAGATCTGAATGATACAATTTAAAAATTCTATCTTATGAATGTATAAAGAGAATAATAAACTCAAATTTGCAGAATAATACTCCCTTTAAGTAGACAAAAAAATATAATTGATCATGTCCCAGGTCATAAAGAAATTTATAACAAATTTTAAAGGCTGAGATTTCTATAGAATACATTTCTAAACAAAATTAAGTTAGAAATAAATAATAGAACAGTAACTTTAAAACACAGAGAATTTAAAATATTTTAAAATAACACACGAATTGTTTTCAAAGTAATTAAATAACTCACTTAAATAACTCATGGGTTATTTTAATATAATTTAGAAAATGTCTAGACCTAAATAATAGTGAAAAAAACTACATCTTAAAATTTACAGGGCACAAGCAATGTGATACTTTAGAAGTAAATATATCTAGCCTTAAAATGCTTATTTTAGAAACAAAGAAATGCTGAATATTAAAGAGCTAAGTATCCAGCTTAACAATTTAGAAAAAGAGAAAGGGAATAAAAGAAAGTAGAAGGAAAGAAATGGTAAAGATAAGATCAAAAACAGTAAATGGTGGTTCAGGGTGCACAGGCTTATGCAAACCCACCCCCAAATTCTGAGAGAGATGAGAGGCTGAAGAAAGAAGCTGGCAAGTCCAGTTTCTCAGAAAGGAATATTTAATGGAGACTCACAAATAGAGGCCATGTCTGTGTCTCCCATGGAGACAAGACAAGATGATGGATCCTCACGACATTACCCCCTATACCCAGGGCTCACGTACCACAGAGAAAGGGTATTTGCGATTCAGAAGAGATATGTAGGACAATTGGAGCATAATAACATTGAGGCTGTTTTGACCTAAGAGCAAGATTTACAGTAACTACCTGCTCTTTTTTTTTTTTTTTTTTTGACACAGTCTTGCTCTATCGCTCACACTGGAGTGCAATGATGCAATCTCGGCTCACTGCAACCTCTGCCTCCTAGGTTCAAGTGATTCTCCTGCCCCAGCCTCCCAAGTAGCTGGGAATATAGGCGCACACCATCACATCTGGCTAATTTTTGTATTTTTAGTAGAGACAGGGTTTCACCATGTTGGGCAGGCTGGTCTCAAACTCCTGACCTCAGGTGATCCACCCACCTCAGCCTCCTAAAGTGCTGGGATTACAGGTGTGAGCCACCGTGCCCAGGCAAGTACATGCTGTTATACAAGAAACAATAAAACTGGAAATTTTAGTGGCCTTCCCAGAATACACATTAATCAAAAGCCAATATGGGCCGGGCATGGTGGCTCACGCCTGTAATCCCAGCACTTTGGGAGGCCAGGTGGGTGGATCACAAGGTCAGGAGATCGAGACCATCCTGGCCAACATGATGAAACCCCATCTCTACTAAAATACAAAAAATTAGCTGGGCATGGTGGCATACACCTGTAGTCCCAGCCACTTGGGAGGCTGAGGGAGGGGAATCGCTTGAACCAGCGAGGCAGAGGTTGCAGTGAGCTGAGATCGTGTCATTACGCTCCAGGCTGGTGAGAGAGCAAGACTCTGTCTCAAAAAGAAAAAAAAAAAAAAGTCAACATAGTGGATTATTATGCAGGATGGATTTGCTTTAGCCTTCACAAATAGAAAACAAAATAACAAGAAAACTAAAATTTGTTTCCTTAAAACACTAATAAAATTTTCAAACTCTGGCAAAATAGATCAAGAAAAATATAAGGTATAAGTAAACAATATTGCAGATGAAAAAGGAAAAGAAGACATAACTGCTGATAAAAATATTTAAAAATCAATAGGAAAATACTATAAACAACTCTGTTACAATAAATGTAAAAATTAGATAAAAGAGACAAGTTTTTGGAAAATTATATATTACAAAAACTGACCTCAGGAGAAATAGGAAACTAATTGTCCTATATTCATTACATAAATTGTGTCAGTGTTTTTCCCTGCAAAGGAAATTTCAGATCCAGATTTTGAGTTTTTTTGAAAGTTTTACAGAACACATAGTTCCAAAAAACAGATAAATCCAATTTTACACAAATTCAAATAATATTAAAATTTTGCTCCCTAGGTAAAACTGTGAGCTGAGAAAGTTTTTTTGACTTACCATTCTCCCTCCTAAAGCATAAATTATTTACCTAATATTACCTGAGCCTCTTATCTTTTTGTGCTCAGTTAGGAACCAGTCCTTTCCTTCTACCCTGCACCAAAACACAAAGCATGCACTAAAGCTTGAAGTCACTTTGGAAAATAACTGGTACTAAACAGTTAGAATGCTGTTATTGCTGGAAATCAACTTTTAATGATGAGATTTCAGTGTGTCATAATAAACTGGAGACATATTTGGGAGATATTTCACTTTCACATTCAAACATTGAGATAAGTCACTAATTTTGTCACCATTCCCTTATATTAGAGTTTTACAGTCTGATGGCATTAATGACTGTCCAAATTCTCATTTTATGTTAAGTATGAATTTTAAAACATGTCCTTTTAGGAAATACTTATTTAAAAATTCAAAAGTTTCATTATGTTTACATATATATTTCTAAATTTTATAAAATTTTACTTCTTTAGTTATTACTGCTTTTTTATAACAATTGGAAGACTTAAATTTGATAAGTAAAGGAAAACTTCAACTCTCCAGAATGCTGGGAAATGAAATCTCTAAAACAATTCTATGCTGTGGAGCATTTAGGGTTATCCTTTCAATTTCCAGGATTTTAAATATTTTATACAGTTGTTTCCAAAATGTGTTATTTACTTGTCATAAGCTATTAAAGCAGTAGAAGATTAATCTTTTTCTAACATAGCAAAGAAAATTCACAACAGCAAAAACTAGAATGAAGAGAAGATCTCACTTGCTGGCCAAATAACTAATACAATTGTTACAGTCTTGCCAATGTACCACAATGTAGCAGTCTCTCATTGTGAAGTATCACGCTGGAGTTCTTTATCTCAGGACCAAGAGAATTAAGGAGCGTGGACACAAAGGCTAAGGTTGGAGCAAAAGTTTTAATAAGTGAGAGAAGAAAGCGCTCTGCAGTGGATAGGGGGCCCGGAAGTGGAAATGGTTGCCATTTTTACAGTTGAATGCAAAGGCCTTTATAAGAAAATGATGAGGCCTAGGCATCCCATTTGCATAAGGAGCAAATTTCTGTTAGCTCCACCCCATCCTCCTAGTGTGCATGTGGGCCCTTAGCTTGAGTTACTTTATATAGCTTTGTTTCCCTTACTGCATATGTGTCAGGGGACAGAGTTTTCCATTGCAGGCATGTCTGGGCAAGTCACCTGTGTAGTCATTCTTTAGCCAAGCCACACTGTGCAAGTTCTCTCATCTGTGCTTGCAGTCTGTTCTTTTGTTTGAAAGTACTCAACTGAGGACCCACCTAAACTGCCTGCCCAATGGTATATTTTTCTTCCTCCTCTCTCACAATCTCATTTTGGTGTATATCCTTCTAATTTATTTCCTAAGCACAAAGTTTATGTTTTCTTTTCATAAAGTTGAAATTATACCCTATAGTATTTTTACGTATATACTTAACACCCTTTTATATTCACTTACTAATATAACATACACATTTTCCATGTTATTACATGTAATATAACTTATCTGAACAAATCTGTTTGTAAAAACTTGAAATCAATCCCAATTTTTTTTATTATTTATAAACCTGCTTTTTAAAAGTATTTTCTTTTTTTAATGCATACATTATTTTATTTGATCTGGTTACATGAGGTTACCTTTGTCATCCCCAGAATTTTATAGAGGAAGTTCAATTCAGTCTGAATGGCAGCATCCTCATAGGTGTGTCCACCAAGTAGAGTGGCAAGGGCGTAGACTTGCTAAATCAGTGATTTTAGATAAGTTATATAATCTCTTTGAAATTCAGGTTTCTCATTTGTTTTGTTTTATTATTATTATACTTTAAGTTCTGGGATACATGTACAGAACATGAAAGTTTGCTACATATGTATACATGTGCCGTGGTGGTTTGCTGCACCCATCAACCTGTCATCTACATTAGGTATTTCTCCTAATGCTATCCCTCCCCTAGCCCCCCACCCCCTGACGGGCCCTGATGTGTGATGTTCACCTCCCTGTGTCCATGTGATCTCATTGTTCAACTCCCACTTATGAGTGAGAACATGTGGTGTTTGGTTTTCTGTTCCTGTGTTAGTTTGCTGAGAATGATGGTTTCCAGCTTCATCCATGTCCCTGCAAAGGACATGAACTCATCCTTTTTTATGGATACATAGTATTTCATGGTATATATGTGCCACATTTTCTTTATCCAGTCTATCATTGATGGGCATTTGGGTTGGTTCTAAGTCTTTGCTATTGTGAACAGTGCTGCAATAAACATATGTGTGCATGTGTCTTTATAGTAGAATGATTTATAATCCTTTGGGTATATACCCAGTAATGGGATGGCTGGGTCAAATGGCATTTCTGGTTCTAGATCCTTGAGGAATCACCACACTGTCTTCCACGATGGTTGAACTAATTTACACCACCAACAGTGTAAAAGTGTTCCTATTTCTCCACATCCTCTCCAGCATCTGTTGTTTCCTGACTTTTTAATGATCACCATTCTAACTGGCATAAAATAGTATCTTATTGTGGTTTTGATTTGCATTTCTCTGATGGCCAGTGATGATGAGCTTTTTTTCATGTGTTTGGCCGCATAAATGTCTTCTTTTGAGAAGTGTCTGTTCATATCCTTTGCCCACGTTTTGATGGGGTTGTTTTTTTCTCATAAATTTGTTTAAGTTCTTTGTAGATTCTGGATATTAGCTCTTTGTCAGATGGATAGATTGCAAAAATTTTCTCCCATTCCATAGGTTGCCTGTTCACTCTGATGATAGTTTCTTTGCTGTGCAGACACTCTTTAGTTTAATTAGATCCCATTTGTCTATTTTGGCTTTTGTTGCCATTGCTTTTGGTGTTTTAGTCATGAAGTCTTTGCGCATGCCCACATCCTGAATGGTATTGCCTAGGTTTTCTTCTAGGGTTTTTATGGTTTTAGGTCTTATGTTTAAGTCTTTAGTCCATCTTGAATTAATTTTTGTATAAAGTGTAAGGAAGGGGTCCAGTTTCAGTTTTCTGCATATGGCTAGCCAGTTTTCCCAACACCATTTATTAAATAGGAAATCCTTTCTCCACTGCTTGTTTTTGTAAGGTTTGTCAAAGAACAGATGGTTGAGATGGGTGGAGTTAGTTCTGAGGCCTCTGTTCTCTTCCATTGGTCTATATATCTGTTTTGGTACCCGTACCATGCTGTTTTGGTTACTGTAGCCTTGTAGTATAGTTTGAAGTCAGGTAGCATGATGCCTCCAGCTTTGTTCTTTTTGGTTAGGGTTGTCTTGGCTATATGGGCTCTTTTTTAATTCCACGTAGCTGTTTCTAATTCTGTGAAGAAAGTCAATGGTAGCTTGATAGGGATAACATTGAATCTATAAATTATTTTGGGCAGTATGGCCATTTTCAGGATATTGATTCTTCCTATTCATGAGCATGGAATGTTTTTCCATTTGTTTATGTCCTCTCTTATTTCCTTGAGCAGTGGTTTGTAGTTCTCCTTGAAGAAGACCTTCACATCCCTTGTAAGTTTTATTCCTAGGTATTTTATTCCCTTTGTAGTCATGCGAGTGGAAGTTCACTCGTGATTTCACTCTCTGTTTGTCTATTATTGGTGTAGAGGAATGCTTGTGATTTTTGCACATTGATTTTGTATCCTGGGAATTTGCTGAAGTTGCTTATCATCTTAAGGAGATTTTGAGCTGAGATGATGGGGTTTTCTAAATATACAATCGTGTCATCTGCAAACAGAGACAGTTTGACTTTCTCTCTTCCTATTGAATACCCTTTATTTTTTTTCTCTTGCCTGAATGCCCTGGCCAGAACTTCCAATACTATGTTGAATAGGAGTGGTGAGAGAGGGCATACTTGTCTTGTACCAGTTATCAATGGGAGTGCTTCTAGCTTTTGCCCATTCAGTATGATATTGGCTGTGGGTTTGTCATAAATACCTCTTATTATTTTGAGATATGTTCCATCAATACCTAGTTTATTGAGAGTTTTTAGCATGAAGGAGTGTCGAATTTTATCGAAGGCCTTTTCTGCATCTATTAAGATATTCATGTGGTTTTTGTCATTGATTCTGTTTATGTGATGGATTACATTTTTTGATTTGCATATATTGAACCAGCCTTGCATCCAAGGGATGAAGCTGACTTAATCATGGTGGATAAGCTTTTTGATATGCTGGCAGATTATTTTGCCAGTATTTTATTGAGGATTTTTGCATCGATGTTCGTCAGGGATATTGGCCTGAAATTTTCTTTTTTGGTTGCGTCTCTGCCAGGTTTGGGTATCAGGATGATGCTGGCCTCATAAAATGACTTATGGAGGAGTCCTTCTTTTTCTGTTGTTTGGAATAGCTTCAGAAGGAATGGTACCAGTTCCTCTTTGTACCTCTGGTAGAATTTGGCTGTGAATCTGTCTGGTCCTGGGCTTTTTTTGGTTGATAGGCTATTAATTACTGCCTGAATTTCAGAACTTGTTATTGATGTATTCAGGGATTCGACTTCTTCCTGGTTTAGCCTTGGGAGGGTGTAGGTGTCCAGGAATTTATCCATTTCTTCTAGATTTTCTAGTTTATTGGTGTAGAGGCATTTATAGTATTCTCTGATGGTAGTTTGTATTCTGTGGGCTCAGTGGTGATATCTACTTTATCATTTTTTGTGTGTGTCTATTTGATTCTTCTCTCTTTTCTTCTTTATTAGTCTGGCTAGTGGTCTATTTTGTTAATCATTTCAAAAAACTGTCCCCTGGATTCACTGATTTTTTTTTGAAGTGTTTTTTGTGTCTCTGTCTCCTTCAGTTCTGCTCTGATCTTAGTTATTTCTTGTCTTCTGCTTGCTTCTCTAGTTCTTTTAATTGTGATGTTAGGGTGTCAATTTTAGATCTTTCCTGCTTTCTCCTGTGGGCATTTAGTGCTATAAATTTCCCTCTAAACACTGCTTTAGCTGTGTACCAGAGATTCTGGTACGTTGTATCTTTGTTCTCATTTGTTTCAAAGAACTTATTTATTTCTGCCTTAATTCATTATTTACCCAGTAGTCATCCAGGAGCAGGTTGTTCAGTTTCCATGTAGTTGAGCAGTTTTGCGTGAGTTTCTTAATCTTGAGTTCTAATTTGATTGCACTGTGGTCTGAGAGACTGTTATAATTTCCATTTTTGGCATTTGCTGAGGAGTGTTTTACTTCCAATTATGTGGTCAATTTTAGAGTAAGTGCGATGTGGTGCTGAGAAGAATGTATATTCTGTTGATTTGGGGTGGAGAGTTCTATAGATGTCTATTAGGTCCACTTGTTCCAGAGCTGAGTTCAAGTCCTGAATATCCTTGTTAATTTTCTGTCTAATTGATTTGTCTAACATTGACAGTGGAGTGTTAAATCTCCCTCTATTATTGTGTGGGAGTCTAAGTCTCTTCATAGGTCTCTAAGAACTTGTTTTATGAACCTGGGTGCTTCTGTATTGGGTGCATATATATTTAGGATAGTTAGCTCTTCTTATTGCATTGATCCCTTTATCATTATTTAATGCCCTGCTTTGTCTTTTTTGATTTTTGTTGCTTTAAAGTCTGTTTCATCAGAGACTAGGATTGCATCCCTGGCCCATGGCTTTTTTTTTTTTTCTCTCCATTTGCTTGGTAAATATTCTTCATCCCTTTACTTTGAGCCTATGTGTGTCTTTGCACATGAGATGGGTCTCCTGAATACAGCACACTGATGGGTCTTGATTCTTTTTTCTGTTTGCCTGTCTGTGTCTTTTAATTGGGGCATTTAGACCATTTACATTTAAGGGTAATATTGCTATGTGTGAATTTGATCCTGTCATTATGATGCTAGCTGGTTATTTTGTCCATTAGTTGATGCAGTTTCTTCATAGTGTCAATGGTCTTTACAATTTGGCATGTTTTTGCAGTGGCTGGTACCAATTGTTCCATTGCATGTTTAGTGCTTCCTTCAGGAGCTCTTGTAAGGCAGGCCTGGTGGTGACAAAATCTCTCAGCATTTGCTTGTCTGTAAAGGATTTTATTTCTCCTTTGCTTATGAAGCTTAGTTTGGCTGGATATGAAATTCTTCATCAAAAATTCATTTATTTAAGAATGTTGAATATTGGCCCTCACTCTCTTCTGGCTTGTAGGGTTTCTGCAGAGAGATCAGCTGTTAGTCTGATGGGCTTCCCTTTGTGGGTAGCCCAACCTTTCTCTCTGGCTGCCCTTAACATTTTTTCCTTCATTTCAAGCTTAGTGAATCTGACGACTGTGTGTCTTGGGGTTGCTCTTCTCAAGGAGTATCTTTGTGGTGTTTTTTGTATTTCCTGAATTTGAATTTTGTCCTGTCTTACCAGGTTGGGGAAGTTCTCCTGGATAATACCCTGAAGAGTGTTTTTGAGCTTGGTTCCATTCTCCCCATCACTTTCAGGTACACAAATTAAACATAGGTTTGGTCTTTTCACATAGTCTCATATTTCTTGGAGGCTTTGTTCATTCCTTTTCATTATTTTTTCTCTAATCTTGTCTTCATGCTTTATTTCATTAAATTGATCTTTAATCTCTGATATCTTTTCTTCCACTTGATCAAGTCAGCTATTGATACTTGTGTACACTTCATGAACTTCTTGTGCTATGTTTTTCAGCTCCATCAGGTCATTTATGTTCTTCTCTTAACTGGTTATTCTAGTTGGCAATTCCTCTAACCTTTTTTCAAGATTCTTAGCTTCCTTACATTGGGTTAGAACATGCTCCTTTAGCTCGGAGAAGTTTGTTATTACCCACCTTCTGAAGCCTGCTTCTGCCTATTTGTCAAACTTATTCTGCATCCAGTTTTGTTTCCTTGCTTGTGAGGAGTTGTGATCCTTTGGATAGAAGACTCATTCTAGTTTTTAGAATTTTCAGCCTTTTTGTGCTGGTTTTTCCTCATCATGGATTTATCTACCTTTGATCTTTGATGTTGGTGACCTTAGGATGGGGTTTCTGTGTGGACATCCTTTTCGTTGATGTTGATGCTACTCCTTTCTTTTTGTTAGTTTTCCTTCTAGCAGTCAGGCCCCTCTGCTGCAGGTCTGCTGGAGTTTGCTGGAGGTCCACTCAGACCCTGTTTGCCTAGGTATCACCAGCGGAGGCTGCAGAACAGCAAAGATTGCTGCCTGTTCCTTCCTCTGGAAGCTTCATCCCAGAGGGGCACCTACCAGATGCCAGCTGGAGCTCTGTTATATGAGGTGTCTGTTGACCCCTCCTGGGAGGTGTATCCCAGTCAGGAGGTACAGGGGTCAGGGACCCACTTCAGGAGGCAGTCTGTCCCTTAGCAAAGCTTGAGCTCTGTGTTAGGAGATCCACTGCTCTCTTCAGAGCCAGCAGGCAGGGATGTTTAAGTCTGCTGAAGCTGTACCCACAGCTGCCCCTTCCCTGAGGTGCTCTGTCCCAGGGAGACGGGGACTTTTATCTATAAGCCCCTGACTGGGGCTGCTTCCTTTCTTTCAGAGATGCCCTGCCCAGAGAAGAGGAATATTGAGAGGCAGTCTGGCTACAGCAGCTTTGTGGAGTTGTGGTGGGCTCCGCCCAGTTTACACTTCCCAGCAGCTTTGTTTACACTGTGAGGGTAAAACCGCCTACTCAAGCCTTAGTAATGGTGGAAGCCCCTCCCCCCACCAAGCTGGAGCATCAGACTGCTGTCCTGGCAGTGAGAATTTCAAGCCAGTGGATCTTAGCTTTCTGGGCTCTGTGGGGGTGGGATCCAGTGAGCTAGACCACTTGGCTCCATGGCTTCAGCCCCCTTTCCAGGGGAGTGAATGGTTCTGTGTCACTGGCATTCCAGGTGCCACTGGGGTATGAAAAAAAAAAAAAACCTCCTGCAGCTAGCTCGGTGTCTGCCCAGACAGCAGCCCAGTTTTGTGCTTGAAATCCAGGGCCCTGGTGGTGTAGGCACCCAAGGGAATCTCCTGTTCTGCGGGTTGTGAAGACTGTGGGAAAAGTGTAGTGTCTGGGACACAATGCACTGTTCCTCACATCACAGTCCCTCACAGCTTCCCTTGGCTAGAGGAGGGGGTTCCTTGACCCCTTGCACTTCCCTAGTGAGGCAACACCCCACCCTGCTTCAGCTTGCCCTCCGTGGGCTGTACCCACTGTCTAACCAGTCCCAATCAGATGAGTTGTGTATCTCAGTTGGAAATGCAGAAATCACCCACCTTCTGTGTTGATCTTGCTGGGAGCTGCAGACCGGAGCTGTTCCTATTAGGCCATCTTACTAGCCCTATAAACCTGCTTTTAGCATTGAATGCCATATGAGTCATTATGGTATAACATTTTTACAACTTAAAATTTGTTAAAATTTTAATCAATTATAGTAATAAACAATAAGCACTCTCATTGTTCTTATAGAAACAAAACCAAAAGAAGTGATGAAATGATTGTGTTCAATGATATATCCAACCTAACAAAAATGCCCAGCACATATTTCATTAGTCTTAACATACTTTTTTTCATTTAACATCATTGAATTTGGATTGCTTCTTATAATTGCCAGCATTTTTAGTTTTATTTGTGGAATTATTTCCTTCCTAGAAGAATATATAATAATAGTTCAAGATACACATTGCAATCTAGGACTAGGTGAAACACAATAGTCTTAATAAATAAAATAATGAAGCATAAACTTTTTTTAAGTATGATGAATATCTTGTGACAAACAAACTGAGATTTTACCTAAAATAATAAGGTTTACATTAGTGACAATGGAGCTTTAATATCAAAACAAACTTTTTCATATTTATTTTTCTAGTAGGACATCTGCCTGTTATGGTCCTTGGAGAATAAATAAGATCACATTAAAATGTCAACAATTCTCAATCATGGTTTAATTTACAGAGGTATTAGTAATTATCTATGAGTATTTTTCATTTAAGATAAAATGATCTAATAATATAGTTTTATTTGTAAACTTTTAATATATTAAAGCTATGCAAAGTATTTGTTGCTGTTAAGGACTAGCATAGTATCATTTTATAATAAATAGCAATTCAGGACACTGTTTTTTTAAATCAAAATAATTATTTGAATATTTTTGGAAAGAATGCTTTTTCTCTTATTTTTTTAAAGCATTTTGAACAGTACCTCTGACAGTCCACTAGCTCCTCTTAGACGTGGCTATCTAAACACAAGCCCTCCAATGCAAATACTGATTATTATTATTGTTTTGAGGCAGAGTCTCATTCTGTCACCCAGGCTAGAATGCAGTGGCACTATCTCAGCTCACTGCAACCTCTGCCTCCGGGTTCAAGAGAGTCTCCTGTCTCAGCCTCCGGAGTAGCTGGGATTACAGTCATTGCACCACCACACCAGCTAATTTTTGTATTTTTAGTAGAGAAGGGGTTTCACCACGTTGGCCAGGCTCGTCTCAAACTCCTGACTTCAGGTGATCTGCCCACCTCGGCCTCCGAAAGTGCTGGGTTTACAGATGTGAGCTGCCGCGTCTGGCCCAATACTGATTATTTTTATTTCCTGACTAAATTCGAAAATGTCTTTTTTTTTGCTAGTGCAGACATTCTTCCATACTGGGGTAAATGATATTCTCCCATGGTTGCCTTCTCAATTAACTATTGAAAATGTTTAGTGTGTACTTTCACATAGAGAGTTAAATACTGATGCAGGTGTCTATCATGAGGACATATTTCCAATCAATCCATATTTTACTAATGTTACATATTTTCATTAAGGAACATTGTCTACCCATGGTGTTCAATATTGTGAACACTAGGGAATTAAAAAGAAGACAAAATCCTTGTCCTCAAAAATTTCACAGTGTATGTTGGTAGGAATGTAAATCAGTGCAGCCACAGTAGACGACAGTGTGGAAGTTCCTCAAAAAATGAAAAATACCACTACCATATGATCCATCAATCCCACCGCTGGGTATATATCCAAAGGAAATGAATTCAGTATGTCAAAGAGATATCTGCACTCTCATGTTTATTACAGCAGTATTCACAATAGTTTATTCACTATTCACAACAACCAAGATACTGAATCAACCTAAGTGTCCACCAACAGATAAATGGATTTTTTTAAATGTGATGTGGTATATATACACAATAGAATACTATTCAGCCATAGAAAGAAGGAAGTCCTGTCATTTGTGACACTGATGAATCTAGAGGACACTACATTAAGTGAAATAAGCTAAGCACAGAAGGACACATACCACATGATCTCACTCATATGTGGAATTAAAAAAGTTGATCTCTTAGAAGTAGAGCTTAGAATAGTGGTTACCAGGGACTGGGGAGAGTGGGGGTGGGAGTGGGGTAGGGGGTGAGGTTGGTTAATGGGTACAATATTACAGTTACACAGGAGGAATAAGTTGAGAATGGTGCATATGCCAATTACCCTGATTTGATCACTATACTGTATATATATATATATATATATATATATATATATATATACACATCACACTATGCCCCATAAATTTGTACAATTATTATGTAGCAATTAGATAAAAAATAACATTTCAAAATTTCACATGCACTGGGAGAGAAAAATGAACAGAAAATCACAGCCAGGAGAAATGCTGTTAACAGAACAATGCAAAAGGGAGCTTCAGAGGGTGTTGAGAAATTGTGCTTAAAAGAATGATATAATTCAGCCTAAAACGGAAACTAATATTGAGAATTTACTCTGCACCAAGCCCTATGCCATCCATGAATTACCACAAGTTAGTGGCCTTAAAAAACACACAATTTATTATTTTGCATTTCTCAAAGTCAGAAATCCAAAATCAGACTCACTGGCTAAAATCAGGGTGTTGGCAGAACTGATATCTTCCAAAGTTCTCAGGCAAGAATCCGTTTCCTCCTCTTTTCCAGCCTCTAAAGATGGCCTTCATTCCTTGGCTCATGGCCCTTCTCTGTCTTTGAAGTCAGCAGTATAGTATCTTCGAATTTCCCTCTGACTCTCTTACCTCTATTTTCCTCCTCCCACCTCCTTCTCTGTGTTTCTTGCCTCCCTTTCATACGTACCCTTGTGATTACACTGAGCTTACTTGGATAATTAATGATAATCTTCATATTTCAGGATTATTAATACATCTGTAAAGTCTTTTTTGCTAAACATGGTAACATATTCACAGATTTAGTGGATTACAACGTAGACATCTTAGGGGAAGCCATTATCCAACCAACCACAGCTCCATAATGAATTAAGGGATAAAGAAGGAAAAATGGGTTTTAGGAGATTCTCTGGACTGAATTGTGTCCCCCCAGAATTCATATTTTGAAGCTCTAACTTACAGTCTGACTATGTTTGGAGATAGGATTTTGAGGAAGTAATTAAAGTTAACTGATATCGTAAGGGTATGATCCTAATCTGATGATAGGATTGTTAGCCTCATAGAAGAGGAAGAGAGAGATCCCTCTCTCTCCACACTCATGCACCTAGGAAAGGCCATGTGAGGACACAGTGAGAAGGCAGCTGCCTACCAGCCAGGAAGAGAGCTCTTATCAGGAATCGAACTGGCCAGCACTGCCATCTTGCACTTCCCAATCTTCAGAACCTTGAGAAAATAAATGTCTGTTGTTTAAACCACCTGGTCTGTGGTATTTTGTTATGGCAGCCTGAGCAGACTAATACAGCAGATGACAATGAGATGGTCCTTACAAGACTTCCAGGATTCAAGGAAGAAGTCTGAGCTACAAATGTAGATTTGGGATATCACAGCCTAAAGACAATAGTTGGTGGTGATGAAAGACATGAACCTGAGATAGTATGTAGATTGAAAATAGAATATAGCTGAGAACAGAACCATACATTACTAATAACACTGCTATCCAATTCTCTAAAGTGCTCAGTAGCCTGATTGTGGGAGGAATGACTAGCAGATGGTTGAATTTGTTTTAGGTTTCAATTGCAGGGTGTGTGTGGCCAAAGGGCAAGTGAAAGTGGGTGGTAGCAATAACATAAGCTGCCAGAGACAGTGCTGGGTGTTTTATGTGCCTTTACTTCCTATCATTCTGTTAATCAGATAGTCATATTTTATAGATAAAGGAAACTGAGATTCGAAGACATTGAGTAAGTTTCCCAGGGTCACAAAAAATTATTTTATTACATTTGATTTCTAACAGGACTATTCTGATGGAAGAAATGGAAAATCAATTTCAATAGTGCATTAAGCAGAGCTAGTTTTGAAATGCAAATGTTTTTTATCCTAAAGCAAAGCTCTTTCAATGTACCTCAAGGGAAGAAACCAGGTGGTATGAGAGGCCATCTGGTGGAGACTGATACACTAGACCAAAAAAACATTCTAGGGATAGATGTATCAGTGAGTTTGAAAAGTTGAAACTCTATGAATAACAGTATTCAATAAGTGAGTAATGTACTGGACTTCATGATTTCAGGTGAAGAGAAAAATTTAATCTCCTTGAGGACAGTGCTATATTTAGAGACATGCTTTAGTGGAAAAGAATAAAAACTTGTTCAAAAAGAAAAATAAGCTATCTAATGTTTGAAATATGTGTGATTTGAAAAAAATGATGTTTTTTCTTAACTCACTCACTAAAGAAATCCTTAACCACTGTATGATAAGAAAGTTAAAAAAAAAAAAAACACCTCATTCTCAGGTCTTAAAGAAATCCTGCTTCCTGGCCTAGACCTTAGAGACCTAGCAATGAAGGATATTCAGGGTGGCATATTTAACATGTTCTCTATGGTATCGGTATAATTTTAAAAGACTTAGTGGTTGCATGGAACTTTTCTAAGACTCACATAGCTTTGCAAATATTTACACATTAATCTTTATCTCTCAAGAAGTAGATAGGTGGTAGGTATTTAACCAACTAACAATGATACTAATGAAAGAAAATGTAAAGCAACTTCCTCTAATGCCACAAAACAGTTAGGGGTGACACCAGAAATAGAAGCCCTAACTTCTAAGATCGTGTCCTGACAAATGCATTAGTCTACTCCTCCTACTAACCAGCCTTGTTAAGCTTGAGAAATATTGCATAATGAAACTTTCTGTGAAGTTGAATCAGAAGCATTAAAATATCAATTCAGCTGATGTTTGAAACTTGTAAGTTTTCTTTAAAATGTTCATTTTCATATGTAGAAGGTATGCTATATATCAGGAAGAAATCAGACAGAATTCATCATGAGAATACTGGCATTTCATCCTTGAATGACAAGCACTGAATACAGTCGGATGGGTGACTATCCAGATAACATTAATAATAATGGAATTTACTTTAAGACTTCAAGAGACTAATACATGTCTGTCTAGAACTGAATTAAAAATCTAATGTTGTATGTTTTTTTCTCTGTGTCTCTTCTTTTGTAACTCCTTTATATGACATTTTAAGATGTTTTTTCTGTTGCCTTTACACAATAGGAAAATGAATTTTGTGCAGTTAAATAAAAAAGATGAAACTGAAGACAGGAATGCAAATATACTATGCAATTTTTTAAAATGTTAACATATTGGAAAATTTCTTGACATCTACATCTATCCTAAAATATCCCAGCTTTGGGTCTAGAGTTGTTTTCCCCCCTCATTCATTTATTTCATCCATGCAACAAATATTAAAAAGACGTTTATTATGTACTAGGTGCTGTGGAAACAACAGAAAATAGAGACAATCAAGGCAGAACAAACCATGCCTTCATGGTTAGATGGTCTTCATGGTTAGTCATGTCTTCATGACTTAGATTATAGTAGACATGATGGGATTGGGGGAAGTGTTGAAATGTGAAGATAGTTAATAAATAAATAGACAAGTTCAAAATGATATTCAAAGATAATTTCAAATAGCCAAAAAGTGCTGTGCAGTAAGTATATTAATACTCTCAAGCCAGAGTCCACCAGGAACACACTACAGTTGAACAAATTGGGTTTATCACTTATTGAAGCAGAAGAAAATACACCCCAGGAAGAACTACAGTGTGTGTCAGTAAGAGGGTGTTAGAAAGAACCAGTTATAGAATTTGGGCTTTTGATGGGTGATTTGGGAGAGGGACTAAGGAAGCAGGGGTTTGCTCTAGATTGAATGCTATCAGAAAGCAAAGGCAATTCTATGATTAGATGTCTGGTGTTTTTTTTCTTTTTCATAAATGTTATTTTTAATTGACAATAATTGTATATATTAATGGGATGCAGTGTGATGTTGTAATAGATGTGCATATTGTAGAATAATTAAATCAAACTAATTAAAAAATTTGTTACTTCACATACTTATTTTTATGGTGAAAACATTTAAAATCTACTCTTTCAGCAATTTAAAAATATACAATCATTATTATTTATTACAATTACCATTCTGGGCAATAAGATCATTAAAGCTTATTTCTACTGTCTAACTGAAATTTTATATACTTTGATCAGCATCTTCCCTTTCCCCACCCCCCTCCCCCACCCCACACTGAATCTGGTAACCACCATTCTCCTCTCTTCTTCTATGAGTTCAATATTTTTACATTCCACATCGGAGATCATGTGCTATTTGTCTTACTGTTTCTGGCTTATTTCACTTTCCATAATGTCCTCCATTCCATCCCTGTTGCACAAGTAATAGAATTTCCTTTTTCTTAAGGAGAATAGTACTCCAATGTGTTTATAAATACCACGTTTTATTGATCCATTCATCCAATAATAGACACCTAGGTTGCTTCCATATCTTGGCTATTGTGAATAATGCTACAGTGAACATTGGAGTGCAGATAGCTCATCAGCATATTGATTTCTATTTCTTTGGGTGTATACCCGGAAGTAGGATTGATGGATCATATAGTAATTCTATTTGTCTTGAGGAACTTCCATATCATTTTCCATAATTGCTGTATTCATGTACATTCCTGCCGACAGTGCACAAGGTTTTCCCTTTCTCCACACTCTCGTGAACATTTGTTATCTATTGTGTTTTTGACAATGGCCATTATATCAGGTAACATCTCCTTGTGGTTGTAAATTGCATTTTCCTGATAATTAGTTATAATGAGCATTTTTTATTCATATATCTGCTGCCATTTTTATGTCTTCTTTTGAGAAGTGTATTGTAAATAGTGCTGCAATAAACATGGCGATTCAGGTATCTTTAGACATATTGATTTTTTTTTTCCTTTGGATAAATATCGAGTAGTGTGATTGCTGGATCACGTGGTAGTTCTTTTGTTTGTTTGCCTTTTTTTTTTCTTTTTGAGAGATCCTCCATACTGTTTTCCATAGTGGCTATACTAATTTATATTCCCATCAACAGTGTATAAGTGTAACCGTTTTTCTGCATCCTCACCAACACCTATTATTTTCCTATTTATAATAAAAACCATTCTAACAGAAGCAAGATGATATCTCTTTGGGGGTTCTAATTTGCATTTTCCTGATAATTAGTGACATTGAGCAATTTTTTTGACAGCTGTTGGCCATTTGTATGTCTTCTTTGCAAAATGTTTATGCATATGCTTTGCCCACTTTTTAATGAAATTATTTGTTGTTTTGTTTGTTTTGTTTTGTTTTTTTGGGTTGTTTGAGTTCCTCGTATATTCTGGCTATAGGTCCCATGTCAAGTAAATAATTTTCAGATATTTTCTCCCATTCAACAGGTTTTCTCTTCACTCTGTTGATTGTTTCCTTTGCTGTGCAGAGCTTTTTATTTTAAATAGTACCATTTGTCTACTTTTCTTTTTGATGCCTATACTTTTAAGTACTAAGCCATACAAACTTTGCATAGACCAGGATCCTGAAGTGTGTTCCCTGTGTTTTCTTCTATTAGCTTTATAGCTTTGGGTCCTGCATTTAAATCTTTAATATCTCTAGAGTTGACTTTTGTATATGGTGAGGGATAGGGGTCCAATTTCTTTCTTCTGCATATGGATATCCAATTTTTACAGCCTTGTTTATTGAAGAGGGTATCTTTTCCCCAATGTATGTTCTTGGCACATCTGTCAAAACTCCGTCAGCTATAAATATGTGTATGTATTTCTGCATTCTCTATTCTGTTCCATTGGTCTGTCTGTTTTTATAGCAATACTATAATGTTTGGCGTAAAATAGTGTTATGTCTTTTGAAGTCAGGTAGCATGATGCCTTCAGCTTTATTCTTTTGCTCAGGATTGCTTTGGCTATTTGAGCTCTTCTTTAATTCCACACGAATTGTAAAGCTGTTTTTTCTATTTCTGTGGCAAATGACATTTTGATAGTAATTGCATTGAATCTGTAGATTGCTTTGGGTAGTACAGTCATTTTAACAATATTAATCATTACAATCCATGAGCATGGGATGTCTTTTCATTTGTTTTTGTCTTCCTAAATTTCATTCGTCAGTGTTTTATGATTTTCCTCATAGAGATCTTTTATCTCCTTGATTAAATTTATACCTACATATTTTATTTTATACATTTTAGCTTTTGAAATTACATTTCCTTGTTGATTTTTTTCAGGTAGTTTATTATTGGTGTAAGAAACACTGCCGATTTTTATATGTTGATTTTGTATCCTGTAATTTTATTAATTTATTTATCTGATCTAAGAGTTTTTGATGAAATCTTGGTTGGGGTATTTTTGGATATAAGATTATATCATATGCAAAAAGAGACAATTTGATTTCCTTTTTTCCAGTTTGGATGCATTTTTTTTTTTTTTTTTGAGACAGAGTCTTGCTCTGTTGCCCAGGCTGGAGTGCAGTGGTATGATCTTGGCTTACTGCAAGCTCTGCCTCCCAGGTTCATGCCATTCTCCTGCCTCAGCCTCCCGAGTAGCTGGGACTACAGGCACCTGCCACCACGCCTGGCTAATGTTGCGTGTTCTTAGTAGAGATGGGGTTTCACCGTGTTAGCCAGGATGGTCTCGATCTCCTGACCTCGTGACTCACCCGCCTCAGCCTCCCAAAGTGCTGGGATTACAGGCGTGAGCCACTGCACCCAGCCATAGTGGTAATAATTGAGACCTTTCTCTTCTGTCAGTGGGTTTTATACGTTCATGTGTTTTTCTGATGGTAGATATCATCCTTTTGTTTCCAGGTGTAGACCTTCCTTAAGTATTGCTTCTAGGGCCCGTGTAATAGTAATTAATTCCCTCTGCTTTTCTTTCTCTGAGAAAACAATGTATTTCATCTTCATTTATGAAGGATAACTTTGCTAGGTATGGCATCTTTGGCTGCTAGTTTTATGTTTCAGAACTTTGAATATATCATCCTACTCTCTTCAGGCCTGTAAGGCTTCTGCTGGAAATCTGCTGTTATTATGATGGGATTTCCCTTATAAGTGACTGGACACTTTTCTTTTGCTGTTTTCAGAATTTCTTCTTTGCTTTGACTTTTGACAGTTTGACTATAATGTGCCTTGGAGAAGACCCTTTTCATTACATCTATTTGGGGATCTCTAACCCTCCCATGTCTGGATGTCTAAATCTCTTGCTAAACTTGGGATTATTATTTCATTACATAGTTTTTTCTCCCTTCAGTATTGTCTTCACCTTCTGGAACATAGAAAATTTGAATATTTGGTCACTATATGGTGTCCCATGTGTCACACAGGCTTTGTTTATTATTTTTTATTGTTTTATCTTTGTTTTTGTCAGACTGGTTTTTGTCAAAAGACCTATATTCAAGTTCTAAAATTCTTCTTCTTGATCTAGTCCATTTTTGAACCTTTTGAATGTATCTTTTTATTTCATTCAATGACTTTTTTAGTTCCAGGATTTCTGCTTGTTTCTTTTTTTATAATATCTATCTCTTTGGTAAATTTCTTTTTCATATCCTGAATTGTTTTTCTGATTTCTTTGTATTACTTATCTGTGTTCTATTGTATCTCATTGAGCTTCTTTAATATCATTATTTTTCTCTGATTTTATAAATTTCTTTTTTGTTGGAATTTGTTGCTAGAGAATTATTGTGTTCCTTTGGAGGTGTCATATTTCTTTGCTTTTTCATGTTTCTTGTGTCTTTACATTTATATGTATGCATCTTGTTTAAAAGCCACTTGTATTCGTTCATTATCTTGCTGCTAATAAAGACATACCTGAGACTGGGTAATTCATAAAGGAAAGTGGTTTAATTGACTGACAGTTCAGCATGACTAGGGAGGCCTCAGGAAACTTACAATTATGGTGGAAGAGGAAGTAAATATGTCCTTCTTCGCAAGGCAGCAGGACAGAGAATAACGAGAACCAAGCCAAAAGGGAAGCCTCTTGTAAAACTATCAGATCTCATGAGAACTTACTCACTATCATGAGAACAGCATGGGGGAAACCACCCCCATTATTCAATTACCTCCCACTGGGTCCCTCCCATGACACATGGGGATTATGGGAACTACAATTCAAAATGAGATTTGGATGGAGACATAGCAAACCAATATTCAGGCTTCCAGATGGCAAGCTCTGGCCCTGTGGTGGCAGAATTAGGTTGGGTAGGCTTGTACTCACGTTCCCCCATGGGGCATGACAGTGCACCCAAATTCAGAGGGTTGGGTGATATGAGTTTGGGTCTCATGCCCCTGGATACAAGGAGTTGAAAGCTGAAATGGTCAATATGATCTGCGAAAGTGTAGGATAGTGACTACCAAACTGTTTTCTGGGGAGCCTTTTTTTTAAAAAAAAAAAAAAAAAAGACAAGGTTTTGCTCTGTTACCTGGTCTGCTGTGCAGTGACATGATCATAGCCCACTGCAGCCTCAAACTCCTGGGCTCAAGTGACCCTCCCACCTCAGCCTTCTGAGTAGCTGAGACTACCTTTGCCACTACACCCAGTTATTTTTTGTTTTTAAGATGGTCTTACTATGTTGCTCAGTCTGGTCTCAAAATCCTTTCCTCAAGTGATCCTCCTGCCTCAGCCTCTCAATTAGCTAGGATTACAGGCATGAGCCACCATGCCCAGCTGGGAAGTGTTAATTGTTGCTCCAAGACCAAAAGTTTCTGTATTGGAAAGGATGCTGAATTTTGTCAAATGCTTTTTCTGTATCTATTGAGATGATGATGATTTCTGTTTCTTTATTCACTTAATATGGTGTGTCACATTTATTGGTTTTGGTAAGTTGAGCCATCTTTGCATCCCAGGGATAAATTTGACTTGACCATGGTGACTGACTATTTTTGTGTGCTGTTGAATCTGATTTGCTAGTATTTTGTTGAGTGTTTTTGCATCTACCTTCATCAAGGATATGGGCTTGTAGTTTTGTTTTTTTATATTGTTCTTGTCTGGCTTCAGTATCAGGGCAATTCTGGCCTTGTAAAATGAGTTTAGAAGTATTCTCTCTTCTTCAAAGGGAGATTTATAAAAGATTGGTATTTATTTCTTATTTACATGTTAGATAAAATTCTGCTGTGAAGTAATAAAGTCTAGGCTTTTCTTTGATGGGAGATTTTTTAGTATTGATTCAGTTTTATTCTTGGTTTGTTCAAATTTTCTTTTATTTTTCTTAACTTTGTCCTGGTAGATTCCATGTTTCTAGGAATTTATCTATTTCTTCTAAATTATCCAATTTATAAGTGTAAAGTTGTTCATAATATTCACTTATGTTCCTTTGTGTTTCTGTGGTATCTGTTGTAATATCTCCTCTTTCATTTGTGATTTATTTGAGTCTTATCTCTTTTTTTCTTAGTTGGTCTGGTCTGGCAAAGGGTTTGTCAATTTTCCTTATCTTTTCAAAAGAAAACTTATTTAGTTGATCTTTTCTATTCTTTCTAATGTCTACTTTATTTACTTCTATTCTGATCTGTATTATTTCCTTCCTTCTGCTAACTTCATGCTCCGTTTGTTCTTCCTTTTTCAGTTTCTTGAGATAACATTAAGTTGCTTACTTAAGAACTTTTCTCTTTTGTAAGGCAGGCATTTATTGCTGTAAACTTCCCTCTTAGAACTGCCTTTGGTGCATCCCATAAGTTTAGTATGTTGTATTTTCATTTTCATTTGTCTGAGGATATTTTTAACTTTCATTTTTAATTTCTTCCTTGATCCATTGGTTGTACAGGAGTGTGATGTTTATTCTCCATGTATTTGTGAATTTTCCAGAATTTCTCCTTTATTAATTTCTAGTTTAATTCCATTATGGTCAGAAAATATACTTGATATGATTTCAGCCTTCTTAAATTTATTAAGAATTATTTTGTGGCCTATTATCTATCCTGTAGAATGTTCTGTGTGCACTTGAGAAAAATGTGTATAATGGTGCTGTTGGATGAAATGTTCTGTATATACCTGTTAGGTCCATTTGGGGTAAAGGGTTGTTGAAGTCCATTCTTTCTCTACTGATTTCTTGTCTGAATGAACTATCCATCATTGAAAGTACAGTATTTAAGTCCCATACTATTACTGTATTATAGTCTGTCTCTTCAGATTTATTAATGTTTGCTTTATGTATTTAGGTGCTCCAATGTTAGATGCATGTATATTCTAAATGCTTATCTTTTTAATGAACTGACCCTTTTGTTATTACATAATGACCTGCTTTTTCTCTTTTTCCCAATTTTGACTAAAAGGAGGTCATTCTAATATAACAATTATATAAGCATAATCACTCTCACTCTGTATTGATCTAACCTAATACAAGCATAATCACTCCCATGCGCTATTGGTTACCATCTGCCTCTTATTCCATACCTTTGCTGTTAGTCTATGTGTCTCCCTAAAGCTAAAATAAGATTTTTGGAGGCAAAATATTGTTGGATCTTGTTTTTTAATCTAGATATTCTTTTAACTGTAGACTATAATCTCTTTACATTTAAGATTATTATGGATAGATATGGGCTTACTATAGGCATTTTATTAATTTTTTACTGACTTTTGTAGTTATTTTGTGTCTTTCTTCCAATCTTATGGTCTTTATTTGTGATTTGTGTATTTTTGTAGTAATATGCTTTGATTCCTTTCTCTTCATATTTTGTATATCTGCCAGAGGTTTTTCCTTATAGTTATCATGAGGCTTACACAAAACATCTTATAGTTAAAGTATTCTAATTTAAGCTGAAAATACCTTAATTACAATTGCATACAAAGACTCTATGCTTATATTTCTCCTCCCTCACACATTTTATGCTATTGATGCAATACTTCATATCGACTTATATTGTGTATGCTAACCCATTGTTTATAGCTATAATTGTTTAAATACATTTGTCTTTTAACTATTATACTAATGAGTGATTTACATAACCCCTTTACAGTTTTAGTATATTCTCAATTTGAGTATATGTTTACCTTTACTGGTAAGCTTTATACTTTCATGTGTTTTTATATTTTACTTATTTTCCCTTTATTTCAACTCAAAGAATTCCCCTAAGCATTTCTTGTAAGGCCAGTCCCATGATGATGGATTTCCTCAGCTTTTGTTTGTCTTAGAATGTCTTGATCTCATTTTTCATTTCTGAAGGACTGTGTTGCTGGGTGTAGTATGTTTTGTTAACTTATTTTTTAGCACTTTCAATATGTCATGCCACTCCCTCCTGGCTTGCAAGGTTTCTGTTGAGAAGTCATGTATAGTCCTATGGGATATCATTTTTATGTGATAAGTTTCTTCTCTCGTGCTGCCATAAAGCTTCTTTGTTTTTGGCTTTAATTTGATTATAATGTTAAAATCAGAAACAAATGAGATTTAAGGCAGCAAGAATTTTGAGTTTATCTCTATTGAGTTTATCTTTCTTGGGGTCCTTTGAGGTTCCTGAATCTGTATGTTCATATCCCTCCCAAGATTTGGGATTTTTTCAAACAGTATTTCTTTAAATAAGCTTTCTATCTCTTTGTCTCTCTTCTCCTTTGGATACTCTCATAAATTTTATATTTGTACATTTGATGGTGTCCCATATGTCCCTACACTTTCTTCACTCTTTTTTGATATTTTTTTAATTCCTCTAATTAGCTAATTTCAAATAATCTTTCTTCAAATTCACAATTTCTAATTTTTTTGCATGATTGCATCAGCTATTCAGACTATTGGGTTTTTCAATTCTGCCATTGTATCCTTCAGCACTAAGATTTCCGTTTGGTTCTTTTCCACGGTTTCTATATTTTATCAAACTTCTCATTTCATTCATGCATTGTTTTCCTTATTTCTTTTAGTTGTCTGTCTGTATTTGTTGAATTTCTTTGAGCTTCTTGAGGATGAACATTTTGAATCCTTTTTCCAGTCATTTGCACGTCTCTTTTTTGGTGGGATTGGTTAGTAAATCCTTAGTTATTTTGATGGTGTCATGTTTGCTTCATTCTTTGTTATTCATGTAGGCTTGCATTTCTGTCTGCATTTGAAGGAGCTAACTCCTCTTTCACTCTTTATAGAATAGATTTGACAAATTAAAATTTTCTCCTAATAGGTCTGAAGGTTGATGAGATTACCTGTGGGCTCATGATTGAGTGGCACTGGATGCAGGTCTTGTGCTTGATACTGGGTCTACAGTGGAACCTGCAGTTGGCAGGGTTGTTACCAGAGGCTCTAGTTGGTGTGGGTCCCATTTGGTTTCTAGGCAGACTGAACTGTCTCCAGGACCTTGATCTTTGGGTCTGGATCTGGGATGATGAAGGTCTGCTTCAGGATTCACAGATTGCAGGTCTTTTTCCACATGCAATGATGGATATGGCTTCCACTGGGTCTCTGGCAGGACTCCCGTTGGATAACTAAATGAGTACCTGTCCTGGCCGTACTATACAAGTTGGTGGCTGAGATGGGATTAAACTGAGGCATAAGATTGTTTCAGGATATACAACCAAGGCTGAGATCATTAGCCCTATCTCTGGGGTCACAAATAGGTATGTAGACAGTGGTTTTCTGGGTGAGCAAGCCTGCTTTCAGACTGCAGTTCAAAAAGGTGGGGGCCAATTTATAGGGCCATTTAAAGATCCACAGTGGGACAGAGGTGAGGGATTCAGCCTGAATGGGCACTGTGGGACATGTCTTCTTGTGAGTGCCCAAGCAGGCCAAGCTTCTCTCAGTGTGAAGACAAAAGGGGTCTGGACCTAAATCCAGTGCCATTTGAGGATCCACTGTGGAACGGAGGTTGGCAAAACCTGTCAGGGAAACAGACAGGCATGTCTTCTGGTGGGATTCCAGCCGGGCAGAATTGCTTCAAGACCACAGCTGGGAGGGACTGAAACCAATCTTCAGGGCTATTTTTAAATCTGCTGTGGAACTGATGTTGGCAAGCCTGACCCAGTGGCAGTGGGGGGTGAGAACCCCAACAGATCCCTATGTGTTCAGGATTGCCCATAGACTGCATCTGAGAGGGGCTAGAGCTGAGATTCAGGGCCCAGTTATGGTCTTCTATGGGATGAAGGCCAGCAAGACTGTCCAAATATATCTCTAGCAGTTCCTTGCATGGTGGAATAACTTCAGGGCTGTGACAGAAGGGCTGGTGCCTAGAAAGGGTCCCTTCAGGATCTGTTATGGGATGGAGGTTGTCAAGCCCATTAGCACTGATGGGCTAGTCATCCTGTGCCACTGGGATTATTCCCAGGCTGCAGCTAAGCAGGGCTACAACCAAGATTCAGGGCCCCTTCAGGACCTGCTGTGGGATGGAGGCTGACAGTCTTTAGTGGCACAGATGGATGAGTCTACCAGCAGTTCTTATTATGGATGGGATTCCTCCCAGGCTATGGCAGAGAGGGGCTAGAGCTGAGATAGGGCCCCTTCATGATCTGCTGTGGGACAGAGGCTGCAAGCCTGTCCTGGTGGTATAGATGAGTGAGTCTCTCTCTAGGTCCCTGTGTGAGAAGTACTAGGCTACAATTACAGCTAAAGGGGGCTGGAGCCAAAAGCTATTACAGGATAGCTTTTGGGTTCACGGATAAAACTGATGGCAAGAAGCAGATGGGTCTATCTGTGAAGCACTAATGTGCATGATTCCTCCCAGCCCTTTGGTAGATGCTTTTGGAAGCAGGCTCAAGGACAAACGGAGCTGTAACTAAACCCTTTGGAAAATGGGGTTATTTATGGGTCTGAAGCTGGGTCCACAATTACTGGGTCTGCTACCTAGGTGCAGGTCTGTACTCTCAAAACAATAATCCTAGATGTTGGGCTCCACTGGGGTTTCACAACCTCATACCCCAATCCAAGGGCTCCCACAAATAAATTTTTCATCATGAATGGGTGCAGAATTATTTTTTTTGTGGAGTAATACAACTGGGTGACCACCTATTCTGCCATCTTAGCTCATCCCCTAGATATCTGTTTTAATTGCTTCCTCTTTACCCTGTTGGTGAGGGAAGGATTTCATACCTCAAGAGATACCTATGGAGACAGCCAAACACAGAGACCCTACATTGGACAGATGAGATTGATGCATATTTATTAATCACATACACTTTCAGCCCAGAGGAGGGAGATACCACACACCATGCTGAGCCACATAGGGGTTGCATTTGGGAAAAAAAGTGAACAACCATGAGTATGGGATGCAGGTTTGGTAATACCAAGAGGGCAGGGTACTCGTTGATACTCAGGAGGATGTGATTGGCTTGTTTGAATAGCTCCACAGGCTGGCATGGAACTGAAACTTACTTTTCAGTGATGAGGAAAAACTTGACCTGATCTATTTGATAAGGCAGGTTCTTTGGCTAGGAAACCTTATTTATAGGAGCAGAGTAGGGAAGAATGTTTCCTGTAGGGCTATGTATGCCCCTTTCAGATGCCCTCAGCTATCACAGAAGCCAATAATATTGGGCCTTAATCTTAGGACTTGCACCATTGTATATTAATGAATCTTAGCTATAGGAAGGGAAGGAAAGATATGAGAATAAAGCTATAATTGGTTTCTTAAAAGTTGCACTCATTTTAGACAAGAGACAGGATTTCTGGTATTTTGGGGTGGCATAGTGACCTTGCCTTTGTCTGTACTTAGACAAAATTATTAAGTGACCCTACTTTGTCTCATTTTATCATGGTCTCAAAGTAGCCTGAAGTTGACACTATTTCCAATAGGGGGGAATAAAATAGCATAGCTCTGAAAGCTGGGCCAACTCCCAAATCTCAGAGGCTGCTATTTTGTTTTTCTTTTTGCAGTTAAAAGGGCCCGTTGGTGCTGGGAAACTAAATTAGATGGGTTGGTCAAGGAAAGTCTTCTGAAAGAGGGATATCAAAGCTCAGCTTTTATCACTAATAAGGAGCCATACACATAGAAAAGAACTGAGGAGAGTAGAGACAGGAGAGGAAGGGAGACAACCTGTGGGAGAGCACTCCTGTCTGAGGGAAACAGCAAAGATGAGCAATGAAACATTTCATCACACCCAAGAGGTGTGAGAAAAACCATCGAGAGCATGGATCTTTGCTTCAGTGCTCTCTAGGGGTTGGATACAGAGGAAGTACCAGAATCTCAGAACATGGGAAGTAAACTTTTGGAAAGCATCAAAGTGATCCTGATGCAGTGGTCCTCCAAGACAGATTGTCCCTCACTGCCTGTATCCTTCCCTCACAGATTTAGTTCAATTATACAGACCTTATATGAAAATCCCAATACTAATTGATGCTTTAATATGACCCTGTATAACATACAACAAAATTGCTTGTCCAGGAATGTTTTACCAACATCCAGGGAGATAGATGTGGTTGTTAGCTAGTGAATGTGCTGTCAGTGGCAGAAGATCAATTATCCTATATATAATTTTGTTTTTTCTCTGGAAACTAGACTGTAGTGATTTTTCTAGACCATCTAACATATATTTGAGCAGGGTCTGCATTTCCATTTAATAGGGAAGCATTCCTAGGATATGAGTTTTATCATTCCAACCATCTTCATGTCCAGTTCATGCATTTGAACACTATTACAATAGTTGGTTTGAAGACAGCATTGCTAGCAACTGGGAATTGAATATACCAACACAGGAAAATATTAATGATGATAAACAGCTCAGACAGCAGAGAGTAGTGGTTACAAGCATGGACTCTGAAGCCAGACAGCCTAGGTTCAAATGACAACACTACCACTTTCTAGTTGTATCCCTGTTAGGTATGTTACTTAGCTTACATGCCTCAATTTTCTCACCAACAAATTGGGATAATACTAGTACCTACCTCAAAGGTTTATTGGGGAGAATACAATATATAGTAATTTCTTAGACCTGACACAGGATAACACTATGTAAGACCTATCTTTGTAATGATGATTACAACTATGTATCAGAAAAGAAAAAAAAAAGGTAATTAATACAGTATTCCTATAGTTGATGAGTTAATTATGTACTAGCCAGTATATGTAAATGTTCACAGATCTTATTGAGGAATAATTCCTATCACTTACGGTTCTATACAGGGCCTCTCCTCTTCCTACAATGTCAGTCACATAATCAGTTTTTAGCAAAATCTGAAAGTATGCATTTAATTTAAAATATTTTTTTCCTTTCTGCCTGATATGTCTGATTCATTCAAGCCTACTGTAGATAACAGTTTTAATATATTCTGTTGCTGAGCTTTTTGGACTTTGCCTAAAGAATACACTAAGAGTCTCAGATCTTTAATTGAGGCAACCGTATTTAGTACCACTGAAATAAGTGTGAGAACAGCTTGATCACGCAAAGCTGGACATGAAGAAAACACCTGCCTGGTGTTAATAAGATACATGAATTTCAGACAACAGAAAACCAAATAAAATTACCACTTTGTCTATCTTGGTAAAATACCAACAGAGTTCTCATTATTTTCGTGACATTCAGAAGTTTATTTGAATTTCTATGAAATGTGAACAGAAAAAATCATATGGATTATGGGCTCATGGAGGGTGAGGGTTTTTAAAATATTGCTGAATTTTTATCCATACTATCAGATTTATTAAGACAAAGTAAAGGAAAAAAATAAGGAAAAAATATTTGTTTTGTTCTGGATATTCATTAGAACAAACCAGAGTGATGTGAGAATGAATTTCAAGTATCTTAATAGGCCTAGATGTATTGGGCATTAGTGTAAACACATGTACCCACTTCTCTTAAGGTTCAGGGTCTCAATAGAAATATGTTGAAAGTTCCTATCAATTGGCACTTTTATGCATAAGAGAAAATCTTTTACTTTCACAAACCTACTTTAGTTGTTTAAGAAAAGGAAAAATCTTAGTAATAATAATACAACAGTCATTAAAGGAATAACTTAGTGCAGATACCATCTTCTGATAATCACCCCTCAGAGTCTTGATTCTAGGCTGTGACATTATCAGAGTTTGCATTGGTCACCAAACAGCTTTGACATGGTATTACCTAAATCGTTGCATTATTACAAGCAGAACTGAAAAACTACAACTTCTTGTTTTCAGTGAAGTAAGGAAATTCATCCTCCAACAGGTTGAGAGCATCATTAAGAAAAAAACAAAAGATTATTCTTGTGTTTGTTGCCAAATTTATGCAAGATTTATAAAACTCCAATATCATATGCACTGAATTTTCAGTGGTTTTTGTTTGCTTGCTTCTTTGCTTGTTTGTTTAACATATACAGAATAAATTATCTTGTTAGACTGATTTCTATTTCTAATGGACATGTGTACACATAATTTTTTGGAAGCAAAGTTATGCCTTGTTCCCCTCCCGCCTTGTTATTTATTTTGCCTAAAAAATCTTAGTACCTACACGAAAAGGTAGTTTTTATTCATGCATAGTCAGCATTTAGTTGACTGTGATAAATTGTCAAAAGAAAAGGATAATTGAAATCTATTGTACTGCAAAATCTAATTCAATATTCTATGCTTAAACTTATATTGTGTCTTACAGTTGGCCATAAGTGCTAATAGACCAACTGAAGATATTTTAATTTTAATTTCTTTCATCCTTCCAAAGATTTTGATAACTTAAAACATTGTATGAATAGTACTTTACAGTTTGTAAGCACTTTGATATAAATTGTCACTTTTGATCTTCCCAATATCCTTATGGGAATGAGAGGTTATAGGATTATGAAAGATTTTATTATTCTCACTTTATATATTAATAAATTGGGAATCAATCATCATGTTCTTAAGGAAATGCAGGTAATCAGCTCTAGAAAAATTAAAAGTCTAGAATTTCAAAGTTTGTTGAATGTATTGCATTGCACTGAGAAAACCCATTACTTTTTATCCACAATAATTCTTCCTGTCTCCTTGCTGCCCTGTGTCCATGTCATTCTCTCTACTGTTTCTGGAACTTTGAATGTTTTTCTTCACTTCCCTTACTCCTTTTATGCACCCTGTCTTGAATGTCCCTGCTTCTCTAAATACCTAAATCCTGCTCATCTCTCAAGGTCTAGCATAAGTTTCATCCCCTCCAGGAAGACTTCCAGCCCCCACTGTTCTTACTTAACAAATATAGCATTTATGGGAATTTATTAAGTTCTTAAGTGTTTAATTTATGTTCATCTAAATTCTCCTACCAGATTATAAGCACCTGAGAACAGAGACCAAGTCTTATACTTCTTTGAAACTCACAACATTCTAGCACTGGATATAGATATAATAAATGCTTGCTAAATATTTGGTTATTATTTAATTACCCAATGGAGACAATGCTGGAACATATCTCATCTTCCTTATCTGCATTTCCATCCATGTGGCTTGTAATTTAGCCTGTATAATCACTTACTATGGTAGAGTTCAGTATGGGTTTTTTCAATACGTTCATACATCAATTGACCCTAACATTAATTTCTAACTGTCAATGACGCCCAGTCATATGACCTAGGGGATCAAATTAACTACACATGCCTGATGGATTCCCTGAACAGAGTAAACATTTGGGCCATATATCAGCATTGAGAACAGGAACAGGAGACGTTATGCTGTGATTGCATTTCTATAGAATTACATTAGCATTACCCATTCTGCTAGTCATAATTTCTCAGCAGATCAGGGATATCTATCAATAGTATTTCCTGTGATATAGCACATGGAAATGTATTCCATTATTCATTAGAAGTGTTGCTGATCAAGCATATTATCCTTATAAACTTACTTTTTAAGAAAGAAATGTTTGTGTGAAAATAACATACTTAAGAGTCATTGTGTGAAAAAAGGATGTCACTGTATGACAGTTTGACTCTTCTGAAATGTAAGTGTTTGGTTTAATCAAATAACTGCTTTTGTTCATATTTTAAGGTGAATTTGGAGAAGTCTGTAGTGGACGTTTGAAGACACCAGGGAAAAGAGAGATCCCAGTTGCCATTAAAACTTTGAAAGGTGGCCACATGGATCGGCAAAGAAGAGATTTTCTAAGAGAAGCTAGTATCATGGGCCAGTTTGACCATCCAAACATCATTCGCCTAGAAGGTGTTGTCACAAAAAGTAAGTTACTGAGTTTCTTCATTATTTCTTTCACACACCTATCTCAGTTTTTTTTTAAGAAAAGGAAAAATCTTCATGATAATACCACAGATATTAAAGGAATAACTTAGTTCGGATATCAGCACCCCCTCAGAGTCTTGATCCTAGGCTGTGACATTATCAGAGTTTGCATTGGTCACCAAACAGCTTTGACATGGTACTACCTGCAAATCATTCCTAACGTAACTTGAAGTAATGAATCAAGAGTAAAGGGTTATGTGTTTTTGTTTTGTTTTGTTTTTTGAAATGTCAATAGTAACAGAACAAACACTTTCAGTGTTTTGGGTCATTAAGGTAAAATATTTCTGTTTAGAAATAAATGTCATATACAAATATAAAATGCTTTATCTGGAGTAAAACTTATAAACAAAAATTCTGCATGGAACCTATATAAATGACATTAGAAGTAAATTATTATAATTTATATAAAATGAAAAAAGTTTACAATTCCTCAAGTAAAAATTCTTCTTTCACAGAAATAATGGAACAAAGTTCATTCCTTTGAAAAGAAATGTTTTCAAAAATCCAAAATTAGCAATATACTCTAAGAAATAGATTGCTATATATTCGCTTTCATTTGAATAATGATAGGGCATAAAATATGACAATATTTCTCATTATTCACTAAAAATTATTACATATAAAATCCAATACAGATTTGGCCTTTTAAAAATAACTTCAATCCTTGAGAGAGGCATTTTTCTTTCATAAAAATAACATTTATTTTAAAATCTTTTAAATAAAATTGAAACTTTATGTCATATTTGGAAGCAGGAAAGTATAAAAGCTTACTAAAGAGATGCAATTGACTCTGTGTCTGAAACTCCTAAGTCCTTCTCACAAAGCATTGTCCAACATGCTACCCAAAATGAATAGATTACTGGAAGCTATGAAAGTTTGGAAGACAGAAAAGAATGCTTCTGATGACAGATGTTGCAGTGGACTATTACTTTAGTGGCCTTAATGGGGCCTTTCAGTGTTCATGTCGTTGTATAGTTTTTTCCCATATTGATTCTGGGCTTTTCTATGCAACAAACCTTGGCCAATGGGACATTAGCAAGTGTGATGCAAGTGAAGGCATCTTACATGTTTGTACGTTGGAGCTTGTCCTCTTGCAACACTCTTTCCTGGAACAAGTCTCTATGCCTAATGAAGGCAATCCATAAGATGAGGCCACATGCAGAACGGCAAAGAAGAGAACTGAGGTGATTCAGCCAATATCCACATCTGAACTCCAAGCAGAATGTCAGCACTGAATGCAGCCTTGTGAGTGAACCATCTCAGAGGTTACAACTCCACCACCACTGCTATTAGATAGCTGTAGCTGTGGTTGACATCTTGTACAGGAAAGGAACCATGCACCTCCATCCCATCAACCCATAAATCATAAAAGATGATTAAATGGTTGTTGTTTTAAGCCACTAAGTTTCAGATGGTTTGTTGCACAGCAATAGATAACCAAACAGAAGGACCCCAGTTTGACTTCCGCTCCTGCCACTTAAGAATTATGCAGCTATGGGTAAATTATTTAACATCTCTATCCTTTACTTCCATATCTGTAAAATGGGACAGGAATGTTGTAAGAATTAAATTTGTCAATGTTTAATACATTTAGCACCCTTTGTGCATCATTGTAAACTACATTAAATGATATTCTTTGTTGGGACTATATGTGCTAGCACTTTATACATATATATTACCATTTCATTCTCACAGCAACCCTAATTGATATCATTATCTACATTTTATGGATGAGAAACGAAGGCCCACGCAGGTTAACTAACCCACATAAGGACCTTTAACCTACAGTATGTGGCATGACTGGTGTTGAAAATGAAGTCTGTCTCACTTTAAAACCCAGCCTTTTTTTTTTTTTTGCTTTTGCTATATTCCTTTGAATGAGTTTTATACTTTAATTATCTTATTTGAATTGAACAACATTAAATAAATAACAGTCTGAATTAAATAACATAATACTGCCTTTCAAAATAGGAAAAAAATATTGGGTTAGAGTGATGTTAATTGCCCCTAAAATATAAAATTTAGAAAGAGCCAGCTATGCCATAGTACCTGGTAAAGATTATGACCTAAAAGAGAGGAACAGAGAGACAGAGAGAAGAAGTAGATGTTAATTATTTCTTTCGTATTTTCTGACTTCCTTGTTATTAATTTAACATGAACATTTCAAGTTATTCCTTCTGTATTATGTATCTCTGGCAGGCAAAAGATAATTTTCAAGTTGGGTTATGAACCTTTGCAGAGCATTTTAAATCACAATCTAGGCATGATGCTGAAGTCCTCTGATGTGTGTTTATGCATGAAACATGTAGAAATGAGCATCCAACAATAAATTAAAAGGTTTAAAAAGTGTCATATCTTTATTTTCTTACTTTAATAAATCAAATTATGCCTTTTTCCTATATTCCCATGTGCTTTATTCACATATTCTTATATGTGAATTACACATCTATCCTTTCTCAATCACAGACACACACACACACACACACGCACAGACACATGAAAAGGAAAAAAAGATGTATATCCCTGTGAAATAGTGGGAATCATTTATCCTACATCAACTAAATATGTTTAATAAGATATTCTGTGGTACTTGCCTGCCAGTTTGAAATAGTTTATTTCACATAAGCATCCAACATAGTGATTGCTTTACAACTCTAAGAATCTCCTCTAGAAATGAGACCAGTGACCTCTACTTAGCCACATTTATATGATCTACAAGTCAAGGTTTCTGTTCCATTTCTTAAAAAAAAGAAATAAAATAAAAATCTCAAATCTGTTGTAGGAAAATGGATTGAGAAAGCATAGATTCAGTATACTGTTGAGTGGCAATCGCCATTATAGCATTGACTTGTTAGAGTGAGCCCCATATGGGGTGGCGTGGAGCTACCAAGGTGGGTTGTAGAGATGGAGAAGGGAATAATCCTCATAAAGATAAATGGGCAGGTTTATATTGTTATCATCTTGACTCAAGTGCTATGGGACTGTTAGAAGAAAGCCAATAAATAAATGAGTGCCTCATTCCCATAAATTCATGGTAATTATTCCAAGATTACCCTTAAGTAGCTAAGAGATAGCTAGCAATTAATGCTCCCAAAGGACTACCCATTGCATAAAAGATAATACTGATGAAGATAAAGATGCAGTATAGGCTTATAAGGGCATGTTTATAGAGTATCCTGGGATTCTGAGAAATAAATTCATAGACTCTCAGTTGAAAGTAATTCAAAATCTAGATCAAAATCTTCATCAGATTCTTTTACAAATTCTTAATATGCATTTTTTTAATCTCATATAGGATTTGTCTCTGAGAGACAAGTGTTATAAAGTTCTTGGGAACACTTTGGCTCTCTTTCATATTTGGACATTATTTTAAACTTAAAAGTTAAATGATTAAAAGCTGTGTTATCCAAAAAAATGTGTTTGATAAGAGTTGAACCTATTTGTTTGATATGCATCACAATTTCATTAACCTGTTAAGATACAAGTGATATAAACAGAGATTAATTGACCTATAACCATATGTTTAGTAAATACTTTTTCTCCAAGAAGCAAATAGAAGCCTTAAGTTAGAGGACAGACTTGTAGCCATTAATAGCACAGATTATAGCAATTTGTAACAGATAACATATACACCGGTGTCATTAACTGTATAACCAACAGAGAAAGAGCTATGGTTCTACAAAAAGGCAAGAACTGTGGTTTAATGATGAAGAAATACTGTGCAGTAACCACACTTCAGAATACTGGGCCCTGCAGTTTGAATTTATGATGATGGAAGAACCAAAAGAAGAAAAAATGAAGTGCCTACCTCCCAGCTTAGAAAGCAACAACTAAATTTAGATATGCCAACTGTATCTAAAATAAATCCTAAATCCAGTAAAGAGCAATAGAAACCAATCAGGGTAGCAAACAAATTCCCAAACATAATTTCATTTCATAAAAATACTCCCTAAATATTCAATGAGACAGTATTGAAGTTATAACAGAAAGTGCTGCGCTTGCTCAAAACCCCCTTTAATACTCAAGAATATTGTGGGTTCCTTCTGGAGAGGCATGGTGGGTCCACATGAGATCTGGGTAAGAGAGTAGATTCAAGCCAGCCAAATACATTTTAGTACTTGCACAAAAACTGCTTCTCTGGTTCCAGAATTTTGTTCTGCTTGTTAAGTAATAGGCATTCCCCAAAATTTCTGCTACTGTATTACTGTATTAGCTATGACATCTGCTGCTCTACCTGGTTATATTTGGGCCAGTCCCATAACCACTTTGGGCCTTAATTTTCACCACCAAACACAAAAAAATGAAAAGTGCAAATTAGACTAGAAAACATTAAAGGTCACATTTACCTTTAATATTTTGTGATTCCATTTTGTTTTTAAAAGAAGAGTCATGAGATGTTGGTGAGGAAAATTTGTGCTGGTGATAACTTATCACTCTACCTCCAACTTTATTATAACTTCAGCTACATATTGATGACCCAATAAGAAAATAGAAAAGTTCAGGAAGAAACAAGCAAAGAAAAAAACAGTGCCTTCGATAAAGTTTTCAACTTATAACTTGTAAAGTAGAAAAGTTTTAGGTAAAATTTTTCTGTAAGTAAAATCAAGGTTGGGATATGTATAATATACATTGTATGGGGTAAAATATTCTGTATGTCTGATTTTACTGATATACATTAGATTTTTTTTACCCCTGAGGTTCAGCTCCTAGTTAAGGTAGGTGAAGAGTCTATTGGTTTTTGTTCTTCCCCCAAACCCAAGAAACATTTAGTGAGTATGACCAGGTATTAGGCCCTATTGCTGATTAAAACCTAGTGATAGAGAAAAGGAGGCTCAGTGCTCTTGAGAAGCTCATTTGTTGGTGCCAGTCCACTGGGAGCAACAAATAAGTGTGTCATTATTTCCCAATGTGGTGTGGCGTGTGCTGTTTTGGTTATAATTATTCAATAATTTTTTTTTATTATACTTTAGGTTTTAGGGTACATGTGCACAATGTGCAGGTTTGTTACATATGTATCCATGTGCCATGTTGATTTCCTGCACCCATTAACTCGTCATTTAGCATTAGGTATATCTCCTAATGCTGTTCCTCCCCCCTCCCCCCACCCCACAACAGTCCCCGGAATGTGATATTCCCCTTCCTGTGTCCATGAGTTCTCATTGTTCAATTCCCACCTATGAGTGAGAACATGTGGTGTTTGGTTTTTTGTCCTTGCGATAGTTTACAGAGAATGATGTTTTCCAGTTTCATCCATGTCCCTACAAAGGACACGAACTCATCATTTTTTATGGCTGCATAGTATTCCATGGTGTATATGTGCCACATTTTCTTAATCCAGTCTATCGTTGTTGGACATTTGGGTTGGTTCCAAGTCTTTGCTATTGTGAATAGTGCCGCAATAAACATACGTGTGCATGTGTCTTTATAGCAGCATGATTTATAGTCCTTTGGGTATATACCCAGTAATGGGATGGCTGGGTCAAATGGTATTTCTAGTTCTAGATCCCTGAGGAATCACCACACTGACTTCCACAATGGTTGAACTAGTTTACAGTCCCACCAACAGTGTAAAAGTGTTCCTATTTCTCCACATCCTCTCCAGCACCTGTTGTTTCCTGCTTTTTTAATGATGGCCATTCTAACTGGTGTGAGATGGTATCTCACTGTGGTTTTGATTTGCATTTCTCTGATGGCCAGTGATGATGAGCATTTCTTCATGTGTTTTTTGGCTGCATACATGTCTTCTTTTGAGAAGTGTCTGTTCATGTCCTTTGCCCACTTTTTGATGGGGTTGTTTGTTTTTTTCTTGTAAATTTGTTTGAGTTCATTGTAGATTCTGGATATTAGCCCTTTGTCAGAAGATACAAACAAATGGAAGAACATTCCATGCTCATGGGTTGGAAGAATCAATATCGTGAAAATGGCCATACTGCCCAAAGTAATTTATAGATTCAATGCCATCCCCATCAAGCTACCAATGACTTTCTTCACAGAATTGGAAAAAACTACTTTAAAGTTCATATGGAACCAAAAAAGAGCCTGCATCGCCAAGTCAATCCTAAGCCAAAAGAACAAAGCTGGAGGCATCATGCTACCTGACTTCAAACTATACTATAAGGCTACAGTAACCAAAACAGCATGGTACTGGTACCACAACAGAGATATAGATCAATGGAACAGAACAGAGCCCTCAGAAATGATGCTGCATATCTACAACTATCTGATCTTTGACAAACCTGACAAAAACCAGAAATGGGGAAAGGATTCCCTATTTAATAAATGGTGCTGGGAAAACTGGCTAGCCATATGTAGAAAGCTGAAACTGGATCCCTTCCTTACACCTTATACAAAAATTAATTCAAGATGGATTAAAGACTTACATGTTAGACCTAAAACCATTAAAATCCTACAAGAAAACCTAGGCAATACCATTCAGGACATAGGCGTGGTCAAGGACTTCATGTCTAAAACACCAAAAGCAATGTCAACAAAAGCCAAAATTGGCAAATGGGATCTAATTAAACTAAAGAGCTTCTGCACAGCAAAAGAAACTACCATCAGAGTGAACAGGCAACCTACAGAATGGGAGAACATTTTTGCAACCTATTCATCTGACAAAGAGCTAATATCAATAATTTTTAAATTTATTCATTTAGCAAATATTTATTTAGTGTCCATTTTTCTAGTCACCTTTTGTTTGTTTGTTTGTCTGAGATAGAGTTTCACTCTGTCACCCAGGTTGGAGTGCAGTGGCATGATCTTGACTCCCTGCAACCTCCACCTCCCAGGTTCCAGCGATGATCCTGCCTCAACCTCCCAAGTAGCTGGGATCACAGGTGTACCCCACCAAGTCCAGCTAATTTTTGTATTTTTAGTAGAGACGGGGTTTCACCATGTTGGCCAGGCTAGTCTCGAACTCCCAACCTCAAGTGATCCGCCCACCTCGGCCTCCCAAAGTGCTGGGATTACAGGCATGAGCCACAGCACCTGGCCTCTAGTCACTGTTAATACAGTAATGAAAAAAGACAGAACTAACTGCTAGAGGGGACAAAAAGAAATCTAAATATTTAAATGTAACTTTAGGTAAAGAGCAAAAACCTGAATGCAGGGAGGGAGCAAACCATGCCTAGGTGTGATAGAAGAGTATTCTAGAGAGAGGGAACCACTAGTTCCATACTTTTGGTTTAAGAAAGAATTTGGCATGTTAGAGGAGCACCTAATAAGCAAAGTAATAATAGTGTGGATTACATAGTGAAAGGAGAAACTAGGGGCAGACAAAATATAAGGAGGCTAGTGTAGTAATCCAAGTAAAAAATAAGGAGAAAATAGAGTAAAGAAGTCAAGAGAAAAAGAAAGGGATAGATTCTAGATCTGTTTCCTAGGTGAAATTAAGACACTTTAGTGACTGCTTGATTGTATAGGGGGAATGAGGACGATGGGACAGTTTCAAATGACTACCAAGTGAATGGTTTCCATAAGTAAAAAGATGGAGAGGGAATTCTGGAGAAATAACAGATCTAGAGGGAAAATAATGAATTCTTATTTGGACATGCTAAGTTTTAGGTGTCTGGGACATTTAGTTAAAGACTTCCAGAATGTCCCTGGAGCCTGAGTGGGCTGCAGGTTCAAAATAAGGAGAACTCGATAGATGGCTGATGGTTGGTAGTTGAAATCATAGGGAGGATGAAATTACCCAGAAGATTGAGGAGAACTAGCATTAAGAGGCCGACTGAGGAAGAGAAGTGTATGAAAAAGACAGAGGAGCAACCTGAAAAGCAAAGGACAGGTTTCTAAGAGTGATAGAGAGGTCAATAGAATAAAATGAGCTGAGAAACCAACTTAGATGGTTTGAGAAGTGTCCATTGGATAGGTCAGAGGGCACAGCTCATGAAGCATATCATGGGAGTGGAAGCCAGATGGCAATGGATTTCGAGTGAGATATGTGCACACTGCAATCAGATTCAAAGTTGTTAAAATGCAAATTAGATTGTGTTGATTCCTTACTTAAATTCCAAATGTTCAGCATTTTTCAGTTAATCATTCATCTAAGTAATATTTATGAACTGCCTAGCTACTACATACTGAACACTTTCTTTCTTTCTTTCTTTCTTTTCTTTCTTTCTTTCTTTCTTTTCTTTTTTTCTTTCTCTTTCTTTCTTTCTCCTTCCTTCCTTCCTTCCTTCCTTCCTTCCTTCCTTCCTTCTTTCTTTCTTTTTTGAGACACAGCCTCCCTCTGTTGCCTAGGCTTGAGTGCAGTGGCAAGATCTGGGCTCACTGCAACCTCTGCCTCCCTGGTTCAAGCGATTCTCCTGCTGCAGCCTCCTGAGTAGCTGGGACTACAGGCACATACCACCATGCCCAGCTATTTTTTGTATTTTTTGTAGAGATGGGGTTTCGCTGTGTTGGCCAGACTGGTCTCAAACTCCTGACCTCAAATGACCCACCTGTCTTGGCCACCCGAAGTGCCAGGATTACAGGCATGAGCCACCACACCTGCCATTCTGGGCACTTTTCTAAGCATTAGGTGTTCAGTAGTGAATAAGAAAGCCAAAGTGCCTGTCGTCCTGGGTCGGGTCCCTGAGTCTACCTCCTCTGGTTTCATTGTTCACCGTTCTTCTCGAATCCTAGATTGCATTCATGATGAATGACAGGGGTGTCTCCAAACTTGCTCCTCATTTCTCCCAGATTTCTCTTCTTTTTCTAAATCTCCAAGGAGCTGGAAGGCAATGTCCCAGGCTGATCCTAAATGGGTACAAAAGTAAATAACTCTGATATGAAAAGGATTGTGGTATCTATAACACTCAGCTTCCTTTTAAGACTGGAGTTAGCAGTCTTCCTTTATTTCAATGATGTGAGAAGCAAGATGATTTGCTGAGGTGGACAGCAGGACTGAGGACTGAGATGCTTGTGAATGTTTGAAGTAACTCCCGTGAAGAATGTGAAAGAAAGCTGACCAGGAAATAGTAGAAAGATTGAGGACATCACTGAGGATTCAGGAACCTGGAGATCATGACAGAAGCTGCTGCCCCCAAAAGCACTGTTATTAATTAGGGAAAGAGTTATAGGATGAAGATGAGAAGAGATTAAATCCAAGGGAAAAGGGAAAACTGGGAGGCAGCAGAAAGAGAAGAAATGGTGATTTTCTGTACTTGCTCTGTTCTTCTACCAATCTTAGTACTTTTTCCTGTTGTTCAAAAAATGAATGGTGATTTACTGTGTTTTCTCTCTTCTACCAACCTTAATACTTTTTGTTGTTGTTCAAGAAAATAAATTTTTCTTGTGCAACTTCTAGAGGCTTGATGGATTCTCAGGACATTTACTGGGAACTATTTGCCATTTGGAATTATAATGTACACATATTGATAAACAGAAAATGAACTAAGTGTGACTGTAACAGTGACAAGACGACATAGCCTGATGGCCCTGTGTATCATACTCTGTTCAAGCAGGACTAGGGATAATTGGAATCGCCGGCTTATTTTCTCTCTTCCAGAGCACACTTCCCTTCTTATAAGAAAAGAACAAACTCTTTCTGTATGCAGGAATAATTTATTGGTTGTCCTTCTAGTGTTTAAATATCTGGGTTTTCTCAAGGTCATTCATTCAAATCACCTCCCTAGAATTACCTCTGACCTATTCTCTAGTTCTGTGGTTTTCTCCTGCCCCTAAACTATGCTGCTAATTGTCGGGTAGACTGCACTGTGTAGTAACAGCTGTAAAAAAATCTAGTAACAAGTTTCTCAGTGTGAAGGTATCGTTGTAAACTATAAGAGCCAAAAAGAAAAGAGAATATAAATGCACTTTTATGCATACATAATGTTTCCTTTTATACTGCTAAATAAAATTGAATAAAGCCATCTAAAGGATGAAATCTTGTTGACTTTCAAAGAATAAAAAATTTCTCCCAAATCATTCATGATATGATTTGTGCTAGATAGTGTGATAAATCCAAATTGGGAAGGGCTGTAGATAAACCCATATTACAGGCATGAATTTGCATCCAGGAATTCAGGAGAGTAAGAACCAGCCTGCCAGGCTGCAGGATAAGGCAATCAATCATCACTGAGAAATCTTCACCAAGTTTCTAATGGTCTTATGTGGGGCTGGATAAAAACTGGTAAAAATCTTCATCACTGAAAATTTAATAGACCCCCTTTTAATGCAATTTCTAGTTAAAAAAAATCCATGAAATTAACAAATGAAAATCTGGTAAGGTCCTCATTTAATCCAATGATGAAATTTTAATGCTAGTTTTGTTGTGGTTGCTGCTGCTGTTGTCAGAATGTGTTACCTTGCCATTTTTCAAATTTTCATTTTGGTGTAATTTCAGTCTTACAGAAAAAGTTGTAAAAATATTATAGTTCCTTTATAACCTTCACTAAGTCTCCCTTGTAATTTTAGTGTTTTGCATAACCATCAGATTATTTTCAAAACCAATAAATAAATATTAGTACAGTAGTATTAATTAGGTTGGTGCAAAAGTCATCACGGCTTTGCCATTAAAACGGCAAAGAGTTTTGCATCAACCTAATGCTAAACTATAGACTTTCATTCAGGTTTTGTCAGGTTTTTCACTAATGTCCTTTTCACTGCTCCAGGATCCAGTCCAGGATCCCACACTGAATTTTGTTATCACGTCTCATTAGTATTTTCAAATCTGTGACAATTCTCTAACCTTTCCTTGTCTTTTATGACCTTGAAACCTTTCATGTGCACTAATCAGTTATTTTGTAGACTGTCCCTCAGTTTGGGTGTGTCTTGTTTTCTAATGATTAGATTATGGTTATGCATTTTTGGCAGAGACATCACAGAAATTATACACCGTTCTCAGTGCATTGTATCGGGGGCACATGATGCCTACATGCTTTATTCATGAGGATGTTAGCATGGAACACTTGGTTAAGAGAGTATCTTCTAGATTACTACACTATAAAGTTATCTTTCCCTTTTTGTAAAAAATATATATTTCGGGGAGGGATAATTTAGGCTTTGCAAATATCCTATTTCTTCTCAAACTTTTGTGCACTAATTTTGTCATCCATCCATGATTTTCTTTTGTATTCTAATGTTGATTTTCCTATTTCTCTCTTGCCTTCTGTATTTGTCAATTAGAATTCTTCTCCACAGAAGAGCTGTATTTCAGATTGTTCTATAAATGGAATTATGCAATATGTAGCCTTTGGATTTGGCTTCATTCTCTTAGCAGAATGCATGTGAAATTCATCCATATTTTTTGTTGTTGTGTAATATTCCTTTGTACACTAGCACCCTAGTTGGTTTTTGTATCCAGTGGTTGAAGTACACCTGGGATGTTTCCAGTTTGGGTGATTATTGATAAAACTTGTATAAACAATCATGTACAGGTTTTTATGTAAATATATACAATCATGCACCCCATAACTATTTTATGTCAATGGCAGATTGCATATATGATGGTGAAGCCATCGGATTATAATGGAGCTGGAAAACTCCTATCACCCAGTGACGTCCTAGCCATCCTCATATAGTGCAAAGCATTATTCACTTGTTGGTGATGATGCTGGCATAAACAAACATACTGCACTGCTAGGCATGTAAACGTCTAGCATATACAATTATGCACTGTACATAATGCTTGATAATAAATGACTATGTTCCTGGTTTGTGTATTAACTAGCTATACATTTTATCATTAATTTCAGAGTGTACTCCTATTTATTAAAAAACGTTTACTATAAAACACTCTGTGGTTTATGCCAGCAGCAGCCTCATGCATCGTGTGTTTACTGCCTCTTGTTTACATCATATTCTCTTGTGCTTGATTTGATCTTGTGTGGTTTTGTTCATCATGGCCCCTAAATGTGCAAAATCCACTGCTAATGTTGCCAGGAAGAGGCTACATTAAGTGATTGACCTGCAAACACTAAAGGTGATTAAAGATGAGAAAATTGGAAAATCACTGATAATTGTTGCTCACCAGTCAGGCATGTCCCATTCCACTATAGCTATGATCTTGAAGAATAAGAACAAAATGTCAGAATCTGTTAAAGGATCTGCTTCATCGAAGGCAGTAAGACTAACAAAACTTGAAGAAGGGCCTATATCAGATGTGAAGAAACTTCTAATGACTCTGGATTGAACACCAGACACAGAAATGTAGCCCTCTCAGCACCCTGATGATCTTGGCCAAAGCAAAAAGTTTGTTTACAATGTTGAAATAAAAGGCTGGTGGGCATGGTGGCACACACCTGTAGTCCCAGCTACTCAGGAGGCTGAGGCAGGAGAATCACTCAAACTCAGGAGGCAGAGGTTGCAGTGAGCTGAGAATCATGCCACTGCACTCCAGGCTGGGTGACAGGGCGAGACTCTGTCTCCAAAATAATAAAATAAAATAAAATAAAATAAAATAAAATAAAATAAAATAAAAAAGTCTGGACCCATCTATGTTGAATTTCCTGCTAGCTCTCGGGGCTTAAAAATTCAATAATCATTATTCATTACATATGTGAAAATGAGAGAGTGGTGAGTCTGTGAGTGTTCATGTAAAAGCAGCTGAAGAATTTTTGAAAACTCTAGATAAGCTGATTGTGAAGGAAAATTATTTGCCAAAGCAAATCTCCCGTATGGATGAAACCTCTCTATTCTGGAAACAGATACCAGAAAGGACTTTCATCTGTAGGAGGCCAAGTCAATTCCAGGTTTCAAGGCTTTTAAGGGCAGGATAACAGTCTTGCTGGGGGGAAATGTTGCAGGCTAAAAATCAAAACCTTTTATGATCTGTCACAGTGAGAACCCTAAAGCCTTGAGCATATCAGTAAGCACAGACATCCATTTTACTACAGGGACAATAAGAATATGTGGATGACCCAGTTCTGCTTCCAAGATGCCCTCCTGAATTGCTATTCCAACAAAATGGAGAAATGCTGTATGGAAAAAAATGTGCCTTTCAAGATGTTGCTTATTGTCAATAATGCACCTGCACATCCTTTTTTTTATTTGTGATCTTCATCCCCATATTAAAGTGGTGTCTCTTCCTCCAAACACCAAATCTTTAATCCAACTAATGAATCAAGGAGTTAATAGCTTTTAAGGCCTACGACCTAAGAAGGATCTTTGTTCAGGCTATTGCAGCAACCAAGGAAAACACTGGGAAGACACTGATGCAATTCTGGAAGAGTTAAAACATCTCTGACTGCATCGAGAGCCTTGCTTGGGCTTGGGATGATGTCACCAAGAAGTATATGAATGGTACCAGGAAGAAGACACTCAAGAATAGAGGGGGAAATCCTGTGTGATATTAAGATGGGGTATATTAAGATGGTGAGACCATGATCTGTTGAGGACTGACTTTATTTTATTTATTTTGTTCCTTACCATATTGCTGAACACACATTAAGCAGTAAGTACATATGGATGAAGAAATGTGTCAATAAAAGACAAAAGTGAAGGAAAGGAGAGGGAAAGAGTGAAAAGAAAGGAAAGAAATAAGAAAGGAAAGGACAGAAGGAACCTAATTTTTCAAGGACTTCAAGCTCAATTCTAAATTTTAACACTTTCTAATGTCAGTCACATTTATATAAGAGTAGAAGCTCTTCTCATAATTGTGCTTCTCTATACTTTTGCAATTTCTCCTGCCTCTGTGCAGCAATCATATTTCAGCTGTGTTTCTCCTCTGAACTTTTAACTTTCTATATTATAGTTATTTAGGTATATGCCTTTCTACATAGGCCAGAGTCAACTTGAAAGTAAGACCACAGCTAATTCATCTTTATATTCCCCCACATTATCCAATCTGTATCTTATATTTTATGGCATTCAATCCTAGTTGTGAAATGAATACAGAAATATAGCACAGTATTCTGTTTTCTGGGCCTGAGAAGTAAAAGTAGGCACACCTTAGTCCACTTGTGACTGAGATAAAGCAACAGAATAATATAAATTCATTGGCATTTTCATTAGGTTATATCAATCACTGTTGGTATATTTATTCATTTTTCACTCATCACAAATGTCAAACAAAGACATCAGTGATTTTTTTTTCTCCTTTCATTTACATGCAATTGCTGTTTCAGGATTCTTAGCCCTGAAAATAATGTATTGACCTTTCTCCTACACATTAACAAGCATGATTCTTTTGAAATAGGTTGTTTTTATTCTGATGTAGCCATATATTATATATAACATGCTATTGTATTTAGTATGGCCTTCCCTAAATACAGCGAGCTATAGCACCTCTGTGACTTTGTCACTATTTTATATACCCAATGGCTGAACTATTCCATTACACTGAAATGATAGTACACAAAAATGCCTTCCATTAGCTACGGTTTCTGTGATTTAATGATTTATTTAATATAGACTATATCTCATTGCAAGAAATTCCAGGACATTCTCTGGGGAATACAGGTCTGGAAAGGAAATACAAAGCTACTGGAGGGACTTGAGCAAAGAGAAAGGCTGCTTAAAGAGAAGAAGAATCAAGAGAGAGTATACTGAGATTTCTTAGTTTGTTCCCAAAATAGAGAAACCAGTTATTTCCCTAAAACAGGATATATATTAATATAATTACTTCTTATATGTCCACTAAATAAAGTTGCTAAAACAAAAACAAAAGCTTTCCTCATATTAATTGTAATGTTCCAAATTATTCTTCTTAAATGAAACAATGTTCCTAGGTCATAGAGTTGATTGCTAACAGACTCAGAAAATATTTCACACAAACTACCTCCACGTAGAAAATGTGGAAGACTGTGTTTATCAAATGGTGAAAGTTTTAATTATATAACATGTAAATGTACTATTTTTATAAGATGAAACAAAATAATGCTACTAGTTCTTTGGTATAGTCTCCATATCTTTGCTACAGAAAAAGTCTTAATTGCTAAGGAGGTCCAGCCTTCAGTCTAATTACAGGCATCCACTTCTTTTCCTAATTAAGAAATTGAGAACTAGCCAAGAAAGCAGAAAGGAAACACAGGTTGTCAGGGAAGCTGGCCTGAAGGGAGCAAACCTCTTGCTAAATCAAGTTTGAATCCCACCAATGACTTATAAAGAATCTAGTTCCAAATGTAATGGAATGAGGAGTGTATTTTGTATGTGTTAAAGATATCTCTCTTAAAATAGGCAACATCTCTCTTTTTTAAAAAGGACATATTATTCAGGGACATTATGAGAAAAGCCATGCTGCAGTTTAGAAACTTGATAAGCCAATCATGGAAAGACAAAACAAACCCACTTCAAATGGTAACCTCAGTGGGTAGCATTAAAGAAAGGAATTGCAGTAAATACTAGTTCTGTAATTTCCAAATTTTGTCGATAAAGCACCTCTTCACTGACACAGAAATAATAAAATACAAATATCTAGTTTTAAATTGTGTATACTCTGATTTTGTAAAGTGATAACTTATCAGTTTTTGAAAATGTTTCATAACAATATTTTTCTTCTCTGAATTGAGCCTTGTCTTACAAAACATTGCTCACAATGGTCAGATTAGATACAATTACATGAACTGATTAGAGAACATATTAATGTCTACTTTGTGATTCACTAGTGTCTTGGATTAAAGAAATATTTCCTAGACTAATGCAATTGCCTCATAATTGCTCATCCTGCTTTCAGTCTTGCCCCTACCACAACCCATTCTTCACTTTTGCAGCCAGATTAATCTTTACACAAAAAGTTTTGCAAACTTCTTAGGAAAAACAACAACAAAAATCCAGTCTTCACTTTGGCATATGAGATGATCGGTATCCTGCTTACCTTTCAGATGTGATCTCCCCTTCACCCCTGCTAATCCACAATGCCCTAGACCAGCTTTGTACCTTGTACAAGCCAGTCTCTCTGTTGCTTTGGGGCTTTCCTGTGTTCTTGTTGACTGCCCTGAGCTTCCCTCATGTCCTCACAAGGCTGTCTTTTAAAAACCTACCTAAATCTAAAGTAGCCCTCCTCTCCAACCCCAGATACTACTTATTTTATATGTTTTGGGTAATTTATGAAGAAAAGAGATTTAATTGACTCACAGTTCTGCATCACTGGGGAGACCTCAGGAAACTTACAAACATGGCAGAAGGCTAAGGGTAAGCAAGGCACATCTTATATGGCTGCAGGAGACAGAGAGAGGGAGTGAGGACGTGCCACACTTTAAAACCATCAGCTCTCATGAGAACTCTTCACTATCAAGAGAACAGCATGGGGGAAACCTCCCCCATGATCCAATCACTTCCCATCAGGTTCCTCCCTCAACGTGTGGGGATTACAATTTAAGATGAGATTTCGGTGGGGACACAGAGCCAAACCATATCACATTGTACCCTGATGGATGGGATGCTCTGGTCAGGCTGTCACATTGCTCTCCCTAAGGAAGGAGAGACTGACAAGACTAGCTTGGAATCATCATGTGGCATTTCCCAAAAGGAAAATAATTGATGTCTACTGTATAGCTTTCATAAAAATCTCTAGAAAAATAATGTGTTTGGTTTTGATAGTTATAATCGTAACTATTTCTGTGTTTGTATGCATAATCTATATATAACAATAATATAAACTATCAGCCTTATTTATGATTCATGAAATAACTAAGAGAATGGGAAAAAAGTCAAATATTTTATGAAAGAAAATACATTATTAACAGCAACAACTTAGTGTAACCATGGTTGGGTTGTTCATTAACTACAATTAGGTTCTTTTTCAATAGTTGCTTATAAATGGGGCTATGAAAATGAATGGATTTTTTTTCCTTTTCTTAACTCGTATTTGAACAAAACAAGAAGTAAAAGAAGTGAAAATACATCATAAACCTGCTGTTAAAATTATTATTAAAGGTAAAATCTGATTATCCTTCTGCCATCCAGTTCTATTCCTTAGAGCTAACCCTTGTTAATAATTCAGAGATGGACTTCCTAAATTTTCTATAAAGGTATGTAGACACATCTATATCTACACTTATATATTGTTTTATGAACAAAAATGGAATCATGCTATGCAAGTTCATTGCAATTTTTTTTAATTTAACAGCTATTTCTTTTAGGTTTGACAATGAGTAACTGAACAACTAGAATCCTGGCCTAAAATAAGAAAGAAACTTGTGTCTTGCTCACGTAAAAGTCTAAATGGCAATACAAAGCTTCTTGGTAGGTCCATAATCAGGGGGTGGCCAGGTTCCTTCTATGTCATTTTTCCACTCTTTTCAACATAGAACTTCAAACTCATAGTCCAACATATTGTCATAGTTCTATCTATCCTGTCCACCCAACCTCCAGCCTCAGGAGGTAGAACACTGTTTGCAGGTTACATTAAGAACAGTTCCGGGTTGGGGGGAGGGGGGAGGGACAGCATTAGGAGATATACCTAATGCTAAATGACGAGTTAATGGGTGCAGCAAACCAACACGGCACATGGATACATATGTAACAAACCTGCACATTGTGGACATGTACCCTAAAACCTAAAGTATAATAATAAAAATAAAATAATAAAATAAAATAAAAAAGAACAGTTCCTGAAAGCTGTGCTTGAGAACAGGTACAAGGGGGGCTGGGAAATGTAGTCTGTATCATGGCAGTCATGTTTTCTGTTTCTTGCTTTTTGTATGTTCTGATGTTTTGACATCTAAGACTTGCTAAACTTGGAGTGACTGCCCCTCCCAGGGCTGCCCAATTCAAGAGATAACAAAGGGCTCACTTGTGAGTGTGCCTTTCAAATGCAAACCACCCAAGCCAAAGCTCATAGATCCCTAACCATCTCCTTTACTGAGCTCTAACACACCAAGCTAATATTACCCTGTCCTAATCACCCCAGGTATAGGAAAACTAGGGCCAGCCCCTACACTGTGAAGCCCACTGAAATTATTCAAATTACCCAACCCTAAACCTACTTAGCCAGCTTACCCTGCTTCACCCATTCCTTCCTGGAAAAAACCACAGGAGAGGATTTTGTCCAAGTTTTCCCCACACTCTCTGCCTTCTGATCAACCCTGGTGCTTCCTCATGTGACTGTTTTGTTTCTAGAGATCTGTGAATATAAAAACTTCCTTCATGACTGTCGTTTTCAAGTATGTATGTGCATTAGTCTATTACCATGCTGCTAATAAAGACATACCTGAGACTGGGTAATTTACATAGGAAAGAGGTTTAATTCACAGCTTAGCATGGCTGGGGAGGCCTCAGGAAACTTACAGACATGACAGGAAGGGGAAGCAAACATGTCCTTCTTCACATGGCACAGCAAGGAGAAGTGCAGAGTGAAGCAGTGTGGAAAAGTCCATTATAAAACCATCAGATCTTTTAAGAACTCACTCACTATCTTGAGAACAGCATGAGGGTAACTGCCTCCATGATTCAATTACCTCCACCAGGTCCCTCCCAGGACACATGGGGATTATGGGAACTACAATTCAAGATGAGATTTGGGTGGGGACAGAGCCAAACAATATCAGTGTGTCTTACTATACAGGGTCAAACCAAATCCTGAGTGGATTTTAAAACATTACTAGGTAGTGATCATTGTACAACTTTGTAAATGTACTAAAAATCACAGAACTAAAAATCCTTTAAAACAGTGGAAGTTTATGGTGTGTGAATTTATATCTCAATTAAAATTTTTAAATAAAACAATGATTTCTCTTAAAGTATAAAAGTTAAATAATGGATATTGTGGGGTGATAACCTCTGCTAAAACTGTGTCATTTCCCAGATTAGTATAGTACATACAAATATTTCTCTTTTATTTGTGTGTCTTCCCTCTATTATATGAGTGTATTATCTTGTACTTAACCTTTCAATCTATTGAAACTATGCTATAATTTATATCCAGATCATATTTTATTATCATAGGATAGATTCACAGAAGTGTAATTCTTGAGTCAAAGAATTTGACATCAATTTGTGATTTCACATCACAAAGGGCATGTGATTTTTTTTTTTAAATACTGCAAATTACTTTCCAAAGTGTTGTAGTAATTTAGAATTCTTCTGAAGGAATAAGAGTGCCCATTGATTTTACTTAGCTGTATCTGCTGGATATCATTTTAATATTTTCCAATACAATTATTTGTAAAGGCACTTGATTATTGTTTTAATTTTTATAACTTGACTATGTGAGATGCCTGGCATTATTTTATATGTTCATTGTCCATTTTCATCTCTTGTTCTGACAATTGCCTGTTTGTGTCCCTAGTTCTTTATTGGCCTGGGATATAGAACCTATTATTAACCAGGGACATTAATATTACCCTACCATTTTTATCTGGAAATGTATAAGATGGTCTCTTTTATCGTATATGTTCCCAATGTATGTCTAAGAATATGTCTTTTTAATATTAATTCTGACCAGCTTACCATGTATCCCTGAGAATAGAAAACTCACTTTTTCTCCACTTCAGGGTAGTTTTCTTCAGTTATTTCTTTGAACATTATTCCTCCTCATTTTTTTTCTCTTCTGCTGAAACTCACAGAGTGTGCATGCTAGATACCCTGAATCTATCCCCTTTATATTTCATACCTTCACCTTTTTGCTTATGTACCACTTTTTTGAAAATCCAAATCTTTCTATTCCATGGTTTCTTCTTTTTTATTTCAATCATGATTTCAGAAAAAAACAGAGTTTCTTATTCCTGCACATGTTTAAACCGTTCTTTGGTTTTTATTTTTTGACCCTCACTCTAGATAGTTCGGCTGGAATTTTTTTCTTTTTTTTCTTTTTAATGGCAACCTGTTCTTATTTTATGGATGTAGTATCTTTCCCCCTCTCTTTGAGAACATCAAATAGAATTTTTTAAAGGGGTTTTCTTACATTTTCTGAATAAATTTTATGGTGATTAGTTTTGTTTTTACTCCTCGTTACTTCTCTTTTGTGGCCTTGATTTTTGTCAAAATCTGGTAAACCTTATTGTCTCTTCACCATCTCCAGAGCTGCATCCCTTAATGAGATAACTGATTAAGGGCTGTTGGCTGGCAAATTTAACTTTAGGGTGCATTAACGGATTTGCACAGGCAAGTCTACCCATGCAAAAAATAAGGAAGCTTCACTCTTATGTGACAGAGATGGTTTCTTTCTTTAAATTTCATAAAGGAGTTTCCATTTGCCTGTGATTTTAAGATAGCTTGTCCATATGTTTTAAAATGAGCATTGAGTTTTTAAAAATTTTCTTTAGGATGTTCTCCTTTTTCTTTCTTGATAGCTCATTATAATCCCTTAAGAATTCTCATCACACATTTGTCATGACTCATCCATTCTTTAGCTATATTTGCTTTCAAGGAGCCACCTGCTCTGGTGGTTCCACTCAGTCTCCTTTGATCAACTCCACTTAACTTTTCTTTGTGGACACAAGATGGAGGGTTCCCTAAGCACAGCGGCAGGACAAGTAAAGTAGATCTGGCCATCAATATTAATAAGATTAATAAATCTAACATATTAATAAGATTTTCTTTTCTAGTGTTGAATCTTTCTACTAAACATCGGCATGGGTAGAGGAAGACAGGCCATTTGGTTCCCAGGTTCTGCACATGTGAGGTGGATGGAAGATCCTTTTCCAGCTGAAGGCATATTTGTCTCAAGCAGAAATGTCAGGCATTCCCATATCCACAGGCAGCTAGCTGAAATGGAACTTCCCCTCTTATGATATGATCATATACTCAGCTACTGGGCTTCCAAAGACAGTCTCAGGATTGACAGTTTTCATCTCAGTTTCTACCAGAAGAGTCAACCTTCTACCAGGCCCCTAGCTACCTTCCATTCAGTCAATGAGTAAATCTTCTGAGACATTATTGACTGTTTTCCCTTCGTGGTTATTTCCTATCTCTCCCAACACTATGAGTGTTTTGTCTTTTCCCCTTCCCCTCATTCTCTATACTTTCTGCTACACCTCCACCCTCTACATACATAATTATCTCTATGCATGCATACACATGTATAAGGAAATCTTAATGTGTTTCAGAAAATAAAATAGAAGTAAAGCAATACTTGAAAAGCATGTGATAAAATATGTCCAGGCCTTTAAACTCAAGTGCTTTTAGGAAGCAATACAAGGTGTCAATATATATGGACAATCTGCATGTAATATTTGATATATGTTAAATAAAAATAAGTGTCATGGTCCTCTTTGTCCCTGGACTTACAAAGAAAATCCAGAGTTAGAACATGAATGTCTTTGTTGTATTGAACATTTCTACGCATACTAATGATAAGCCAAAATATATTATTTATACACTTTAAAACATTTGTTTTAGAGAATTAAAATAGTGCTTATTGATAACTTATCTAAATTGCCAGTAAAGTAACCAATATGTGTGAGACATGCATGCAGTTAAGAACAAAATATATGTCATCATTTTAAAAATATTGGAAATAACAGAATTTATTTTTAATTAATGCATAGCATGCATAAAGATGAATAAGAAACTTTGAGGACTTCAGAGTAAATAGTATAATGATGACAAAAGGAACTTTTCCAAAACAGGTAGAATTAAAGCAAACTGCTAGTATTACCAATATGTCACAACACACAGAACCAGCATTACAAAATATACATAGCCATTAATAAGGGCAAGACAAAAACTTACCTCACTCCCATAATTCTACGAAATCATAGTGACAGTGCACAAAAGGCAATACATATGAATTGGCATTGATAATAACAGGATAGAACTCTAGAGATTTTGATGAATATGTGCAAATAGAATGTGAATTGTTTTGAATGGGTTGATGAACCAGAAAGGCAGGACATACAGCTCAAAAAATCCACAAGAAAAACAGTTGGGAGCCATTCTTCTAGAAACAAAGAAATCCTGAATCAGCAGACAGAATGGAGCTAAGAAGGCACAAAGAAATCAGAGTGACTGAGTGGAGGAATTTCTACCAAACCTGTGTTGCCTACCCTACTCACTTCTTTCTCATATTTCAGAGCCACTGGAAATGATGACATATATCCCCAGGGCAAAAGGGGAAGCAAGCTTTCTAAAGAAGTAAATCAAGGTACCTGAAAAGCAATAGAGCTAATGTGTATGCTGTCACATAAGAGTGAAGCGTCCTTATTTTTGCATGGGTAGACTTGCCTGTGCAAATCCGTTAATGCACCCTAAAGTTAAATTTGCCAGCCAACAGCCCTTAGTCAGCTATCTCATTAAGGGATGCAGCTCTAGAGATGGTGAAGAGACAATAAGGTTTACTAGATTTTGATAAAAATCAAGGCCACAAAAGAGAAGTAACAAGGAGTAAAAACAAAACTAATCACCATAAAATTTATTCAGAAAATGTAAGAAAACCCCTTTAAAAAATTCTATTTGATGTTCTCAAAGAGAGGAAAGATACTACATCCATAAAATAAGAACAGGTTGCCATTAAAAAGAAAAAAAAGAAAAAATTCCAGCCGAACTATCTAGAGTGAGGGTCAAAAAATAAAAACCAAAGAATTGTTTAAACATGTACAGGAATAAGAAACTCTGTTTTTTTCTGAAATCATGATTGAAATAAAAAAAAAGAATCCATGGAATAGAAAGATTTGGATTTTCAAAAAAGTGGTACATAAGCACAAAGAAAAGAAATTCCAGGAGGATAATCATGCAAAATGCCCTGAGAACGATTGATTTAAATCAGAAATACAATCTTAGACCTTCACAAGAGTGTATTTAAATATAAGAACAGTATGGGTTTTGTTCAACAGATAGTGTGATTGTGAAACTAGAGCATCTAAAGGTAGCTACTAGGTACATGTGCTTATTGAGATTTAAATTGAAATTAATGCAACTTAAATACAATTTATAATTTGGTTCCTCAGGCACACTAGCCACATTTCCAGTGCTCACTAGCCACATGTGGCTGGTGGCTACTCTATTGGACAACACAAAGAATATTTTCATCATTGCTGAAAATTGGAGTGAACAGCTTTGATCTTGGTGATATGGTGAGCTTATTGCTTTCATTCATTCTTCAAAGAATATTCGTTGAGTAGGTTCATTTTGAAGAAAAGGACAAACTGAGAATATAGCATCTATAATGAGTGAGTAAAGGCCTTGTCCTTCTATGGACTTAGCATCTAAGAGAAAAACAATAAACAAATACGGGCATACTTCATTTTTATTGCATGCTGCTTTACTGCTCTTCACAGGTATTGCGTTTTTTACAAACTGAAGGTTTGTGGCAACATTGCATTGAGCAAATCTATCAGTGCCCTTTTTTCAACAGTATGCACTTACTTCATGTCTCTGTGTCACATTTTGGTAATTATGGCAATATTTAAATTTATTATTATTATTACATTTTGATATTGATCTGTGATTGACGATCTCTGATGTTACTGTTATAATTGTTTTGGGATGCCATGAACAATGCCCACGTAAGATGGCAATTTTTTTTTATTTATTTTTATTATACTTTAAGTTTTAGGGTACATGTGCACAATGTGCAGGTTTGTTACATATGTATCCATGTGCCATGTTGGTGTGCTGCACCCATTAACTCATCATTTAGCATTAGGTATATCTCCTAATGCTGTCCCTCCCCGCCCCCCCACCCCACAACAGTCCCCAGAGTGTGATGTTCCCCTTCCTGCGTCCATGTGTTCTCATTGTTCAGTTCCCACCTATGAGTGAGAACATGCGGTGTTTGGCTTTTTGTCCTTGCGATAGTTTGCTGAGAATGATGGTTTCCAATTTCATCCATGTCCCCAGAAAGGACATGAACTCATCATTTTTTATGGCTGCATAGTATTCCATGGTGTATATGTGCCACATTTTCTTAATCCAGTCTATCGTTGTTGGACACGTGGGTTGGTTCCAAGTTTTTGCTATTGTGAATAGTGCCGCAGTAAACATACGTGTGTATGTGTCTTTATACCAGCATGATTTATAATCCTTTGGGTATATACTCAGTAATGGGATGGCTGGGTCAAATGGTATTTCTAGTTCTAGATCCCTGAGGAATCGCCACACTGACTTCCACAATGGTTGAACTAGTTTACAGTCCCACCAACAGTGTAAAAGTGTTCCTATTTCTCCACATCCTCTCCAGCACCTGTTGTTTCCTGACTTTTTTAGTGAACGCCATTCTAACTGGTGTGAGATGGTATCTCATTGTGGTTTTGATTTGCATTTCTCTGATGGCCAGTGATGATGAGCATTTTTTCATGTGGTTTTTGGCTGCATAAATGTCTTCTTTTGAGAAGGGTCTGTTCATATCCTTTGTCCACTTTTTGATGGGGTTGTTTGGTTTTTTTCTTGTAAATTTGTTTGAGTTCATTGTAGATTCTGGATATTAGCCCTTTGTCAGATGAGTAGGTTGCAAAAATTTTCTCCCACTTTGTAGGTTGCCTGTTCACTCTGATGGTAGTTTCTTTTGCTGTGCAGAAGCTCTTTAGTTTAGCTAGATCTCATTTGTCAATTTTGGCTTTTGTTGCCATTGCTTTTGGTGTTTTAGACATGAAGTCCTTAAGATGGCAAACTTAATTGATCAATATTGAGTGTGTTCTGATTTTTCCACCAATCAGCCATTCCCCCATTTCTCTCTCTTCAGGCCTCACTATTCCCTAAGGCACAATAAGATTGAAGTTAGGTCAATTAATAACCTTACAATGGTCTCTAAGTGTTCAAATGAAAGGAAGAGTCGCGTATCTCTGGCGTTTAAATCAAAGCTGGAAATGATTTAACTCATAAAGCTCAGTGAGGAAGGCATGTAGAAAGCTGAGATTGACTGTAAACTAAGCCTCGTGTGCCAAACAGCCAAGTTGTGAATGCAAAGGGTGTGTTTTGAAGAAAAATAAAAGTGCTACTCCATTGAACTCCACAATGAGAAGAAAGTGAAGCAGGCTTATTACTGATAGGGATAAAGTTTTAGTGATCTGGATAGATCAAACCACAACATTCCCTTAAGCCAAAGTCTGATGGAGAGCAAGGCCCTCTCTTCAATTCTGTGAGGGCTGAGAGAGCTGAAGAAACTGCAGTCACAATTTTTAAAGCTACCAGAGATTGCTTTATGAAGTTTAAAGAAAAAAACCATCTCTGTAACATAAAAGTGCAAGGTGAAGCAGCAAGTGTTGATATAGAACTGTAGCAAATTATCCAGAAGATCTAGCTAGGATAATTGAGGAAGGTAGCTAAACTAAACAACAAACTTTCATTGTAGATGGAACATACTTCTGTTGGAAGAAGATGTCTTCTAGAAATTTCATAAGTAGAGAGAAGTTAATGTCTGGCTTCAAAGCTTTGAAGGACAGGCTGACTTTCCTGTAGGGGCTAATGCAGCTGGTGACTTTAAAAGGAAGCCAGTTCTCATTTACCATTCTGAAAATCGCAGGGCCCTTGAGAATTATGCTAAATCTACTTTGCCTTTGCTCTCTAAAGGAAGCAACAAAGCTTGCATGACAGCACATCTGTTTATAGCATGGTTTAGTAAATATTTTAAGCCTACCATTGAGACCTACTGGTCAGAAAAAAAGATTCTTTTCAAAATAGTATTGTTCATTGACAATGCACTTAGTCACCCAAGAACTCTGATGGAGATATCCAAGGAGATTAATGTTATTTTCATGCCTGCTTAGAAAACATGCGTTCTGCAGCCCATAGATCAAGGAGGAAGTTTTGACTTTCAGTGTTATTATTTAGGAAAACTACATTTCTTAAAGCTATAGCTACCTTAGGTATAATTTCTCTGATGGATATGGATAAAGTAATTGAAAATCTTCTGGAAATGATTCACTATTTTTAGATGCCATTAAGAACATCTGTATTTCATGCGAGGAGGTCAACATTTCAATGTTAACAGGAGTTTGGAAGAAGTTAATTCCAGCTTTCATGGATGCTTTTGAGGGGTTCAAGACTTCAGTGGAAAAAGTAACTGCAGATGTGGTGGAAATCTCAGGAGAACTAGAATTAGAAGTGGAGCCTAAAGATGGGGCTGAATTACTGTAATCTCATGATAAAACTTTAATGGACAAGGAGTTACTTCTATGGATGAGCAAAGAAAGTGGTTTCTTGAAGATGAAATCTACTCCTAGTGAAGATGCTATGAACATTGTTAACGCTGCAACAAAGGATTTAGAATATTGCATCAACTTAGTTGTTAACACAGTGGCATAGTTTGAGAGGAATGACTCCAGTTTTGAAAGAAGTTCTTTCTACTGTGGGTAAAATGCTGTCAAACAGCCTTGATGGTTCAGAGAAATCTACCATGAAAGGAAGAGTCAATCAGTGTGGCTAGCTTTATTGTTGTCTTATTTTCAGAAATTGCCACAGCCACCCCAACGCTCGGATACATCAGCAGCCGTCAACATCAAGGCAACACCCTCCACCAGTAAAAAGATTACAACTTGCTGAGGGCTCACATGATCGTTAGCAGCTTTTAGCAATAAAGTGTTTTTAATTAAAATATGTATTTGTATTTTTAGGCATAATGCTGTTGCACACTTAATAAACTACAGTATACTGGAAATGTAACTTTTATATGCACTTGGAAACCAAAAAAATTCATTTGACTTGCTTTATTGCAATATTTACTTTATTGCAGTGGTCTGAAACCAAACCCACGGTATCTCTGAGGTATTCTTGTAATGCATAATATAATATAATGGATTGACAGCTGCCAAAAGGAAAAACAAAGAAGTATAAAGGTATGTTGAAGGTGAGGGCTGGAGACTATTTGAAGTCGAATGTGAGGAAAGGCTTAATGGAGAATGTGATGCTGGAGGGACGTAGAATGTCCTATGAAAATCTGTGGGAAGTATACTCCACGTAAACAGAAAGTCAAGTAAAAACGTCCCTGAGGTGGAAAAATGTTGAACGTCCCACAGAACTTCAAGAAGGCTACTGGCCGGGCGCGGTGGCTCACGATTGTAATCCCAGCACTTTGGGAGGCCGAGACGGGCGGATCACCAGGTCAGGAGATCGAGACCACGGTGAAACCCCGTCTCTACTAAAACTACAAAAAAAAAATAGCCGGGCGTGGTGGCGGGCGCCTGTAGTCCCAGCTACTCGGAGAGGCTGAGGCAGGAGAATGGCGTGAACCCGGGAGGCGGAGCTTGCAGTGAGCCGAGATCGCGCCACTGCACTCCAGCCTGGGTGACAGAGCGAGACTCCGTCTGGAAAAAAAAAAAAAAAAAAAAGGCTGCTGTGGCTGAAACAGCCGATAAGGAGCATTGCAGGAGATAAGGTCAGAGACGTAAACAGGAGGTAGATCTCATAGGAAGATACCAACAAGAGTTAGGATGTAAAATTTTATCCCAGGGGTGATGGGAAATTTTTGAATGGAGAGTGACATGATCAGATGTATACGTTCAAACCATCACTTCAGCAGTTTTTGTGGCAAATTAATCTTAGGAGTGCAAGAGCAAAGTAAAATTTATTTTTAAAAGGTTTAGAAACGGTAAATATATGTACCAGAAAGTTCCTGGTCCCAATATGAAACAAACTGAAACTTACAGTGAATGGAATATAAGAATTAAGCATTATTTAACCTTGAGGTCCAAAACATTCTCCTTTAATGGACACGTCTAGAGATAGACTTGTACTTCCTTCTCTACAAATTAATCATAATAACAAGTTTTGCAACAAATAATGTTTATTTAAGCCAACTATTACAAATTCTGTTTATTAGTATCAAATGTTTAGAATCACCCTAAAAGCAAAGAATGAAACAAAATCAACTTAATAGTTACAAATATGAGTTTATACACATTTAAAAGTAATTACATAGCTGATAATTCAGAAGGTGGAGGCTAATAAAGGGACATGAAATGTTTTCATCTCACATAGTGAAATGTTGATGGAGCAATTAATAGAACTGTGAATATGAAAAGCATTAAGTTAATTAGTAGGGGGAAAACTAAAAATAATTAATAAAACTAATAAGACTCAGGAAGATGTCAGTAACTTAATAGGGAGTCAATTGATTCTATGTAAATCTGATAAATTAAGAAATACTTGTAAAACTTATTATTTATTATTATAATAATCCTTACAAGCACAAATCATAAATGTACAAAAAAAGTTTACCTTTAAGGAGCAAGAAGTTTACATGGGCTGGTAGACCTTTTCATTGTTGTTTAATACCATTCTGAAGCATTGCATGTATAAGTATATGCTTGCCATACTTTATAATCATCATAATAATTCTGTTACGTAAAACTTGTAAACAGAAAATATGTTGTACTGTTGATATCCTATTGTAAACATTACACTTATTTTTTCTCATAATCAAATTTAAATTGATTGACAAAATACACATTTTAGATGCTAAATTAAAGGGTCAACTTTACTAAGGGTCGACTTTTAAAGAAACAACAAATAACCAAACTTTAGAAATCACAGAGTATTAAAAACCATGGTAGATCATGACACAAATTGCCATCCAACATTTTTTTTTTTCCTAAAAGGCAAACAACGTATACAAATGGATTGTATACATGGGGAAAGAAAAGAAGACATGAATCATAACATTTTGTTGGGTTTGATAAATATGGAGATTTATTATTAAACATGCAAAATCTCTAAGGCTAATGTTAAGTTGAAAAACAAGTTGTCAGCAGCTAGTATACACTCTAAGGCCAACTGCTACATAATCAGAGATCATAAGAGAATGAAAGCTTAGGCATGTTTCAAGTAAATATCTGGCATATATAGCACCTCAGTAGCAGAAAAAACTTAAAAATATACCATTCTATTCCCAATGTCAGAAAAGGGAGTAGAAAATGAAGGATAGAAGTAACTCTCACCAGCACAGAGATGATATCCACAATATTCAATCGATATACCAAGGGGAAAATGCTTTACAGAGAAGTAATAATGATCAGAATCAAGTCTAAGGAGTTTTCTGCCAAAATAAATAAAAACAAGAGAATTTAGTTTCACAAGCACAGAAAGAAAAGGATAAATATCAAAAGGAATCTGAGCCATCAGAACAGCACCTTCAAGTCTCCTACATTGACCAGATGTCATGATTTATAAAACACATGCTATAAATATTCAAGGAAAATTGGCCCCACGGAAAAAAAAAACCAGCAATTGTGCATTTGTAGTAATAAAAGCCCTATTATTACAGATGATAATTATAATCTATGATTACAGTTTTTGAAAAGAGGAATCTATGTTAGAATAACTATGTGTATGACAAATTCTGAAGAAAAAGTTTTAAAATTCTGCTTTCTAAATCTGTGACACATTGTAGTCGGTAAGTACTAATGGTAACTGAATATCAAAATGTACCTTGAGCGGATTAAATATTAGTATAATAAGATACTGAAATTCACAAATTATAAATACAAATATATATTTTCTCAAATGTATTAACATTTTAAAATTTCAAGTTCTTGCTACTGAAAGACCTCACAAAAACAGGAAGAGTCTTGATAGAATCTACCAAGTAAATACTGGAAGATAATGTTAGCTCTTGTATTAGTCAGCTTTTTGCATTATTATAAAGGAATACCTGAGACAGGTAATTGATAAAGAAGAGATTTAGGCTGGGTGTGGTGGCTCATGCCTGTAATCCCAGCACTTTGGGAGGCTGAGGCAGGTGGATCACAAGGTCAAGAGATCAAGACCATCCTGAGCAACATGGTGAAACCCTGTCTCTACTAAAAATACAAAAATTAGCTGGGTGTGGTGGCACCTGCCTGTAGTCCCAGGTACTCGGGAGGCTGAGGCAGGAGAATTGCTAGAACCTGGGAGGTGGAGGTTGCAGCAGTGCGCCGAGATCATGCTACTGCACTCCAGGCTGGCAACAGAGCGAGACACCGTCTCAAAAAAAAAAAAAAAAAGAGATTTAATTGGCTCACAGTTCTGCAACTGTACAAGCATGGCACTAACATCTGTTTGGCTTCTGGTGAGGGTGTCAGGAAGCTTACAATCGTGGTGGAAGGTAGCAGGTGCATCATGTGGCAAGAGTGGTAACAATAGATGGGGGAAGTGCCACAATTTTAAACAACCAGATCTTGCATGAACTAACTGAATGAGAACACAGTTATCACCAAGTGGGTGGTGCTAAGCCATTCATGAGGGACATGCCCCCATTACCCAGTCTTCTCCCATCAGGCCCCACCTCCAACATTGGGAATCACATTTTGACATGAGATTTGGAGGGAACAAATATCTAAACTATATCAGTACTCAACCTATCTGGTCAAATCCCTCAATTTCCTTGAGAAAACTGAGACTCTAAAGAATGTTTCTGCTAAAAATCATATACTTGTTGCTAATGCTAGGATTGTATGGATAGTGCTGCTTTGGGATCCAGTCTTGGAAAATAGTGACTTGAAGTCAACTTTATGTATTTATTATCCAGATTTCTTTACAAAATAAATTTGTCAGGGCTCTTTTAGTGAGAAATGACAGAAACCCAAGTCATGCTCTCTTAATTCAAAGAGAGTGTTTTGGCTCTTGTCACTAAAAATCCAGGATTGTTTAGCTGCAGGTATGGCTGGATCTAGGATTCTTTGAAAAGACTTTGTTGCTTTCAGTCTCTTGGCTCTGCTTTCTTCAATAATGGCTTTACTATCTGGTGAGCTTTTTCTATATGGACGCCTTCTGTATCTTGAGGCTAACCATCTACCTTATTCAATTCCAATGAATAATAGTCTTTGTTCCCTAATAGTTGAAATGAAGTCCTAGAATTGAACCTTATTGGCCTGGCATGTCATAAGTCTGCCTCTGGAACTCAACAGGAATGGAGGAGTAGATTTAAACTCCATCCCTACCAAATATAAACCACATGAACTGACAGAAGGTAAAGGGTGATTTTTAAGGAAAATCAACATGCTCTTCCAAGACCACAGCAAAAGCAGGTGTCTAGTATTTTCAGTTCGTTCATTTTTTATTCTAAAAAATGATTTCACATCTGGCACACTTATTATTGTAGTGTAGAAAGAGCATTGGGAATGGAAACAAGAAGATCTAATTTTATGGCCTTGAGTAAGTTGCTAAGCCTTTCTGAGTCTACTTTCTTCATATGTAAATCATTTTAAAAATACATTCATCATTGCAATCCTATGAATGACTTGATGAACAAAAAAAACTTGGCAAATAAAGGCTCGTGTGCCAAAAAATAAATCCAGGCCTGCCACATTGCACAACTTTGGGGGACGTCATTTGCATAGAATACAATGGAAAAAAAACCAGCAATGTTATCTATAAAATGGGCTAATAATAGCTCTTTTACAAAGATTTAGCCTGAAAACATTTTGAGAGTGTCAAGCACAGTGTTGGCCACTGTTATGGATTGAATTGTCTGCCCCCAAAAGTTATGTTGATGTCCTCCCCAATACCCCAGAATATGACAAATGAAGTCCTACTAGAGTAAGGTGAGACATTAATCTAATATAACTGGCGTACGAATAAGAATAAAAGAGAGAGACGCATATGGAGGAGAGCACCAGGAGAAACATAGGGTAGAGATCGAGGCAGAGATTGGACTGATGCATCCACAATACAAGGAACACTAAGGATTACCTCCTACCCATGAACGTGCAGCCACAAGAGGCAGCTCAGGAAAACAAACTTTATTATACTCACAGGTCCTAAAGACAGGAGGCACAGCAAGCTACGCAGGCCCTCCTGGGAAACTCAACAGGGTGCTCAGGAGGCAGAAGACAGGAGCAAAGAGAAGGTTTAGGCCAGAGTGGGAAAGGCATGGCAGAGCAGTGAACAGTTTAGGATTGGCATTTTTAATAATTTTGGTGGGCTTTGGGCCATAAGGGTGGTCCCTTGTTGCCTGGCACCTGGCCCTGGAATGATTAAGAGGAGAAAAGTCATCATTTGGGGTGTATAATCTAGGTAGAGGAGGTTTGGCTCTGGATTGGTTAGTTTACATATCAAAGACTTGCTTGGCTAGGCCCTGGAGGGTCAGTCTCTCAATAGCAAGAACGATTTTTAACATGTGAAATCATCATAAAATGCAAAAAATTTAAAAAATACTTATAATATGCTACATAAATTACATCAATCATCATTTCTTTCTGGAATTACAGAGAATCACATTGTATTCCTACCACCATTTTTGCTATCCTCCAATTCATCCTATGCACTGCCGTAGGAGTGATCTTTATAAAATGCAAAACAGATAACATGACACCCTGGCTTATAAATCTTCAAGGTTCCCCACAGATTGATGGAACGAGTCCAAGTTCTGTGGCAGAATATTCAAGGCCTGCATTGATCTGGCACTTGCTTCCTTTCTAGGATCATTTTTGCTAATTGCTGTGACTGCTTCAGTTCTATTAAACCATTTACAGCTCTCACAGAGCACTATGCTCTTCAGAGCAGCTCCTTATGCCTACAGTGCCCTTCTTTTCTTTCCCAGTGGTAAACTATTGCCCTTTTTAGGTTTAATCAAGACGTTTCTCCTCTATATAGAATCATGAGCTCCCTTTTTTCCCCACTGTAGTCTACTCAAATATCTACTGTTAACAAGAAAAGTTATTCATGACACTTGTTAAAGATGGTGAGGCAGATTTTATTCAAGGAGGGCTATGGATGTAGGTATAGGGACCAGTTCCACAGGGGTCTTGCAGTGGGGGAGAGAAATTCGACTTAACTCCAACAAGGGCAAGTGGGGATGTATGTAACCAAGGAGCAGAGTGGATGTCAATGGATGGAAACGATTAAGAGGAAACATCAAGGCTAAGAAGTTTCTGGATAAACTGACTTGATAGGATTGTTGCTGAAGACAGACCAGGGTAAAAAGATATTGAAAAGGGTCAGACACCAAGGGTAGGAGATTTTTGCTAAACTGGTCAGTAGGATTTTTGCTCAGACTGCATTCTATAAGAATAGATATGAAGGCCCCAAATCAAGTCAGGTCAGAAAGGGCTTGGAAGCCTACTAAAGTTCTGGTCAAATGAGTGAGTCTTTGTTACCACCATAGCTCTTAAAACATTGTGTTGTTATTATTATTTTATATGCATTTGTCTTCCCAAGTACTCATAAAGGCAGAGATTCTCCATGATGTATCTCAACATATAGCACATAATAAGTGTTCAATAAAAGCCTATTAAATTAATGAATAATAAAAAGATAAAGTAATAAATGAATAATCAAATGTTAAAAATAAATAATGAATGAGCCCAACAGTCTCCCAATGAAGTATTTTACTTAAAAGTTAAGAAATGCTTGATTTTGTATTCATTGGCAGTGATTAAAAGGACAGACTCTAGGGTCAAGTTGCTTGGATTCCTAGCTTAAATCACTTATTTAGGTGACTTTGGGAAATTATTACTTCTCTGCAAAACTCAGGATGTAATAGTTCCTTCTTCATTTGGGTTGTTAGGAAAACTAATTGAACATATATGTATATTATGAAAATTGTTTTGTGAAGAGTAAATGAAAATATGGTAATTACTATATACATTTTCAAAAAAATACTTTCAATGACAAAAGATTAGGGGCAAAACTTTTGTTTTAATTGAAAGGGATTCTTATTCTTTGTGTCTGCATATATTGAAAACTCTGAGCTTAAATTATGAACAGTATTTGTGTAGTTCCTGGTACTTCAGTTTCTAGGATACACATAAAAATGCATGCATTTGTTGAAAATAACAAAGTGCTTTTTTTCCTGGTTCATGTTGGGCAAATGCTTGCTGCAATCAGTTTTGCCACCCATGGCTTTTCTCTCTGTGTATGGGATGAAGATCCAGAGAGGGGTTATGTAAGTCACCATAGTTCTTATTGATTCAAACCTTGTTGAATTTTACCTAAAAACAAATTTCTCATGTGTAGAATTGACTCACACTGTCGCCAGGTTGTACTAATTTTTATTTTTAATTTTATTGCACTAAGAATATTTATTTTTATACTACCCAGCTGCCACCAGAGATTTTGTATTCTAACTACATACAGTTTTGTTTTACAGCAAGTAGAATAAAAATAATTAAAATAAAATATTTCAAATATGAGGGATTCATAGAAGCAAGTGGCCAGGAAAACTTTATGGAGAAAAGGAGACATGAGTTGGGATTCAGAAGATGCCAGGAATTGGAACAGGCTAGAAGACAGTATGGAAGGCACTCCAGGCCGGGGAAGTGGTGTCAGCAAGTCTAAGGGCAGAGGCATTCCTGTATTTTGGAGGTGGATAACACCTCAATCTGCCTTAAACATTAGTTTATATGGGGGAGGAATCAGAATATAAATTTAAAAAGTACTATGGGGCTGGGTGCGGCAGCTCACGCCTGTAATCCCAGCACTTTGGGAGGCCGAGGCAGGTGGATCACGAGGTCGGGAGTTGAAGACCAGCCTGACCAAGATGGTGAAACCCCATCTCTACTAAAAATACAAAAATTAGCTGGGCATGGTGGCAGGCACCTGTAATCCAAGGTACTCTGGAGGCTGAGGCAGAGAATTGCTTGAACCCAGGAGGCGGAGGTTGCAGTGAGCCGAGATCACACCACTGCACTCCAGCCAGGGTGACAGAGTGAGACTCTGTTTCAAAAAAAAAAAAAAAAGTATTATGGAAGCTTTAAATGTTAAACCATGACATTACAACCCTACACAAAATGAAATAGAAAGTTTTGAAGATTTTTAAGATAACAATGCTGCCTGAAGCGGGTGGTGTGCAGAATTGTTTGGATAAACTAGAGGTTAAATTCAGGCCTGACTTCAAGGAAATAATCCCCTTACACCAGCACTGTACAGTCTAGATACCAGAATGTAGCAATAGGAAGTCATCTTCAGAGTGTGTTGAGAGTGAAAGGGTCAGCAAGAGAAAGGTCAAAATAAAATAGTTCACATTTAGAGTCAGGAAAAAGAGGAGTCTGAAACTGGCAGCCTACATTCAGGAATGGATTCCGGGATGGACAGAAGAGGGCATATGGTTTTGTTATTGCATATAAACGTATCACCTATGTCATGGCAAGGAGTCAGCATTTAGGGCAGCAATATCACTTGTTAAAAAATATTGCTGCCAGGATGGCCTGGAAACTCAATAAGCCCTAATCAGGAAAGAGTAGAAGCAGAGGGACCAATTAGCAGACTCTTGCAGTAGTCAAAATTAAGTGTAATAAGAGCCAGAGGGGGCATGGTAGAAAAGAGATTATAGGGGTTGACATAAAGAAGATTCAGGAGAAAAACACTCCTTAAGAAAAAAAAGTTTTAAAGTTAAAACCCTTCCATTTGAAGCAATTGCCTATGCCAGGCAATTTCTCCAAAATTTAAGAGCTAATTGATAGATTCTGAAGCTGTCTTGCAAGGAAGTTCTTGCATCTTTAGAAGAGTCATTCTCTCAGTGACCCGGTTGCTGCATTATCATCTCAAATGCCATTTTTTTCTTATTGTTTCATTACATTGTCACCTTCAAAGGACAAAATTACATGTAAGTCATAAATCTTATTTCCCTAAGACCAAAAGAAAATCTTCCTTGAAACTCATAATGAAACCTCTTTCCTGTTAAATACCACACAACAGACACACGTTAGACCTCAATTCTTCTGTTATTAGACTCACCATGAATTTGCTATTAAATAGCTTTTAACTGAGATCAAACAATAAGAACCTACAAAAGAGCAAATTCTCAGTTCACAAAAGACTAATTGCCAAGCCTTGCAGCATTTATAAACATCAAGGTCAATGTGAAATGTGGAAGGTCAATGAAACTTGCTGGCAAAGAACCATCACTGCAATGTATAGCACACCATCAGCTTTTCTGTATACCTCTACTGCCACTTTGTTTATAAAACCATAAGGTTATTTTGATCCATTTTTACTTTTTTCCCTCAGTCAGCATTGTATGTATATATGCAAGCTATCTTCTTTATCTTGGCAATTTATCTAAAGTAGAAGTTTTCTTGGACCAAAAATCTATATTGTTCTGATTAATGCCTGTGTCAACTAAAACACTGATCTCTTTTTTTTTTTTTTTTTTTTTAAGCGGAGTCTCGCTCTGTTGCCCAGGCTGGAGTGCAGTGGCACTATCTCGGCTCACTGCAAGCTCTGCCTCCCCGGGTTCACACCATTCTCCTGCCTCAGCCTCCCGAGTAGCTGGGACTACAGGCGCCTGCCACCACGCCCGGCTAATTTTTTGTGTTTTTAGTAGAGACGGGGTCTCATGGTGTTAGCCAGGATGGTCTTGATCTCCTGACCTTGTGATCCGCCTGCCTCGGCCTCCCAAAGTGCTGGGATTACAGGTGTGAGCCACCGCGCCTGGCAAAACACTGATCTCTTAGTTGCTCCTTTTTCCTGTTTTTTTGTCTTTGTTTTATGCTGATATTTTAACATGTTTATTGGATTATAAGGCACTCTTGGTAATATGAGCCCTTGGTGAAGTAATAGAGTATAATCATAGTAAATGATACTCCAGGTTCTTGGCCTTCTGATTCTTAGATTTTAAGTCTCAGAAAAGTATACAAGGTAACATATTTTTACTTTAGGACTCCTCTGTGCTGTCGTATAGCTGGCTGAGAAGAGACCAGCTTTCCTGAGGTGATGTCTTCCTTGTTTCCCCATTGTATGCCCACTATGTGCCAGAGAGTATGTTATACCTTTTTTATGTGTAGTTTTACTAATCCTCATAAAAACTACAGGCTAATTGTTATAATTTTTTCATTCTCCAAATAAGGAAACTTAAATCAGAAATATTAAATAACTTATTCAATATCAAACAGCTTGTAGGTGGCAAAGTCATGAGGTGGATTAATGTCTGTCTGACTCCAAAGCTCATGCTCTTTGATTACATCTGGTTGAATTTTTGACTTTCCGCCTACATACATCCTAACAAACTCCATATAAAACATCTTTTATCACTATATGTATGACACTGTTGAATCAAGCAAAAGGCAAGAAAACAGTCAAGTTTCTTAGTAAAGAATAATGCTAAACTCTTATTGCAGCTTTTTGGTAACAACTGTGTCTGCGTTGAATAACTGTGCCTCCAAATGACCTGATTTGGTAATTGTTGGATTATTTAAAGTATGGTGTTAATGAGTTTCTCAATCTGCTTCTTACTTGTGTACAAAGAATTCATTATGCCTGATGAAGGCCTGTTAGCAAAAGGAACCTAAAAAAATAAATACAAAGCAGTGTGCCTTTAGATTATATGAAGTCGAGTAAAGCTTTGGTTGCCCACAAGTGCGATAATAGATAGTGGTGTGACCTGGCTAATACAAAAAAGCTAACTGCATTTTAGGTTGCTATAATTTGACAAGAAGACCATTTTTAAAAAATTAAAGAGTTCTTTTATAGTCTACTCTGGGCAGTTTATATCTGGTATACAGTGATCAGTTCCAGATTATACATTTTAAGGTCAGCTTTATTATGGTATAATTTGTCCAAAAGTAAGGTAACCAGTATGATGAGATTTTTAAAATAAGTGTCTGATAGATCAAGATATGTTTAGCCTACAGTCAAAAATTTAGGTAGAAAATGGAAAGGAAAAAATAGGTCTCTTCATTTATCATTTGTATTGCCACATGCAAATTCAGAGGGCAAAATTAAGACCAAATGAATGGAAGATAAATTAATGTTTCCTGAAGACAAATTTTGTATTGATTTAATGTTAATCAAGAAAGCCCAGAATAAAACAGATAGGCACAGAACTTAGTCACAGGGATGCAAATAGAATAGTTCCAGAATGTCCAGGATGTTCAGGCTCCTTCCAATTCTAAGATCCCTTGCTTGAATGATAGCTATGATATTCTTCTTTCGTTTTATCTATTAACATGTATCTGTTATCATGTAATGTGGACCCAGTCACTTTTCACCTTCTTTCTCTTTATTTAAGTAACTCAAAAGAAAGTTTTTATTTCATTGGTTTGAGAAAAATTGTAATTTCCTCTTGGAGAAATCTAGATTTCATTATCAAGTAGAGAAATGGTTTTAATAACCTATCCTAAAGGCTGAATTTATAAAGTCATTCAGTCAGCAAACATATATTGAGGAGCTAATAGAATGCTAATACCATAAGTACAGTAATAACGTGGTAGATGAATGAATGAGGCTTAGGGCAGGCCCACTGGATCTATTTGAATAAAAGAAAGTTTCTTAGAGGGAGTAACACTTAAGCAGAGTCTTGAAGGATGAGTAAAATGTGGGTTAGAAAGGCAAAGAAACTGTGTATTATTAGCAGGAAACACGTATAAGAAAAAGCTACACAGATGTGAAAGAGAAAAGGCTTATAGACCTATTAGCATTTTCTTTTTGTGGGTGTCAAAGCTGAGTGAAGCCAGTTTTCAGAGATGTGACCAGAGAGACTGACAATTGAAAAGCAAGCAATAGAGAAAAGGCAAAAGATAGGGAAAAATACTGCAATATTTGTTAAACAAAGACTACTATGAAATTATATAATGAATTCTTACAAATCATTTTTAAAGACCCCACTATATAAAAGTGAGACAAAAATATGAGCAGCTAATTTTCTTAAAACAAATACAATGATTAATATATATTTATTTTCACTAGTAGCCAGTGATATGTTAATTAAAACCAAAATTAAATGAAGTTTTGGAAATAATAGACACTAGGGACTCCAAAAACTGGAGGGTGGGAAGGGGAAGAGGGCTGAAAAGCTACCTATTGGGTACTATATTCACTATTTAGGTGATGAGGTCACTGCAAGTCCAAACCTCAACACTATGCAATATACCCATTTAACCAACCTGCACGTGTACCCCCGAATCTAAAATTTAATTTAATGAATAAATAAAACACAAGAAACAAAATTAGATCACTTTTCTAACCTATCTAGTAAAAGTTGAGGAGAGTGATACTATCTGTGTTAATAAGAACATAGGAAATTAGAACATTGTCATTTACTCTTGATAATAATTTAAATTGATATAGACTTGTGGTACCCTATTTGGAAGTATATTTTAAATGCACATATTGTTTAACTCAGGAACTCCATATCTATATAACTATTCTAGATATATAGGCAATAACCTAATACTCATCAGGAAGAAAATGGTTGGATAAATTTGTGTGTATATATGTACCAGTGAACATTATGATGCAGTGAAAAGAAGGAGGTAGATTAACATCATGAGAGGTCTCCAAAACATGTAATCAAATTTAAACATTAAAAAGCAAGTTCAGTGCAGTATATGGAGATTAATCTCATTTACTTTAAAAATTCACAGAGCAAAACTATTCATTTCACGTCTACATATATAAGCCATTCCTGGCTTAAAAAAACATCTGAGAGGTTACACATCAAAATGATGACAGCAGAGGGCTGGGATTAGATGAATGACAGGAGGAATTGTCATTGTTCTAAGTTGTTTAAATGTTAATAATGATAGTTTGTGTATTATAGTGTGATATATATCATAAGTATTATTTTTAAATCTGTGGGGAGCCTTCGAAAGGTTTTAAGCAGGGAAATCACATAGGCACATTCGCATTTTAGAAATATTTATCTGCCAGCTGAATATAAAGGGGAAATATAAGCACGGAAATTAAATTGGAGACAGGGAAGTCAATAAACAGTGATGGCAATAATCCAGAGTAAAAAATGTAGGTAGACTTTTATAAAGCTGTGTAATTGTGGTGAAGATAGAAGAAAGAGGGTGACTAAAAAAGACAGGTTTTCACTACGTAGAAACCACAGGACACCACCAGTTGAGATTAGAAGATGACTCTGAGGAAGTGGTCTAAATGAACCTCAAGTTTCCAATTTAGCAACTAGCTAAATGGCCCTTTCCACGAAGATAAGAAACACAGTGTGGGGAGTGAAGGGGTAGGCTAAGGGAAGTGGGATTCTTAGATCTTTACTACCCTAAGGAATTTGAGATTTTGAATAGGGAAGTTATCCCAAAATTTTTCTGTGAAATATTTTTTTCAAGAAAAATTACCTTTTCTCTATAGGTCAGTGGCAAATGAGTTCTATCTAAACATCCTATAAAGCTTCAAGAAATTTCCAGATTTTGTAAAAAGTTGTTTATTCATTTTTTTTCCCTTGATTAGTCCAGGGAGCAGCTACTTCTACTTGTCATGGGTATATTACCATCATGAAAGAAAGGGTTTATCAATGTCATCCACTAAAGAGTTACACCCTTGCCACCTCCCTTACATCCCACTCATCAACTGGGCTGGCAGACACTCAAAAGCTGGGAGAATATTTTCTGTCAGGATAGTCTAAGTGCACACTGGCATGTAAGTCTTGACAAGCTTGTATTTTGGGGGTTAGTGATTATTTTTTGTTCTTAAGTTGTCTCAAGGTCGTAGAACTTAAGTGAAAGAAGGATTATATCCAGGCATGCCAGTTGTTTTCCTAAGTTCAAAGCATACTATCTTTATTTAATCTATAGATTTTGTTTTACTGTTAAAAGATGAAAATTAAACCTCATTCATGTATAAAACTGTGACATTAAAATTAGATTAGAGATGACCCATGGAATGTTTGCACTTAATCAGAATTCAACCTCGAAAAAAGAAAAAGGTTTCTGTTACATAATGGTAGAATGTATAAGACAAAAAAAAAATGAACTCCGTCACTCATCAGTTTTTAAGTGTGAAAAGTACAATGAACAAGATAACATGACATTGGCCTTTGTGGAAATTACAATAATGGTGAGGTTGTGAGAGCAAAAGTGTGGGCTAATGTGGAAGCACATCTCAAAGACACCCACATTGGTAGAAGGATGACAAGATTGAGGGGACTGTTTTGTTTTTTCTTTTCCATTTACTTATTTAGAGACAAGATCTCACTGTGTCGCCCAGGCTGGAGTGCAGTGGCACAATCACGGCCTACTGCAGACTCTGGGCTCAAGCAATCCTCCTGCCTCAGCCTCCCAAAATATTGGGACTACAGGTGAAAGCCACTGCATCCAGCCCCTTTTTTTCTTTTAAAACTCTTAAGATTTGATTGAACGTGAAATTGTAAACATAGAGTTAGAAGTTGTCGAACTGGAAGATAAAATTGCAAAGGAAGAAAAGAAAATTTGCATAAGACTTATCCAAAGTAAACAAATCTAAAGATATCGGGAGAAAAACAAATAGAGAGAAATGTTTTCTACGGTAAAAATTTATTCACTATTGAAGATGAAATTTTCTTTTAATAGTGAAGGAACACAAGCCATTGATTTGTGAAACTTTCTTTCCTTCCTTTCTCTTTCTCTTTCTTTTCATCATACACCTAAGCATCAGGCATTGAGCTAAGCTTACGAATTAAAAAAAAAAAATCCCCTGTCTTGAGAGAGCTGACAAAAATTATTCCCAATTTTTATGCTCTTTCGTGTTATCTCCAGGGAGTCAGAGGCAGTGACTCTCCAGGACTCATTACCTATTAAGGCAATGCTCTTAACTGAGGTGTCAAGGTACCTCATGACATAACCAGTTAAAATTTTTATGTCTAGCTATTCACTTCTAAATAATAGAAAAAGCAAAAAACAAGTACAAATTCTCTTAAAAGCAAGTTAAGAATTTGTATGTAAATATCACTCAATCTTATCTTTTCCCATTTTTTTTGGCGGGGGGAAGAGAAGGAAGTAGAGTAATATTTGGGTCTTTGGAAGTTATGTTTCAGTGTGACTTCATTTCTCATTCATTTTCTGATGCAGTGACAGACTGAGAACAATCCAGGCAGATGAGTGGCATCTGGGTTGGTGGATAGACTCAGAAATAATTGCCCAGATAGAGTAAGAAGAATAGGCTAGAACAGCCAAAATTACATCCATGAAGACTGTTTCAAAATCTGAGTATGAGATAGAGTCATCAGAGGATATTGACACAGTTAATTTGGGGACCAGGAATGCTAAGAAAGGAAAAGCCAGACTATCAGCATAGAGTCAGATTCTGTTGTAAGTGACAGAAAACTCCAAATAAAAAGTAGAAAAATTATTCCTTTCACAAATAAGCAACATCCAGAAGTAAGCAATCAACAGCTAGTAGGATAGCTTCATGATCCTCCGAGACCCAAGTTCCTTCGACATACTGAACAGCTGTCTTCAGCACACTGCCCAGGATGCTTGTGTGAGTTGCATTTTTCAAGAAGGAGGAAGGGGTACGTACAGTCCCAGTTCCTCCTTTCAGGGATACCTCCTGGAAATTGCAAACACTACTTCCATTTCCACTCACTGATCACATAGCTTCATCTGGATGCGTAAGAAAGCTGGAAAAATATGGTCTTTATTCTGGCCAGCCATATGGGCCTTAACATCAGGGGTTTTGAAACTGGGATGAAAGAAACAGATATGGAAAGGCCACTGTCAGTCTCTGCCACCATGAGTTCAGATCATGACTAGAGGTATAGGACTTTCCTCAGTCATCAAGTATGGACTGAGGTTGTGCCTTTTGGAGGATACTTTGCCATGTACTTTAGGGCTGATTTGGTCTTTTAAAAAGATTTTTTCAGACCGAAGATTTTCAAATAGTGGAGATTATTCTTACTTTTTTAACTGGATATGCATCATAAATTTAATAAATCTCAGGGAACTAAAACTTCTGTTTCATTCAACTGAATTTTTATAACAGTCTTATACACTTGTCTATTGTGTATAAATGTGTTAAAAATTTGGCCAGTCAATACTTTTAAATACACTCACACATACACACCTGAATGCTTGCCCTTATGCAACCATTTTTCTTTGGTCTATCAATATATGCCATTAACCTAAAAATTTATCTCCTCTTCATTTTTATTTCATGTTTATTTCTTGACAAACCTGTTCCACTATCCAGTATTTATCTTTGCCAGCAATTCTTTTCTATAAATACAGTTTGCTAGATTATAGCTAAATCTATACTTAAATACAAACTCTCTGGGACTTTCTCCAAACTCAAGGTTTGTGATTGTAATTAAGCAATAATATTGTCACTTGCTTTTTTCTTTCTTGAAAGTACCTTATCTCCTTGGGTATCTGCGTAAAGATGTGATTTGAAAAGTAAGTTTAAATGGGGCTTTCTAATTAGGCTGCACTCATTTTTATATTCCCAGCCCTATACCCAGATTACCTGGAAGGTATATATACTCAGTTAAGACACATTCAACCTGAAATCTATATGACTTTGAGTATAAATGGGCACCTCTCAATGATTGAGATTGAGCCAACTGCTCATTCAGCTGAGGTGAATTAAGTCTTCTAGGGCACCAGTGTGCCATTTAGTAAATTACATCATCCAGCACAATAAATGTGCCTCGCATGGGTGAACAGCTTCCTTCCAGGGTGTACTTTCCTCCCCGTCATTCTCCACTGGCCCTACCTTATTGATGTCATAGGGTGATTCATATGACTCAGTATTTACCCACAGCCTCAGACAAGAAGTCTGCACCATTATTTGCACCACTGTAGAACACATGCGCCCGTATGTAAAGGGTAAATGAGAACATTATTTTGTTTGGATTTTTTGTAAGTCAAATATAAACAAAAGAGCATCACTATCCTCTAAATTCTGAAACTGTAAAATATACTGTCATATATCACTTCTCGGGCTTTTGGCTAATATCAAGTGTAAATTTACCATCATATAGTAAAATGGCTTAGACCCTTAAAAATATCAATAAACAAGCATCTTTAAAAAAAAAAACTATTAACACAACAGTATGTACATACAACAAGCCTGTTTAAATAGCAATAAATTTGAATATAATACTTTGAAAGCAATGTTTTTATTTTTCACTTGCAAATACAAATGTTCTTTTAATTTTAACTCAGTCCTATTCTCATGGATATTAAAACTTTAGACATTTATTGGATCCTGTTTTGGAAACTAACATCTAGGGCATAAAGTAGTTTTTGTGGTGCCATAATGTGTTAAATAATACTTTGAAAGTGGCTGGGTGCCCAAAGAGTTCATGCAGAAGTAAAATGCACTCAAACTGCTTCCAAATGTTTTCCTCTCCACATATATCACGTCAGAAGCTGCTGTTTCTGTCACACTGTCACTATATCTAAGAAGCTATAATCATTCACCACCCCTAGTGGAACATTTTAGCAAACTACTCAAATTTACATCCAAGCCAATGTTTAAAATTAAATTAAAAGCATGTATGTTAAGTGAACCAATAATCTAATGATACAAGGGTCTGAAATGGCCTTGGAACTAGCTCTGAAGAATACATTAGGAGGGGCATTTTCAACAGTGAACAACACCTGCTTGCTTTTTATCCCTCATTTTTTTTCTTGACTCTCCTTCAACAATATTCTTACGGGACGGGATGTATTTGGGTCCTCATTTTGAACTCAGTTTAATGGCCTTTCAAGGATAGCCTAATGATAAACAGAGTTGAAAATGGTGGCACAGCAAGGGGCTGGAAGATGTGAATGGAGATATTATTCCAGGCAGTCCCAACATGCCCAGTTTTAATGTGACTAAACAGTCATAAAATCAGGCTTCTTTGAGTCTGTTTCCGTTTTCTCCCTATTATCAGGAATGAGTGTTGTCTCATATCAGACTTGAAAATTAGGTGAATATAGGCCTCAGTGGCATCCAGCTTACTAAAAGGAATAGCCTCACTAAAAGTTAGAAGTTATTTGAAACTATATAATGCCTGCCTCTTTCAAACCCATTTCACACTTACGATCTTATTTGAAAATAGAACCCAACACACTGTTATTACTTTGCTTCAAGGCCATAGTTGAGGTGAAATTGGCTGGCTCCTATATAGGAGAGTTAGGCCTGCAGAGAATGAATGCTGAGTCGGTCTCTCCCCTCATGGAATGGCATCCCTAGCTATGTGCCTCCTTGTCTTTCATGCTCACATAAGCAGTCCAAATTGCTCCACCCTCAAGATCGTCTCTCTGTCTGTCTCTTAAATACATAAATGAGAAGGCACATATGCAACCCTGGGATAAATGTTGGGGAGGATATGTGTGGCCCATGTCTGGCTGTTTATATTATTCAGTGTTCACCAATCTGTCTGGGAGTGAGAGAATATATGAGATATCAAGATATCTTGATAGGTCTGACCTTGACAGGTCAGAACATTTTTAGGACTCAAGTGATATTTTCACTATCTTGCATGAATGTTGTCATTTTACTTTTAGAAGTTTAAAGGAAGTTTAGAAGCAAAACATGGGTACATGTTGTGATTCCCATTTTTAAATGTTACCTTTACAATTAACCCCTATATGCAACATACCATGCCAAGTGTATTAAAATGAGAAGCTTCTTCAAATAATAAGATGCATGAAAAGAAATACCTATACTACAAGTAAAAAATATGATAATTTTACACATGATAGAGAGAAAAGAGCCACAGAGAAAGGTCTTACTTGTGTCTATTTTGTGCCAGGCACTTTATAAACACTATTTTGTATAATTGTCCTCATAACATCCAATTTCCCACACATTACCAAAATGAGAACTGAGGCTCAGGGAGTTTAAGTGACTTGCATAAGGTCATGCAGCATGCTATGCACAGCGAGATTCTGAAGCTGGATCCCTCTGGCTCCACACCTGTGCTCTTCCCATTGCAGCTTTGCTGCCTCCTGAGGGAGCACAGATGAGGGCAAGATGATTCCAGCAGCAGACAAATAAAAAGCCTCTTAGAAGAGGTGGCATTTGAGCAGTGTATTTAGAATGACTCAGGCCAATATGGGGTATTCTTTCTTTGTGCTAGAAGGAGTGAACAACCATTCAAATAACAATGAATCTTCCTGTATGTTTGCAGGAAAATGTGAAGGATTCTGAAGCCATTCTTTTTTATTTTTATTTTTATTTTATTTTATTTTATTTTATTTTATTTTATTTTATTTTATTTTATTTTATTTTTGAGACAGAGTTTTGCTCTTGTTGCCCAGGCTGAAGCTGGAGTGCAATGGCCCAGTCTCAGCTCACTGCAACCTCTGCCTCCCAGGATCAAGCAATTCTCCTGCCTCAGCTTCCTGAATAGCTGGGATTGCAGGCATGCGCCACCATGCCCGGATAATTTTGTATTTTTAGTAGAGATGAGGTTTCTCCGTATTGGTCAGGCAGATCTGAAACCCCTGACCTGAGGTGATCTGCCCGCCTCGGCCTCCCAAACTGCTAGGATTGCAGGTGTGAGCCACCACGCCTGGCCATGAAGCCACTCTTATGTCTTGGTTTTATACTCACCAGTAGGGAGATTTTGGAATTTTTTAACTGAAGAGTGACATAATCTAAACTGGGAGGACTCAGGGAAGCATACACTGAAGTATTTACACCATGCACATTTGCAAGTAGAGACATGGAAGGAAATCTCATGTCTTACCTCATGCAAAAGATAGCTACCTGGAAAAGTGGACATATCTTGCCACCACGACGCTACTACCAGTACCATTGCATACATGTCATACATTTATCATATGAGATTTGATATAAAGTCATATTAGGGCCTTGTTTAGTTTCATTTTCTTTGGCTGCTTTCAATCGTTTTCAAGACTAATTGTGTTCCCTGATTATCTACAAAACCAATCAAGTAGTAATTATTAAATAGTAACATGGAAATTAACCAAATTATCCTGCCATCTCATCCACACCATATAGATGCCATTTTGACCTGAAAAAGCTGGTATCTTAGCCTTAAATGAAAAATGTTTGATATGTATTAAAACATTTGTTCGTAGATAGTGCTGCCAAGGATGTTATTATATCTGTGAGTAAAACTAAATCCAGAACATTCTCTTTTAAACTTTGTTTATGAGAAAGCGATAATGTGATATAGGTGACAGCAAGACTCACACTAGCAATGAATGGCCAGTCTGTTCTATAGGCAGCTTTGGAAAATTACAAACAGGCAGATGCAGCCTGCCTCATGACCTGTTTATCTAGTGTGCTAAAAGTGCAGACCTCACTTTAATAATGTGACAGATATACCCACAGTTCATAAATATTAAATACATAGCACACTTTGGCTGCAGACCTAAATAGATCTAGCTCTCATACATGTTGATAAATGCTGCTTAACAACGCCTTAGCTGACTCCTTGGCACCTGAGGTGTAAAACGGTTTTTTAAAAGAACATATAGTTGGCTGGGCGCGGTGGCTCACGCCTGTAATCCCAGCACTTTGGGAGGCCAAGGCGGGTGGATCACAAAGTCAGGAGATCCAGACCATCCTGGCTAACACGGTAAAACCCCGTCTCTATTAAAAATACAAAAAATTAGCCGAGCAGAGTGGCGGGCACCTGTAGTCCCAGCTACTCAGGAGGCTGAGGCAGGAGAACGGTGTGAACCCGGGAGGTGGAACTTGCAGTGAGCCGAGATCATGCCACTGCACTCCAGCCTGGGCAACAGAGTGAGACTCCGTCTCAAAAAAAAAAAAAAAAAAAAAAAAAAAGAAATACTTTGGTATAACTCTAACAAAATACGTACAAGATCTGTATGAGGAAAGCTACAAAACTCTGATGAAAGAAATCAAAGAACCAAATAAACGGAAAAATATTCCATGTTCATGGATAAGAAGACTCAATATTATTCAGCCATCACTTCTTCACAAGTTGATCAACAGATTCAATGCAATGTCAGTCAAAATCCCAGCAAGTTACTTTGTGGATATCAACAAACTGACTAGAAAGTTTATAGAGAAAGTTTATAAAGAACATATAGTTTAAAAGTCTGACCTCAGGGAAAAAACAGCTAGTTAGGAATCTGCCAACCAAGGTAGCCTGTATGGTGGCTAATTGGAAGGACATGTTTTTTCAAGTTCACTCGACCCTTCCATCACTTCTTAGATAAAAGAACTTTAGAATTTTAAAAGTTTTGGAAATTTAGTCTGCCCCTGATCCCTGAACACTGGGTCATCATAAGCATATAAAAGTGGAAAGTTCTCAATTTCATTGAACATTAATAATTATATATATTTTTGATGCTATTTATACTATTTGAGTGTACATTGTTTTGAAAGCGCTAACATTGAGAAAACTCAGTCTGTTATTTTTACAAAGTCAAACTACCTTTGTATTGTTCATATAAAGATGATTTTAATTCAACTTAATAAATATTACCTTGAGCTCCTACCATGCACAAGATCTGGGACTGGGCATGTCAAGAAGAATAAGACATATACAACTCATTCCTTATGCTTAAGAGTTCACAGCCTAGTGAGAAAGACTAATGTGTAAGCTAAAAGTCACCAGCTGGCAGCCCACAGGCTAAAATCATCCAAGAGATGTATTTTATTTGATATCTGCAGTGTTTTTAAAAAACATTTGAGTTCATTGTTATTAGTCAGAGCTTTCACCTTTCAGTACAACAGAATGCCTTTGTCATCAACCGGATATTTTTACGTATTGCACTCAACAGACCCTTAAAGGCATTTGAGTTTGGTGCCATGAAATTGTAGACAAACAAATATTGCCGCTATGATAGACTTCTGCCTTTATTATAATACTAAAAGTATATGGAGGAACAGAGAAGAGAATAGCAAGTAAGTTCTCTCCAGCTATGTCAAGCACATTTTGACAGGGGAGATGATACTTGCCAAAACCAGAAGAGACTTCCAGACAGAGGAAAGATCATGAAGGCATGGAGACATGAAATGGTCTCCATGAAGGAGAAGGAGGAAAATATTTATCCCCATGTATTGAACATTTATTGCCAACCACTAATAGGCAGTTCTCTTGTGATTCATGATAAACCAATATGTTTATTATTAGCTCCACTTTTCAAATGAGAAAACTGAATGAAAGAGAAGATAAATAACTTATCCATGATTAATCAGTTAGTGAATGGCAGAGTCAGAATTCAAAGTTCTGCCTGACCTCAAACCTAGACATTTTTATTACTAAACATGATGGACGCATTAGCAGATTGTAGATTTATTCAGGACACTTTTTCAGAAATTAAGAGTCCAAGTTCCACTGAATATAAGCAGAGGCAAAACCACTGGTCACATCCTCCACTTAGGGAAAATACATGCTTCACTCAGTGTAGCGAATGGAATAAAAATTACGCAAATAGACTATTAGAGCTTAAAGTAAACATAGGAAAGTTACAGTCCAAGTTCAGCATTTTGCAGGTGAGAAGATTGAGGCATTTAAAATATTTGCTTTTAAAAAGTCAAAGAACTTCTATTTTAAATACAAATTAAAACCTACCTTTCAATATTAGTCTTACCTCCAAAATATTTTAATTCTCCTTGTTATTGCTATAGTTTTAAAATATAATTTACAGCAACCAAAATTTTGTTTTTATTTTATTTTATTTTATTATTATACTTTAGGTTTTAGGGTACATGTACACAATGTGCAGGTTTGTTACATATGTATCCATGTATATGTATCCGTGTTGGTTTGCTGCACCCATTAACTCCTCATTTAGCATTAGGTATATCTCCTAATGATGTCCCTCCCCCCTCCCCCAACCCCACAACAGTCCCCAGAGTGTGATGTTCCCCTTGCTGTGTCCATGAGTTCTCACTGTTCAATTCCCACCTATGAGTGAGAACATGCGGTGTTTGGTTATTCGTTCTTGCGATAGTTTACTGAGAATGATGGTTTCCAATTTCATCCATGTCCCCACAAAGGACATGAACTCATCATTTTTTATGGCTGCATAGTATTCCATGGTGTATATGTGCCACATTTTCTTAATCCAGTTTATCGTTGTTGGACATTTGGGTTGGTTCCAACTCTTTGCTATTGTGAATAGTGCCGCAATAAACATACGTGTGCATGTGTCTTTATAGCAGCATGATTTATAGTCCTTTGGGTATATACCCAGTAATGGGATGGCTGGGTCAGATGGGATTTCTAGTTCGAGATCCCTGAGGAATCGCCACACTGACTTCCACAATGGTTGAACTAGTTTACAGTCCCACCAACAGTGTAAATGTGTTCCTATTTCTCCACATCCTCTCCAGCACCTGTTGTTTCCTGACTTTTTAATGATGGCCATTCTAACTGGTGTGAGATGGTATCTCATTGTGGTTTTGATTTGCATTTCTCTGATGGCCAGTGATGATGAGCATTTTTTCATGTGTTTTTTGGCTGCATAAATGTCTTCTTTTGAGAAGTGTCTGTTCATGTCCTTCGCCCACTTTTTGATGGGGTTGTTTGTTTTTTTCTTGTAAATTTGTTTGCGTTCATTGTAGATTCTGGATATTAGCCCTTTGTCAGATGAGTAGGTTGCAAAAATTTTGCCCCATTCTGTAGGTTGCCTGTTCACTCTGATGGTAGTTTCTTTTGCTGTGCAGAAGCTCTTTAGTTTAATTAGATCCCATTTGTCAATTTTGGCTTTTGTGGCCATTGCTTTTGGTGTTTTAGACATGAAGTCCTTGCCCACGCCTATGTCCTGAATGGTATTGCCTAGGTTTTCTTCTAGGGTTTTTATGGTTTTAGGTCTAACATGTAAGTCTTTAATCCATCTTGAATTAATTTTTGTATAAGGTGTAAGGAAGGGATCCAGTTTCAGCTTTCTACATATGGCTAGCCAGTTTTCCCAGCACCATTTATTAAATAGGGAATCCTTTCCCCATTTCTGGTTTTTGTCAGGTTTGTCAAAGATCAGATAGTTGTAGATACGTGGCATTATATCTGAGGGCTCTGTTCTGTTCCATTGATCTATGTCTCTGTGGTGGTACCAGTACCATGCTGTTTTGGTTACTGTAGCCTTGTAGTATAGTTTGAAGTCAGGTAGTGTGATGCATCCAGCTTTGTTCTTTTGGCTTAGGATTGACTTGGTGATGCGGGCTCTTTTTTGGTTCCATATGAACTTGAAAGTAGTTTTTTCCAATTCTGTGAAGAAAGTCATTGGTAGCTTGATGGGGATGGCATTGAATCTATAAGTTACCTTGGGCAGTATGGCCATTTTCACGATATTGATTCTTCCAACCCATGAGCATGGAATGTTCTTCCATTTATTTGTATCCTCTTTTATTTCATTGAGCAGTGGTTTGTAGTTCTCCTTGAAGAGGTCCTTCACATCCCTTGTAAGTTGGATTCCTAGGTATTTTATTCTCTTTGAAGCAATTGTGAATGGGAGTTCACTCATGATTTGGCTCTGTGTTTGTCTGTGCTTGGTGTACAAGAATGCTTGTGATTTTTGTACATTGATTTTGTATCCTGAGACTTTGCTGAAGTTGCTAATCAGCTTAAGGAGATTTTGGGCTGAGACAATGGGGTTTTCTAGATATACAATCATGTCATCTGCAAACAGGGACAATTTGACTTCCTCTTTTCCGAATTGAATACCCTTTATTTCCTTCTCCTGCCTGATTGCCCTGGCTAGATCTTCCAGCACTATAATGAATAGGAGTGGTGAGAGAGGGCATCCCTGTCTTGTGCCGGTTTTCAAAGGGAATGCTTCCAGTTTTTGCCCATTCAGTATGATATTGGCTGTGGGTTTGTCATAGATAGCTCTTATTATTTTGAGATACATCCCATCAATACCTAATTTATTGAGAGTTTTTAGCATGAAGGGTTGTTGAATTTTGTCAAAGGCCTTTTCTGCATCTATTGAGATAATCATGTGGTTTTTGTCATTGGTTCTGTTTATATGCTGGATTACATTTATTGATTTGCATATGTTGAACCAGCCTTGCATCCCAGGGATGAAGCTCCCTTGATCATGGTGTATAAGCTTTTTGATGTGCTGCTGGATTCAGTTTGCCAGTATTTTATTGAGGATTTTTGCATCAATGTTCATCAAGGATATTGGTCTGAAATTCTCTTTTTTGGTTATGTCTCTGCCAGGCTTTGGTATCAGGACGATACTGGCCTCATAAAATGTGTTAGGGAGGATTCTTTCTTTTTCTATCGATTGGAATAGTTTCAGAAGGAATGGTACCAGTTCCTCCTTGTACCTCTGGTAGAATTCGGCTGTGAATCCATCAGGTCCTGGACTCTTTTGGTTGGTAAGCTATTGATTATTGCCACAATTTCAGAGCCTGTTATTGGTCTATTCAGAGATTCAACTTCTTCCTGGTTTAGTTTTGGGAGGGTGTATTTGTTGAGGAATTTATCCGTTTCTTCTAGATTTTCTAGTTTATTTGCGTAGAGGTGTTTGTATTGTTCTCTGATGGTAGATTGTATTTCTGTGGGATTGGTGGTGATATCCCCTTTTTCATTTTTTATTGCGTCTATTTGATTCTTCTCTCTTTTCTTCTTTATTAGTCTTGCTAGTGGTCTATCAATTTTGTTGATCTTTTCAAAAAACCAGCTCCTGGATTCATTAATTTTTGGAAGGGTTTTTTTGTGTCTCTATTTCCTTCAGTTCTGCTCTGATTTTAGTTATTTCTAGCCTTCTGTTAGCTTTTGAATGTGTTTGCTCTTGCTTTTCTAGTTCTTTTAATTGTGATGTTAGGGTGTCAATTTTGGATCTTTCCTGCTTTCTCCTGTGGGCATTTAGTGCTATAAATTTCCCTCTACACACTGCTTTGAATGTGTCCCAGAGATTCTGGTATGTTGTGTCTTTGTTCTCATTGGTTTCAAAGAACATCTTTATTTCTGCCTTCATTTCATTATGTACCCAGTAGTCATTCAGGAGCAGGTTGTTCAGTTTCCATGTAGTTGAGCAGTTTTGAGTGAGTTTCTTAATCCTGAGTTCTAGTCTGATTGCACTGTGGTCTGAGAGACGGTTTGTTATAATTTCTTTTCTTTTACATTTGCTGAGGAGAACTTTACTTCCAACTATGTGGTCAATTTTGGAATAGGTGTGGTGTGGTGCTGAAAAAAATGTATATTCTGTTGATTTGGGGTGGAGAGTTCTGTAGATGTCTATTAGGTCCACTTTGTGCAGAGCTGAGTTCAATTCCTGGATATCCTTGTTAACTTTCTGTCTCATTGATCTGTCTAATGTTGACAGTGGGGTGTTAAAATCTCCCATTATTATTGTGTGGGAGTTTAAGTCCCTTTGTAGGTCACTCAGGACTTGCTTTATGAATCTGGGTGCTCCTGTGTTGGGTGCATATATATTTAGGATAGTTAGCTCTTCTCGTTGAATTGATCCCTTTACCATTATGTAATGGCCTTCCTTGTCTCTTTTGATCTTTGTTGGTTTAAAGTCTATTTTATCAGAGACTAGGATTGCAACCCCTGCCTTTTTGTTTTCCATTTGCTTGATAGATCTTCCTCCATCCCTTTATTTTGAGTCTATGTGTGTCTCTGCATGTGAGATGGGTTTCCTGAATACAGCACACTGATGGGTCTTGACCCCTTATCCAGTTTGCCAGTCTGTGTCTTTTAATTGGAGCATTTAGCCCATTTACATTTAAAGTTAATATTGTTATGTGTGAACTTGATCCTGTCATTATGATGTTAGCTTATTATTTTGCTCATTAGTTGATTCAGTTTCTTCCTAGCCTCGATGGTCTTTACAATTTGGCATGTTTTTGCAGTGGCTGGTACCAGTTGTTCCTTTCCATGTTTAGTGCTTCCTTCAGGAGCTCTTTTAGGGCAGACCTGGTGGTGACAAAATCACTCAGCATTTGCTTGTCTGTAAAGTATTTTATTTCTCCTTCACTTATGAAGCTTAGTTTCGCTGGATATGAAATTCTGGATTGAAAATTATTTTCTTTAAGAATGCTGAATATCGGCCCCCACTCTCTTCTGGCTTGTAGAGTTTCTGCTGAGAGATCAGCTGTTAGTCTGATGGGCTTCCCTTTGTGGGTAACCCCACCTTTCTGTCTGGCCGCCCTTAACATTTTTTCCTTCATTTCAACTTTGGTGAATCTGACAATTATGTGTCTTGGAGTTGCTCTTCTCGAGGAGTATCTTTGTGGCGTTCTCTGTATTTCCTGAATCTGAATGTTGGCCTGCCTTGCTAGATTGGGGAAGTTCTCCTGGATAATATCTTGTGGAATGTTTTCCAACTTGGTTCCATTCTCCCCATCATTTTCAGGTACACCAATCAGACGTAGGTTTGGTCTTTTCACATAGTCCCAAATTTCTTGGAGGCTTTGTTCATTTCTTTTTATTCTTTTTTCTCTAAACTTACCTTCTCGCTTCATTTCTTTCATTTCATCTTCCATCACTGATACCCTTTCTTCCAGTTGATCGCATTGGCTACCGAGGCTTCTGCAATCTTCGTGTAGTTCTCGAAACTTGGCTTTCAGCTCCATCAGCTCCTTTAAGCCCTTCTCTTCATTGGTTATTGTAGTTATCCATTCGTCTAATTTTTTTCAAATTTTTAACTTCTTTGCTATTGTTTTGAATTTCCTCCCGTAGCTCGGAGTAGTTTGATCATCTGAAGACTTCTTCTCTCAACTCGTCAAAGTCATTCTCCATCCAGCTTTATTCTGTTGCTGATGAGGAACTGCGTTCCTTTGGAGGAGGAGAGGTGCTCTGCGTTTTAGAGTTTCCAGTTTTTCTGCTCTGTTTTTTCCCCATCTTTGTGGTTTTATCTACTTTTGGTCTTTGATGATGGTGATGTACAGATAGGTTTTTGGTGTGGATGTCCTTTCTGTTTGTTAGTTTTCCTTCTACCAGACGGGACCCTCAGCTGCAGGTCTGTTGGAGTTTGCTAGAGGTCCACTCCAGATGCTGTTTGGCTGGGTGTCAGCAGCGGTGGCTGCAGAACAGCGGATTTTCATAAGACCACAAATTCAGCTGTCTGATAATTCCTCTGGAAGTTTTGTCTCAGAGGAGTACCTGGCCGAGTGAGGTGTCAGTCTGTCCCTACTGGGGGGTGCCTCCCAGTTAGGCTGCTCGGGGGTGAGGGACCCACTTTAGGAGGCAGTCTGTCCATTCTCAGATCTCCAGCTGCGTGCTGAGAGAACCACTACTCTCTTCAAAGCTGTCAGACAGTGACATTTAAGTCTGCAGAGGTTCCTGCTGAATTTTTGTTTGTCTGTGCCCTGCCCCCAGAGGTGGAGCCTACAGAGGCAGGCAGGCCTCCTTGAGCTGTGGTGGGCTCCACCCAGTTCGAGCTTCCTGGCTGCTTTGTTTACCTAAGCAAGCCTGGGCAATGGTGGGTGCCCCTCCCCCAGCCTCGCTGCCGCCTTGCAGTTTGATCTCAGACTGCTGTGCTAGCAATCAGCGAGACTCTGTGGGCATAGGACCCTCCAATCCAGGTGCGGGACACAATCTCCTGGTGTGCCATTTTCCAAGCCTGTTGGAAAAGCACAGTATTAGGGTGGGACTGACCCAATTTTCCAGGTGCCATCTGTTACCCCTTTCTTTGACTAGGAAAGGGAACTCCCTGACCCCTTGCACTTCCCCAGTGAGGCAAAGCCTCTCCCTGCTTCGGCTCGTGCACAGTGTGCTGCACTGACTGTCCTGCACCCACTGTTTGGCACTCCCTAGTGAGATAAACCCGGTACCTCAAATGGAAGTGCAGAAATCACCCATCTTCTCTGTCGCTCACGCTGGGAGCTGTAGACCGGAGCTGTTCCTATTCGGCCATCTTGGCTCCACCCCCTACAGCAACCATAATTTTGTGATACACGTTCTACAAGTCCAAAAGGTTTAAAAATAACTCGGGGAAAAATTGAACATTTATTTGTAAAAACACTAAAGAAATACCTCATAAAAATCTAGCCATGAAACTGCACTTTTTGGTTCAATACATTTATTGTGTCATATTTAATAACAAGGGGATAAAATATCTATAGGCTTCATATTACAGTTACCTGAAGGATTTTTTTAAGTTAAAAATAAAACAATAATGGTCATATTATCTTTAATTGTATTTAGTGCTGAACAATCTGGATTGGGGTTAGTGTGCAGGTAAAGAGGAAAATACTAATTTATTTGTAGGGGCATGTCCAGTTACAAGAATTTAGATAATGGACAAAGTTCTGTGATTGCATCTTTGGATTAGTTTAGTCAGACTCAGTCCCTGAAAATAATATTGTCATATCAAAAATTATTTGACTTTCTACTTTTTTTATTAAAAATGTATGTCATAGGTTAAAAAATAGATGTGGCAATAAATATTTATGGAATGAATTAAGTCAGTGAATGGATAAAAGCATAAATTAGTAAGTTATTCATGAATAACTATGTGAATATTTTCACATTCTAAGCCAAATTGAAAATTAGCTCCCTTCCAGCTATAGAAAGTTGCTCTTGGCCTAGGAAGCAATTGAGTAGGCAGAGTGCTTCCTTAGATCCTAGCAAAATATTTGCCTAAGTAGCAATTTGTCACTTTTTATTTGATCATTTCTGTATCCACTCACTCAACTTGCATTTATTGAAACCCAAATCTGTGCATCTTCTGGACACATTAGAGGAGACCACAGCGAACTCCCAGCCGTCCCACCTCATGCATCACAATGAGGCAGTAATAATCCTTTCTTTACCAAAGTAGGCAGAGCAGCGTAGTCTGCCCAAGACTGCATGTTATCAGCTAAGGATACGTGAAATAAAGGTCTCCATGGAGTAAAAGATGCATTTTTCCAATGCTTTACATTAAATGTTTCTTATTGTTATTGGTCTTCCTCACTGGTGATATAGACTTATTGAATCTCTAGCCTCATCCACCATCACAGAAAACAAAGAAGCATTTGCTCAAACAAAACAGGTTTATGGTCTTACTTCTGTTAGGAAATAATGTATAATGTTACAAATTACTATAACTAGAAAAAGAGAGGCATGTAGAGAACAAAATATGAGTTACACAAGGAATGGAGGGAAGTACACAGTCTGACAAAGTAAGGATAAATGAAATTAGATAGGAGACAGAAGATAGAAAGATGGTAGGTAGGTCGGTAGTTAGATGGATGGATGGATAGATGATGGATAGATAGATGATAGATGATAGATTAGATAGATAGATAGATAGATAGATAGATAGATAGATAGATAGAGATTTGAAGTTTCAGGAATGAGCATTCTTCAGGGAAAGTAGCCCTTGGTATTGCATTAGGTTCAATAGACTAGGTTATCTTTGCAATTTGAAGTTATTCTTACTGTAGCTCAGACTTACCGTAGTTCATCCAAAAACCAGTAAGGGAATGGCTACTATGTGCCAGTTACAGAACTCAATACTGGATACTCAAGTATAAAGAAAGGGCAGGGTATGGTGGCACATGCCTGCAATCCCAGCACTTTGGAAAGCCGAGGTGGGCGGAGCACCTGAGGTCAGGAGTTGGAGACCAGCCTGGCCAACATAGTAAAACCCTGTCTCTACTAAAAATACAAAAATTAGCCAGACATGGCGGCGGGCACCTGTAATCCCAGCTACTCAGGAGGCTAAGGCAGGAGAATCTCTTGAACCCGGGAGGCAGAATGGCAGAATGCAGTGAGCCAAGATCACCCCTTAGCACTCAAGCCTGGGCAACAGAATGAGACTCCGTCTCAAAAAAAAAAAAGAAACTATCTTACTTCTGAATGCATACACTCTATTCTCAGCTCTTCAAATTATTGTTCATGTTCCTATCATCAAACATTTTGCGCCCAAACTCTCCACTGTATAAATACTCATTTGTAAATCATATATATGTTCTGCCTTATTTTTGTTTTATGTTTATTATAAAACATATAAAATATAAAATAAGGACAAAATAAAAATATTTCAAAATAATATTCACTTTACATATTATTGGTACAAAATTTAACAATTTAGGTCTGACTGGAAGTTCATTTTATTTCAATACTTGATTTCATGTAATAATCACACTACAAACAGGCACAACATACATAAAATGCTATATATTTATGGCCAGGTTTGCTATGATATGGGTGGAATCTGTACTTTTAACAGTGCTCCCAATGGTTTTATGTGGCCTCCTCTTTTTAGATACCATCCTTATTTTCATAATGTAGTTGATGAATAACTCATTTTAGGAGTTGAAGAAATTGATTTTCCATATTCTATTTGCTTACTTGGGCCTTTATTATGTATCTTCTAATGAATATCCAAGATTGGACACCACTATGTGAGAAACAACATGGTCTTCTAGGATCACTGTGTTGGGCCAGGGAAAATGCAAGCTTTGCCCTGATTGTTCAAGCCCTTGAAGTAAATTATTTACTTCATACTTACTTTGGCATTTTTCTCACTGTTTTATTATTTAGGTAAGTGATCACCAAAATTCTCTGATCACACACATCTAACAATAAAAATGTCTGAGCAAGTTTTACAGGGGATATTATCCGTATACTTTATTTATAATTTATTTGTATCAACTGGTACAATATTGTATATATTTATAAAAAAACATAAACGTAGCAATTACTAAAGGATGAGCTAGAGCATAAATATAAATGGAATTTTCAGTATTTTCTTTCTACTGCCCATCTTCCATGCACTCTGTTGGTATACCCCCCTGCCCAATTTTGGAAAACACTAGTATGAAGTAAACTCATTACTGAACAAGGTGTAACAGAAGAGGACCAAACATAGTAACAAGTAATCTTCCTGCACCACCTCAAACACACATAAGTGTGCATGTATTTCAAATTTCCAATTCTAAATTTTCTTTTATTAAGTCAGTGTATCTATTGTCTACTTATAGATCTTAATGGGTATTTACAAAAATGCAACCTAATTAAAACAATTTGAAGAAGTCATATCTCATTTATATTACAGAGATATTATCCTTACTATTAAACTTTTTGCCATCAAAAGTAAATTATTAATATGTAATCTTCAAAGAAGGGAATCTTTTCTATGAGGAGTTTGTATATGTATGTGGGGGAATCTGCATTATGAAATTTTATCAATTTATTTCAATTTTATGCTTAAAGGTTTCTTTTTAAAGAAACACTAAGATTGCTAAATAATAAGAATGGTTTATATTTATAATCATTTGCTTCATTTAATTCTCATGAACAGCCCACTAGAGTCAGTTATAATTTTCAATTTACAGATGATGAAATTGAAGCACAGTTTAAGCTCATTGTTAGTCTGCTATCTTTTACACAAATGTTTTTTGACAATTTGCCTTCAGAGCTGATTTGTTAAGCACATGTGAAAATTTCTTTTTTTTTTTTATAATTTCAACTTTTATTTTAGATTAAGGAATACATGTGCGGATTTGTTACATATACAAATGTTTAATGATCCTTAATTTACAACATAGAGATATTTAAGGGAGATTGCTACAATATCAAATTTAAAAAGATATTTTGTTTCCCAGAGTTTAAGTCAAGCTCGTCCAACCTATGGCCTGGGAGCCTCATGTGGCCCAGGATGGCTTTGAATGTGACCCAACACAAGTTCCTAAAGTTTCTTAAAATATTATGAGGTTGTATTGTGATTTTTTCTTTTTTTTTTTTTTAGCTCCTGATCTCTCATTAGTGTTAGTGTATTTTATGTGTGGCCCGAGACAATTCTTCTTCTAATGTGCCCCATAGAAGCCAAAAGATTGGACACCCCTTGTTATGGATTAAATATATATATTTTAGGATGATTTGAAAACTGGTTATGCTGTAGGGGCCAGTTTACTATAATCAGAGTGCTTCCTCAGTTGATCAAGCCAGAGGGAAGCATGCAGGCCATGTCAGCTTCTGCTTTTTTCCCATTGTCTCGTTACATGACCTATTAACTAGCAACCTTTTTAAAATAATAATAATAATAATTCTTTACTCACGTACAGTATTTCTCAGTGGGTACTACTAGCATTTTGAGAAATAATTTTTTTTTTTTGCAGAGATTATACCACTTATTTCAACAACTTTAGTCTTCCACTCACTAAATACTAGGAATGTCTTTCCTCAGTCCTAATTTGCGACTCTCCCTACCGGGAAAGTTATCACGAAAGTGGAGAACCACTGCACTAAGGAGAGAATCGAAATCAGAGTTTTAGAAAAGTGTATGTGAAATGACACGTTTTATATCTTGAACTTGTAATGGCTAGAGGAATACTCTTATTACATATAAAATCTAATTTATATTAACAAATACTCCACGGAATGTAACTAAAAACAAAATATTCGTGGAAGTGGATATTGCTCCTGCTACACATTTTAGATTTCATTTACTTTTTAGCTACAATATCATTGAATAATAAATTCCACAATTAGCTAAAAGAAAACAGGCAGAGAGAGTTAGCAACTTAAGCAATTGGGAAAACCAGACTAAAACTAATTTATATCAAACCCCAAAACGTAACACCTGGTGGATGAAGAAACGAGGGAATTATAACAAAGAATTGCTGTTTCTCCTGAATAAATTGTGAAAACTTACTTTAGTGTTTCATGCAATCTCTGTTGACATAACTGACCTTAAGGAGAAAAATGATAAGGCATTACTATCACATAATATCTCACCTGAATATATATTCATGTACACCAGTCTTTCTATTTTGTTTGTTTGTTTTTTCAGCTGTGAAAAATGACAGTTCCTTAAGGAAGATATGCCACAATAGATGAAAGACCTTTTTACCCATGGGAAAGAAACATAGCGGAGACATTATGAATGATGCAGGAAGCTTAGGAAAATGAAAGCTGCTATTAACTATGACAGGCCATCACAACAACAAAAATAGTAATCAATGCAATCATAGCAATAAGATAATATTTGTATTAGTTTCTTTCAAAAAGTTAAAATAATGGGCATCTTTTCTAAGTTAACAGTTTGGATAATGTTGGCAAAAACAGGAAAAACTCAGATAAAAATCTCAATGTGTAACATATTAACATTATCTAGAGCCACTACTGTACATAGCTTTTTCTTCAAATTTCCTTTAATTTCATTTATATCATTTTTTCTTTGCTCTTCATGACTATGTTATTATGTTTCTTTATGATCTAATATTCTTGAACTGAGTTTCCTATTACTTGGCTTCAATAAATCCATAATCAGCTAAAATTGCATTATTTTAGCTTTTCACAGCATATAATAAAATCTGCATTTGTTGTCATTATTTTCCCTATTGTAACAATACCATTACTCTTGCAACTTTAAGTTAAAGACTGCTGTATAAATACATGATCATTCCACTTGGTATTCAATGATGCACCTTCATTACGAGTGTTATCTCAGAAAATGATGAAACATTGCAATGTGGAAAATGCCTTGTGTGGGAAACATTGCACACAGACACATATTAACTTTGTGTTCAATGATAAACATTCCATGCATTCACAAGGAATTTGTTTCACTACTTCTTGTAAGTTACCTCGGAGCACTTTCTGACTTACCACTTGGCATTCTTGCCCTGTCTCTTAATGTTTAAGGGACTCCAGCTCTTCCTGACAGAACCCTACACTAAGGCTCCATAAAGTCAACAACAAAACTAGTTTATTCACTGTATTTAATTTTTTTTTCTAAGCTTTCTTTAATCCAGTGCACACTGTATGGGCCTCACCTGTTAAAATACACATTGTAACTTTGCTCTTTCATGAAAACATTTCTGAAGATCTAAGAGATGTGAACTTTTCTTTACCAATAACTTTCTCCATGGAAGCAAGATATATATAGTGTACCCAGTTCCTTTAATTCTGACCCAAGTTCAAAGAAGCCTCAAATTTTAACTTATTTTTGGTGGAGAAGTTGTGTCAAGATACAGAGTGAGGTCTCTTCACAAACACAGAACTTGCTAAATCTGAGCATAAAAGGAAAGACCCCAGGATTCAAAATGTGAAGCTACGCAGCCTGAGGCATTTCGGAGTGGCTGAACGAAATACAGTCCTTACAATCATCAGTGTGACTTGTTTTGTTTTGTTTTGTTTTGTTTTATTGGTGGGTGGGGGAGGGTTCTAGTGCAATTTTTACGTTTGATTGGCCATATCAGTTACCAGTGATGCCCATTCACTGATACTGCAAGTGTATTAAATTTTCTTCTGAGTGAGTTTAGGATCTTAAAGTTATTAAGACACCAAATTATGATGTTACTATTCCAAAGTGCAGAGTTTCTAACTCATATTCAGAGGATAGCAATCTCCCAAATAAGAATGTATTCGTGATTTATTTTTATTCTAGGGTAGGAAGAGTTTGTCCTGGTAGTCTACCAACCATGTGGCAGTGACTCCCCTCCTTAGGCCTCAGTTTGTTGGTCTAAAATGAGTATTTTTAACTAGATGATCTCTACACTGTTATTTCGTTCTGACATTCTTTTATTCTATGATTCATTACATAATTTTATGGATAAATTTCCAAGCCGCTTACTTTTTCTTTACAATATCCTTCTTAAAAATGAAAAAGCATGTGGTTTTACCTTTGCAAACTCTCATGTCTTGTCCCTAATGGAAAAGTATAACAAATTAATAATTGTGTACATCAATTTTCTTGTCCCTGTTGCAAAAATATGTAATTACTGCATGATGTAAAAGTTTTCCTTATTTTAAGCACTAATAGAGATAGACCTAAAGTACTGCTCCTGTTGATATAGCATATATCAGATCTTATCGTGGCTATTTTCTGCATGCCTGTAACTCATGTAGGCATGAATTCTGCAAATAAACAACATAAATGACTAGCATTTATATCCATTTTATTATTCCATAGCACAGCTTTATGTTCTAAATGTAGGTATAGAAAGCGTATCTAGCACTCTGATGCTTCTAACCCTCTTTAATTATAACTAGTTGAGTAGCTTTCTTTTCAAGAAACTAAGTTGATTTTATAAATTTATGGAGTAAAAAAATGCATTCCATCCCTTTAATTGTATAACTTCTTCGTAAAATTTGATGTCTTTGTTGATTTTAGGTTTTATTCCATGTAAATAATCAATGCTTTTACATAAGGAAGACTTTGATTAATGTCAATTTTTATCTCTTAAAAGGATCCTTCCCGGCCATTGGGGTGGAGGCGTTTTGCCCCAGCTTCCTGAGGGCAGGGTTTTTAAATAGCATCCAGGCCCCGCATCCAGTGCCAGGGGGAGGATCTTTGCCCCCCAGGATTCCTGCTGGTAGGTATTTCAGGTGAAGTTTTCTGCCACCATATACAGCAGTAGGACTGTGCTCATAGTTGATAAGCCCCGAGTACAAAATGAATATTGCTTAAATATATTGTGGAAAAGAAATGTAAGTGACTGCTTAAATGCAGAAACCATATTTATAATACTGAATGCTGTGAAAATGGCACAAAAGAAGTGAAAGGACTCTGAGCACCTAATTCGCATAGTGCTGCCTCCTCTTCTGAGAAAATTTTTACTTAAGTAAGAATTAGAGCTTCAGATCCAAAACATGTAACTCAAGAATAAACAAGGATGGACTTCAGACACTTTGCCACTTGGAATTGGCCAGAAAAGTGAATTAAAAACTGAGTGTTCTTGGCAGAAAGAGTAATTTCATAGAGTTGATAGAGAATTAAAGTATCCTTTCATTACAGAAAAAAAAATGATTTGAAGAAACCAGAAAGTAGCAACCTGAAAGACATATTTTGGAATAAAAATTAATATGCATTTTTCCCTAAAAATGCCAATCTGACCAAAGCCATATTTTATTGAGAGAAACAAAATATAGGATATTGAATATTTAAAAATGCAATTTCAAATTTACTAAAAACACTTTTCATGTTATCCACGGCATGATCGTAATTACAATTTGTTTCTTCCTTGACATTTAGTAAAATATCCAGCTGCCTTCCTTCATTGTACCTAAAGGGTGCAATCTTACTTTACATTTTATATGTGTCTTAGCAAAATAGAATTCAAATATTGATTCTTGGAGTTTAAAAATCATAATTCTTGTGATTTTTATTATAACTAATAATAATGCTAAAAAATTATTGTTATGACATCAACGTATTCAGGAGAACTGGCCCAGCCTGCAATTTAATGGGAACACTTCAAAAGACTGGGAAATCCAATAAAAACAAAAATCCCAGCAATGCACATTTCTTGTCCTTGTTAGCATACTTATACCAACAAATCTTAAGACCATTCTACAATGGTATTTTTCCTTTGCCTTTCAATTACTCTTTTCTACTTAATTAAAACATATAAATATGCTTTGATGTCATTTAGCTTCATCACTGGATAATTTATTGATGTGGTTAGATACTTTGTGGCCAAGAATACCACTGAAAGAGCAGAAACCAAAATTACACGAGTTAAGAGATTATAAATTTTCACTTTATTGGGTGTTATATTGCCCTTTTTCTCCTTAGAGACACAAATGATACCAATTGTACAGAAATTTTGTTGTTGATAATGTTGTTGCAAAGGATTAGAAAAAAAAAACTATGTAAGCCAAGCTCTCAGAGTTAACTGCAAGTATAAACATGTAGCTTTCATATATAATTAATATCTCAGTGATTGGAATTTAGAAGATGAGCAGATTGTGTAGAGTTTAATGGCCTCACCCTTAACTCTTAATACAAATCTTGGTCAAGTCAGATATGTTTGGCAGAAATGACATTATGAAGTTTAGGAGTGACTTGAATTATTCAACATCACTGTTAGAAAACAAAAAATGTTTGTCATTTAGCTACTGAGAATGACAGAAGCAAGATGATTGTTCTATAACACATACAGAAACAACTTTCCAGAGAGGGATCTAAAAGAACATTCTAGCACTCTATTCTCCTAGGCTTTAAGCCAAATTTGCCTCGGGCTTTCATAGGAGAGAAAACTCAGTTCAGTTTTCATGACTTACATACAAATCAGGTGTAATAAAATTGCTTCATAAAAAATGTATAGATCTAAACTTGTCCCTGTTTCCACAAACTGAAATTAACTCAACATACTTTTCCTGGCTTATATCATTTTGATAGGTCATCTCTACATTTTGTGTGACACTTTTTGGTAATGACTGCTACTATTTCAAATAATTTTTTTTATCCTTTCTTGTTCAACTATAGCTTATTTCCCAATTTTTTTTTATATTTTGTGTAAAGAGGAATGAAGCAGTAATCATGAGAAGTTTTTATTATTTTATATTTTTTAAAAAACCTAGAGTATTTCTTTGCCATCTAATACCTGAATTAATACCCTTCAGGTTTCAGACATCAATTTGAGGGCAGCAAGTGGTTTCTCCCATGGCCCATACTATGACACTTTAAACACTCAGCTGAAGGTTGATGCCCACTGGGCAGCGGTAAACTCACTTTCTACCAATTGATTATCGGTCACAGTACTTTAAGGGTCACATAAGACATTTTCTGTATCAGTCAAGAAATTTAAAAACCTGTTCTAGTGCTAATTTAGTTCCCAATTACTTACCATAATCAAATTTAAAAGAGATACGTGACTATGTCTTATATATAATAGTTTTGTGCTTCACGTCACGCTGTGCTATTAAAGAGCAATATTTCTATAGTACTTACTTTTACACTAACGATAATAATAACAGATTCATTGAATCATGAGAACCAGAAAGCAGACAAGCCTGAAATTAGTATTTATGCAACAATTGCCAACTGTTTGTAAGTTTCCCATTTCTAGAAAGGTCATAGTAAAGGGTTATTATTCTTAGTTTCAGATGGAGAAAAACACCAGGAAGTATTAGCTGAAAATTGAGTAGGAAGTTTATCAATACAGTTAACGGAATGCATTTGTGTAGTAGTCACCTGATACAGGAAGAAATCACAGACAGCCAGGCGTGGTGGCTCATGCCTGTAATCCCAGCACTTTGGGAGGCCAAGGCAGGTAGATCACCTGAGGTCAGGAGTTAGAGACCAGCCTGGCCAACATGGTGAGTCGCCGTCTCTACTAAAAATACGAAAAATTAGCCGGGCATGGTGGCAGGCACCTGTATTCTCAGCTACTTGGGAGGCTGAGGCAGAAGTATCGCTTTATCCCGGGAGGTGGAGGTTGCAGTGAGCCGAGATGGTGCCACTGCACTCCAGCCTGGGCAATAAAAACGAAACTTCATGTCAAAAAAGAAAAAAAAGGAAATCACAGGAGAGAAGAGGAGCAGAGAGGAGACGAGAGGAGAGGAGAGGAAGCGAAGGAGAAAAGAGAGGAGAGAATGAAGGAAAGAAGAGAATGGGGAAGGAGAAGAGAAATTAGAACTGATGTAACTCTAAAATTTTATTTTTTAAAGAAAATTCTTCCTCCTCTATATTTATTACTATTTAAATCAAATTCTACCTCCTTGAAAAGAATGTGTCCCTCTTTTAAATATGTTATCGGACATATTCTCTAAAATAATAAGCTTTCTCTCTTTGCTCCATGTACTTATTTCTTTAACTTAATTATGTTGTCAAACAGTATTTGAAAGTGGTTTAGAATATGTGTATATGCCATGGAGTATTGAGTATACATAGTCTTCGACTAGTGGATCACATTATGACAGATTTCACCTTCACTCAAATCCTCTATATTTTCGGCAGTTTGATGTTTGTTTTGCCATACACAAATGATAGGAGAATAATAAAGCATTAAAAATAAAATTCTGCATTAATAGTGATGGAGTAACATATAGAAATTTTATGAATTCACTTTTCTCTGTCACTTCTCAGCAATAACTATCTGACATCGTATGGTATCTTAAATCTACATAAAATGTAACCATTACAATGTGTCTCAAAAATTAGACCTACCTATAAGATGTAAAGGCATGTTTCTTATCTGCTAATTACTCAGCAAATCATATCTTAAGGTTGAATCTTAAGGTTGAATGTGTTTGTATCTACAAAATTTTAGCTTACTTTTTTTGTCAGTTTTCTATTGGTTGTGAGACTTGATAATATTTTTTACTAATGAAGTAACTCATATATATATATATGGGTTATGTTAGTTTAAGGTATACAATTGAGTTTAGTCTAGCAAAAATTCCATATATATCTATGGAATATATATAATATAGATATATATGGTGCATATATATATATTCCATATATATATGGCGCATATATATATTCCATATATATATATGGTGCATATATATATATGCGCCAGATTGGATTATAGATATATAGAGATATATACAGAGAGATAGATAAATATGGAATATATATATATATATGGAATAGATGGGTGACCAAACTCAAATATGTATCTTAAACTAACAAGTTTTGTCAATTATAAGAGAAGTCTATGAAAGAGAGAACTAGGAAACAGGCAGCCCGTGGGACTTGGAAATAGACAAGTTGTGAGGGAATAAAATCAGTGTTGAATATCTCCCTAATATTTCCTTTGTGGTTAATCGTAGACGCTCTTTAGTTACTGAAGGAATATTCTTCTGAGGTACCCTCTCTGTTTGCCTGCCTGTGCTTTAAGTACAATGCTATATGTATAATACCTCTTTTGACATTTTTACCTGAACTTCTCTCCATTCTATGACTTGTGTTAGGTTCAAAGGAAATGGCAAAGATAGCGTGAGACTTCCTGTCTGCTGCTCTGAATCAAATAACAGGAAAATTATGAACACATGGGTATTCAAAAACTATATTTGCAATTACTGAGTATATAATTAAGAATAATGTTTAATATTGTTTATTTACTTATCCTTTGGAAAGAGATTTGGATGAGCCTTATACTCAAATACCAGACATTTTGACATCCTCACTGCTATTCTCTGAGTAGCCATGTTAGAAAATGGTTTAACAACCCAGATTTCTATAAACCGCATATCCAATAATGTCATTTCTATAGCAAAGGACATACAGTCCTGAGCCAACACTAAAATGTCTTTACAGTCCACTAACAATGTTTATCAATATTTTCCTTTCCATATTTCATGTGAAATCTTATCTGGGCTGAAGTCAGGGAAAATATTGTATTCACTATTGTACAGTCAAAAATATTTTTATTCAGCAAGTATATGGCTTAGGTGTTACAAATGGAATGTAAATAAGCGAGGAATGATAAATACGTTTGAAGCTATAGAAAATCTAGGATCTGGTGGATATAATATTATCAAGTTTTGATGCATATAGAGGACTGTAGAAAAGTAGTAATGCAAATATATAAGACTAGCTGGCAGACTTTGGAGAAATGTATACTGAGCTAAGGAAAATTGGCATAAACTCAATGTGCCAAGGAAAGTCAACAGTGGAAAAGTACATGCATTTTAAATATGATCAAATTGCACTTCAGAAAAATCAAAGTGGATCATTTTATTTCCTCATATTTTCAGACATTCTTTAAAAAGTTAGTACCTATTTTTAAATTCACAATTTGGCATTTCAAAATTAATTACTTATGACAAAACAATTTCTATTGACTAAATTCTTCCAATTATTTTTAAGCATTTTTCTTTAGCATATATTTTATATTTAACGATATATTGTTGTAATAAGTTTATATAAGATAAGATACAGTGGCTAATACTTTTTTTTTTTGAGACAGAGTTTCACTGTATCACCCAGGCTGGAGTACAGTGGCACCGTCTTGGTTCACTGCAAGCTCTGCCTCCTGGGTTCACACCATTCTCTTACCTCAGCCTCCCGAGTAGCTGGGACTACAGGCACCTGCCCCCTTGCCCGGCTGATTTTTTGTATTTTTAGTAGAGACGGGGTTTCACTGTGTTAGCCAGGATGGTCTTGATCTCCTGACCTCGTGATCCGCTTGCCTTGGTCTCCCAAAGTGCTGGGATTACAGGCGTGAGCCACCGCGCCGGGCCCCAGTGGCGTACTTTTTAAGTAAGAGATCTTTAAGGGGGGGAATTTTCTTTTTTAATTGAAGGGTACGTATTTTAGACATTTCTGCAGTTGAGAATGTTGCTAATTACCCTGGATGAGGTATATGTGAGTGTGTCTACGTACTTACACCAGAACTACTTATAAAGGAAATCAGAAAAACTAGATTAAATATGCAAAGTAAAATCCAGAATAAATCATTCAAAATATAAAATATAATAAAATATTTATCTGGATTACTAACTCCTAGTTTCTTTATCCCTCGCCGTTTAGATGATATCAAAAACACCAATATAGGCCCTACTTAATACCCATATGCACAGTTCTCCCTAGAGAACTCTCCTTCTCTAAAATTTGTACAGCTGCAGGCTTCAGAAGGAAACATTGCAGACGGCAGCTGCTATAAAACTAGGATGGAGATTCTGAGCCAGGTGTGGGTGAGAGACCAACATTATTGCTATTTCAGGGGTGGGGAGAAGATAAAGAAGATAAGGTCACTGACGGAATGACAGAACACACCGGCAAACCAAAGCACAAAGGAGGGTGACATCGGTGATTGAGTTCCAGTTACACAACTCAAAACAACCCCCCTAAAACATTCGCAACACTGTTGGTGCTAGGTTAAAGGATTATTTTAAAATGTCTGTTTAGGATATACTCTACAGCAAATGCAGAGGGAGCTAACCAGATAATGTCAAGGTTGCATTCAGGTGGTTCACTCTTGCTTAAAGTCAGTGGGTTCCAAAGAGCATGTACATCATCCTTTGGTTCTTTGGCTTACTTGAGGAGAAATACATGGTACGTTACAAAATGATATAGTGTTTAAGGAAGGAAAGTTCAAGATATCAATTGGAATGAGAAAAATCAGGATGGGAACATATATAAAATGGAAGGTATAATTTAAACCTTCAAATAACGTTCAGTTGATAAAAACTTTATTGCAGAGTTTATGAGTTTAAAGACTCCTGTGGACTGATGATTCTGATACTGTGGTACAGGTCATGAACTCAGATTCTTTTTGGATTTTATGCTTTGTTTCTTGGCCAAAAATAAGACTCCTCATTATAAACCAGGTGAAAACTCAGCCATTATTTAACGTTCCTCCCCAACCCTGATTTTGAAAATCCAATGAAGGCTCTACTCTCTTCCCCAAGAAAATGGACATGTGATCATGTATGCAAGTGTTTACATACAATTTTAGGAAGTCTCTGGACATCCTAAAGTTTGCACACAAAGAACCCCTGGTTCTAAAGAATTCAATGTTCTATATATAAAGTTATGCTTAACTGACATAAGTGAGCATCATCTTTATGTAAGACTAGCAGTGCATTTAAAAAAAAAAAAGCTGCGTGATGCATTTGATATCAAGCTCTTGAGCATTACTAAGAGAATTTCTATTTTTCTCCTGCCAGAAAGACATGAAAAATCTTAAAAGAGCCTTTAAATAATCTCCAGATTTTTTTAGTAGTTCTTTTTTACTTCTCTATTTTCAGAATTTTTAAATAGTTCTAGCCTTTGGCCTTAACTAAGCCTTCTTATTAACATAAATGTTTCTTTTATCTTAATATCATTTGAATAAGTTTGAATCTTAAAAATAGATATTATATATATATGGCTATTTAAATTCTCCATTGAGAACATACCTACTCCCTAGAGATCTTCATGTTTTATTATTACAGATCGTGCCATTTATTTTGGTCCTATTCAAAGAAACTATCAGCACTTTTAAAAGAAGCATTTAAAATCATTTTCTTCGTACAAAGAAAAATTCTGAAAATCTTTCCATGGCTTGCTAAGTTAGCTCAGTCTCCATGTAAATCAGTATTTACTATTTGTGCTGATTCGTATTTTATTGTAAGTGAGTTTTCACCTTAATTGGGAACATAATAAGAAACTAGGCTGCTCAGCTGTCTCTTCCTCTCCAGAGAACCATGTTGAGCCGCACAGGATAGCATACATGCCTTCATGGGATGCTGGACCACTTATAAAAATATAACTAACATGGAGACAGATCAGCCCTGCTGTAAAACATGTGTTGGCTCAGCCTTCATTGTTTTGCTTTGTAGGACAAATCACAGTGGAAGCTGCCCTATGACACCATGTTGGCTTTTCATATTTCTATTCACAGAGGTCTTAACAGAGAGTGCATTTATCAAAGCTGAACTTTTTAAAAATTAAATATCTTGGAAAAGTTGCAGAAAAGATTAAGAAATAGTTACTTGCCTGGTGCATTGGGGGTGGGGGGAAGGAAAGTAGTCAGTGGTTTAATTATGTCATATGTATGACTATTTAAAAAATGTTTCTGCCATTATAATTAAAATCACTCTGTAAATTACCTACATAGTTATAATACATGAAATATATTCTGTTTAGGGGGTTATTTTATTTTTAAATTTTCTGATAATTTTCTTTTGAAAGTGAATGATACAGAAAAGCAGAAAGCAAAATATTTGAACATTTATTTAATAATAAGACGTTTTTCAAGCCGGAAGTAAAGTGTAGCATTTGAAATACCACTGGAAAATACGATGCTTTCTACCAAAAGCTTAGGGACTCTCTTAAAATATTCAAGATGTAACAGTTTCCCTAGTGTCTTCCCCAGAGTTTTTGCAAAAGCATGTAACATTGCTGCTCTTAAATGTTCCCATATATGCCTCTTACAACTGAAATTTCAACTGCTAAGCCTTGTCTTTTTAAGCCAAATTTGAGAATATTAATATAATATAAAACAAATTTATTTTTAATGGAACCTTAAGATTATTAATATAAACTAATGTTTGAGAAAGCAAAATCTGAAGGTTTTTCCAGCCAGTGTCCTTAGTACATATTTCCTGTTTGTATAGAACGTTTTACAGCTTTGTAGGCCTTTAAAATCCTGGAATTTCTCAACAAAATATCCCAGGGAGCAACACGGTGCCTAGTTCGTAATACCCTTCCAGGATGTTTCTAGGATAAGACACGGAGATTTGGGGTAATGCTTTATGCTCCCCAAATTACTAGTGGAGACAAGCGTTACTTTGGGGTATAAGGAAATGGCCAAGCATTCAGACTCTGGAGCCAGATTGCCTGGCTTTAAGCCTCTGTGCTGCCAATTGCTCACCGTGTGTCCTTAGGCAAGTTGCTTAAACTCTCAGTGCGTCATAACCTTACCTGTTAAATTGAGCTAATAATTACACTTGCCTGAAGGGTCAATATGAGGTTTAAATGAGTTTAAACATGTAAAGCTCATAGAACAGTGCCTAGCACATTGAAGAACTTATAAAAAATTATTCTTACCTACATGCTGATTTAGAGTAGTATCTATTTTTAAATTATACAAACGGATTTTAAAGAAGAAAATCAAGAACTAAAGCAGCATATAATTATTTATTTGACATGTAATTTAATTTAGTTTTGAACTTAGATGTTATGTAGTATTTCAAGATATGAAAATTCCTTGCTATGTTTTTTTATTGCGACCTAATGTAATTCAACTATTAATTATTACAAAACCACTTCCTTCATAATTTTGGGGAAGCAAAAATCAGAAATGATTTCAAAAGATATGCTTTTAATTTATATATCACCATTACTTTTCTAAATGTGAATGTAATACAAAATCAAGAAAGACATTCTGAAAAACTCATTTGTTATTAAAATTTTTCAGTATGGTTAGTATCTTATAGTAAAAACAATCCAACATGAGGCAAATTTGTCAGTAACTTTCATTGTTAACAAGACACTTTTAGTTAAGAAGAAACCTTTTTGCCTATATGGTAATTTCTAGTAGGAAGAAGGACATCACCGAATATTACTGAGCTCAACTGATGCAGATGGCATGCTACTGCTCTCTGGAACTGGCAGGAAAATCAAGTTTTGTTTCTCTAGCCTCACACCTTCCACTTACTCTAACAAATCTAGATTAAGAAATGTTGCTATTTTCATAAATGCAGATCACCTCTCCTAATTTTTGCTCAGCTCTTTTATCACTAGTAAAGTATTTTTTTCAGCATTTTTCCAAGGATATTTGGCTTACCACTAAATTTTAAAAAGCAAATGAAATAAATTAAGGGGGAAAATGGAATCGAATCATCATAGTGACTATATAAACTGAGGGTTTTCAAATCACTCTAAGATTAAAACCGTCAATTCTAGATTAACCGTAAAACATGTTACAGGCAAAAATCTGTAAACAGAGTGCAGAAGATACAACATGGATTGTTAATGGGAATAAGAACCTACTTTTAGCAGATGTTACTGTTAAGAAATTATATGTTATAGTGTGTTATTTAAAATAGGAAAATACTCATATAAATTGTTTTACTCTACCCTAAGAGAAACCATCTTGTTCATTAAAGCAATTTCAAACCTGTCAATTTCAGGCATATATGATTTAAATGGACCTTTGAGACCATCCAGAGAGCTCCTAAACTTACTAACACTAGTGATTTTACTAATGAACCTTATTAGCTCTGCAAACCACTTCTTAGCTTAGGATTCAACATCTAGTCAGTAAGGTAACATGTAATACTCAACATATAGCCATTCATTTAATTAGCTGTTATTGGGTGACTCAATATTCAGTATTTGGTTCTATTCTGTTTTAAACACATTATCCTTTTCATCTCACCACCTTAAGGAGGAGGCTATAATAATATACCTATATATAATAAAATCAATAATAATATACAAATGAGAAAATTGAAATATGCCAATGAGAAATATATAATATTCAAATAAGGAAACAGAGACAGTGAGTTGAAAAGTGAGTTACAAAAGGTTACTTGTCCAAAGGGGAAAACATCTCCAATATCAGGCTATGTGACTCTAGTCTTACAACTTCAACTGTACTGTGCTGGGCAAGCAAAATATAGAGTAACCAATCATCCTAGTTTGGCTGGGACACAAGAATTTTAGTGCTAAAACTGGAAGTTTACTGCATCGTATGAAACATGTAACTAGCAATAATTTTACTCTCACTTAGCCAAAGATGATAAAATAATTTTCATGTCAATACCAATCTGCAATAAAATATAACAATTTTCTATTTTTTTTAAACTTTTCATGACAAAATGTGCAAACAATAATACAGAAGCAGATACCTATGCACAAGAGGAAAGGAAAGTAGATGGACATCAACATTTTAGTGACAAACATTATGCTAATTATATATTTTCTCATCTGATTATTTCAAAAAGTTTATGTAGTACATGATATTATTCTCATTTTATAGATGCAAAAACTGAAAGAGCTACAATAACTTCCCTAAGATCATGCAACTACTAGTTAGTAGAGCTGAAATTTGAATTTTTCTGTCTTCAAAACAATAGTTTTCATAATATAACTAATTTAGGATTAGAAATTATTAATTTGCCATTCTGTTATTTCAGTAAATCTTTTGTAGGTCTGGAATTGTTCTTGGAGAACATTCTTATGTCTGTGTTCCTTCTGACATTCAACTCAAAAAATATGAAATTGAATACCTACTCTGTGCCTAGCTCTGTGCTTAGATAGTGACCTTATAGAGAAGAATTGGGCATTTAGTCCTGAGTTCAAGGCCACTTTAGAACGGGAGACAGACACCTATGTTGTTAACATTAATACTGTACCATAAGTGTTCTAAAATTGATTGAGATATAAAGGGAGGAGAAAGTAAACAATCAAGACTTCCTAAAACAGAGAAATTCATAGAAGAATTTACAATGGAGATGATATTTAAGCTGCTTTTTTAAAAAAAGTATATGATTTTTGTCAAGTAGAGGTAACAAGAAGGCAGTCTTCCAAAGAAGAGAGGAAGGTACAAGTAAAGTAATATTCAGGAAATTATGAGTCACCGAGAGAAATTGAAAAGGAGCGATAAATTCTTTGCCAAAGCTAAAGTCAAGAAGCGAATTTCCTAGGTTTTCTTCTAGGATTTTTATAGTTTGAGCTCTTACATTTAAGTCTTTAATCCATCTTGGGTTAATTTTTGTGTATGGTGAAAAGTAGGAGTCCAATTTCATTCTGCATATGGCTAGCCAGTTATCCCAGCACCATTTGTTGAATAGGGAGTCCGTTCACTATTGCTTGTTTTTGTCAATTTTGTTGGAGATCAGATGGTTAGGGTGTGTGGCTGTTTCTGAATTTTCTATTCTTTTCCATTGGTCTATGTGCCTGTTTTTGTACCAGTACCCTGTTGTTTTGGTTACTGCTGCTTTATAGTATAGTTTGAAGTTGGATAATGAGATACCTCCAGCTTTGTTCTCTTTGCTTACAATTGCTTTGGCTATCTGGGTTCTTTATGGTTCCATATGAATTTTAGAATAGTTTATTTCTAATTCTGTGAAAAATGAGGTTGGTAATTTGATGGGAATAACATTGAATCTGTACATTGCTTTGGGCAGCATGGCCATTTAAATGATATCAGTTCTTCCAATTTGTGAGCTTGGAATGTTTTTCCATTTATTCATTTCATTTCTGATTTATTTCAGCAGTGTTTTGTAGTTCTCTTTGTAGACATCTTTCACTTCCTTGATTAGTTGAAAAACAGGAGATATGGGAATAGGGTGAAGTAAAAGATAAAACTAGAAATGAAGGTAGAGAAGAGATTGTAAATGAACTTAATTACCAAGAAATTTAGACTTTAATTCTGCAATAAACAATGCAGTTTCAAAATAGGGGAATGAGGCATTAGCCCTTTATACTAATTGACTGTTTAATTATTTCTAGTGCCCTTCGTATTATACACCCCATGAGAGCAGAGATCTTATATTGATTGACGATCTCTCCAGAACCCATAAGAGTACTTGCTACCTAGTAGGCATTTTTAAAACATTTTTTGTATCACTGAATGTTCAAAAATAATGATTTTGCAAGAGTTAGCTTACAATGGGCAACCAGATAGGAGCAAAGAAACCAGTAAAATATTATTGAGCAAGAGAAAGCAAAGGCAGAATATGGGCAGTGGCAATAGATTTTATGTGGAATCAACAGAACTTCATAACTTACGAACTAGAAAGGGTTTAATAAAGTGAGAAGTCCAGTGTCACAAAAGGGTTTCAAACCTGGATAACTAGATGGATGGTGATGTTTTAACAACACCGGATTATAACAGGAAAAGAAAGTTCAAGGGAAATGTTAAAAGTTTGGATTTGAACTGAATGAGGATGAGATGTATTTTGAACGTGATCTGATAATCATCAGGCAACACCATAAGAGGAAAACAGTTCTTTAATTTGAGTACTTATGTGAATACAAACAATGATTTAATATAATATAACTGTGTTCAAATGGCATCATCCGTATCTTCTGAGTGCCTTAGAGGCATAAGAATATTTCATTTATTATCAAACCCATTTGAGATTATAATTGTAATTCACTATCTCTACAACAGAAACATGGAAGGTAGAAATAGATTAAATAACTGGTCCAAAGAGTCCTGAATTGCAACTAGGGGAAAAAAATACAGGCACTCTAACTGTCAATCTAAGTTAACACCACACATTTTATTGCCTGGTATACAAAATATAAACTTGATAGTATGTTAAATAACTGAATGATTTAAATCTGTAATAGTTTTGAGGTTGTTGAGATTTGTTTGGATTCTTCATTTTACTGACTGCACATTAGAAATTGCCAAACTAATAGAGAATACTACATTCAGTACAAACTCATTTCATTACATGAAAATGTTAAATCTCTGTTATCCTCTTTTTCACAAATATTCTCTGAGGCAAGACAACAACAACAAAAAAAAACACAAAAAGATTTCACTGGCAAAATACTTTAACCAGGATATCTATGGATCATTTAAAGAATTATTTTTTCTTTAACAGCATGAGAAAAGTGTAGTCTTATGATTATATAGTTTATCCACACCACCTTTATCAAAATCATCGTAAGTATTAGGGAACATTTGAAAAATATATATTGGTCAATATTCCCTTAAAGTCTTAATGTAAAAAAATAATTTTTATTGTCTATAACAGAAAAGGATGATAAGGGGTTTTTGCAATCCATTGTCTCCAGAATATCAGTAACTGATTTCTTAGAGGATCTTCATTCAAATGCAGTTTAAAATATTCATAACCATTTCTGGGATATTTATGAATGAAAACCTAAGAAATTCACTTTGTGTGACTTGTAGAAGTATCTTTGAAAGTCTCTTAAATCAAATACATGAGACTTGAAAATGATCTGGGGGTTTCAAGAATTGACTAATTCAAGAAGCCTGGTTTGTCCACTGACTTTAGTATGATGCAAACACTAAGATGATTCTGTGATATAAGGCACAAGGTGTGACTGGCTAAAATTGTACAAAAGGAAATAAGGTGTAACATTTGAAAATTTAGAAAGAGATAATAAATTACTTCCCAACATATCTTCCAAGAGCAATAATGCAATATATAATTTTTACATATTGGAAAAGACCAAAAAACACTGTTGCCAATAGACTTCTCTCACCTAAAACAGATTTAAAGATTAACATCCTAATTTTCATAGTTTCCCTTGTACTTATCTATTTTCTTGAATATAAAATGTAATAATGGATTGTAAAGTTGCTTATAATCTTCACAGTATGACTAGATTCTCCCCTGTTGAAAACCAAGACAAATTACAGGCTAGATGGAGCAGTAGTAAAAAAAAAAAAAAAAAATTCCTTAGTTCAATTAACAGCTGTTCTCAGTTGATGCTACTACACAAAATACAAAAGATTAAGAGTTCAAATGTGAAACTTCTAATTCACAGGAAACCAGGGAAGTCTTCATTTGATTTTTTATTATTCTTAATGAGAAGATAGAGCTTGGTACTGATGAATTTTAAGATTACCTAAAGTATCTCCCAAAGAGTTATAGGTAGAACTAATTTCGAAGTACTGTGTATTCACATAGATCAGATCTTGCTGAAATACTCCAAAGTTACTTTCTTAGGAACTATGAAATCAAGAAAAGTTAACTTGTTTTTATGAAGCACCTACTATGATTAGCTCTATGGCAAGTGACCCTGAGAAACCCAGTGAATGAGGATACAAAGCATTATGGGAAAATAAGAAAGAAAAACAACTTAACATAAAAACAGGCACAACATTTCATAGTGTACACAACAGATGTGATGGAAATGCAACTATAAGAAATATCACTGTGAGAGACTTTTAGGGAAGAGGTGTGTTGTATAAATTCTAAGGGAGTGGGGAGAGATGGTAAGATTAGAGAGAGAAGCAAATTGGGAGATTATCCTGGCAGGTGACTACAAAAGTAAAGGAAGAAGGAGACAGGATTAAATAAATACAAGAACTAGTAACAACTGGTAGAGCCGTGGATACAAAGGCTAGTTAGGAAAGATGAGGTGCATCACTGGAAAGAATTGACTAACAGGGTGAGACTTGGAGCTTTTATCTATAAATGCTGTCTGAAAGGCACCTATAGCATAAAGGTTAAGATCTCAAGCTCTGAGACAGACTACTTGATACTGCCACTTACCAGCTATTTGACTTTAGACAAGTAGTTTAATTTTCTATCCCTCAATTTCCATATCTGCCTAAGAAAAATAATTATGGCATGTACCAATACAAGTGAAATGCTTGCAAGCTCTTTTTATTCTAATAAGACTGGCATTCTTAAGGGAAGGATAAATGTTTGTTAAAGAAAATAAAAACTAAAAGTGTTCCTCTGACAGCAACAGTCAAGACAGATTAAAAAGTTGTGACTCTGCAGGCAGGGGAAGAAGACATCAGGCAGTCATTGTAATAACCCAACTTTTCCCATTAACATTCAGAATCCATCATCATTCAAAATGGAATACTGGTCTCAGAATTTTTATCTTTAAGTACAAAAATGACCTTTTATTTTCCCAACCTTGCTACCTCAGTTTCTATCAGTCTCCTACCTCCAAGTTCTCTGAAACTATAGCCAAATAAAAGATTTCATGATGAACTTTAAGGCTTAAAACCTGAATTTTCTAGATCCCTGCCAACAAGAGTGCTGACAGTTCATTTGACCTCAATAATTGCCGATAAAGTTCTTTATTCATATTTGGGTAAAATTAATGACTTTGAGGAACATTATAGAATATAAGTTAATATTCACTACAAATGGAAAACTTCCTTGGATTCTAATTTTGTGCATGATAAATTGGGAGCTTTATTAATACATTTAACCTTTAGCACATCTTTATTTAAAATATAGATTCAAATGTAAAGTCTAGCATTTATATACATTGTACTAATTCATAATAGATCTGTCACCCTTTCTAACCCACAAGGCTTTGAGTTCATAAAAGGAACATGAATTACAATATCTAATATTTCCATCATTGGTACACATCAGTTCTTTCTAGATCTCCTTTGTGTTTGTAAGGAAAAACTGTGCATAGTGCAGATTGAAAAGCTAAAAATTCCAATAAGAAGTGAGAAATACAGAAGTAAAAAATAAATATGTCATTCATGCTTATTTCAGGTAAGTACCATTTCCCCTGCATCTGAAATGAGTTTATCTTTTAAACTTGGGCAATTGGGCAGAACAAATGCATTCACTTCTTTGAAATAAATCAGTTATTTATGTCGAATATTCTACCTAATAGAGGTGTATTGGGAACTATAACAGTGTAACAATTGATATGATAAAAAAGGAAAGAAATTATGTTCAGTTTCTGATCTTATCTTCTATACCAGACTACAAAATCAGAGTTACTTATTTTTCATGTACTGCCATCATTGCTCTGTTGATTAAATCTATGTCCAATGAAGACATAATCAGGAACTCTTACAAATCCTACAAGCTTTGTAGCATTCATCAATCTAAAATTTTTCTGCTTAAAGGCCCTTAAAATCAGACTATGACCGATGGTTTATAATTTCTTCAAGAGAATTTATGAGTTTCTCCTTACTGCTTTGCCTTAGGAATATTTCAGAAATGCCCACTCTAATATAAGTCAGGCAAAATTGCTGCACCGCCTTAGAAGTTGTACCACAACTGCAAAAGCAGCTATAATAACTGCTTAAATCCTGCCTTCAGCTTGTTGATTGTTTTCTAAGGAAAAACTAGAGGACAAAAAGAACATAATCTAAACAAGTGATTGCAGGGCTTTAGGAAAAGAAGTACCTAATTCTTTTGTAATTTATATTGTAATTCATGTCCCTTTTATGAACTCAAAAGGAAATAATGCTATAAAGAAATATAGAGATGCCTATGTATAATATGAACACGTTTATAGAAGCAGCCTGGAAAATGAAATTCCTATTAATAAAATACAAATAATCTAGTTGCCACAGCTGGGTATCTCTTAACTGCAGCACATATTTCTGTAATTGCTCTAATCCATGTGTATTCTCTTGCTCTTTTGCAGGCAGACCAGTAATGATTGTGGTGGAATATATGGAGAATGGATCCCTAGACTCCTTTTTGCGGGTGAGGTGTTCTTTTCTGATGGCATTTAAATAAGCTATTCTCAGTTCTATATTTAAATCATTTATCATAAATTAATTTTTGCATAATGTTATTCATGGATTTTCTGTGAAGAATAGCAGTGTTTTCTCTAGGGTGCATTTCCCTGATACTGTGATACATTAGAGTGTGACTAAGGGGGGAGGATGTACACTTAATAACATAATTGATTTCTCCTCTAAATTCACTTGCTATATGTGTGTGTATATATATGTGTGTGTGTGTGTATACCAAATAATGTTATCATGAAGACAGATTAAATGAAACTCAATTGCCTCACAGTCATTAATTTTGCTTTATCACATTTAACTATGTAGTATGATATTGTATGCATTATCTATAGTGCTGAACTCCTTAATTGATCTGTATTTACCAACAATGACTCAAGTTCATTTCAGAAAATGTTCGGTCAACTTTGTCCTTCTTCAGTTCATTTGGCTGACTATTCAGAAAACAAAAGGAGGAGGAATAAAACTCCTTTAGCAGAGATTTCTTTTACAAAAACATTATTTTTTAAAAAGTGATTTATCTTTAAAAGTATAGTATGTACAAAAAGTAATTTATTATAGATAGTGACACAAACATAAACTGAGAAGACACCAGGAAGTTATATTTCAAGGTATATTTATAATATGTTTAAGATTTGAAAAACCATCAAGTGCTATGAAAATATTCATTGATAGTGAAAAAAGCGAAATATAAAAAATAACTGCTATAGTAAATATTTTTCATCCCCAGCAAAAGTCATATATTTGCATGTCACTGTATTTTTAATATCTATCTATCTGTCTATCTATCTCTATATAACTATTTTTCTCACTTAAAAAATGGCTGGACTTTGCCACTTGGAATGTTACATTATTTTTCTTCTTTATTTTCATGTGAAAATAAAGCATTCACTTCATTTTTTGCCCCATGTTATGTGAATAAGTTCTGTTTGCATCTCATCTTTCTCTCTTGATCTCATTTTCATTTATTTTTCTTGATTCTGGGCCCTCTTCTTCCAACTGCTCTGAATGCTAGCAATGATGATATATTTATACTCTGACTGGGCTTGATGTCCAGATTCAATCCTAGAAGCTGAATTCAGCAAAATCATCAAGTTATTATAGAGCAATACTGTTCGTGCAGTGTATACTGTCAACCAAGTGTACTCTGTAAGGTAAAATGAAATTCAGAGGTGTTTGGGGACATGAACTGTTTGTTCTTCTCTGTAGCCATTCTAAAAATGTGTTATTTTATAGCTTGTGTTCATTTAACCTGTTCTAAATTATTTTGGAATAATTTATCAGAACCACCTATGGTACTTGAAATGCTGTATACTTAGTACTTGAAATGCTGTATACTTAATGTCCTTCCATTATGTTTCTTCAAAAACTCATTTTTGTCAGATACATATCAGAATGACTCATCATCTAATGATGCTTGGGTTAGGTTGGTTTTCTTTTTATTTTCTTCTTTTTATTTTTGTATCAGCTGTATCCTAAAGCAGAATATAATGGCAAACAATGTAGCAAATATTCAATCTAAATTGCTGCTAAAAATGGATCAAATGACTACCACAAGCAAATAAGGTGGGAAATATTAGCTTCTCACCTAATTTATATATTTTATTCTGTGGAATAATGAATCAATTAAATGTTATAAAGAAACAATAATATGTTATAAATAAAAGATTTACTTCTAAACATCTTACTACATGTTTAGAAGTGTGTATTTTATGCTTTAAATTTTAAAAACTAATATTTAAAAACTAATATTTTTCAGCTCTTATTATGTACTATGTACGTAAGACATTATCAGAGATTCTGAATACCTATCTCAGCTAATTTTGGCTCTACTCATGCACTATGTGACATTGGGCATGGTATCAAATCCTCTGTACCTCTGTTTACTCATCCACCTCATACAATTATTATAAAGATTGATTGTTGTAAAGCTTGCAGAATAGTGTGTGACATATTGCAGCTGGCAGAGCAATGACTCAAACTCAAGTAAGTCTCTATGACTCAAAAAGCCATGCTCTCATGCATTATGAATTCATTTTATTAAATTGCTTACTACTTTTCCTTATAAGTCCACTACCGTCTCCTCATGTGGTCTGTGTCCCCTTTGCACATAGAGTTTCTAAAAGTCACATTATTATAATGCAAAAAAAATCAAATGAATGGAAAAATAGGGTCAATAATTCCATCTTACTCTTCTTTAATATTCTTACCCTTCTTTATGATCATCTCTCTTCTTAGAAGCTCAAAGTGCTTTATAAACTTTATGTCAATAGCAGATACTCAACTCCCCATGACAAGCAGAAATAAAATATGTAAATATATATAGCCCATACATTCTCAAAAGCAAAGTCATTTTTCAAACTACAGCTTTAGAACATAATCCCAGCTTATGTGAGCACAGGAAGGAGGAAGTGGCTAAGTGCACTGTGTAGTAGGGGAGCCATCCGTGGCTCATAATAGCCTTCTGTGCTTACTGGAAGCAGAAGTGATTTCCCTTTGGTCTCCCACACTATTTGAAAACTGCTTCAATTTGTTATTTTATTATGAAGGAGTGGTAGCACTACTAAGTACAAGATTACATCTAGTGTCAGTGCTGGTGGCTGGCTGGCTGTCATATTGCACTGGATTCATCAATCTCGTACCATTTGGGATCCTTGTGGACATTCTTCCAGATATGTATCTGCAGGGGGCAGTGTAGTCAAGGGTGTGTGTGGGCTTGTGTGTGAAAATATACATGTGTGTAAAGAAGGGATGTGTGTGTAACCGTGTGTATTTTTAATTTTAAAATTGAATACATTCTGACTTAGCAAGCAAATCATCAGCAGCCTGGCTGCCCAGAAGGCACGACTTCACCAATGTGCAGATTTTTTAACTTTTCTAAGCCCATTTGGGGATAGTGGTCAAGGTTACACTTAATTCACACTAGTGTATTTTCTCTAATTTCACTAAAATTCATTAGTGCAAATTAAGTGTAACCTTGACCATTATCCCCATACAGGCTTTTTCCAGCTACACATTTGGATTTCATAAATACTTTTTGTGGCACTTACCTGCAAACCACCTACCTCTAAACTTTAGAAGTTCCCATTTTAGAACATTCCACTTAGAACTTCCCATTTTTTATAACAATATTAACTAGCAATCTAAACTAAGTATAGCTATAGAATACTTTAACTTTGAAATGCCACATGCCACATGTCAACCACAAAAAATTCCTTTGTTTTATAACATTTGTTGAATGTTAATTTATCATATTGCAAAATTCAGTTATACCAAAATGTAATACTAAATATACTACTGGTTTCAGTGCAAGATGGTGTGTTCATGAGAGAAAAGGTATACTTATTTTTTTTTTTTTTTTGAGACAGAGTCTTGCTCTGTCACCAGGCTGGAGTGCAGTGGCACAATCTCGGCTCACTGCAACCTCCGCCTCCCGGGTTCAAGTAATTCCCCTGCCTCAGCCTCCCAAGTAGCTAGAACTACAGGTGTGCACCACCACACCCAGTTAATTTTTTTTTTTTTTTTTTTTTTTTTGTATTTTAGTAGAGACGGGGTTTCACCACGTTGGCCAGGATGGTCTCATTTTCCTTATCTTGTGATCTGCCTGCCTTGGCCTTCCAAAGTGCTGGGATTACAGGCGTGAGCCATTGTGCCTGGCCTATACTTCAATTTTTTACAATGCAAATCACTTAGGCAAATAAGAAAGGGGGTCATCTATAAACCAAAAATCTAGGAGAAATTAAGAAAGCAAGAAGGATTTAATTAAGTAAGGAAATCAGCTCAAAATATGCTCAAGGAAAGATGGCTGGGAGCAAGAAAAGTGAGTGGAAGGTGGTGCTATCAATTGAAATAAAGATACAGAGGAGGAACAGGATGGACTGATAGTTGGAAGGAAATGGTAAGTTTAATTTTGGTCAGTTGCATTTGAGATGTCTGTGGAACATCCACTGAAAATGTTCAGTGGGTGGCGACCAAGATGGCTGACTAGAAGCAGCTATGGTGTGTGGCTCTTACAGAGAGGAATGAAAGAGGTGAATAATACAGAACCTTCAGCTGAAACATCCAGTACTTGCACTGGGACTGATCAGGGAAACAGTTTGACCTACAGAGAATGGAGAAAAGAAGGTCAATGACCCACCCAGGAGCAACACAGAGCAATGGGAACCTCCCCTACCCTGGGAAGCAGTTAGTGAATGTGTGACCCCAGGAAACCACACTTCTCCCATGGATTTTTGCAATTCTTTGGTCAGGAGATGCCCTTGTGAACCCATTCCACTAGGGTCTTCAGTCTGACACACAGAACTGTGTGAAGTCCTGGCAGAGAAGCTTTCCAGATTCACAGAGTCCTGGGAGCTTTATATATGTGGGGTCTGGGGTCCCTGGCACATGTGACAGCAATTCAGGCAAGGTGACAAGTTGGACCTCCATACATACCCCTGAAAAGGGAGCTGAATCCAGGGGGCAGAGCAGCATTGGTCTGCAGGCCCCACCTCCATGGTACCCTACAGGATAAGACCTACTGGCTTGGAATTCCAGCCAGGCCCTGGTGACATTGTTGTACCTACCTGGGACAGGATAGAGTTCCTGGGGGGAGGGGCAGGCCACCATCTTTATTGTTTGGACAACTTAGCCATTTCAGTCTCTGGGCTTTGGAGAGTCCACATTGACCAGGGATAGAAGGGATCCCCCAACACAGCACATCTGCTCTACTAAAACATGTCCAGATTGCCTCTTTAACCAATCTATTCCTCCTCACTGGTGGGGCATCCCAACTGGGGTCTCCAGCCACCCCCTCCTGTGTTCTCTGGCCCAACAGAGATTTGAATTCTCCCTGGTATGGAGAGCCCAGAAAGGGGTGGGCCGCCATCTTTGCTGTTCTGCAACTTAGTGGTTCCAGCTTCTGGGCTTTGGAGAGCCCAAGCTGACCAGGAGCAGAAGCAGTACCCCAGCAGGACACAGCTACTCTACAAAAAAGTGACTAGACTGCTTCTTTAAGAGTGTACCTAATCCCAATCCTCCTGACTGGGTGCAATCTCCCAAGCAGGGTCTCCAGCCACCTTCTACAAGTGTGTTGGAACTGGCAACAGATCCATACCTCCCTGGGACAGAGCTCACAGAGGAAGGGCCATCTTTGCAGTTTCACAGCCTTCACTGGTGATACCTTCAGGTACTGGAAAATCCAAGGCAACCAGGCACTGGAGCAGACCCCCAGAAAATTATAGCAGCCCTATAGAAAAGTGGCAAGACCATTAAAAGGAAAAAAATTTAAAAAATCCAAAGGTCAGCAACCTCAAAGATTGAAAATGGAGAAGCCCACAATGATGAGAAAGAATCAGTGCAAGAACACTGAAAACTCAAAAAGCCAGAGTGTCCTCTTTCCTCCAAATGACCACATTACCTCTCCAGCAAAGGTTCAGAACTGGACTGAGGCTGAGATGGCTGAGATGACAGAACTAGGCTTCCAAATGTGTCTAAGAAAATCTTCGCTGAGCTAAAGGAACATGTTCTAACTCAATGCAAGGAAGCTAAAAATCATGATAAAACATTTCAGGAGCTGACAGTCATAATAGCCAGTATAGAGAACATAACTGAACTGATTGATAGAGCTGAAAAGCACAATAAAAGAATTTCATAATGTAATCATAAGTATTAATAGCAGAATAGACCAAGTAGAGAGAAGAATCTCAGAACTTAAAGATTGGGTTTCTGAAATAACACTGGTAGACAAGAATAGAGAAAAAAGCATGAAAATGAATAAACAAAACCTCCAAGAAACATAGGATTATGTAAAAAGACCAAATCTATGACTGACTGGTGTACCTGAAAGCGATGGGGAGAATGGAACCAATGTAGAAAACATATTTCAGAATATCATCCATGAGAACTTACCCAACCAAGCTAGACAGGCCAACATTCAAATTCAAGAAATGCAGAGAACCCCAGTAGAATACTTGATGAGAAGATTATCCTTAGGACACATAATCATCAGATTCTCCAAGGTCAAAATACAGGAAAAAATATTAATGGCAATCAGAGAGAAGGGCCAGATCACCTACAAAGGGAAGCCCATCAGACTAACAGAGAACCTTTTAGCAGAAACCTTATAAGCCACAAGACATTGGGGGCCAATATTCAACATTATTAAAGGAAAGAGATTCCAACCCAGAATTTCATATTCATTCAAACTAAGCTTCATAAGAAAAGAGAAATAAGGTCCTTTTCAGACAAGTAAATGCTGAGGGAATTAATCACCACCAGACCTGCCTCATAAGAGCTCCTGAAGGAAGCACTAAATGCAGAAAGGAAAAACTATTACCAGCCACAACAAAAATGCAATGAAGTACACAGACCAGTGACACTATAAATTAACCACATAAACAAGTCTGCAAAATAATTAGCTAGCATCATGATGTCAGGATCAAATCCACACATAACAATACTAACCTGAAATGTAAATGGGCTAAGTGCCTCAATTAAAAGATACAGAATGGCAAGCTGGATAAAGAACTAAGACCTATCGATATGCTGTCTTCAAGAGACCCATCTCACATGCAGTAACACACGTAGGCTCAAAATAAAGGGAAGCAGGAAAATTTACCAAGAAAATGGACAACAGAAAAAACCAGGGTTGCCATCTCAGTTTTTGACAAAAGAGACTTTAAACCAACAAAGATCAAAAAAGACAAAGAAAGGTATTACATAATGGTAAAGGATTCAATTCAACAAGATGAGCTGACTATCCCAAATATATATGCACCAACACAGGAGCACTCAGATTCATAAAGCAAGTTATTAGAGACCTTGAAAGAGACTTAGACTCCCACACAATAATGGTGGAAAACTTTAAAACCCCACTGTCAATATTAGATCATCAAGATAGAAAATTCACAAAGATATTCAGGACCTGAACTCAGCTCTGGATTGAATGGACTTGATAGATATCTAAAGACCTCTCCACTCCAATGGAACAGCATATACATTTTTCTCATCACCACATGGAATTTGCTCTAAAATTGATCACATAATTGAAAGTAAAACACTCCTCATCAAATGCAAAAGAACTGATATCATAACATTCTCTCAGACCACAGCACAATCAAATTGGAACTCAAGACTAACAAATACACTCAAAACCATACAATTACATGGAAATTGAATAACCTGCTCCTGAATGACTTTTGGGTAAATAATGAAGTTAAGGCAGAAATCAAGAAGTTCCTTAAAACTAATGAGAATAAATATACAATGTGCCAGAATCTCTGGGATACAGCCAAGGCAATGTTAAGAGGGAAATATTTAGCACTAAATGCCCACCTCAAAAATCTGGAAAGAACTCAAGTCATCAACCTAACATCAAAACTAAAAGAATGAGAGAACCAGCAGCAAACAAATCCCAAAGCTAGCAGAGGATGAGAAATAACTGAGATCAGAACTGAGCTAGAGAGAAATGAAAAACCATTGAAAAGCTCAACAAATCCAGGTGCTGATTTATTTAAAAATTGATAAAACAGATAGACTGCTAGCTAGACTAATAAAGAAGAAAAGAGAGAAGATTCAAATAACACAATCAGAAATGATAAGGGAGATATTACCCCACAGAAATACAAGCAACGATCAGAGAATACTATAAACACCCTATTCACATAAATTAGAAAATCTAGAAGAAATTGATAAATTCCTGGACACATGCACCCTCCCAAGACTGAACCAGGAAGAAATTGAATCCCTTAACACACCAATAGCAAGTTCTGAAATTGAGGCAATAATACACAGCTTTCCAACCCAAAAACCCAGGACCAGATGGATTCACAGCTGAATTCTACCAGATGTACTAAGAAAAGCTGGTACCATTCCTACTGAAACAATTCTAAAAAATTGAAAAGGAAGGACTCCACCATAACTCATTCTATGAGGCCAGCATCTTCCTGATACCAAAACCTGGCAGAGATACAACAAAAAAGAAAACTTCAGGCCAATATCCTTGCTAAATATCAATGCAAAAATCCTCAGCAAAATACTGGCAAACTGAATTCAGCAGCGCATTGAAGAGCTTATCCACCATGATCAAGTAGTGGTGATCATCCCCAGGGTGCAAGGTTGGTTCAACATATGTAAATCAATAAATGTGATTCATAACATAAACAGAACTAAAAACAAAAACCACATGATTGTCTCAATAGATGCAGAAAAGGCTTTTGATGAAATTCAACATCCTTCATGTTAAAAACTCTCAATAAACTAGGTATTGAAGGAATATGCCTCAAAATAATACGAGCCATTTATGACAAACTGGCAGCCAACATCATACTGAATGGGCAAAAGCTGGAAACATTGCCCTTGGAAAAGGGCACAAGACAAGGATGCCCGATCTCACCACTCCTATTCAACATAGTATTGGAAATTCTATACAGAGCAATCAGACAATAGAAAAAAAGTAGAGGGAGTATCCAAATAGGAAGAGAGGAAGTCAAACTTATCCCTGTTTGTAGATTACATGATTCTATATCTACAAAAGCCCTTTGTCTCAGCCCAAAAGCTTCTCAAGCTGATAAGCAACTTCAGCAAACTCTCAGGATACAAAATCAATGTGGAAACATTACGAGCATTCCTATACACCAGCAACAGTCAGGCCAATAGCCAAATCACAAAGGAACCAAATTCACGATTGCCACAAAAAGAATAAAACACCTAGGAATACATCTAACAAGGGAAGTGAGAGATCTCTACAAGGAAAACTATAAACCACTACTCAAAGAAATCAGAGATGACACAAACGAATGGAAAAACTTTCCATGCTCATGGATAGGAAGAATCAATATTGTTAAAATGGCCATACTGCCCAAAGCAATTTATAGATTCAAAGCTATTTCCATAAAACTACCATTGGCATTCTTCACAGAACTAGAAAGAACTATTTTAACATTCATATGGAACCAACAAAGAACCCAAGTTGTCAAGGCAATCCTAAGCAAAAAGAACAAAGCTGGAGGCATCATGCTACTCAACTTCAAACTATACTACAGGACTACAGTGAGCAAAATGGCATGGTACTGGTACAAGAACAGACACATAGACCAGTAGAACAGAAAAGAGAACACAGAAATAAGACTACACACCTATAGCTGTCTAATCCTTGACAAACCTGGCAAAAACAAGCAATGAGGAAAAGATTTCTTTATTCAATAAAGGGTACTAGTATAACTGGCTAGCCATATGCAGAAAATTGAAACTGGACCCTTTTCTTACACCATATACAGAGATTAACTCAAGAAGGATTAAAGAGTTAAGTGTAAAACCTAAAACTATAAAAACCCTGGAAGACAACCTAGGTAATACCATTCAGGAGATAGGCACAGCCAAAATTTTTATGATAAAGACACCAAAATAATTGCAACAAAAGCAAAAATTGACAAATAGAATCTAATCAAACTAAAGAGCTTCTACATAGCACAAGAAACTATTAACAGAGTAAATGGACAACCTACAGAACGGGAGAAAACTTCTGCAAACTGTGCATCTGACAGAGGTCTAATATCCAGCATATATAAGGAACTTAAACAAATTTACAAGAAAAAAGCAAACAACCCCATTAAAAACTGGACAAAGGACATGAACAGACATGTAAAGGGAGACATACATATGGCCAAGAAGTATATGAAAAAAACTCAGCATCACTGTTAATTAGAGAAATGCAAATAAAAACCACAATGAGTTACTATCTCACGCCAGTCAGAATGGCTATTATTAAAAAGTCAAAAAATAATAGATGCTGGCAAGGTGGTGGAGAAAAAGCAATGGCTATACACTGTTGGTAGCAGTGTAAATTAGTTCAATCATTGTAAAAGACAGTGTGGCGATTCCTCAGAGACCTAAAGACAGAACTAACATTTGACCAAACAATCCCATTACTGAGTATATACCCACAGGAATAGAAATCATTCTATTGTAAACACACACGCATGCATATATTCATTGCAGCACTATACGAAATTGCAAAGATATGGAATCAACCCAAATGTCCATCAATGATAGACTGGATGAAGAAAGTGTGGTACATATACACCATGGAATACTATGCAGTCATGAAAAATAATGAGATCATGTCCTTTTCAGGCACAAGGATGGAACTAGAGGCTGTTGTCCTTAGCAAACTAACACAGGAACAGAAACCAAGCACTGCATGTTATCATTTATAAGTGAGAGCTAAATGATGAGAACACATGGACAACACATAGAAGGGAACAACACACACTGGGGCCTCTCAGAGAGTGGAGGGTGGGAGGAGGGAGAGGATCAGGAAAAATAACTAATGGATGCTAGACTTAATACCTGAAGGGTGAAATAATCTGTACAACAAGCCCCCATGACACAACCATTTAAGAAACCCGCACATCCTGCACATGTACCCCTGAACTTAAAAGTTTTTGAATTTTTTTTAAAAAAAGGAAATGTCCAGACAGCAATTTAAAATACAAATCTGACGCTCAGTGGAAAAATCTTGGCTAAAGTTGAACATCTGGGACTTGGTAGCATAAAGGTAGTTACTAAATGCAAACCATGATATTTCCTAAGAAGAAAGTTGAACCAGGGTGGAACTTTGTGCCATACCAATCTGAGAGGCCCCATGGGTGGAATGCCCAAAGGTAACTAGGCAAGAGTGGGCAAAGAGGAACAAGGAAGGAGAGAAAAACATGAAGTCCCCAAACCCAAGGGAATACAGCTTTTAAGTCAGGAGCATATAACCAATTGTGACAAATTCAGGAGAGGAATTCTGAAAGACAGAAACAGAGAAACATCTATAGAGTTTAGCACATAAGGGGGACTCAGTGTTCTCAACAAAAGCACTTTCAATGGTTTGGTCCCAGGCAGAAGCCAGATTGCAGAGAGCAAAAATGAGAATGAACAACTTACAGAATTTGTAGGTGGAGATGATTCCTTTGGGAACAGGTGGGTGAGATGTCAAGGCAAACAATAAATCAAATGCTAGTATGCTAGTAGACCAAAATATAAGAAAAATCAAGGGTTTCTTTTCAATTTTTTTATTTTGATAAAATACACGTAACATGAAATTTACCATCTTAACCATTTTTAAGTGCACAATTCAGTGGTATTAAGTACCATATTCATATCATTGTGCAAATATCACCAGTATCCATCTACAGAACTCTATTTATCTGGCAAAACTGAAATGCTGTACTCATTAAGTAATTAAACTTTCCCACTTCTTTAAAATCATTAAACTCCCCACTTCTCCCTTCCCCCAGACCCTGGCAAACAGCATGCTGCTGTCTGTCACTATGAGTTTGACCACTCTTAGTATCTCATGTAAGTGAAATCATATAGTATTTGTCTTTTGTGATTGGCTTATTTCACTTAGCATAATGTCCTCAAAGTTCAGTCATGTTGAAGTGTATGTCAGAATCTCCTTTCTTTTTAAGGATAAATGGTATTCCATTGTATGTACATGCCACATTTTGCTTATCCATCCATCTCTTGATGGATACTTGGATTGCTTTCATGTTTTACCTATTGCGAAGAATGCTACTATGAGAATAGATGCACTTTGACACCCTACTTTCCATTCATTTGAGTATATATCCAGAAGTGGGATTACTGGATAATATTTTAATTCTATTTTTAACTTTTAGGGGAACCACCATACTGTCTTCTATAGTGGCTATGTCATTTTACATTCCTACCAACAGAGTACAAGAGTTTCAATTTCTCTGTATTCTCACTAACACATGTTATTTTCTGACGTTTTTGTTTGTTTTATGTTTGTTGTTATAATGGCCATCCTGATGGACGTGAAGTGGTATCTCAATGAAGTTTTAATTTCTGTAATGATTTGTGGTTTTCAGGATCTTTTCAGTGCTTATTGGCCATTTGTATATCTACTTTATAGAAGTATCTATTCAAGTCCATTTTCCATTTTTGAATCAGGTTGCTTGATTTTTTTTGTTGAATTTTAGGAGTTCTCTATATAGGATGGATATTATTCCCTTAGGAGATATATGATTTACAAGCATTTTCTCCCATTCTGTGAGTTGCCTTTCTACTCTGCAGATAGTGTTTTTTTGATGCACAAAAGTTTTCAAGTTTCATGTGGCCCAGTTTGTCAGTTTTTTCTTTTGTTGCCTGTGGCTTTGGTATTATATCTAAGAAATTGTTGCCAAATCTAATGTTATGAAGCTTTTGCACTATGTTTTCTTCTAAGAGTTTTATAATTTGAGATCTTACATTTAGGTCTTTGATGCATTTTGAGTTAATTTTTACATATGTTTTAGGTAAAGATTTACCTTCATCATTTTGCATGTTGATATTCAGCTTTCCTAGCATCATTTATTGAAAAGACTGTACTTTCCAAATTTAATAATCTTGGCACCCTTTTCAAAATTATTTGACCATTGTATTAGGCCCTTCCTGCTTATAGAACAATATAACACAGATTGGATAATTAATAAATAATAGAAATTTATTTCTCACAGTTCTGGAAGCTGAGAAGTCCAAGCCCAAGGGTAATGGCTTACTATCTGCTTCCAAGATGGCATTTTCTTGCTGCATTCTTATATGACAGAAGGGACGAAAGCTGTGTCCTCACATGGTGGAAGAGCAGAAGAGCAAAAAGGGCAAAAAGGGACTAGGACGCTCCTTTCACCCTCTTTTACAATAGCACTAATCCCATTCATGAGGATTGAGTGTTCATGACTTAATCATTTACCAAAAGCCCGACTCTTAATACTATCACATTAGGTATTAGATTCCAGCATACGAATTTGGAAAGGACACATACATTCAAGCCGTAGCAATCATACATGAAAAGGTTTATTTCTGGGCTATCTAATCTATTGCATTGGTCAATATGTGTGTCTTTATGCAAACACCACAATATTTTTATTATTGTAGCTTTATACTAAGTTTTGAAGTCAGGAAATGTGAATCCTCCAGCTTTGCTCTTCTTTATTGGTTATTTAAGGTCCCTTGAAATATAATGTGAATGTGAATTCTAGGGTGGACTTCTGTGTTTCTGCCAAAAAAAAAAGCTGTTGTTGGAATTCTGTTAGTTATGTTGAATCGAAGTGGTGAAAGTGCCATCCTGGCCCTGTTCATTATCTTAGAGGAAAAACTTTCAATTTGTAACTGTTGAGTATGATGTTCACTGTGGGTTATATAAACATACATACAGCTTTTATTATGTCAAAGTAATTTTCTTTTATTCCTAGCTTGTTGAGTGTTTTTATCATGAAACTGTGATGAGTTTTGTCAAATGTTTTCTTCTTCACCAATTTAGATCATCGTGGAGATCTTCCCCCTTTATTCAGTTAATTTGGTGTGTTACATTGACTGACTTTCATATTTGAGCCACCCTGACATTCAAATTATTAATTTGAATTAATTCCATTTGGCCATGGTGTATAATACTTTTAATATGCTGCTGAATTCCATTTGCTAGTATTTTCCTGGGGATTTTTTTAAGAATGGTTAAGGGATATTGGTCTATAGTAATGTGGGGGTTTTTTGTAGTGTCTTTGTCTGGCTTTAGTATCAAGGTAATGTTCATAGAATGAATCAAAATGTCTCTCTCCTCTTCAATTTTTTAGGATGAAGTTTGAGGAGGATTTGTGTTCATTCTTTAAATGTTTGGTAGACTTCACCAATAAAGCCATCGTCGTCAGGTCCAAGGATTTTCTTTGTCAAGAGATTTTTTATTACTAATTTAATCTTCTTACTAGTTATAGGTCTATTCAGGTTTTTTATTTCTTCATCATCTAGTCTTGATAGATTTTGTGTTCCTAGGAATTTTTCCATTTTATCTAGGTTATCTAATTGTTCACATACGATCATTTATAGTACTGTCATAATCCTTTTTATTTCTGTAGAATTGGTAGTAACATTGCACCTTCATTCTGGTTTTAGTAATTTCAATCTTCTCTTCATTTTCTTGGGCAATCTAGATAAAAGTTCGTTAATTTTGTTGTTCTTTTGGAAGAACCAACTTTTGGTTTTGTGGATTTTCTCTATTGTTTTTCTATTCTCTATTTTATTTATCTTTCTTCTAATTTTTATTTCCTTATTTTTCTTACCCTTGGGTTTAGTTTGTTCTTCTCTTGTTCCTTACGTTGTTAAGGTAGGTTGTTGTTTTGAGATCTTCCTCTTTTTCAATACAGACATTTATAGCCACAAATTTCCTCCTTGGCTCTGCTTTGGATGTGTGTCCTACAAATTGTAATATGAGGTACTTTCATTTTCAGTAGTCACTAAGTATTTTCTAATTTTCTTTGTGATTTCTTCTTTGATCCATTGGTTGTTTGAGAGTTTATTGTTTATACACAAATTTATGGACTTTTCTGTTTTTCTTCTGTTATTTACTTCTTACTTTATCTGTTGTAATCAGAGAACATACTTTGTATGAAATCTACTATTTGAAATCTCTTGATACTTAAATTTATTGTCTAACATATGCCTTATCAAAGAAAATATTCCACATGAAATTTTGTTCTATTTTTCTTGGGTATAGTATGTACTTCTGTTAGATCTAGTTGGTTTATTGTGTCGTTCAAGTCCTTTATATTCTTATCTTCTCTCTGGTCATTCTGTCCATTTTTCAGAGTGGGATTTTGAAATGTTTGTCTGTCTGTTTCTCCCTTCAATTCTGTCAATTTTTGTTTGATATATTTTGATGGTCTGTTGTTAGTTATGTTAATGTTTGTAATTGTTGTATCTCAAAATCAAGGGTATTTTTAAAATAGATGACAATTTGGACTATGTATACACTGAAAAAGAAGAAGGGGGGAATTTAAAAACTTGATAAAACAAAAGATTTAAGGATATGAAAAGGTATAAAATCAAGGAACCTAGTGGAGGATTGACTTTGGAGAGTAGAAGCTGCCACATCTCCCAAGACTGGAGTGTTGTGAATCTAGATAGCTTTATGAGGAACATGCATAAATTGAAGAAAATGATGCCTGATTCTATTGCATTTCTACACAAGTAGTAGAAGAGTTGTTATGGGAATTTGAGGACAAACTTTCCTTTAAAGTGAATGTTTGGAATAATTATTGAAATTAAAAAGAAAAGTGGCAGATCATGAAAATGCTGGACTGTGAAGAGCAAGTTCTACTACTGTTTTTTCAAGGCCCCAGCAGGTGCAACCAACCAAAAATCTTTATCAAAGTTATTAATTGTATGCAATGTAAGTATCCAGTAGAGATGATCTTTTGGCCTGTTGTCCCAATTATATGTGCTAGTTGTATACATTTTTTCCCCAAACTTGCCAGCCCTCATCTTGGTCCTGGAGAAAAATAATTAACTAATCATGCTGAACATTCAGCTGATGCTGAAGAACATAAATGTGTTATGGCAGTGATGTGCATGCTTATGTGATTTTCTACATGAACACTCAACTCCCCAAATGTAAGAGTGAAGATAATAGAAACTATGGTTTGTAGAGCATGTACAAAAGGAAAACAAGGATGCCAAAAGGGAACTGAGGATGGTAGTGAAGGGATAATTCAGGTAACAGACCATGAGTCCATGCTAGATAAAGAAGGAAATAAAGAGTCTAATAAACTAGAAATAATCGAAAGTATATGGACTAGAAGTCTTTATTGCATAGACGAGAAAGTATAGTTTTGTATGAGAGTAAGAGAGGAAGGGAAAGAAGAATGTGGCCAGAAAGTAGGGTACTGGCAGTAGTGTGCTAAAGCCAGATCATACCAGTTTGCAAGAGCTGGTTGATAAACTGTTAGTAGCTTAAAATTTGCTATGTTGGGAGTATTTACACCACAGGAATTGGCAAATGCTACAAATCAGGGCTTTCTGTCTTACTTTTGTCTAGAGAGCAGGTTTACCACCATAATAGTAGGTTGATGTTTAAGATTTCTAAAGTGAGGCAGTTTTAGAAATGACAACTTCCAGATGTCCATTTGGGAGTCTGTGGCTGAAGTAAAGATGAGATTAATATACTTAATAAACTAATGTAACTAACATTTACATGTGCTTTATATGGGTTAGGCATTATTCCAGTCCCATGCATTAGCTCACTTATTGTTTACAACAGCACTGTGAAGTAGTTATTACCACTATCCTCATTTTACCAGTGACCAAACTGAGGCAAGGCAAGTTAGGTGACTTGTCCAATGTCAAACAGTTGATAAATCATTTATTCATTTGTTATGCAAATATGTATTGACAGACTACAGTAGGGCAGGTACTTTTCTGGATCCTGGAATACAGAAGTAAGCAAAAGAGAAATAAAAAATTTAGTGGGCAGAGAAATAAGAATTCAGCAAAATATATGGTAAGTCAGATGGTGTTATTGCTGTGGAGAAAAGTAAAGCGGGGAAAAGGCAAGTGGAGTTGAGAGTGGGTTTCAGGATTACATTGAGTGGCAGAGAAGGTCTCACTGAAACATGGCATTTGAGTAAAGATTAGAAGAAGGTAAGGGAGCAAATAAAGTGGATAGCTGAGGGAAAATATTCCAGGGAATAGTAATAGCAAGTGCCAGTTCTCTGAAGTAGGAGCATTTTATTTCTATAGAACTGCAAATAAGTATTTATGCTTGATGAACATAATGCCTGTTTTTCCTAAAACAATGCCAAATTATGCATGTTGTCCCTTCACAATTATTAGCATGAGCCTTTTACTCTGCAGTTAGAATAATAAAATATATAAAATATATAGTCACCCTATCATTATGGCTAGAGAGGATTATGTAAGAAGAATAGTAAAAGATAAAGTCAGAGCAGATGGAGACAGAAAGGGAAACATCTCTTGGACAGAAATGATCCACATATTTGGCTATATATTATAATAATTTAAATTTGAAGACCTTTTAAAAATCTCAAGTTCCAGGCTTTACCCCAGACCAATGAAATCAAAATCTCTTGAGATGGGACATACGCATCAATATTTGTCAAAAGTTCCCCCAGTTGAATCCAATATGCAGCCAAGTTGGAAAACTACTGAAATGAGACATAGTAGGCCATTATGATGACTTTGACTTTTCTCTGAGTAATATGGGAAGCCACTGTAGTCTTTGGAATAGAGGCATAGCATGATGACCTAATTACTATATTTCATAAGGATCTGGTTGCTGTATTGAGAAGAGACTACAGTGAGGCACAAATAGATGCAGGGAAATTAGGAGGCTTTTGCCATAATCCAGGTAAGAGATAATGATGCTTTAAACTAGGATCATTGCAGTGGAGTTTATGGGAAATGGTCAAAGTCTATGATGTATGTTAAAAGTAGAGCCAATAGGATTTGCTGATGGATTGGATAAAGTGTATAAAAGAAAGAGAAAATGAAGGACAACATTTACGTACAAAATAAGTTCAATGATAGGCAATAACTGTTTCCTAAGGTTATTGCACTATAGTATTAAATGGCTAATAGACATAAAACTCCTAGAACAGTGTCTGCCACATAATCAGATATTCATAAGGTCATCTATTATTATTATATTTCAGAAGATATCACTAACAGTCATAAAATTCTGTTATTTCCTGATCTGTTTTTTCAGGTGGCTAAAAATAGTTTCAATTTTTACCATTAAAAAATGTAGATATACTTCAGGAATATGAGTGTTGAAATAACATATATAAGTGCATATCCGCATTTCAAAAGCAATGTGAGACATTTGAAGAGTTTCTTTGAGCAAATGCGAAGCAAATATTAATTTAAAAATTAAAGAGATCTTTTAAATATTTATGTACTCAAATTATAAATCTAGTAAATATGGCATTTCACCTTATACTAGTTATTTATTAATAATGAGAGCTGTATTTTATTAGCACACTTTTCTTGTAAATTGTGTGCATGTGGTTATATTTGTGCTGAGGTAGAAGAGTGAAATTAATCTTAATAACACTCATTTTATATTCAGCAGTGGAAAAGAAGAAAATTGCATTTACCCACCAATAACTGTTTGTTTGTTTGTTTATTTATTTATTTGGAGCCTTTGTTGCCCAGGCTGGAGTGTAGTGGCGTGATCATAGTTCACCGCAACCTCAAACTCCTGGGCTCAAGATTCTCCCAACTTAGCCTCTCGAATAGCTGGGACTACAGACATACACCACCGTGCTAGCTAATTTTTTATTTTTGTAGAGATGGGGTTTTACTATGTTGCCCAGGCTTGTCTCAATCTCCTGGCCTCAAATGATCCTCCTGCTTCAGCCTCCCAAAATGCTGGGATTAGAGATGTGAGCCACCATGCCTGGCCAACTGTTTTTAAGCCATAAAAATTATAGTTGAAACATACCTTAATTACATTTTTAAGAGAAAAATAGGTTAAACTTCATGCAGTAGAATGTTATCATTTACTACACCTGTGTCAGCTTAATGCTAAATACTATTCTAAAAATAATGTGACATCAGACATGCACATATATGAGAGCATGGTGTGCTTAGAACCAAGCATATAGTATGGATGAGTGAACTTTTTTTGTAAATTAGGAGTTTGAGCAGCAGTATTCAATAGCATGAGTATACCTCTTTAAACATTGTATTAACTGATACCATGAAATTATAATTTATAATTCTCATTAATTCTTCTTTTGCATACAAAACTTGACATTGATCTTTTGATTGTATATAATTTAAAATTATATATAAAGAAATTCTATGTATTTTTCCTGAACTCCTCTATGGTCACTCCTATCCCTGTGTTTGTGCCATTTATGAGATATTGGATTTACAGAACTGAATATTAAACCCTAAATTTATAATCCTCAACCAGGCCCAATAACCAGAATCACCGTCTTAGAGAGACTTCACCAGATACATATGCAGACACGCACAGATATGGTCTGCAAAAACTTCCCTGGATTATTCTGATATGCTCTAATGATGCTTCATCAAGATGATGGCACTTTGTGACACCCTGCCCCAAATAATAACTTAAATTTAATTTTGACTTTGTATAAATATAGCACACAGTAACTAGTATATATTACTTTCATATAAATCTAAGCAGAAGTTATTTTGAACAAAACAAATTCAGTAGTAACCTTTGTAAGCTAAAGCTATCTTATATTCAGATTCATTTTTAGCTCTTAACATGTAATTCTGAAATCCAACCACCATGTTTCACAAATCCATACCTACTTATGTTCTTCCTAGGTTTTTAGGTGTATTAGAAATGACATTTTTAGTTTTCGTATTATTATTGAAATTACTGATTTCCCTCTTGGTGGCCTCTCTCAACTACAACTAAAAATATAACTGTGCCTAGCTTAAGTTCAAAATGCATGATGACTACAAGAGACAGATCTTTGAAGGATTTATTAAGTTAAATTATAGTAAGATTTTCAACTGGGAAGACTACAAGAACCAAGACAATTTTCAATAAAAAGGAGAGAGTTACTTATTTATTTGGTGGTTATTTTAAAAACAAGAGTGATTTGGTGTTTTCAAATCTATAAATAATCCCAAACATTTCCTTTTCAAATTCAACATCACTTTAAAAAGTCATAGTATAGTCACCTTTTTGATTTAGAAACATATAAAAACTGAAATTTAACTTTAAACTTAAGTTATAGAAGTAATCCTCCAAGGACTGTTTTCTGCAAAGTCATTTATAAATCAATTGTTCAGAACTTAAAATGCATTTTTCCATAAATATTTCTTTTAAAGACATTGCTGAAGTCCCTGGGCAGACTTATAGAAGCCTCTTTAACACAGACTACAGCTAAAAGATGAAACGTCCAATAGGAAAGAGGCCTGGAAGTTTCCTTCAAAATGGGGAAAGCGTGTTTTCCTTCCCTCTACATGACTTGCCCTGGGCAAAAATTTTAAGGCAATTTTTCTATGTATCTACCTATTTCTTCATCTTCCTTCCAAGTCCTCAAATATAAAACTTTTATTGTGAGAAATCACATGTGGTAGCACTTCTTCATCCCCTCTTGCCTGAGTTTAGGTCTTTTTCCACCTTATAAAATAACCTGTAACCTGGACTGTCATCCCATCCTAATCTCAGTTTCCATTTTCTCATTGGCACAAATCTTAGCTGGATATAAGGTTAGATTGATTTATGCGAGTATGTGACTCACAAATACTATTCTAATTCCTCCAGATGATTTTTCATCTTTTACTGGATTTGTAAACCCCAAAAATACTTTAATAGAGGAATTTCAGAGAGCAAAACAAAAATAAGTGGAAACAGGCAAATAATATGGGTGAGGATATTTTTGTACCAAAGGACAATCAGTACCCCAAAAGTCAGATCCTCTGTGTTGTTCTGGCTCTTCAGAGATGCCCATCTTTTGTCTCTTATGAACCCTTTGCATTTCTGACATCCAGTTTTTTGAGAATGATCTCTAGCAACACAAAAATGGGAACAAGAGGCTTGAAGTGTCCAGTGTTTGCATACCTTGGTCTTTTGTAAACCATCTAGTAAGGTAAATGTCCCGTGTAGCCATTTTATAGCTCAAGTTGAAGGTTTGGAATTAATAATTTTACAAGGCTTCCACTTAGCCTTCTTTTTTTGTCATTTTGTTTTGAAAGGCTAGTGTCATTTCTTATAATTCGTAGTTAGTGAACCAAAAAGGCTTTTGATATACATATGGACCAAATTTCCATTACTTCATTTTTTAGCTTAAATTGTCATTATCGAATAGTATTTACTGAACGAGATTTGTGAGGAATCTGTGAAATTTGTTTATTGTAGGTACCCATGACACCACATTGTGAAGGGTATCCTCTAAATGTTTGTAGAATCAGTGACATGCAATTTTTGTTAATTCTCCCCAAGAATAGCAGCTTATCATCTACCGGTTATAGTGTCATCTATCATCATATTTAACCTTTTAAGGACACTGAATCACCAGAGTTATCTGCTTTAGTAATGCACATTTCTCAGCAAGAAAGTTTGAGGGCAGTGATTTATATTATGGTCCCTAGATCTTTGACAGTTTCTAAGCTATTCGGTTGGTGGGCTTGACATCAGTGATTCTCCAGTGAAGATCTAGAAAGAAATATAGCAGATATCTATATAAGATATTTAGTTCCCTTTTCCTCGCTCTTAAGCAAAAATATAAAAATTTTGTGGTAGTCATAATCAGAGTCTTGTCCTCAAAAGTGGAGATGGCTGCAAGTGTAGTCAACACTTCAGTACTTCTTGTTCATTCATGATCTTTGCAGAGAATCTCCTATAGTAAATATGACTTTTCATTAAAAATACTTCAAGAGAATATCTTACCACATAATGAAAGTTTGAAAAGCTTCACTCCTTTAAGAGAAAAATAAATGAATTCAGTTTAGTTCAATTTAGTGGATATCTATTAAATATCCACTGTGCCAGGCAAGGTGCTAGGCCCTGGGATTACAAGGGTGAACAAGACAAGATATGCTCATTGTTCTCAAGATCATGTTCAATCCAGTGGGAGAGACAAACACATACATATTTGGTTTTAGCCAAGGTTTGAGATCTGTTTTAGAGACAAAGCCAAGTTGGACCAAGTTTCTCTCTCTATTGCTCTCAAATCACCCTGTTTTGCTTCCCACATTGACTCCTAGCACCTAAAATTATAGTAACTGGCCCATAGGATACTCAGGGAGTGTCGTTAGAAGGAATAAACTTGACGATTCAGCAAGGGCCTCCTGGAAGAGCTAATACATGTCACAAAAAACTCAGGTGACAAAGACTAGAATGACCTTCCTGGAAGAGGGAACTGTATAAGCAAAACACATTAGATATAAAACAGCATGTTGTAGGGGTGAATTGAGCACATGCAAAAAAAAAAAGTAAAGCAGAATAAGGGTATGCAACTAAAGATATGAGCAAGGGTCAGGTCTTTGTATTCATGACTAAGACACTGCACTTTATTCTGTCATTGAAAATCATTGAAGTATTTACAGCAAGTCACAGGATAAGATTTGTGTTTTCACAGAAAACTTTGTTAGAAAGTAATGTGATGGCTTCAGGACAGCCTGGCACTCAGATCCTATGTTTGTCATAACCTCAGTCTGAGTACTTGAGCTCAGCCTAAGATGAATGGACACTGAGAGGCTCGAAGTGTATGTAGATACAGTCCATGAAGCAGGGCCTTGACAACCATCGTGAAGTGATTGGGTTACCACATGACAATGCAACATGTCATTTACGGCTCAGATCTGGGGATGCTGTGTTCTGGTGTCTGAGAGAGTCTGATGGAGCTCTGCAGCTTTAGAAACAGCAGGCATTATTATGTATAGCTTTCAGAAACCCCTTCCAATCAGGCTCACCCTTTCTGTCAGTTAGAGGGTAAAATCCATGTTTCTCAGCAGTCAGGTTGAGAGAGCAAAAAAAAGAGGGATGAAGACAAACTGAATTCTAGCTACTAATCTCTGAGATGCAGTATATAAATATGCCATATTCACTCACTTTCATTTGAATCTGCCTTCCTGGGAAGAGACCATATGTCATAAAAAATTCATAGTTTCTTTTAGATTAATCTTCAGTAGGAAGCCCCAAAATATTAAATCTCAGTGCTCTCACATTTTTCTCCTCCCCCATAAACAATTCGATTCAATTTGAATTAATATTTATCGAGTGCTAACACAATGCATGGCAATATAGTGGATACTGTAATAGAACTGCTACATAAAAGGGATAATACTCATGTCCTACTTTAAGAAAAGGAAACAGTCTGTTTTATACAAGACAATACGAACAATATAGCAATAACAACCATTGCACCACAAGATAGGATCAAAAGTTATTTAATTCTGTCACCATTTATTAACCATCTACCATATTCAAGGAAACCAATATGTCCTAAACCAAACTTGAGGAGGCTATGTTGAGGAAGACCAGAAAAAGGAATATAGATTTTGTTTGAATAAGAGAGTTGTGTCATTTGTAGAGAAATAGGTTTGTGCTATACCTCATGTATGAATAAATGGGGCTATTTCTCTCAGCCAGACAGAGGTGAATAGATCCTCATTTATTGATTTATCTGAAGTGTTTTTGTTTGTTTGCTTTTGGTTAAATGACCTTAGAGGTCTTTATACATTGCTTTATTTTGCCAAATTATGCTACCCAAACTAGCCCAGAATTAGGTAAAATTTGGTTCAGTTGTTTTTCCAAAAACTCCAATAGATAAGAATACAGGCTCTGTCATTGCCTGGATTCAAATCCAGACTCCACCACTTCCTAGGTTATTAAATCTCTTTGTCCTTCAGTCTCACCATCTACAAGATGAAGATAATCACTACATTTACATCACATCAATATTGAGAGAATGAAATAAAATAACACCTGTAAAAACCTTAGTCTGGGACTGGCTTATAGTGTTCAATGAATGTTAGCTATTTTTCTCCTATAATAATGTGGAAGAAATTAAGATATGCATTCCCAAAAGCATATAGAACTATTTTTAGAGCTTTTTTTTTCATCAAGCCCACATTTTGTAAACAGTAGATAGACCAATGGATAGATGGGTGAATCTTGGATAAATAGACAGATGATTGTAGTGATAGAGAGATAAAATAACACAGGTTGAGTTCCCTGGGAAAGATTATAAAAAGATGTGCACGCAGGAACTTTGTCGGGAGGGCTCACAGGATCAGCTTCCTTATTCCTATAGCTTCCACAGTTTTGGAAGCTGGTAGTCCTTAATCGAATCACTCCCTAGGGAATGCTCTTGGCCAAAGAAAGCTACCTCACCCAAGGCCATGGCCCCTTTACATGAGCAGCCTGAATCCAGTGATTGATGTAAGAGGACAGGGGCCCAGTCTTTTTTTCCTCAGTTTGAGCCAACTCTGAGGAGTTATCCAGAACATCCCATAAAATAGACGAAGGCCTTTGGGTGAAGGCACTGAGCTGTAACCTGCTGCTGCCCAATCCGGCTTTCTTCTCTTCCTCAAAGATATTGATGCTGAGAGTGTGTAATCAAATATCATGATTTAATGAAACTCATAAGATTTACTGCTTCAACAAGGACATTCTTAAGAAAAACTAGCTTTTTTTTTTTTATCTTTCTGTGAGTGCCTGTGTCAGAGAAGAATATGAGAATACTAGTATAGATTGGTTTGGTGCTACTGACTTGATTCCTGATAAGACTTCTGCAGTTTTACCCATCAGAGTTTTGTACCATTTGTGCAAATATCAACCTAGTGAAAAAAGGCAAAAACATGTACTTAGTGCTATTATGAAAATAATTTTGACCTCATGGACCCCTGAGAATGTCTTGGCCAATGGATTAGAAGTAAATATCCTACATTTATAGTCCTATAAAAGAACATAAAGAAAGTAGTTTAGATTCTTTTAATACACCAAAATCTTATTTTTAAAATGATACCGCTTACCATTATTAGAACCGTTATTACCATGATGACTGAAATAAAAGCAGTTAATCTAAATCTTCAAATGTTGGTGACAAAAATATTTTAAGATTAATTTTTAAAATAACTTGCATAATAGCCAAAAAGTAGAAGTAACTCAAATATCCATCAATTGATGAATACACAAAAGGAGTAGAAATTATCCAGCAATAAAATGAATAAATTACTGATACATGCTACGATGCGGATGAACCTTGAAAACATACTAGGTGAAAGAAGACAGTCACAAAAGACCACATATTGTATGATTCCATTCAAGAGATATCCAGAATAGGCAAATATATAGAACTAGAAAATAGATTACTGGTTGCCCGGGGTGGTGGGAGGAGTTAGGAGAAGTGAGGAGTTATTCCTAGTGAAGATGGGCCTTTTCAGAGGGGATGATGAAAATGTTCTAGAATTGATTTTGGTGATAGTTGTACAACTCCATGAATAAGGTAAAAACTGAATTGTATACTTTAAAAGACGCATTGTATGGTACACGAATTATATTTCAATAAAAGTATTAAAAAACAAATTGGTGCTTTGTATACACTCAGCATAGATAGAACATTAAATTTCAGCCTTATTAAGTAACTATTTCTCATCATATATGTGGGAGCATATGTTGAGAAGTGAGTTTTCAGGAAAGTGAGAAGGGAATTTTCTGACTCATTAAAATTGCAAAAAAACACATATAATAACAGTAATAACAAGGACTAACTATTATTAAATTAAGTGAGGAGCTGTGCTGTCTGCTTTATATGTGATTCTCCCTGCAATTCTGAGTTAGATGACTCTATTCTCATCGTGTAGATAAGGAAACAGACACTCGAGTTTTCAGGTGCCCCATTAACATTCACTACTTACTTTAAAATTCTGCTTGACAAGAATTATGATAGGAGGCAACTCCATTTTTGAATAGGTAAAAAAGCCAACTTTTAAACTTCAGTGTACTTCATTTTAGGTCGAAAGAACTTATACTTTCAATTCCACTCAAAGGTTTCAAGATTCCAAATAGAAGAGTGGTAGGTAGTGTACATGATAGAAGAGGCAGATTTCATCTAATAGTGTACTGTCTAAGAAGATGGATTTGAAACATAAAGAGCTAATAACACCAAAGATTTTCTTTGCTAGGTCATCCTTTATACATTAATTATACAGAAGTGCCGGCTTAAATGGATATTCTTGCTGTAAGAGTGTTTTCTTAAGAGAGGGTTCTTTCCCTTACTCTGCACTTGAGTTGGGAGATATTATCAGAGAGCTATCAGAGAGATAATTTGATAGAGCAAGACAAAGTTTATTCCATTTGTAGTATAAGCTTATTCATTTACCTGAACAATTAATCATCATTGTATAGGAGACTGTGTCACCATGACAGCTAGGGTCAGATCATCTGTGTCCTGAAGCTGCACTATGGTTTGAAATCAGATATGTATTCATAAAAACTGCTTTAACTTTTAAAGTTTTCAAGTTTCTCTTATTTGTGCTTCTAATGTAGCACATAAAGTAATATAGCCCTACAATCTACTGCTAGATATTCATTTTTAATATCATTCATAAATAAATGTTGCCTGATGTATAAAAAAAGAATTTTTCATGTTGCTCTATAACTCCGTTAAAGACAATCTCCAAATAACTAGGTAGAATAATATGCATTATTTTTCACACTTAAAATATTTTTATTTTTATTTCCTCTAATTTCAAGGGTACTATTTGTATACTATTTGTATCTGGTCTTGTTGGTGCATACATTTTGCTCGGATAACAATTGGATATTTGTTAACTCTTGAAAATGAAAACATTATTTTAAAATCAAGGTGGAGGGAATAAGGTGGGATTGATTACTTAGATGGGATTGATACTAATAACCATGCCTGACTCATTCTCCACATCATTTAATTTAATCCTTCCAATCAGGAGCTAAAATAGTCTCATTTTTCTGTCAATTGCTAACAACTTTTCTATCTTCCCTATATAATTATAAAAATGGAAAAATCTATTTTCTGTTTGCTTGTGCTTTTTTCATTCTTCTGCTGCTTTCCTATACTTGTTTCTTGTTTATACCATCACTTTTTTTTTCCTGAGCCACCTGGCCTGACTACTATTTTTCACAGTATCTCCAGTTATCACACGGGTTTTATCCAGTCCTAGGTTTTGCTGCCCTTCTACCCAGCTCTACAGCTGGTTCAAAGCTCACAACTATGGAAAGTGGATTCTATTTGTTTGGTAGCCTTTTTTTTGGCAGCCTTTTCTCTTACTTTATTTCACTTTAGTTCTCTCCTATTACCTAAGCTTTTGAAATAATTTTGTTCTGAGAGTTAATTTGGTTGATTTCCTTCTGTCCTTTGTTTAGTTGTCCTTCACTACTTCCAGTTAGATTTTCCCTTTTCTTTAAATGTCAAACAAATTATTACTTTTCCTTATGAATATAGTCAATGATCACCAAAGTTGATGCTTATCTTCATTTGATCCAATAAAAATAAATGTAAGGATCTTATTTAATACACACGCGCACACACTGCATTAAAATAAATCAATTTACACAATTGTGATTCTCTTGCAGAAGCATGATGGCCACTTCACAGTCATCCAGTTGGTCGGAATGCTCCGAGGCATTGCGTCGGGCATGAAGTATCTTTCTGATATGGGTTATGTTCATCGAGACCTAGCGGCTCGGAATATACTGGTCAATAGCAACTTAGTATGCAAAGTTTCTGATTTTGGTCTCTCCAGAGTGCTGGAAGATGATCCAGAAGCTGCTTATACGACAACTGTAAGTTTATATGCCCTTTCCTAATATAGTTTGTTTACTTTTCTTGTTTTTAATGTTATTAGAGTAATTCTGTTTCTGCCTTCCTAATTTTCTGCTTGTATTTATTACTTTGCTAATTTGATATCATTATTTGAGAAGTATTTGCTTTGAGTGTCTAGTTTATAACAACAACAACAACAACAAAGAAAACAAAACCTTTCATACTTGACTGTTTTCTTTCTTTCATTGTCCTGAGACTTTAACATCATGCTTAACGTCCATGTCTTGACTGGATGTTATAACATGGGCTGAAGTATCTTTGATGATTTAATAATTTTCTTTAGTTAGAGTTCTGTGTATCTAAATGGCAGAATTAATTACTACCTCAGTAATAGTGAGGAACCAGTGATTATGAAATGACCTTTTTTCCAAATGTTTTTGAATGATCTGATCATACTTATAATGAACAATATGGGTTTCTTTGGAGATATACAAGTATACTGTAAACCTTTTCCTAAATGATACTTGGAGAAAATGTGAGCAGAAATGCAAATTTACAACTTTAGAACCAAACTGTCATCCACAAATTATATCACTTCAATTTGTCCTATGAATAGTGTAAATATTTCTGACTGTCCTAAACCAATTCATTTCATTGATCTCTTTGGTTATTGTTTTGAGGAATTTGATCTCAAAGTCTCTGTTGTGCTATCTTCAAGCTACTAATTCATAAAGTTATATTCTGTTATTTTTTAAACAAACCTTCACCATTAACCCATTTGGCAGTCAGTTTCAATGAAAAATAAGTCATTAACGCTACTCAAAAGATTTTTATTATATTCTCATTTTCTCACTTTACACATTATTTTAAAAGATGCAACTTCATTATTGAGTTCTTTTTTATTTCATGCTCTGTGAGTTTTTTTGAAATTTTGCTGTATTCAGTTACTCCAGAATAAAATGCAAGTTTAATATTGTGAATGGAATATGTTATGCCTAACTACATTTGCTTTGTAGAAATGTTCTCTATTAATTTAACAATGGTATTTTTCACAGTTTCTTCAACAAAGAAGTATAGTTCTAAGGAAAATAAATTAACCTCTCATTGTCTGATATATAAAGTAGCAGTGCAGCAGTATCTATTAGATCTTTTAATTTGACCAAAATGCTTCATAAAAATAAAAGTCTATCAGTTCTGAAAACAATTTGTTCAGTTTAGAAAAAGCAGTATTTTCAACTCCATTTTTAAATTGGAAAATATCATAATTATTTTCATTTTCTCAAGGTCTTTATTTTCTTTTATCTTTACAAATTTATAACTTAAAATAACTTTTGAAGTTATATAACAATGAATATAAAATTTTTCCATTAAGCACATTATTTCTAATGCTGAATAATGTTTAAAAGTGTTATACAAATATTCAAAATGTAATATTTATAAAAATTGCAACAAATACAATCTACCAAAAGAATAAAATATGATGGGAAATTACTAGACTCTTTGTGGCAGTAAGCCTATATAAATAGACTTGAAATTTAATAAAATAATATTTTAACTGCTTTTTAAAATGGTAAGCTTATAATTAAATGTAAGATACTGATGAAATTGGCAGATAACTGAAATTTTTATGCATATGTAAGTTTTGTTAACAAATTTAACAGCCAGACTCTAGGCATTTTCTGTCTTATGTGATTATAAAGACTAAGAGGCCTAGGACAGTGCTGTTTAAAATTTAGATTGGACCCCAGACTTAAATAGCAAATTAGGTAACCAGAATATTCACACTCTAAAAACTGCCTTTGAAAAGCTGTAGATTATGTCTTAATTAAGAGATAAGTCTCTGAATTTAGAAGGTATCAATTAAATGGCAAATAATATAATCAATTTTTTTTTTTAAGTCTCAGAACTACTTACTGTTCAGAGGATTGACTTTATAATGAACATGGACATTCAGCACTTAAAATAGTAAAGCTCTTGCTTTTAAAGACTTTATACTTTGGTAGGTTAGAAGGCTCATGCTGCCTTGCAATTCAATACATTAAGTATTGTTATGGGGGTCTTAAAAAGAAGTATAGAAGTACCAAAAAGCAAAGGTTGAAGAAGGCTTCAGAAAAGGTCAAAATTTGAACCAAATCTTAGGAGAATTTATTAGGCTGACAGGTGGAGGAAAGTTAGTCCAGATGGAGGAAGAAGAAAGAAAAAAGACATGGAAATGCAAAAAAGTGAATGGGCCTATCAATGAAAATTTGGGGCCGGGGCAATGGAGGGGCCAATTTTCCTGGAATAATGGTAAAGGTACCTCAGTGGCACTCCAAGAAATTGGAAGGTTTTTGTATAGCAACTAGGAGACAGACACTGATTTATTTAAACAGGAAATAACAAAAATAGATGCACGTCTTAGAAGATATTATTGGGGCCGGGTGCGGTGGCTCGTGCCTGTTATCCCAGCACTTTGGGAAGCTGAGGCAGGCAGATCACCTGAGGTCGGAATCTAGAGACCAGCCTGAGCAATATGGAGAAACCCCATCTCTACTAAAAGTACAAAAAAAAAAAAAAATTAGCCAGGCGTGATGGCACATGCCTGTAATCCCAACCTACTCGTGAGGCTGAGGCAGGAGAATCACTTGAACGCGGGAGGCGGAGGTTGCAGTGAACGGAGATCATGCCATTGAACTCCAGCCTGGTCAACAAGAGTGAAACTCCATTTCCCAAAAAAAAAAAAGATATTATTACACACAATATCTTCACACAAGATATTAGTGTGAAGAAAGGAAGGAGAGTTTGAAGCACAGGAGGACTAGTAGCAGACAGACCAGTTAGGCGTTATTGCAATAAACCAGAATGGTCATATGGCTTTAATTAGGGCAATGACAGCTGGAATAAAGAGGAGGGGAGAGAAATAACATAAATTAACATATGTTGTTCATTATATGTTCATTATGATTTAATAACTAATTGGATATTAATTGTAAGGAAGAAGAAGGATTTAAAGATGGCACTAATATTTCTAGATTGAACAACTGGCTAAATGGTGATGCTGTTAATCAAGACAGAGAATCCCTATTAGAGATGACCTGGCTAATGGTATTAGATTACAAAGCAAAATTATAACAGAAGATATTCTATTATAACAAAATTATAATAGACAGATATTCTGTCTCAAAGGCAAGATAATGCCAAATGATCATTGGCATTCTGTCAAAACTTTGTTTATAAATTTTAGAGCTTTCTATGAACGTTCTAAGCCCCCAAATACTTTTCACATTTCCTCCTAAAAAGAATGAAATAGTTAGAAACCTGCCTACTGAAGATATGCGTCAATTCAAGCAAACCCTGTATAATAAAATACAGAGGAAGAATGGTCATTTATATGAAAAGGATTCTTTGTTTTATAAAAACATCTGCATGAAAATAACTTTAAAGAGAAAACTCCCTTGATATGTATATATTTTATGTATAATTCAATTTTTTTAAGTTGTATCTATATATAACTTTCTTTGAACATATATTTTACCTTAGATGATTTTGACTTTTTTTATCTTGCTGTGTTAACTATAATTGCTATTTGCTCATTATTTGTATATGTTTTTTATAATCTGTGTCAGGAAGGATTTGGAGGAAAGAGAGGCTGTGAGGGCTTAAAAACAAGGAGACGTGATAGATAAAGGTTGGGTTTTGTGGGGCAGTTGTCGGGGAGAGGTTTGTAATCTTCAAGAAAAAAATATCCTTAGAACAGTATGCTACATGGAAGCTATCCTTTTCTAATCAAAATAGGGGCAGAATAGACATTTTCCATTAAAATGACTTTGCCAATTTAGAGACCCACAAATCACAACAAAGAGCAATCAGAACTGGTTAAAGAAGACGGTCTGGAAAGATTGTGTGAGCAGTGCGAGTCCAGCTCTGGTTATGGTACTGGACTGGTCCTCATGTGGAAGAGAAGCAGAAGGGCCATGGGAGCCAGAAAGCAATGTGACAAGAGAGATTACCCTCCAACAGTGAGTCTTTCAGAGCCCCATTTAAAAATCGTATACATGTAATATATAAGACAGTATTGTCCACATTTCAAAATACACTAAAGTAAATGAAGAATGAGATTTACACCTAAATATAAGTAGAAATTCTAACATTTTCTTCTTCAACTTGAGTGTTTTGCATGCCGTGTTCTAGGTCTGACATATTCATTCACTGTGTACTTTACACAGTTTATTATAGAGCTACCATATTTCAGGCACTATTCTTTGGAGGGCCAATTGTGAAACAGCTTCACTAATTATCAGTCCCAAAAAAGGACTCCCATTCCATGAGGAAAATAGCAAAGATCAATCATCACTATGCCAACCACCAGAAACGGGAGTCCGTATGTACTTATGCCTACTGCATCCTGGGCTACTGTGTAGGTCCACCATGCACTGGTTACCTAATTGCCAAAATCCAGTGAAAGCAAACATATTCACAAGTTATGTGAAATGGGTTTACTTCTTATAGATAATTAGCAAGGGACAGAAGTCTTGGATCCATTGTGTGTGGTTCCTCCAAGGCTGAAGAAAGCTGAACAGGAAAGATGTGGTCTTGATATGAATGCCCCACTTTCACAGCTGAGGGACCCTGAAAGGCAGTCCACTCTGGATTATGTACTTCAGGGGCCACATGACATACTCGGCAAAGTTGTAAAGGGCATCCTGCTTCCAGGGAAGAGAGGAACAAAACTTGGCTGTCCCATGCAGTTCCTTCCTAACTCGAGCTATTCAATTTCCTAGGAGGGACAGGTTTCAGGCAGTTCCTCCCTATCTGAGGATATTGTATTCCCAGCACATTCTACTATTATTCTTCAGAACTACAAGCAAGAAAGCAAAGAGAGCTGGGTTGGTCCGAGGCCACTCGAAGAACTCTACTGCACCACTAACCAAAAATAAAGGGATTATTGAGAACAGATAAATGGCTACACAGGAATAAGACCAAGAGTAACCAAATAAGGCATATAATAAAACTCATATATTGTATGGACACCAAGAGTCGACAGCACAGCATGAAAGGCAGCAAGAGTTGTAGCAGAAGATTTTTCTGGTATAGCATGTGAGCCCTGAACTAAAATACATCAAGCCTTTTCAAAGGAACTTTAAGATCTGATAATGGCATGAAAACCAAGAAATGTGTATTGCGGGCCAAGATAGAAGGAAATAAATGCACAGAAATAGGATTTAGACGAGAACTGAGGCCTTGTTTTTACATGCCAATTCTATGACGAGATTACAAAGCACTTGTGAGAGATTAGTGAATGATTAGGGTCCGCACCTAACAATACATATATAATAAGTGTTATGTGGCTAAATTAATCTGCATAAAAGTTACTGACAGTGCACATTGTTTCCATCTGATTACATGGTCTCCTGTCTGGTTATAATTTAGGTGCTAAGAAATCACTGCCTTTTCTGAGTTTGACACACATTCACATGGACAACTGTTTTATAACTAGTTCCAGAGGAGGGACTCTCTCATTTGAATATTGCTAGGCAACCCCGTCTTAAACTTACATTGAAAATGCTAAGCCTCTTTGCTCTCAATTATGGAAATGAGGTCCTATTTACCTAAAAAGAACATTAAAAGATATATTATGGTGCACACTCATCCATTTTAAGAGATAAGTTTCATTTAAAATATAATGGCAGTAAATGTTCAAATTTTTAAAAAAATTCTCATGAGTAAACTTCTTTTATTTTAAAGATCAAAGCAAATTAGAAGAATCATTTATTACAATACTCGTTAAAAATTTTATGAGTCCTTGATTTTAACTTTCAATTGGATCGATTTTGTGTTATCCATGGCAAATTTTGGTTTTGTTTCTTTGACAGCAGCAATTCAGTAGAAATACTTTCTTTGTTGAAATACAGAGCCTCATTATTGGCAATATATAATCTGCATAAGTACAGTTCTGTTAACATCTTAATTCTGTTTACTTTGCATTCATAGGACCTCTTCCAAACTCTAACACTTAACCTCTGCTATTCTCCATAAATTCTGAGAAAAGTCAAATTTTCTATCCATCTAAGAAGACATAGCTTACACCCAACATGGAGATAATTATAAAAAATAATGAAGCAGCATGAGGGGAAGGTATTTAATGTGTATTTTAAAGTTGGGAGAGATTCTCCTTCACCTAATTTAGGTGTTTGTGAATTGGCTTGACTTTTGAAGTTAATTTTTAAGCCTTGAACATGTCCAACTTTAAGAACTTTAAGAATAAATATTTTAACACAAGTGAGATCTGCCTTTAAGTACTTTCATTAATATGAGTAAATGAGATTTGTCTGGAGATCATGCTTAACCTTTTAGTAAAACATACTCAGAACTTTCACTCACTTTGTCTCTTAAATTAAAGGGTTGGTGTAAAAAGTTTGCAGCAAGAAAAAAAAATTAAAGGTTTCAATTACAATTATATAATAACAAATGCACTGAATAAAAGAACTCACACTGAAAAATGTTACTGATTTCTTGGATTCTAAAGAATAAAACTTTATCCATTGAAATTCAACCATAGGATTCTCTGTCATCAAGTCACTGGTGGTGGGGCTGACACTGTGATAAGATACAATATGTGGTAAAATGCATTTTACTCTAACTCTACCCTAGTTCAACTGGGTCTAAGCTGAAAAATTATTTATACTCAATTTTTCTTTAAGGCTTGACCAAGCTAAAAATGGAGGGGGTTTGACTGCTTTAGGCACAAAACAGGCACTTAGGTAGAAAATCATGAAACCAACTGTGTTAGTCTGTTTTCACGCTGCTAATAAAGACATATCTGAGACTGGGTGATTTATAAAGGATAGAGGTTTAATTGGCTCACAGTTCCATATGGCTGGGGAGGCCTCACAATCATGGCAGAAGTGAAGGAGGAGCAAAGTCACGTCTTACATGGTGACAGGCAAGAGAGAGCATTTGCAGGGGAACTCCCATTTATAAAACCATCACACCTCATGATGGTCACTACCACGACCACAGTATGGGGGAAACCACCCCATGATTCAGTTATCTCCACCTGGCCCCACCCTTGACACGTGGGGATTATTACAACTCAAGGTGAGATTTGGGTGGGGACACAACCAAACCATATAATCTACTAACATAGAAAAAGCTACATATAGCAGCATAAATAGAATTTAAGAACAAGCTCCTTCAGAGAATTCACTGGGAAATTCAAATAAAGGAAACGGCACTTTTTTTAGGCAAACCTAAATTCAGCCACATAAGAATAAAGAAAAGTGAGAAAAATAACGTTATCAGGATGCTATGATGTGAAGATTTAACTTATTGTTCATTAAAAAAGGTGATAAATAAACCTTGGAAAAGTGAAAAACAATAAAAATACAAGCTGGATAAACCAAATTCATCTGTTAAGAAAGGAGCTATGCCACTTGGGAAAAAACAACAAAATGACTATTCACACACACACACACACACACATACAAAATAGTTCTATGATAGATACTATGCTAGTAGTCAATCAAAACCAGTCAAATGTATTGACCATTATAATTCACTGACGAGGAAGAAATCGATGTGCCAATACTAGGTTTCCTAAATTCACAGGAAAACAGTACTCTTGATCCAGCAAATGTTTGATAGATTAATTCATGAAGAGAAAATCTGACAGTTTTTATATACCTTTTTCAATAAACTTTTTGTAAAGGATATTCTAATCATCCAATACAAAACATATATTCTTAAAAATTACTAGTCTCCACATCTTGAGCCCATTTGTCAGAAAGCAAATCCACCACAATGGAGATGAAAGAGCAACAAACGTAACAAATGAGAGAGAATACGTGCTAAATGCATGGTAAGAGTCTTCTCCAATAACTGTTTGAGGTGTGAACACCATAATCATCAGCTTGGATCACAGACATAGAGACCCAAAATCTTAACGGTACTTGTCTGGGATGGTAGTTTCAGAAGGGCATGAAATTTTATGAAATATAGTGCTTAGGTGAACTGACAATGGCAGATGTTAAGCATATGATGGAAAATGGGGATTAATACAATACCAAAGGAAATTACTGCGTAAAGAATTATTTCCTGAAAAACCCTCATCTATGAAGCTTAGGAAACAACAGTTTGTGGTCATTACAGAGTGATTTTTAGTAAAACAAATGAAAAGGATTTTAAGATTATCATACACAAAGGAAAAAATGACTAATGAAATAGTAGCTACATCCAAAATTTTGAAAATAGATCCATCAGGCTCAGTCATATATACTATTAAGAAGGCAAGCCAAGCTTTGAGAAAACTTCTATATTTTATTTGTACAAAGCACGTACAAAAAAGAACCTAAAAAACAAAAACAAGAAGGCCTTCTTACATGTAATCAGCCTTTTGTCTCTTCAATATGTGTGTTAAAGAAGAGGACTCTACTAGGGAGGCTGAGGCAGGAGAATTGCTTGAACCTGGGAGGCAGAGGTTGCAGTGAGCTGAGATCGCGCCACTGCATTCCAGCCTGGGCGACAGTGCAAGACTCCATCTTAAAAAAAAAAAAAAAAAGGAGAGGACTCTAAGACATAGACCTGGGAAGTCATCATTACTTAACACAAGAGAACACTGAGAAACTCCAACTTTCTTTTCAGCACTCAAGATTTGGTGTGTCACTTACAAGTAGTTGTTTTATTTCGATTTTGTCCTAAGATAACATTTCCTATAGATTTGTGGTGAGCAAGAAATTTTATCTTTTACATTTTTGAAAGCTTCTCAACACCTACAGTAATATACTACTTAATGGCTTCTTTATTAATTGCTGATGATAAAACCAATAAGAAATAGGTAGAAAGAAAGTGATTGAAATTATAAGAACATTGTCTTTAGCACAATTACATTCATTTTTTCTCTGATATCACGGTTAATCACAACCCACCAATCTATAAACCTAAAACGATCTTTAATATATTGCAAAAGCAATGAAAAATCTGTAATAGAAAGAAGCAAATGTAGCAAATGCTAAAGCACTTACAATGATGGGTTAGGATATTCACAAGCAGACAAGAAAATTCACAGGCAGAGGGGGAAATTCTCTAAAAGCATATTGAACACAAAAGGATATCTATAGCCTGGATAAGATCCAATAAAAATGATTTATAAAATCACAGAATACATAATATTTTAATATTTATAAGTATCTGCAATACATCTAGTCCTTCTAACCTAAGTGCTAATCAGTGAGGAATAATAAAATGCCAGTCACAGTTCTCAAGATATTTTCCATACAGTTTGATGATTAAGAATCTCATGAAATGCCAAGTGCTGTTTGTTCGTGTGTTAGCAACATTCAGCATTGTCTAATTCAGAGAAACTCTCCCTGTTCCCATGATTTTAGAACAAATCCAGACTACATTGATTTACTGAGAAAGATCAATCAGCACATGTCCAGCAAGCAGAGAGTAAAATGTCATTGGCCCATCTTGCTTGTACAGAAAAAAAGACAAAGTCAAACTGTACACAAACATGCCGACTTCATGTTTTTTTAACTTTTTTTTTTAGGTTCAGGGGATACATGTGCAGGTTTGTTACGTGGGTAAATTGTGTGTCACTAGTGTCACTAAAGTTTGGTGTATGAATGATCCCACCACCCAGGTAGTGAGCATAGAACCCAATAGGTAGTTTTCAACCCTAACCCCACCCCCATCTAGTAGTCCCAAGTGTCTATTTTTCCTCTCTTTATGTCAATGCATACTCCATGTTTTGCCCCCACTTAAAAGAACATACCTGCTGACATTAAATCTAGAGTTTCAAAGGTATCAACAGAGGAAATAAAGTCATAACTAATGCTTAATCGCTAGTTTCATCTCTGATGTGAAAAGAATGCTTTTGTCCTTCAACAGTAAACAGCTAAGAAGAAAAACATGATAAATACCAGACAAACCACGAAATCTTTATGGGAAAGCTTACTTATTCCCAGTGTAAAAAGCTTCACATCAATGGCAAATAAAGTGAAAACATTACCAGTTATTTATGCTGTTTGCAACAGACCCTGTTGGCTGCCCATTCAACCTCTCTTGTTATTTCTTCCTGGCTAATGAAACATTGAAATTTGGATGTTTGCAATGAGCTCAGATCCAAGAAATAAATCAGGATTTATATGTCAGTTATAGTTATACCACTATCCTTGGACACTTAAGTTTTACACTTTGGTCACTTAAATATAATAGAAGTGAGATGTGGAATTTCTGGGAAAATTTCTAGTTGAAATCTATCAAAAATAGGTTTGAGTGGGGAGCTTTCTAGTACTGGCCCTTTCACTTTTGTTATTGCTTTGAATATGGTTTTGGGAGGACATAACACTTGGAGCTGTGACAGCCCTCTTGCAGACATGAGGCAGAAAGCCTAAGGAGTTAAACACAACGCTGAGGATGGCCAAGTAGGAAGATCTAAAGAGCCTGGATCTCAGATGAAATTGCTGAATTTCTGCATCAAAACAGAAACTTACTCCTGTTTTTTATTTGTAATTTAATTGTTTTATTTGCTTAAGCATCTGAGTATTGGGTATTATGACTCTATGACTTGCATCTGAAGACATTCTACCTGATATAGTAATCAACAAATATGAAAACTTCCATATTAATAGATAACATAAATAGAAAAATAATAAAATGAGGAGTTTAAGTAATGTGTCCCCACAGTCACACAAACTAACTAGGTATAAGGATACCATAAACATACAGTTAGTTTGGGGCCCCAATAATCATAATTTATTCATTTTACATATATTCTTAATATTATTAGTCACTAAGTTAGGCAGTGGGATAAAAGTGCTTAGTCTCAAAAGGAAAAATAGACAAGTATGATTGCATCAAACTAAAAAGCTTCTGAATAACAAAGGAAACAATCAACAAAATGAAAAACAACCTGCAGAAGGAGAGAAAATACTTGCAAACCATAGTTTTCTGATAAGGAATTAATATGCAAAATATGTGAGGAACTCATACAACTCAATAATAATAATAATAATAATAACCTGGTTAAACATGGGCAAAAGATCTGAATAGGTATTTCTCAGAAGAAGACATACAAATGGCCAACAGGTATATGAAAAGGCAGTCAACATCACTAATCATCATGGAAATGCAAATAAAAGTGCAATAAGTTATCACCTCATACCTGTTAGAATGGTGATTATCAAAAAGACAAAAAATAGCAAGTGGTGGTGAAGATACAGGGGAAAGTGAACCCTTGCACATTGTGCATGGTAATGTAAATTGGTACAGCTATCATGGAAAACAGACTTGAAGTTCCTCAGAAAATTAAAGACAGAATTACCATATGATTCGGCAATCCCACTTCTAGGTATATAATCAAAGGAAATGAAATCAGTATCTTGAAGAGATTCTGCGCTCCTGTGTGTGCTGCATCATTATTCAAAATAGCCAAGATATAAAAACAACCTAAATATTTCTTGATGAACGAATGGATAAAGAAAATGTGGTGTGTGAATTATCATTCAGCCCCCAAAAAGAAGAAAATCCTGCCATTTGCAAAACATAGATGAACCTAGAGGACATTATGCTAAATGACATAATCCAGAATCAGAGAGACAAATACAACATGATCTCATTTATATGTAGAATCTAAAATAGTCTCATAGAAGCAAAGTAGAATGGTTGTTGCCAAGAGCTGCAGGGAGAGGGAAATAGGAAGATGTTGGCCAAAGGGTACAAAGTTTTAGTTAGGATGAATATTTCTGGAGAGCTAATCCACAATACTAAAGTTAACAATACCATATTGTATGCTAGAAATTTGTTAAGAGGGTAGATCTTAAGTGTTCTCACCAGAAATATTAAAAAATAAAGGTAAATATGTGAGGTGATAAATATGTTACCTAGCTTGATTGTGGTTATGATTTCACAATGTATATTAAAAACATCAAATTTTATATCTTATATATAGATAATTTTTTGTCAATTATATTCAATAAAGCTGAAAAAGCACTGGGGAGAAAACATTAAATAATCATGCTATTGGATAAGTAATTACAATCTGAGATTCTGTACAACAAATCTGTGAGTACCTACTGTTTTGGTAGGTACTGTTCTGGTCGCTGGACATATTCCAATAAATAAGCCTTCTTCATACAGTTTACAGTCTTGAGGATGGCAGAAATAAATAATTTTTAAAAGATAATCTCAGATAGTGATAAATATTGGATATATAACAAAAAATAAAAGTGAGAAGCTACCTTGAAAGACATGGCCAGTAAATATTTCTTTAATAAGGTTGTCACCTTTGAAGTAAGACCTGAAAATTGTAAGGGTACCAGCCAGGAAAAGATTTGAAGTCAGAATCTTCAAAGATGAGAGAAAAACAAATATAGCTCCTAAGATGAGAACAAGCTTGGCGTATTTTAAAACTAGGAATAATGCCAGGATGGTTGACACTTTGAGAGGTAGGGGACAGTGTTAAGGAAACAAAGAAAGAAGAGCCAGATGCTGTAGGAACTCAAAGGTCATGGAAAAGAGTAGAAATTATATTCTACCTACAAAAGGAAGCCATTGGAAAATTTTAAGCAGAGGGTGATATATGATTTGTGTTCTAAAGAGCTCATTCTGGCTGTATGTTGAGATTGATTTACAGAGGGGAGGGGAGAGAGATAGCAAAGAGATCCATTTGCACAACCCTAGACAGGAAATGATGGTGCCTTGGTGTATGCCGGTAAAGAAAAAAAATGAAGAGTGGTGAAGATACTTGGGATATCTCGTGGCAATAGATGTGCTTGGAGAAAATATATATATTATATACTATATATTTTATATATATATTATATACTATATATTTTATATATATACACACATACATATATATGTTTTTTGTGTATGTTTTGGGGTTTTTTGTTTGTTTTTTCTCTAGATGAGGAAATTGAGGCCCAAAGAAATGATTTACACAAGTCACACGGCTATTCCATGGGAGACTATGTCAGTTAGCCATTGCAGTAACAATGTTTGGGGAAAGTGCCTGTCCCACAATCAAATCCTCCTTCTTCCCCAGTAGTTTCCACTGCAAATTCTCTTCTGTCATATGCAAACTCCCTTCAATCTCTCACCTCTGAGACTCTTGCAGAAGGCAATGGATATTGGCAGTTGAAAGTCCTTGAAGGTTGAGAAAAAAAGAGAAAGATCTCATCATTTTTTATGACTGCATGGTATTCCGTGGTGTATATATGCCACATTTTCTTAATCCAGTCTATCATTGTTGGACATTCGGGTTGGTTCCAAGTCTTTGCTATTGTGAATAGTGCCGCAGTAAACATATGTGTGCATATGTCTTTATAGCAGCATGATTTATAATCCTTTGGGTATATACCCAGTAATGGGATGGCTAGGTCAAATGGTGTTTCTAGTTCTAGATCCCTGAGGAATTGAACAATGAGAACACATGGACATAGGAAGTGGAACATCACACACCGGGGCCTGTTGTGGGTGGGGGTAGGGGGGAGGGATAGCATTAGGAGATAGACCTAATGTTAAATGATGAGTTAATGAGTGCAGCACACCAACATGGCACATGTATACATATGTAACAAACCTGCACGTTGTGCACATGTACCCTAAAACTTAAAGCATAATAAAAAAAAAAGAGAAAGATCTCTTAGTCTTTGGTGATAGATGTTACAAATGCAAACATACCTCAAAATGTTTTTTTTTTTAATTTTTCTTACCAGTCTTTTCAAATTATTCTACAGTGAGTATTGTACTTTTGTGGTAAAGGAAAGAAAACAATATATGTTATAAAACTATAGAAAGAAATAGCTCCTGGCAGAGTTCCAAGGTAGCGTTCTGTTTGGTATATTAAAATTTCTTCTCTCTGGTATTAGTCGCTAAACAACGTGTTTGTTTTAATGCTACTTCTTTAATCAAAAAGTTGGCTGGAGGTCACTTCACTAGGCAACATTTATTTTTAAATGAAAGATAAAGAGATTAAGGAAATAAATATTACTATTACTGATTTTTTAAATGGAATTCTGGGCAATATTCCAAGAAACCTCAGATTCTTCCCCAGAGTTTAAAATCTAATACCTATTCCTCAGTGTCACCACAGGGCCTACCATAAGCCCCAGAATCAACTTTTTTTCCTAACCTATAAATAATGATTAGGAGATCTGAAGCTAGAGAAAATGCTACAGAATCTTAAAGTGTGTTTTTTAAAGATAAAAAATTTTAAATATTATAAAAATGTATCCATATCCTTATTAAGAAATAAATGCCTTTTTTTTTTTTTTCATTTGCTGTATTTTCCCACCTGGCTATCCGTTGATTGGTCTGTGCTAGCTACTTACTGATCAGGCTTATATAGGTCAAACCTTTGCAGTCATGATTTATTGCAGGAAAGCAAAAGAAAGCCACTGAAAAATGACTGCAAAGCGCTTTCCTCAAACTCTCCCTTGGGCCTCTCTGTCTCTTCAAGGAACAGCTCTGAATGCATCTATGATCCATCAATATTTTTATATATTCATATCATTCCCTGTTCACATTAACATAAACACACAAAGTTTCGCTGTACCTAGTTTTGCTTCTTTAAACTTGCAATAAGAACAGGGTATTATCATATGAAGCATACACATTACTCAGTTGTTTAACCATCCTCTTAATCAGTGTATAATATGTGTCACAAAAAGGCAGCTGCTAAATGAATTATACATAAAGGTAATGCTTTCTAGATTACTCCTGCCTGTATATATTGCATAATTTAGGTCCTGGTCCTTAATTTTCTTTTTATGGAAGCTGCATCATTACCTTGTTCTTTTAGTAGTCCAAATGTTTGTTTTTCATGTATGCTATAAAAGTAAACTTTTTAAGAGAAGTCAACATTTTAAATTCGTGTTTATAGCATGTATTTTTCTAAAGGCTCTTTTTTTAGGAAAATTTTCATGCTGTGTTTCTTAGTTAAGATGAAACTATGTTTACTTTTAAAAAATAATTGCCATTAAAGGAAAAGCATAAATTTGATAGAACCAAGTTGTTTTCTTATATAAAGTAAAAACTAACAAAGAAGTCAAGGAATAAACTATTATACCTTCATCTCCACCCTACCCTCTATAGGATCCATAATCAAGGCATTTCAGTTGCCCAATATGGATATGGAGTCATTAAGAAATGGAAATACTACAGACATAATATGGTAGAGTAAACAGTAGGTTATAAACTTGGAGCTGTGATTTTAATCTCAGCTTGGCCATAATTCAGTGAATAGACATGGATCATTAATTTGAAATCCTTGTACCTCGGTTTCCACATCTTGAACAGAATTAATAAGACTGACCACTCTATTTTACAGAATGTTGTAAGAACCAACAGGATAATAAATGAGCTAAATTATAGATCCTAGCCGCTATTGAGACTAACAGCATAGGAGTCACCAGAGACACTTATTCAAAAATGCAGATTTCCAGTTTCAGCCCCTGAAATTCATTTTTATTCAGTATGTCTGAGGGAAGAAGAGCAAGAATTTCCAATCTGGAAATTCAGATTTTTAGTAAACACCCGGGTGATTGTGAAACAGGTTATCTAAGAGTTCCATCTTGATTAACTGCCCTACTACAACGTAGACACATATACAATTATTTCCTCCTCCAGCCTTACACATCATTAGATAGGACATAAGTCACAAGCAGGTAAAAGAATTGTCAATACAGTGGAAAGGGGGAGGAAATAGGAAGGAAAGGGAGTGAACAATGGGAAGTTAGAGCTGTTCTGGTTACACTAAGCATACTGTACAACATAAATTAATAATTTCCCTGGCATTATTCTTAGCATTATGCTATTCTATCTCACCCACACACTTTTAGTTTCGAATATAAGATAGTTTTCCATGTAAAACATGCTTTATAATGAGGAGTGAGATTATGAGCCCTGATTTTTTTCTCTGGTGTTCCTTTTGTTGAATTTAGTATTTTCCCTTTTGCTACCTTTTTCTTGCATTTTCTTCTCTTTAATGTATCTATGACAATTATTTGTCTCCAATATAGACCAATGTAAAAATGTATGTCCCTTCCATGACACTTACTGAAGACCTTAAAATTTTGTGAAAATACTTTAAACTACGATATAACTATAACCTATGGCCAGAACATAGACAACTTTTCTTAGTAACGTCATTCAGTTGCCTCAGGTGCTTAATTTTATCTCAGAGTCTTAAAACAATTACATATTATTTCAGATTATGCCATTGAAACTTTAATATCTCTAAAGTCAATGGGGTTTTAAGGCACTTGGAAATGATTGGTTTTGCTTGAACTCCAATATACCTTATGGGAAATAGAAGAAACTGTGGGAATTGCAGTTTCAAGAGTTTTGACCTAGAATATCCCCCTTGTTCGAAGGTGAAATTCATATTCCACATTCAACATTAGAAACTACAGTAATCTCCAGATCACTTTATTAAAACTGCACATGCTGAGGGGGAGAAAAGACATAAAAGCATGATAAAACAACACCTTTGTAAAATCATCATCAAACCGTGCTACCGAAGGGTCATGATACATTTGTATAGGTGTGCCCTCTTGTGGTGAATGAACGGAACCCAGGACATTTGAAAAGGGTTCTGAAAATCAGGGAAGAGCAATTTTGATTTTTTTTTCTTTCTTAGTTTAATATTGTCTGAGATAGAAAATGTACATATTAATAAGCCATGATAAACCAGGATTTTACTTAGTATGTATATTTATTAAAGCTTAATAACCCTGAACTATTTACCCAGAGAGGAAGGAGCAAATGAAATTGTCTGCTAGTATTTAACTGCGAAGTTTCCCAGACTTAAATTGGGATTCCAGTAGTGGACTTTAAACTGATTTAGTCAGTGTTTCCATCTATAAAATTTAAGATATAATTAGAAACAAAATCCCGGTAAAAAGATCAAATGTAAAATTAGAAAAAGGAATTATTAAAGTGAAAAAAGTTTGTGTTTAGAACAAATCAGGTAGAAGAAAGAAAGGAGTAGAGGGAAACTTACATGGAAAAGAGAATAAAACATGCAGGCTTTTCGGTGACATTTTTAAATGGCAATGCTAAGTTATCTTGCATATGAATGAAATTTATGCTTTTGAGAACATTGAAGAGATGATGAAAATGTCCCACAGGGCAAGAGGGCAACTATGATTTCAGAGCAAGGTGTGAGGCAGTGAGAGTTTCTACATATTGGCTCAGTAGCTTATATCAAATGTCCTATACTTCATCATCTAATTGATATACATGGGGGAAAAAACAGAGAGATACAAACCCAACAACCGGATTGAACTCTAATTAAGGAAGAGAAAAACAGTAAAAGGTTAAACCTGAAGAGAATATTAAAATATAAGGTACCACAGTGATTTTCTGTTGTATTGGGAAAGTTACCAGAGGTCATAATAGCAATTGCAGGCACTACTTTGAAAAATAAGTGGTACTTATTATGCTTATATATTAATGAATTTTGAATAAAATGATTATAAATTATTTTCCTGCACTACCACAGATTACGCTTCAATATATATCATCACAGAGTTTAGAACACGTTTTTTCAAGTAAGAGCCTCCCATTCTATCACCACCATTACAGTTTATTTAAGTACTAGAAATGGCACAGAAAGATATAAGGCATTTTAGCACCTAGTAGTATCATACAGGAAATTATTTGTAGATGGGTATTGTTCCTATTCTGAAATAGAGAAATATAAGGAAATCTCAAGAACAGAACATTACCTTTTCTGTGATCGTTTAAATTCTGTTTCTGGCTACATATTTTTATGTGTGTTTTTTAAAAATTTCTACTCTTGAGGCCGGGTGCGGTGGCTCACGCTTGTAATCCCAGCACTTTGGGAGGCCGAGGCGGGCGGATCACGAGGTCAGGAGATCGAGACCACGGTGAAACCCCGTCTCTACTAAAAATACAAAAAATTAGCCGGGCGTGGTGGCGGGCGCCTGTAGTCCCAGCTACTCGGAGAGGCTGAGGCAGGAGAATGGCGTGAATCCGGGAGGCGGAGCTTGCAGTGAGCCGAGATCGCGCCAATGCACTCCAGCCTGGTTGATAGAGCGAGACTCCGTCTCAAAAAAAAAAAAAAATTCTACTCTTGAAACCCTATAAAACATTGACAGAAAGTGGATTGTAACAACCATATATAATAGCATTCATTACGCTCCCTTCAGTATTTTGCACTGTTCTCTTGATTTTTTAATATCACTGTATATTCATTTTCACTAGCTATCTAGCTTTCAATTTGTGAGATTAATCTAGGTCACATTTTCATCAATATAGTTTCTAATGAAAGTTTTTAAAAACTCATCATGTCTTGCTACTCCCTAGATTGTAGCCATCCTGCCATTCACGTTGGAAAGAAATGAAGTGCAGAGGAATCTGAACTGTGTAATTTGAAAGGTGTTGAGACCAGATTGCAAAGTTCCTGTCCCTCAGTGTATGTAGCTTGAATTTAGCTTGTCTGGAACAATCCAAGATAAAAGAGAGGATAAGTGAGGCGGGGCACAATTTACAAGAGACAAACAAGAATGGAATACAAATGTGGCACATTCTGACAGAAATATGCCTCATTAAAACATCATTCTGTGAGCTCGCTTGATTTGCCTGTATTGTGCCCAGAATCTTAGCTGCCATAGCCAGACAGGGCCCACCAGTACAGACATTGACAGGTGACAATATCTGGAGAGTATTCTTTAATTCTGGATTCATTGTGATGACAAAGGGATTACTTAAAATAGCCTAAACCTATGTTATGAAAATAAAATGAAATAACATTTTGCCATGTATTAAATTAACCATAGGCCTAATCAACATACAAAAAAAGTGACATCCTAATATTAAATCCCAATTTCTTCTAATTAAAATTAGTAAAATGTATCTAAGACAGTAGTCTTGTTTTATTCTAATCTGAATTCTTCCAGTTTTCAATGTCTCTTTTCTATAGCTTGTCATTTTTGTCAATACATTTGCTCAAAGTACACTTCAGTTACAGTATTTTCCACTGAATTTCTAAGGTGAAATTTCTAAGGTGAATTACTTCCTATAATAAAGTGGAAAATATTAGTTCCCTGCTCCTTTTGTAAATCCAGAAATAACATCTCTTTGTGTGGTGCTGTGGCACCTCCAGTATCTTTCTGAGTCCTCATATTATACACTGCACTTTTCATATAAATGGAAAATATCGAGAGGGATTTTTGATATTACATTATCAAGACAATTTCAGAGTGAAAAGAATTGTAGCTAAGATTGTACTCCCTAACGCTGGTCAGCTTACTTGGAGTTGTCTCAAGTCCCTGTGTTCATCTTAAGAAAGAAATTAATGTAGTTCAACAGCCCCTCTACTGGCTTTGAACACTGCAGAAATTTTATAGAACATTAGTGTTTATGTGGGTGGGGCACTATTACTGAGACATTTTATAATTAATAAAACATCATGGTTTTCAAGATGCAAATTCTTCTATTTTTAAGTAAAATAATCAGGTTTTGCAGACATTCAGACTAAAAATCCTATTAGAAATTACATTAACCTAGGCAACTTTTTAAGAACACAAAACTGGGAGAATTGTAAAATTCTGCCTTGAAATGAAACCAGTTTCTACTTTCAATGGTAATTATTGATTCTTAGTTGGTTATTCTTAAGCCAGATCATTAAAAGGAAAATCCTACTTGAGTAAAGGAATCCTGATATTAAAGTTGTAGTGAGGTTTATTTTCATTTCAGCGGTCCTCCTTAAGCCTTCCTTCCCACTCAGAACTTTCTGAATATCTCTTTGGGGCTTACGCAAATGTATACAAGCTTGAGGGTTATACCTTTGGATTTCCTCTCACGGATGTCCTGGTAGTCCTTGTATACAAAGTGCATGATCGACATATACAAAATATAGACCAATGGAACAGAACAGAGCCCTCAGAAATAATGCCGCATATCTACAACTATCTGATCTTTGACAAACCTGACAAAAACAAGAAATGGGGAAAGGATTCCCTATTTAATAAATGGTGCTGGGAAAACTGGCTAGCCATATGGAGAAAGCTGAAACTGGATCCCTTCCTTACACCTTATACAAAAATTAATTCAAGATGGATTAAAGACTTACATGTTAGACCTAAAAACATAAAAACCCTAGAAGAAAACCTAGGCAATACTATTCAGGACATAGGCATGGGCAAGGACTTCATGTCGAAATAGTTTATAATATTTTTTAAAATAAATTTTTAGAAAGATTGATAAGGCAACAACAACATGCTTGTCACTGAAAGTTCAGACATGTATCAGCATATTAAAAATGTTAAAAAAAGATCCAGCCTGGTCACAATTGTTCTTTATTGAAGGGTCATGTATCCAAATTTAGAGCCAAAAGAAGAGAAGCCCTTAAAACAGAATTCCATAACTACCAATTATTCCACTTCTCCCACTGACCTCACTTTTCCTGGTTTTGATCTAGCTCATCAATACACACATCTTCCACATGTCTTTCTTCACCTGTCTTCCCAGCCTGGGTCACATGGTCCACCATTTAAAGAATACACATTGGCCAGGCGCGGTGGCTCACACCTGTAATCCCAGCACTTTGGGAGGCTGAGGGGGGCAGATCACGAGGTCAGGGGTTCGAGACCATTCTGGCCAACATAGTGAAACCCCATCTCTACGAAAAACACAAAAAATTAGCCAGGTGTGGTAGTGTGTGCCTGTAATCCCAGCTACTCAGGAGGCTGAGGCAGGAGAATCGCTTGAACCAGGGAGGCAGAGGTTGCAGTGAGCCGAGATCTCGCCATTACACTCCAGCTGGTGAGACAGTGCGAGACTCCATCTCAAAAAAAAAGAATACACATTAATGCCTTGAATCATCTGACCCCTTGCCTTGAATTTTGTCCAAATTCAGCCCTAGATAACACATTTTCCCCCCTTGTTTCCGATTCTGTTTCCAGACTCCTGAATGTTGCTGTTTATGTAGCAAAACTCTACGAATTTGAATTATCTACAAACTTGTACAATAGAACTACTATTTGTAAGCACTTTGAGGAGAGAGATTGTGCTTTTATTGTTATTTCTATCACTGTGTTAGTTTGCTAAGGCTGCCATAACAAAGCACCACAAACTGAGTGGCTTAATTAACAGAATTTATTGTCTCAAAGTTTTAGGGCTAGAAGTCTGAGATCAAGTCTTCTACAGGCTTGGTTTCTTCTGAGAGTTGTGAGAGATAATGTTTTCTGTCTCTCTCCTAGTTTCTGGTGGTTTGTTGGCAATCCTTGATGTTCCTTGGCTAGTAGAAGCATCACCTCTATCTCTGCCTTATGTGTGCATGCCTTTTTATGGTATTCTCATGTGTGCATGTCTCTTTGTCCAAATTTTCCCATTTCGTAAGGACACCAGGGATATTGGATTAGAAACCCACCCTACTTCAGCATGACCTCATTTTAGCGAATTACTTCTACAATGACCCTATTTCGAAATCAAATCATATTCGGAGGCACTAAGAGTTAAGGACTTTAACATAAGAATTTGGGAAGACAAAATTCAATCCATAACAACCCCCTATGTCTGAGATCAGAACCAATGAGAGGTTGTCTTTCCTTGATCCAAAAACAGCCCTCTGGAGAAGAGGCTTTAGTTTTTTAATTCAATAAATATTTCTTCAACTCAACTGAAGAATTGAAGACACTGTCATATCTCTTTGGACTTGAGCCCTTTATTTCCATTAGTGTACTGTTGTCATATGCTCTATTCTAAGTAGCTTGTGTTTTAAGTATTTTCTCACCTACCTCTTTTTATTAAACTGGAGAGCATTATTTTCTACACAATGTAGCCTTGGGACACCAGCATATTAGTTTCCCTAATGGGTTCTTTTGACTTACAAATGCCAGGTTTATTTTGGCTTGCATATGAAGTTTGATTGCACGCATTCATAATTGAGTTTCCCTTGTGGTTTATTAATCAGAACCATCATATCTCAAGATGATAATTAGCTGGCAAGTGGTGGCAAACATATACAAAGTTATTTATAGATATCTCCCACTTTCTCTCTGCATCTTAACATTGTCTAATAAATCATATAACTGTAAAAGTGACTGAATACCCAGACTAAATCTGTTACTTTTATTGAAAATGTGACATTATAGAGTAAGAGTCTTAAACATTTACAATGTCTATGGTTTTAATTAATCTGCTGCTCTATAATTTGATTCTTTAATATTTTGAAATGACTTCACAGATATTTTTACCATTCAGCATGGAAAGGTGTTTGGTTCCACGTTATGAATTTATGTTATATGACATCACCTCAGGAAAGATGTTGCTAAAAATACATAGATACATTTCCATGTTTCCATTTACAATTTAATTTAAACTGTAGAAAAATAAATTATCATACAATACATTTGAACATTTTTATATCTAAGTGCCTTTATGTAAATAAGAAAAAGTATACTTTGTAGAGAACACCCTGGGCAAACTCTTAAATAACCTGGAAAGCATGGCCCATTGGAAAGTGCAGCAGACCAGTGCCTGACAGATCAAAATTCTATCCCCATTTCTCATATTTGCTCTTTTTCATGGAGCAAATTAGACTAGTGAGTTACCCAGCAGAAGCATCCTGCCTTTGGAAGCTACTTCTGTTCAAGTCTCTGTTGACTCGTCTGTAACTTCTTGGAACTAAAAGAGCAAGACAGTAAATACCCTTGCCTTACAGAGAGAGCGCTAAATAAACTATAAGTTGCTTTGTTAATTTTTCTCACAAGAGAAAGATCACCAAGAGAATGGTCTCCAAATTTCTCCCTCAATTTGTGTTATTTTATATTTTTTTTGCATTTGCTTTTGGAATTGGTCTATGACAACTCACAAAACGTCTTTGTGGTAGGTAACTATAGCCACCAAAATACTTGAGATGGCTGAGAGTTACCAACTGCCCTCATAATCTTGCTTCAAAGTATAAGAGCAAATCAGACCTATTCTGCCTCATATATCGACATTTATTAAACAAATAATAATAAATTAATAAATGAATATTAACAAACAAATACAAAACCTTCATATAATTTGTTCTATAAAATCTGTGACTCCCAGATTTTTTTTATAGGGGATCCTCAAACATCTCGCCTGAAAAAACATCAAAGAAGCCAAAACAACATCCCAGGGCCAAGATTCTGTAGACTTACTGTCCGAGATGTCAGAAATCCTCAGATTCACTGCTTAAACCATTGGTTATTATTTGGGGATCAGGATCCCTCCTTCAGATGACCAGCTAACCATAGGCTTTTCTGGATTTCTATACCCTGATTATGCAAGAGGAAGAAGTATCTCTAAAATATTTTAGCCAGTTGTCTTGAATACCACTAATTCCGCTAATGAAGGCCCACTTCTAATACCCATTATGCTGATTAAGTATCCACTAATTGGCTGGGCCTGGTGGCCAACACCTGTAATCCAGCACTTTGGGAGGCCGAGGCGGGCAGATCACTTGAGGTCAGGAGTTTGAGACCAACCTGGGCAACATGGCAAAAACCCGTCTCTACTACAATTACAAAAATTAGCTGAGCGTGGTGGAGAGTGCCTGTAGTCCCAGCTCTCGGGAGGCTGAGGCAGGAGAATCACTTGAACCCGGGAGGTAAAAGTTGCAGTGAGCCAAGATGGTGCCACTGCACTCCAGCCTGTGTGACAGAGTGAGACTCTGTCTCAAAAAAAAAAAAAAAAAAAAAAAAAAAATCCACTAAGTCAGCCAATGAAAATCCTTTTCCAACATTCTGGCATTCATTATGCTAATTATTAAAGCTTCTGATATTGATCCAGTATAAATAGCCAACTCAGTTGTATCAGTCCCTTGTAAGGTCTGGGCTTCCTTTTAGAATGTTAGTGAGTCATCCCTGAGTTGTGAGATCCCAAAGGTACACTAACTGTAGGCTCTGAAGTAACTTTTGGTAAACTACAGACATCAGAGCATTATGGCAAATCTCTAAAATACTAAGATCTTTCATACGTGTCCATTATTCTATTGTTGATCTCCTCTTTTACTTTGTTTTTTTTTTTTTTTTAATATATATACCCATGTTATCCTTTGTGTTACCTTGCATTCTCTTCTGGCTTCTCTTTTTTCATTGTGTAGATCAGTGTATCAGTAATTATCTTGCATCTCCCAGGAAATAAGCTTTTCTTGTCATGATCTAGAGTCATATTTTCTCCAAGAGTAGTCTCTAGACCACCTGTTTAGGAAAAATCTAGGGTAAATTGTTAAAAATGCAGACCATGGCCAGGCACGGTGGCACTCACCTGGAGTCCTAGCTTAGGCTGAGAGGGGAGGATTGCTTGAGCTCAGGAGTTCAGGTCCAGCCTGGGCAACATAGTGATAGCCCACCTAAAAAAAATAAAGAAGAAGAAGAATTCTGAGGTTGATCTAGAAATCTGCAGTTTTTAACAGACACCCCCCACCCCATGATTTTTATACACATTTAAGTTTGAAACAAAATTATATTTTGCTTGTTCCAGTCTAGTAGTAAGAACCCTATTAAACATAAACTGTGCAGGTTCATTGTATTTAGTATTTTTACTTGTTACATCTACTTTTCAGCACATTGTGGAACCTTCATAAATATTCAGCAACTGTAAAGAAAACTCTCAATTATTCAAGAATGAATTAACAGCTGATGGATAATCCAGGCCCTCAGCTTCTTCTGCCTTTTCCTTAATGCATTTGCCTATTTCTCTGGAGGACAAATCACTCATCTTTTGCAGCTTATTAGCAAGTTTGATGAAAGGCCCAGATCAGATTCTAGGCATATTAAAATGTGGTTGGAAGATTTTCTCTTCAATAAATACCCCACCTAAAAGAATCATTTCTTCTATAGATAATGAAGAGTTAGCTATAATATCCACCAACCAAACAAGGGCAGAAAAGATTGACCTGACCCATTTGCTGGGAAATAAAAGACCTCAAAATTAGCTTTTTAAGTTACAAGGCATCTTTCTAAATGTCCACATAAAACACATAAATACAGCTAGATTATGGAGTGATTAAACACAGGATAAAAAATGGCTTCCCACAAGAATTTGAAAATAGCATTAACTGGTATCCTTAGTCAAAATTGGGAAGAAATTTGACAAAAATAGACAAAAGCAACCCTTTCTCTCAGCTGTAGAAAATATAATATTTGCCCATCTCTAGTACTCAGGTCAAAAAGGACTTTGCCACTTTTTTTTTTTTTAATGTCTTCCGACATCTTTCTTTCCATAGAGTTTTCTCAGTTCTCCTAGGATATTATTGCCAAACCCAGGCTAACCTGTTGAATTTATGAAATAGAACTACTGTTTTAGGACTATTCTTACTCAATGGAAGACTCTTGTATAGCTGCAACTGTCTGGTTATGCAACCTATAGGGCCCAGATCACTCACTGTCAATTATGGACAAAGCATGGGATTCATAATGCCTTCAAACAGAAAAAAAATCTGATTTGAAAGATGTCTGATATTTTAGTGAATTTTCTGCAGGCAGCGTAGCACTCCACTCTAGTCTGTTCACTATCCATACAGGGTCCTTTGTAACTCACCACCATCACACACACTTCTATTTATATTTCTTTCTTTGAAACAGATCTTGTGCTGGCTTCTCTAATTTTTCCATTAGACTGCTGCTATTCATCTGTACAGGATACCAAGGGCTTCCACAAAGGAGAATTTCACTCATCAGATCTGGGAGCTGTAGAATGGCTAAGGACCTCCACGTGCGATCATATTTAAAATATCATAGAGGATCTTCTAGAGAATCTAGATTAGCTTCTGTCAGGATCCTTGGTGGCTCCTATGTGGTGTCAAGTCAGTCACTGACCACACGTATTTTAGTGTATCTCCTAGAGTCTCAGTTATCCCTTCTGTAAAACTGTAACTGTACCCTTCATCTCACTGGTGAGGTTCATGCTAAACTTGGCCGGTCTGTATCACAAATAGCTCCCTGTGAGCATAAATAACATTGGCTCAGACCATGAGATTTGAGATATAATGACAAGTTCACAGTCACTTTATCCAATCATCTCCTGCTCCTCTCTCTCTCTTAATTCTATATTCCCAGGAAGGCTGGAGCAAGTTCATGAAGGGTGGGGGACAGGGAAGGGAAATAATGACAGATGACAAGATATAGGACTTCTATAATCTGTTCATAAGGAAGTAGTACTTGAGATAAATTCTTATCCAGTCACTGTAATACTTTTTAATCAAGCCTGGTTGGATCTTTTGTTTGATTGCAGAGTAGCATATGAGAGCTGTGTGTTGGAAAATATGGGTTTCTGAGAGCATATTCAATTAGATTATGCAAATAGCATAGTCCTTGATAGAAGTCAAACATAATAACTTAATTCACGTATTACCTTATTATTCTTTAATATCAAGTCTCCTTGCTATAATCTTGCTATTGTTTGCGTGGAAAACGGCACTTTTAAAAACCTTTGGCCTTGGATAGACTCAGGCCAAAATAATTTAATGCTCTTTGTTTGTTTGTTTAAGTGTTGTTTGTAAGCAAGAATTGTTAAGAAACAGCTGCAGAAGTTTTGGGGCAAAAGGTGAAATTCCAGTATAAATTTTCAATGTCAAAAAGAAAAAAAAAAAGCAGAAATAGAAGCTATGATTTTGATCATTTTCTAGCCAAGAGGTTTAACCTGCTTCTCTATGTACACTGCAAAGCTGTTTAGATTCTCATTTCAGTCTGACGCCTTTGACTGCCCCACTGTGGCTGCCGAGAACCTGATTTAGGATACACTATACATTTCTGGATTGCGCAGTCCATCACTGTTCCTGAAAGGATGAGTACTTTGTGCTTTCCAGATGAAAAACAAAAAAGTTTCAAAGAACCTAGTTAATCCCAATTAAATTTAGATCCAAAATTGTATCGTTCCTTTCATGCCCAAAGGGACTAAATTATATAATAAGTCTTTTTCAATTCCAATTTCAAGATCTGGTTCTTACCTATTAAATCACCCAAAGTGCTTTTACAGGGCTACCAAATAATATTCCAGCTTCTAACTCTAAAGAATGCTGCTTTCTGCTGCATATTTCTTGCCTTTATCATGATAATCCCATGCTTATCTCTCTTTTCTCTTCTCTTTGAACAGTGTTTTGTTATGACAAGTCCTTTTTCCAAACCATTATTAGTTCTGAAAAATGAGTGGTTTTGTTGGCTTCTAAGACCAAGAGTTTATTTTTACTTGTTGGTGGGGGTCGGGGGTGGTGAAGGTGGGGAGGGGAGTTAGGGGAACTTTAGGTGAAAAGGAGAATCGCACTATTAATGAACAACAGTGAAGGTCATGTGGAGTCAAAATAGCCAAATGCATGATGAAGAGTGGAAGTGTCGTGGTGTATTTCTACCCTACTGTTCTTTAGTTCTAAAATAAAGGCAAAATGGAAGGACAGAGAAGAAGGAAAGAAAAGAGAGAAGGGAGAGGGAGGAATGGAGGGAAGGAGACGAAAAAATCCCTTGGAACATATTGGAATGAGTTCTTCTTAAATGCTGTTTAGATGGATTTTATTGTGACCATTTTGCATAAGTGACTACTCACAAGATCATGTGAGAGCAGAAATTTATTCCTTGCTCTAAAAAGTTGAACTATGTATTTTTTCTTAAAATTGACTTTGCTGAAATAGGTTTTTCATATTGAAATCTCAGTTTTGATATATTAGCACTCCAAAGTGAAAATGATCTCCAGTAGTGAGAAGGAAATGGAAACTTCACCAGGTAAAACTTCTCCATACCTCACAGGAGAAGTGTGTAGAACTGAGCCTCTTTAAAGCCAAATGCCTGTATATCTGGCCCTAAAATCCCTAGGAGGGCTGCCTATTAATAGAACTCTGTAGAGAATTCTCTTTTTAAATGAAGAAACCTCCTTAAAGAATAAATATCCTCACATTACTTTCCCACCAGCAGTTCCTGTTTCCTTTCCTTGAAGTCGGAGTTGAATGTATTTGGTTTGCAAAAATTCAATTCTGAGATATTATTTTGATAACTTCTGTGTGAAAGAGTTTAAAGAAGGGAGGCATAGAGATGGGAAAGGGTAGACTAAAAAAGGAAGAAGCAGAGGTAACTGGTGTTACTCAGGAAGGGGATGGCATGAACATTCCGGCAAATTCCTGACATAATACAGATGAGAAGAGGAAATAAAATAATTGCTTTGAGTGGATATATCCCCATTCACTTTTCACTTGTGGAAGATGAGGTGAATTCACAGTTATTAGAATATGAACCTCCTTTGTGATTATCCAGCCAAAGGTTCAGGTTTCCTGCCAGCAGCCTAAACTGATGTGGTAGAAGAGGCCCAAAAGGGTAAGATGAGGCTATTAACTCTACTCTGAGTCATATGTAAGAGCAGATTTACTGTAATTTGAGGACAGTGAACAAGCCTTCCCCAAAAGAAGCCCTCTCTATCAGGGTAAACTTTATTCCAAAGACCGCTATAAACTGGGCCATTGACCAAGTCCATCTTTGTCAGAACCTAGTTGTCCAGGACTCGATGCGTTTCTGAGGGCATTGAGGAACGGAGGACTCATGCCCCAGTATGGCAGGCCAAGGCCTTCTTAGCCAGCTTTAGCCTGTCATGTATCTGAATGTCTAACAAAAACTGCCTCTTGCTTTCACAATATTTTTTTAGTTGTAGCTACTATTAGCAGGACTATATTTTATCCTTGATTTGGATGACATAACTTCTGTAGTAGTATGGCATTAAATGTTTTCTGGAAAACTCTTTTAAAAAGATTCCAAAGGAAAAAGATGCATTTTGTAAGATAGAGCTGTACTTAAAATGATGTATGTGCAGAACGACAGAAAGAAACCTAAAAGCTAAGCACAACACTCTGCCAAGAAAAATAAAACCCTAAATGATTAGGTAGCGATTCATTGCCCCAGAAATAATATCTATGTGAATGGTTATGGAAACATATTAACAATGCTCTGTTTGTGTTTCCTTTTTAAGTACCTGGAACTATTTTAATACATTCCGACCAAGTGCACATATTATCTCAATTCTACTACCCACCTAAGGATTTTAATAAGGCTACATTGATTCCACCTGCTCATTTTCTAATGCTTCATAAAACACTCAGGCAAGAACAGTTGCAAAGTACTTATTTTCAGCAATTCAGTTTTATCCACGTGAACATACATTTTTTAAAGAATATTTGGGTACTTCTTGCCATACAAAATAATTTTCCTATTTAGGAAATAAGACAATTTACCTAATTGTTTTATTAATTAATTATACCTATTGTCTCCCTTTTCAGACTGAAGGAGATGAAAACAAATATTTTCTAGACAGTACTAGCTTCTGCTGGTTTCTGCCAGTGTTGTAGCCCTGTGACTTAGAGGAATCAGGACAATTCAATTACTGAGTTTGAATCAAGTCTTTGAAAGTACAGTACAATGGCTTCTGCTTATTGCAACCACTTTAGGAAATGGTTATTTGAGCCTAATAACTGACTGATTCAATTAAAGGAGACAGGAAAACCATTTGCTGAGGCAGGCATTGTGCTTGTTATTCACTGCTATCATCTGAAGCACATCTCTGAAATCACAATTTTGTAAGCCAGTGGCTCTACATCTTTCCCCTTCTCTGTCTATTTGGAGGCTGTGGCACAAATATCCATTTTTGACTTACTTCATCGGGAATTCTCAGCCAGGAGGTGGAGTGTGCATCTGAATTTGGGGTGAGGTTACATGAGCAATTTGAACAGTACAAGATTCTAATACATCAAGACACACAGCCTTAGGGGGATTTTTGCTCCCAAACAGATGAAAATAACATCTAAGGGACCTATGCTTTGCAGGAAACAAACTAAGAAATAACAGTACATTATTATTCTGTTTATACCTAACAAAAAGTGTAGAAAGCAATTAGAGACATGCATCAATTCTGGTTTCATGGTTAAACAGAACATACAGAACTTGAATGAAGATTTAAAGAGCATCAGAAACCAAACAGTGCCGGATGCGGTAGCTCATGCCTGTAATTCCAGTACTTGGGAGGCTGAGGCCGGTGGATCACTTGAGGTCAGGAGCTCAAGACCAACCTGGCCACCATGGTGAAACCCCGTGTCTACTAAAAATACAAAAAATTAGCCGGGCGGGGTGGTGAGTACCTGTAATCCCAGCTACTCAGGAAGCTGCGGCAGGAGAATCACTTGAGCCTGGGAGGTGGAGGTTGCAGTGAGCAGAGATCATGCCACTGCACTGCAGCCTGGGCAACAGAGTGAGACTCCGTCTTAATATAAAAAAGTAAATAAATAAAAACCAAACAGAAAGTGACATCCGGAAGAATCTACATAACATAATTCTTGTTTTGGACCTTAAAAGACCAATACCTAACTTCATCAGCATAACTTTATAATTGCTTATATGATACATGTGGCAATAATCTTTGATCTGAAACACTCTTTCCCCATAAACTCTGAATATATATTTATATATCTTATAAGAACAAAACTAATTTTTCCATCAGATCTTTTAATTTAACTTCAGAAATAATTACATAGATAAATTGAATCTTACATCAAAAAATAGACTATAATAGATGTCAGCCTGTAGTCTTTTATAAAGTAAAAGAATGATTGCCTTTTGCAAATTCTAAAATGTATGCAGGAGTTAAAAAAAAGTGGAGGAATTAAAAGTGACATGAATTAAGTGGAAGAATTAAAAGTGACTCTTAAGGTAGAGCTAACAGCATTCCTATTGCATTGGATGTGAGAGAAAATAGGCATGACAGAAAATTCCAAGGCTTCCTGGGCAATCTGAAATGGAAGAATGCAGGGAGGAGGAGTCATAGAGGGGGAAAAATTGCTAAATTTTGGATATGTTAAGTTCGATGTGCCAAGTGAGAATGTTGAGCAAAAAGGCTGGAGTTCAAGGAAGGGATCCACACCAGAGATATAAATTTGGGACTCACTGGCGTATCAGTGATATTTAAAGCCATGAGACTGAATGATATTTAGCAAGAGAATGTGCTGGGGCACACCAAGCTGAGAGTTGAGAATATGAGGAAGAGGATACTGAGAAGGAATTACCAAAGAGGTAGAAAAAGAGCCAGAAATGAATGGTGTCATGGGATCCAAGTAAAGGAAGTATTTCAAAGAGGAAGAAGTTATTGAGGAAGATGGGGACTGAGAACTGACCATTTGATTTAGCAACAAGAAGGTTATTGATGTCTTTGAAGGCATAGATTTGGTGAAGTAACAGAGACAAAGGTTTAATTGGAATAGAAAAATGAGTGTATTCACCCTGAAACTAGGAAGTATGAATAACTCTTTCAAAGAATTTTGTTATAAAAGGAAGCAGAGAGATGGAGCACTGGTCACAGTGAAAAATGAGGTCAGTAAAACTTTTTTAAAGGCTTGTGTCCAGGGGAAGGAAAAATAGATGACACAGAAAAAGAAAGGCAATCTTTCTGAAATTATATCCTTGAGTAGAGAAGAGAGACTGGAGCATAGTGCACAGTTGGAATGATTGACTTTAGATGTGAGTATGAACTGTTTATCTCTAGTACTGGAAGGAAAATAGAGTCCCTGGGTCCAGATGTAGTCATACCATTTTGTTGAAGTTCTCTTCAGACTGCTTCTATTTTCTCCATCATGTTGGAGATGTAATCAGCTAAAATTGAGGATGAAGAAGGAGAGGTTTGTAGTATAGAAGAAAGGATAAGATATGGAATCATCTAGAAGAGTGGGAAAATAAGTAATCTAGGATTTTGCTGTGCAGTGTGGAAGCCATGAGCCACATATATCTATTGAACACTTGGAAATATGACTTGAGGAACTGATTTTTTAATTTAAGTTTAATTAATTTTGATTTTAAAATTGATACTCATTTTTCATTTTAAAAAAACTTTGGGAATGTTTGGAAATGCTTCAGTGTGTAACTCTGGTTTTTTAATTGCAAATTTTATAAAATCTAAATACAGATCAAGCATTTTTAATGAAAATTTAGTATCCAAATTGAGAAGTGCTATATGTGTAAAATACACACCAGATTAACATTTACATTATATGTTGAAATGACAATATTTAAATATATTATATTAAGTTAACATTGATTTTAATTTTACCTTTTTCTGTTTTTAATGTGCTTGCTAGAAAATTGACAGGATCAATGGATTCCTGGATTTGGTGGAGCTGAAGGATTATTGGAGACATCCTACTAGAATAAGAGATAAAGACAAAATGTGAGGCCAGGCACGGTGGCTCAAGCCTGCAATCCCAGCATTTTGGGAGGCCAAGGCGGGCGGATCACCTGAGGTCAGGAGTTCGAGACCAGACTAGCCAACATGGCAAAACCTTGTCTCTACTAAAAATACAAAAATTAGCCAGGCATGGTGGCAGGCACCTGTAATCCCAGCTATTTGGGTGGTTGAGGCAGGAGGATTGCGTGAATCTGGGAGGTGGAGGTTGCAGTGAGCCAAGACCACGCCATTGCACTCCAGCCTGGGCAACAAGAGCGAAACTCCATCTTAAAAAAAAAAAAAAAAAAAAGATGTGGTTTTTGGAGAGTAGGCTTCTTGAAATTGAGATTATGGAGGCAATGCAGTTTGGTAATGACAAGGTCCAGAGTATAACCGTGGAAGTGAATGACTAATATAAGGCAGAAAAGAAGAGGAGTTAAAAGAACTGTAATTAAACAGCAACGTTATTACACAGATTATAATGTCAATATGAATTAAGGGGACATTAATTCATATTAATGTTCACATTCAGGACAAGATGAAGGTAAAACCCAAAATACCTAAGGTTATTTACTCTTAGGGACTCTATTCCTGGAGGGAGGGACTGTATTCAGTTCCTGGAGGGAGGGACTGTAGTCAGAAGCAAAGTCTTCAAGAAACGAGGGGTGGTGACTTGGAGTATTGATAGGTGACTATAACAGAGAGGGTGGTGACTGGAAATCTGGTGCCTTGAGGTTCAAAGTAGGATGTTTTAAGATAGGATGTGGGAAATACCTCTCCCAGCCTGGTGGATATGGCATATAGGACTAAAGAAAACAGCCATGACATGAAAATTGTGCAGAGAAAGAAAACTTCTTTCTTTCTCAAAGAAAGAACTTTTCTCAAAGAAAACTTCATTTTTGGTTAACAGTAAGATGAACAAAACTTTAGGGAAAAGACTGATGATGGGCCATGAGGTTCAGAGGGTGCAGTTGGAAGACTCTCAGATTTGAAGACTACAAAGTAGAAGATGAGGATGGACCCAGAAGGCGAGGGCTTCCTGTGGTGAATGACAGAGCAGGGATAAAGGGCCAATAAGATCTGATCCTGCTGTTCTTAATGCATATTGTGGAGGCAAGGCTGTGAATATTAGGGGTATCTGAAGCCCTTCTTCACTCCTGCAGTGAAAGCAAAGAATCCTAGGAAGGTGATTTAATTATAACTTAGCCTCTTGATCTGAAAGTTTAGAATCTAAATCTAGAGAGGTAAAGTCTTCTGTATGATTGTGTTTTTGTAATTTCTGTCAGAACTCTAATAGTTTTGCTTTATATATTTTGATATTGGCTGTTTGATATGCAAAAATTATGATTATTACTTTTATATGAATAATACAAGCCCTGATTTCACTTTTGTTTTGATTGTCCTGAAATAGTTTTATATATGTTTGTATATTTATGCTGCATGAGTCATATTGTTCTAGATATATGCCTTACAAATAACATAATTAGGTCAGTGTGTACCTTTGTGTGTGCATGAGACCCAATCTGAAAGTCTATCTTTTAATAAAGATTTTAACCCATCTCTATTTATTGTGATAGCTATATGCTTGGTGTTACTTCTGCCATCTTAGTTTTCCAAATTCTTGTTTTTATGTTCCTGGTTGTGTTATATTAGTCACAATAATTCTGCTTGTTCATTATTTATTAGTGATTTTTAAGTTGTACATTGCAATTTTTCTACTAATGACTTCCTTCCAATTGCTCTTTGGATGAATTTTTGATCCCTACCACTCTGAGAATGGAATTTGCCCAGGTTTTACTTCTCTTTCCCCATAGTTGCTAAGCGTTTAGCAAATAATCTGGAATCTATTCAATCTCTTTCCTCATTTCCGTTGGAACTTGGAACACAGAGGGCGTCCCCACACACAGTCAGGTAGTTTCCCTCAGCTGGAAGATAATCATGGAACATTATGAGTAGCATATGAAGTGTGTGGGTTCCCCCAAAGTGCCTAAACCAATAAATCTCTATTTATAATATGTGAAGTGCATTCTGTGGTACTGCTAGGCATGAAAACAAGGTTGCAGGAAGTTGTTTAAAAGTATCTTTAAATATCTCATGCCTGATTAATGTACTATAATATGGCACATGCTTAATGAAAGAATCATTAATGGGAATATAATTAGATGTTTAATTCAGTCCCTAGTCAATCGTTTGTTTTTAAATACACCTAACAGTAAATAACCTCAGGTATTTTGGGTTTCGCCTTCATCTTGTCCTGAATGTGATTAAAGGGAAACCTATGGCATGTACGTAGCAGGATCAGACATTTCAATATACCAAAATACGTTTCCCTGAAAAATTCTTCCCTGGGACACCCCAGAAAGGGTTTTGAACTTAAGTTGTTCAGTATTACACTCTTGGTGATTCACAAAGACACGTTAACTTATTAAAGGTTCTCAGAAGGTCCAGCATGAAGAAAACTGTTTAACCCTTTGTGACCCAAAGTGATTTGACCATGCAACCTTGTGCTTGCCTTACATGGGCAATTTATTTTCAGTGGAACATATTTTGGGAAATGCTGCTACACGGTGTTCTGTTGTAAAATAGTTAAAGGAATCACTTTCCCATCTTTAGAGTTACATTTTATTACAGGGCTCCCAAAGTACTTCTTATGTCTTTGAGGTCTTATAGAGTTTTAATGAAAATCTCTGTCAATTTTGACTTTCATTTCCCTTTCCTTCTTTCCTGCTCAGATCTGCAAACAACTCAAATATAAACGTAGTCGTAGGAATGGAATGAGAAATTGGAGCCCAGGCATGTGTGCTCAGAATCACTCCTCTTCTCTGATATCTAAGGATTTGGAATATGCCAGGCTCCTAATGTTCACTCATGGCTTACTATGCGCTCTCTGAGAGATTCCCATGTGGAAACACACTTACATCAGGCCCAGCCCACAAGCGTACCACCAGTCACTGCTGATGTTCTTTAGGACCTCACTACAAGTTGTACATGCCTGTTTCTCTGATTAGACTCTCAGTTCCTTGAGGGAGACATCTAATGTCACATTTATTTATATTTCTCTGCTATTTGCAATATAGATACTCAAGTGTGACTAAATGAATGAATCACTCAACAAATGTGAAAAATGAAAAACAGTTGAGTTTGCCAGCCTCTCAGTAATTTCAGATTTAGACATTTGACATAAAAATGGCAAGACATGACTTTTACCATATTGTCATGGTTTCTTTACATATCAGTGTCCCTTTGTCTGAGAGCAAACTGGCAGAGATCATATCACCAGTGTCAAACCCAGCTTGTGGCACAAATATTTTTTAAATAAATGAATGAAGAACAAATGAATGTTGGGACTTGGAAATTCTCTCTTTCCCATTCAAATATTTTGCACACAAGGTGTTTAAATGAAAGTGGACATGAAATTAAAAGTACTTTTTACAAAAGTGAACAAGTAAAAAATCTTTGTACTTTTATGAGTTTCACTTTTGTAATGAAAATCTATCAAGCACTTTTTATAACTGCTCTATCACACACAAGCATAGGAAAATACACAAAATTAACATAAAGGTTAACAAAAGGCAAATAAGCAAAGACAAAAATGATAAGACATTAGATTTGTGGAACAATAAGAATAAAAGCAAGTAGCCAAATAGTGATAAATAGGAAGAGGAATTTACAGAAGAGGAAATACAAATGACAACAAATATATGAAAAGCAGTTCAAACCTGCTAGTTATCAGAAAAATGCAAACTAAAACAAAACTGTTTTCAACCATCAAACTGGCAGAAATTAAAAAGATTTATAATATGCAGAGCTGGCAGGGATGAATGGAAATAAGCACTTTCATACACTGTTGGTAAGAATATAAATTGGTAAACCTGTTTTGAAGAACACCTGGCAGTATCTCAAATTTTCAATTTGCAACTTTTAGCCAACAAGGACTCTCTTCTACAGAAATACTTTCACATGAAAATAAAGACTTATGTATCAGATATTGATAGAAGCGTTGTTTATGATAGAGAAAAATCGAAAGGAAATTAAATATCCTCCTATCAGGAATATTAAATTCATTATTATACATTCATAGCATGGATACTATGCAGCCATTAAGGACAGTGCAGGCTTCAGTGGGTTGACTTTAAAAGATCTCCCAAACATATTATTTAATCAAGAAATTAAAAGCATATTAGAAATTAAAAATTTGAGAATAATACCACTTATATAAATTTATGTATGTTTATTGAATAAACGAATCTGTGACTTAGAAAGGCTCTTTAAGCTACCGAAATATGTGGTGCATTGATCCTTTTTTAATAAAATACTTCTGAGAAATGGTACCTTAAAAAAGCAGCATTACGTAGGCTGAAGCAAAGCTGGCATAATAATCACTAAACTCAACAGTTGCTACTGATTGGGAGAGGGATGAAGGGGAGCTAACATGTTTTACTCTACTTAGTTCTGTATAATCTGAATCTGTTAACAAAAATGTATTACATATGTGATTTTAGAAAGATATCTGCTTCTAGTAACCAGAAGGCTTGTTATAGCCATTATATAAGCCTGCTCAGCTTAATATTTATATGCCAAGCTGAAAGTTTATAACTGATTAAAGAGATATAAGCAGCATCACACAGTGACTTTTAGATGCTAAAAGCAGCCAAATTGTTCCTTAAGAATGGAAAGCCCATCTAATTAAGTAATTAAAAATTAATTAAGTCTACTCCTTTCCCTCTTGCCTAGTCTGTGGCTTGGATCACCAGTTAAGCTATGAGGCAGTACCCAAACTTCATGTAAAACTCTGATCATCATTGGAAAGTGAATGATGTGATGAAAACTGTCATATCTTTAAACAGGCTGAAGATGAGTATAGAACTCTGATCCCTCAATAGATCATTTTTCAAATCACCCTTGGAAGCTAAAAATGAAATGATTTAAATGAAGTAAATAATTCCTAGAGATTAATAAGGATATCTAGAATTGTTAGTGTTGACAACCCACCTGAAACATTCCTTTTTTTTTTTTTTTTATAATTGACCCTTCTACTTATTGACATAAAGAACAGACCAATATCTATCAGGCCATACAATTTTACAATGCTGAGCAAGTCATATCTCGATTTCCTCCATAGACTATGACCCTTCATTGCTCATCTTGAAAATCCTTTTGCAGAAGTAATGATCTCCCTATTACATTGTGGTTGAATCATTTGTGCTCAATAGAGGGTGCGTTTAGTTCAAGCAATACATTTTCCAGCAGTGTGAACACTAACACAGAAGCCCACCATGCACAGTGTATATGTCACATGGCTATTTTTCCAGTGAAGGGCACTGAAAAACTAGCTAAGAGCTTATTTTCCTCTTGATCTGTCATCTGTATACTCTATGGAAAACTTGTCTGCCACTATTCAATTGTTCAAAACAAAATTCATTCTCCCGTATTGGACTATAAGAATTGATAAACAGAGAGATGACCCATCTAGTTACAGCTGAAATGTAACAAATGTCAGTAATTTGCTGTAACCTGACTACTTCTTAATAACAAATACCAGCTACAACGAAAACCTTCCTATTTTGAGTGCATTCTAAGATTTACAGAAAATTTTATAATGCTTTCTTAGATATCATTTTTATTGTATGTACCTGCATTTGTCAGTCAGAAACCTCTAGAAAACTTTGTTTCTCCTTTGAGAATAAAAAGAGGTCTTAAAATGCTCTTGAATTATAATTTTTAATTAGGCTAAATTCTTCTAATTTCAGATAACTCAGACTTCATCGGCACCATGCTCCTGTGAATATATATAATTTTAATTGCATTACAGTGATATTTTAGTTTGCTGACCATTATATTAAAAAAGAGTTGTCTTTTCTGTAGTTGTCTGCCTTGTATCATTACACATCCTCTTATATATGCAGTACCACTCATTTAACAAAAATAGTTTCTAGTAATAACTGTTAATTGGGAAAAATTACAGAAAATAAACAGCATAATAACCCCTAATACGTTAGTGCAGATGTAGTAACTATAAAAAGGATAATCAAATCACCCTCTGAGGTATTCAATTGCTTTTCATATTTGGAATAGAATTAAAGTAATGAAAAATGAAACCTTACAATTTTACAGAGAGGAGAATGGCTGGCAAAAATAAGCTTGTCATGGTTTAATTTGAAGTTTTCTAGCTTACTAAAAATTTTCTTTTTGAATTCTAAATTCCCTGAAGCATGGTAAGTCTTGGGGCAGGGTGGCTTGAGGGTTGATAAATTCGGCTGCTCACCAACCCCACACAAGGCCCATGTACTTCTTTCCATATTTCTCCTTGCCCTTCTGTATTCGGTTTAGCTCTCTTTCTGGCTGCAAGATGACCGTTGCATTTCTAGTCATCTCACCCAGACTTAACATTTCCAGAGGAAGAAAAGGAATTGTACATTAAGCTGTCCCAGAAGCACCCCAGCTGACTTCTCATGCTGCATTAGCTGAAGCCCATTCCTAAATCAATCATAGGCAAAGAGAATGGGATTACCACAAAGGATTTTGTGAATATGGCTGTATGGAATAGGGTGATTACTCAACACACTTAGGTTCTGCTTGAAAAGAAGAAATAATAGGTGAATATTCATTAGATGGATATTAAACAGTAACTGCTACTCCCTTTATGTACTGCTTGTTATATACATGTCTACCTCCCCATGAAAATATATGTTCACTGAGAATGGATGCTACTTTATATCCACATTTGTTTGTGCTTAATTCTTTTTCGTGCTCAGCACGTTTTTCATATTTAGCAAATATTTTTCAATTAATGAATGGGTAAATTAATGAATATAAGAATAAATAATCATAAGAAAAGCAAATTTACAGTGAAGTTAACAAAGCTTAAGATTTAAAGGCCTTTGGAAAGACGTAGGAAAAGCTTTAGAAATGTGTTCATATGATAATCTACTATTAAAAATTTTACAAAAATAAGACATTTTAACTACTATTGGCTAAATTTGCTGACTCTACGCTGATTGACTTACCCTCCATCACATTTCTATAAGTGTTGAAGTGACCATGAGCATTTTGGAAATTCAGTGATCAGAAAGCTGAGCTAGAGATACATTTATTTGGAATTCAGTGGGACGTTTTTGTGCATTTCTCAGTCACTTCCACGTCTAATCATGTTATCGCTACCACTTGGTATAGGAAGGGTTTCCAGAAACACCCATCTGACCTCCATGCTGAATCACTGCAAAGCGATTTTTAAGAAAGGTGCAGAGCCAGAGGTGTTGTGATTGAGCATGTCATAGAGTACCTAGCCCTTAAAGAATGTTAATAGTGAAAGAGAAAGATTCAAAGGGAGGGAGTCAGAAACTAGGCTGTACAAAATTCCTTCAATCATCAGATACATAAAATTGTAAGCAGAGGATTCAGTTCATATACAGATCCAGTCAAAACAGAAGATCTCTCCTGTGAAAAATATTTTTGATAACGTGATAATACAGCATGTACAATTTTAAAAGCCCCATACCTTTGTTTTCACCTTTAACGGGTGTGCACGAAACTAGGTGTTGTATGAAATGGAATTTCTCAGAATTGCTCTATGTGTAGGACACAAATCTATAGCAATAATGCTATAGTAAGTTTGCCTATGACAACCGATAAAGAAATTTGATAGGTTTCCCAAATTTAGCAACCACAAGAAAAATTTATATGATGTCACTCATAAAAAGTTATAAAAGAGAAATAAATTTGTCTAGACTACTATTAATAAAACCAAATTTTGACTAACAATTTTGTTATAGAAAATGATATTATAAAACTGTTGTCAAATGAACAGGTGAGCAAAGTGTATGCATCCAAAAATGTAGTCTCAGTGCAAGAACCTAAGATAAGAATAAGATTTAATTCCTGTTGAATACTTTCTAAAGACTTTGCATTTATTTATTTCTTTAAATACATTTATCACAACTCCATGAAGAAGTCACTGTATCAGCAGGATGAGCTAGATTACACTACAGTGTCATATAACCTCCCAAACCTTAGTCGCTATATTTGTAAAGGTTTATTTCTTGCTTGTTCTGCAGATCTTGTAGCTAGAAATTGTGCTGTACATGGACGTAACGTAGAGACTTGGTATGACAGAGGCCTCCACCATCTGAAATATCTCCAGTCACTGTAACAAGAGGAAAGTGAATGACAAATAGCACATTGACTCTTAAAAACTTTGACTGAAAGTGACACCCATCATTTTCACCTGTGTTTTGTCGACCAAAGCAAGTCACATGGCCATGCCTAACTTCAAAGTAGTGGGCAAAAACAATCCCTCCATTTACTTAGAAAGAGAAGAACAGATATTTGTAAACGGCAAACGATGATTATTACTACGGGTACTTTTAACACGTGTTAATATATAGGAGAACTGAACCATGGAGAAAGCCAAGTAACTAGCCAAAGATTACACAATAATAAATGCAAATCTAAGATTCATATCTAGGATCAAGTCCACATCTTACTATTATTCTACTTCCTTTGATGTAAATTTTTTGGTAAATCTCTGAGCCCTGGAATGGCAAATGGCATTACACTAAGCATTATATTCTTGGTGAGAAATTATGAGTAACTCAAGCGAGATCTGTACATCTTCTAGTTTAGTGAGCAGTATAGCTTAAACTCTCATTCATTATATTCATTCATCAAACATTTCTAAAGCACATTTAGAAATTATAAATGAATATAACTATTCATTTGTGATGCATTATTACATCAATTTCATGGAGAAAGATAAGAGAAAGGAACTCTCTAATACTAACTGGAGTTAGGAATTATCTGGAGATTAAAGGGTCAGCTATTGGACATCTAGAAGCTAGAATGACTCACTGCAAATGATCAATAGTCTGCCTTTCCTTCCTTCCTTCTCTCCCTCTTCCCATACTTCTTCCCATCTTCTCTTTCACAAAAATTTATTGCATTCCTGGTAGATGGCAGGTATTAAGAATTGGAGAGATAAACAGAAATAAGATCTATCCCTAGGGAACTCACAATCACAGCAGTAAATCAGATGCATAAATGCAATATAAGAGTCAATGAGACACTCTCAAAACCTTGTGAAATTCAAACTCTACATATATGCCTGATTTTATAGCGCAGGACCAGACTGTAATTTGCCAAGATATGTGTATTACAGTTCTCAGCCTGTGAATTTATTAACATCTTCTCTACTGCATAAGACCTTTCGGTTTCATTCACTGATATGTTTACAGCTGACATGCACTATCTTTCCTGGCTTTTGTGCCCACATTTGTTTACACTGACACATGGTGCTATAGCTTGATGCCTAGATGCGATTTCAAGTGTTTTCGCTGAAATCGCTCAGAATTATTGTAAAGAGATGCATTTATAACCATCAGGGAACACTGAATCTTGGAGTCTGTGTTCTTTGGCATCTGTTAGTAAATATCTTATTACCCTAACCAGCTTTAGGGTATACATTGTTTACCGGTGGCACAGCAAAAAATATCTCCCATATTTTGTGGGGAAAATTCTGTGTCTGGATCTCACAGGTCTGAGAGTTGTTTACAGCCAGCTGGTAGAAAGTCTTACTTGCACTTCACCTGCAATGATTTGTGTGTCAGGCTTTTTGTCTCTTATGGTGCATGAAGAAGACAAATGAAAGTCCTTTCCCCTGCAATATCTTTCCTGCTCATAAAAGTTACTTTTCCAAACTTTAATTACTGGCATGATAGCCTATCTCCATTCTCAGTGTCAGAAGTCTTATTTTGGTTTCTTTTCCAATTACATCTTTTTCAAGTGCTTTATATATTTTAGTCTGCCGTAGATCCTTCACTAGAAAAAAACAATCAAAGATAACATTTGTGCTATGTTACAGCAACTGTCTAGGGTCTATTTTATCTCAATCTGTGTCTTCAGTTTTTTCTATAGAAGTACAAGTAGTTATATATTTTTTAACATACTATTGGACATCATGGCTATAATGTCATATTAAAAATGCTAGCATTTTGCAAGAAGTTCAAACTGGAAGCAAGGTGCTTTTTTCCATTGGAAATTGTCAGAGATCATAATGCGATGAAATATAATAAGCATAGACTCTATTTCAGAATGAGACGCTGAGGAGTTATGACATAAGCTCAACGATCAATTAAGTTACTTTTATACTGTATTTTCCTTTCTGGGCATGAAGTACAACTTTCCACATGGTTTCTTTTCCAACAGATGCTATATAATTTTGTTGAAATGATTAATGTAAACAAAACCAATAATTTGTTATTTAAGCTATTGGTGTAATAATGCTGCATAACAGGCCACCTCCCAAAATCCTCAGAGGCTGAAAATACAATGCCTTTATTTCTCATGTGTGAGTCTGCAGGTCCACTATGGCAGCTCTACTTAAAATGTCACTTAGGTTCAGGTTTGCTCCATATTTCTCATCCTGGGACCCAGGTTGCAGGAGCAGCAGGTATCTGCAGCATGCCTGTCTCAAGGTACAGGGCAAGAATGCCAGAGTGATTAGCCAAACAATGCAAGCACATTAAAGCTCTGGTTGGAAGTGACACATGTTGCTTCCCTTACATTCCTTTGGCCAACCAAGTCTCCTGCCAAGCTCAAAGTCAGTGAGGCGGGGAAATATGCTTCATTCCCAGGCAGCAATGACCAAGTCAGGGAAGAAAGGTAGATAGTATTATTGTGTATTATTGTGTATAATACAACCTACCATAATATCAATTATGACTCTATCTTCCCTGATGTGATCATTGCCAGTGGAAATTTCTGATTGTGTCTTTCAATATATGTCCAGAAAACTACATTTATTTCTTCGAGTATATTTCTTCCGTTATTTGGTATGTAATTTTCTACTTCTACTAGTCTTTCATGCCTTCAACCTAGATCAAAGAATAGTGTGTGTTTCTACCACAGTTTAATAGAATTGATATAAAGCTACCCAGTAATATGATTCTTTCTAAATGAGATTGTCACTTTTGTTAAAAGTAACATGTACTTGTTCATGTCCTTTGTAGGGACATGGATGAAGCTAGAAACCATCATTCTAAGCAAACTATCGCAGAAAACCAAACACCGCATGTTCTCACTCATAGGTGGGAATTGAACAATGAGAACACGTGGACACCGGGGCGGGGGGGGGGGAACATCACACACTGGGGCCTGTCATGGGGTGGGTGGAGGAGAGAGGGATAGAATTAGGAGATATACCTAATGTAAATGACAAGTTAACAGGTATAGCACACCAACATGGCACACGTATACATATGTAACGAACTGCATGTTGGGCACATGTACCCTAGAACTTAAAGTATAATAAAAAAAAAGAACTAGAAAAAAAATGGTAATGTACTTCTACCCACTTTGTTTCTAAATGGGATTACACTTTTTTGAAAACTAACTTGTGCTTGGCCTACTTCCAAATATAGGAAAGAAATAATTATTTCATTAAAAAAGTAAAGCCCCTTCCATTCATAAAAGAGCTATACCCCCAATCCTTTGAAATATCTTCTGTATTTTTAAGTTTATTATTATTCATTGAGTAAACCAAATGTATAGATTATGCCTATCATTAAAATGCTCAATATAGTTTTATTTATTTCTTCAAAATTCTCCTCTCTATAAACTTTGACATGCCTCATATTTGCTATAATATTTCAAGCACATTGTCAATTTTGATGGAATTATATCAGCTATAAAGATATTGTAGATATCAGATATTATGTGAAATAAATGCATTTTGCCAGATAATACCATCTGCACCTAAGGAAATTTGCGAAGTCATATGGAAGTTCACAGAATAATAAGTAAGCTTCGATGTTCGTATTAAAGATCAGCCTAATAATTTGTGTTCATTCGAACATCTGTGATGTTCAGATCGTTCACGAGTCCCAGGAAATGTAGTACTGCCAATAATTTGTCCTTCCAGTGTAATAGAGTATAAGAGTAACATGTATGTTCCACTCCATCAAAATGGATAATGTGCTGAAAAAATGTTAAGTTTGATTTTAGCTAGATATATAAAAATTAATTTTCTTTAGAAGGGTAATTTTTTTGGGGGGTGGGCTTGCCTGTAATGGGGTAGGCAGGCCTCTCTATGGCCTCGAAAGTGAAGCCTCTTTAGCACTTCCTAGCTTCCACTCTCTGCAATGGCTGAGTGGCCCTGAACCCAGGATCTAGCTCCAGAAGCTGAGTGAGCCCACCTTCCTCATTGCTGCATTTTGTTTTAAACGACAATTAAGATATTATTTACATACCAGAAATGTCACTCATTTAAAGTGTTACCATTTGATGATATTTTTGTGTATTTATAGAGTTGTGCAACTATGACTGTACTCTAATTTTAGAACATTGTCATCACCCCCCTAAAAATCTCATACCCATTAGCAGTCATTCCCCATCCCCTTCCCACTCTTTCCCAGCCCTAGGCAACTACAAATCTTTCTATGTGTTTTCTAATGGTGGACAAATGGGATCACCCAACACATGGTCTTTTGTGACTTGCTTCTTTCGCTAAGCATGTTTTCAAAGTTTGTCTGTGTTGTTGCGTGTATCAATACTTCATTCCTCTTTCTTGCCCCGTAATCTTCCATTGTATGAATGTACCACATTTTGTTTATTCATTCATCAGTGATGAATATTTGGGTTGTTTCTATTTTTTGGCGGTTATGGATAATTTTGCTATTGATCTTCATTTGCAAATTTTTGTGTGGACACATGTTTTTATTTATCTTGGGTATATCCCTAGAAGTGAAATTGCTGAGTCATGGTAGAGTTAAACAGGATAACTCCGTGTTTAACTTTTCGAGAAGCTGCTAAATTGTTTTCCAAAGTGGCTGCATGATTTTTATCATCCCACCAGTAAGGAATGAGGGTTCTAATTTCAGGACATCCTGGCTAACACCTGTTATTGTCTATCTTTTTCATTATAGCCATTTCTAACGGGTGTGAAATGGTATCTCATTATGATATTGACTTGCATTTCCCAAATTACTAATGATGTTGAACATTGTATGTGCTTATTATCCATTCATCTATCTTCTTTGGAACAATGTCTACTTTTCACCCCCTTTTTTTTTTTTTTTTTGGAGACAGAGTTTCACTCTTGTTGCCCAGGCTGCAGTGCAGTGGCACAATCGCGACTGCAACCTCCACCTCCTGGGTTCAAACGATTCTCCTGCCTCAGCCTCTCAAGTAGCTGGGATTACAGGCTCACACCACCATGCCTGGCTAATTTTTGTATTTTTTAGTAGATACGAGGTTTCGCCATGTTGACCAGGCCGGTCTCGAACTCCTGACCTCAGGTGATCCGCCCACCTCCATTTCCCAAAGTGCTGGGATTACAGGTGTGAGCCACCATGCCCAGCCTTGCCCACTTTTTAAACTGAGCTATTTGTCTTTTTATGATTGAGTTGTAAGAGTTCTTTATATGTTCTGGATACAAGTCTCTTATCAGATAGTACATGATTTGTAAATATTATCTTCCATTCTATTGGTTATTATTTTCTTGACAGTTCCATTTGAAACACAGCAGTTTTAATTATTATGAAGTCAATTTTATTTTTTCTTTTACCACTTGTGCTTTTGGTGTTGTGTCTAAGAAACCATTGTCTAATCCAAGGTCATGAAAATTAACTATTGTGTTTTCATCTAAGATTTTTATGGTTTTTAGCCCTTACGTTTAGATCCATGATCCATTTTGAATTAATTCTTGCATATGGTATAAGTTAGGAGTCTAATTTTCTTCTATTGCCTATGGATATTCAGTTGGCCCACACCATTTCTTGAAAGACTACATTTCCGCCATTGAATTATCTTGGCCCCTTTGTCTAAAATCAATTGACCATAAATATTTATTTATATCCATTTAGTTTTAGACTCTCAATTCTATTCCATTGACTTGTATGACTTTTCTTATGCAGTCCCACAGTGTCTTGATTATTGTATCTTTGTAGCAAGTTTTAAAGTCTGTTAGTGTGAGCTCACTAGCTTTATTTTTAAAGATTGTTTTAGCTGTTGTGGGCCCCTTGTATCTTCGCTTAACTTTTAAATCAAAATACACAATTATTTTTAGCCCCTTTTTTCTGTTGTTGGTTTTTTTGCCTGAATTACACATAGCCTAGTAAATGATCTCATAAGTTGAATGAGTGTGGTTAGGGAAAGGGTTATTGACTTCTATAAATATACATGTATTTGCATACTAAAACATCTCCAAGCCTCCAAGCTTTAGATATGATCATAAAATTCTTGCTTAAGGAAAAGTATATTTTTGAATTTCATACTCTAATAACCCTAACACCCAATTCATATAGCAACTTATGTATCTGATTGTACTAAAATATCCACTGAAGCAAAGTTGTAAATTAACATTGATGTAAACATGATTCAGTTTGGAAGAGCATAAACCACATGACATCCTGAGCAGAAAAAGGAGAAAATTCACTTTTCGGTCCCTTCCAATATTCTTGCCTTGAACTTTTAAATACAAAAACTTACTTTGTTAACAAAAGCAACCATTCTCCTAAAATCAGAGAAGAGCAGTCATGAAAGGATTCACAAAACGAGGGAAATAGTTGCTTATTTTCATGCTTTGACCAACAATCATGGTCTTTCCTTGGGTCTGGGTTTATTTTGGCACAGAAGTGCTATGGAGAAGCTTTCATAGTGATCATGGCCCTAAGAAATTGAAAAACTTACATTTATAGCTTTAAAGTTAGAGAATTTACACTATAAAACATGGAATTTATTTTCAGTATCTCTTGTGTTGCATAATTTGTTTTTTATTTAGATTGTGTCCTACTGCAAATATGTTAAGCCAGGTTATTTTCATCTGTCTTTTCTTTTCCTGTTCTTAATAGGTATGCAAAGTTTGTCTGGGCGAATATAATTAATTCCCCTAATCTTATGTAAGTCTTTTTCAATTATAGATTTTTAAGAAGGACTTCTGGAATATGTAATAAACCTTTTGCAAATAATCAGTCTTTGATCAGAATTTTTAAAGACGATGCTTGGAGGGCATTTGAAAAACAAGTGATTTTTTTTTTTTTTCTGACTCAGGCCTTTTTATGGTACAGTTGCCAGAAATGTCATAAATCTCAAAAAGGCCATTCTTGTCCTAAACCAATTGACCCTTCAGTGCCGAATCCTCAGCTACCTCAGGAGTTCTACTGGACCTCACTGCCATTTTCTGAATAATTTATGTGATTTACAGTGCCTTGTAAAAAGCACTGAAACATCTCTCTGTGTGACTCGTTTGCTTTTAATTTATAGTGACATCTTTTCATAGTAGTGGAAACTTGCTGAAAAACTTTTCTGAGACATTGTTTTTCATTCATACTCAGATCACTGTGGCTCAGTTTTCAGTGACCTCAATTTTCTGCTCTGTTGTTTTTCAAATTAAAAAATACATATGGGCAGTTTCTTGACAAAGTCACACATTAAATAACATTACCCATAGATCATTATCCTGTGTGCACTCTGCCATTACCAATGGTTACCTGACCTTTAGAATTAAGGAGAGCATTATGAGCATCTATTGAGATATTAAAAGCTGTAATATTATTAGCATTTCTTAGGGTCAGCTGGAATGTTTACATTGCAGCTATGCTGGTGTCTCGGAGAAGGACATGTGTGGTTGGTAAGTGGCCCTTGTCAAGTCCTCATGATGGTCTGATAATAATAAAGAAAGTAAATGAGGAAAATGCTATCTGGTTCAGTGAGAAAGGCATCTGTAAGGAAGATTGAGCACATATGAAGTACTGTGCCCTACAAAGAACATAAGGAGATGCAGAGGGCCTGGCAGGATGGATACCTCATCATTTAAATTAGGCAACCAGGAAAAACGCTGAGGATCACCAACTGAACAGGGAGAGGCACATAAATTGCTGGCAGAGAAATTTAGATGTGTGGGTTAAGCAGAGCCAGTATATATTTAAATAAAACAGTTTTCTAATCAGAAGCCTGAAATTAATTAAATTAAATCATATTTAGTCTTTTTCTGAAGGACAGTTGTTTCTAGTATTTGAAGAATATAATTAGGATGATTTCATGAATGTAATTATCAGCAAAAGTGATTGCATCAAGAGCATATGAACCTTGTATGTTTCACTATCGAATTGGGATTTTGTATGGAAGAAGAAATGATGTAATCCCAGCACTTTGGGAGGCTGAGGCAGGTAGATCATGAGGTCAGGAGATCGAGACCATCCTGGCTAACACGGTGAAAACCCATCTCTACTAAAAATACCAAAAAATTAGCCGGGCATGGTGGCAGGCGCCTGTAGTCCCAGCTACTCAGGAGGCTGAGGCAGGAGAATGGCTTGAACCCGGGAGGCGGAGCTTGCGGTGAGCCGAGATTGCGCCACTGCACTCCAGCCTGGGTGACAGAGCGAGACTGTCTGAAAATAAAAAATAAAAAATAAAAAAAAGACTATTGTTTAGCAAAGTTTCAGTAAGCACTCAATAAATGTTAGCTATTATTATAATCATCATAATCATTATTATTGTATTCTTCCAGCTGATGGTTATAATTGTGCTTGGTCAAGTTTACATTGATTTGCATAAAGCTCTTCATTAAAGGTAATAGAAATAAAGAACTCCTTTGTATCCAGCATATTGTCCCCATCCTTGCCCTTTATTTTAGCTATTTAAATCACAAATGGTCCCCTATTAACTTTGATTATTTTGTAGCAAACACTTGAACAGTCATCAGAAAACCTAGTTTCTATTTCTATTCTGCCACTCACTATTGTGTGACCTAGAGAGAATCTTATTATTTCTGGGCCACAGTTAGGATAGACGTCTATGAGCCCTTTTCTTTTTTTTCTTTTCTTTTTTTTTTTTTTGAGTTGGAGTCTCCGAGTTGTTGGCCTGGGCTGGAATGCAATGGCGCGATCTCGGCTCACTGCAACCTCTGCCTCCCAGGTTCCAGCAATTCTGCTGCCTCAGCCTCCCGAGTAGCTGAGATTACAGGCACCGGCCACCATGGCCTGCTAATTTTTGTATTTTTAGTAGAGATGGGGTTTCACCATGTTGGCCAGGCTGGTCTCAAACTCCTGACCTCAGGTGATCCACCCACCTTGGCCTCCCAGAGTGCTGGGATTACAGGCGTGAGGCACTGAGCCCAGCCTATGAGTCCCTTTCATATCTAATATTCTATGGGGTAGCTCAAGGGGCAAAATTGCAGGAAAAAAGCATTATAATATATTGCATTCACTTTTAATCTGTCCTTGGAAGTCACTTCACTTCTGCCTCAAGCAAGGTCCACATCTTGTTTAAGGGTGTCATTTAAGGGTAGCACTGCAGGCTGCAGAAACTTCCATTGTATAGTGTCAGAGTTGTGGATATCAAACATTTACTAAGGATTAAAAACGTGGCTTAACCTACTTGGAACTAAAATTGAACTTTAAGAAGCTATTCTATAACCGAGACATAGATACTTGTTGTCTTCAAACTGGATTTTACTATTTGTAGTGCCTTTGACCTTCATGCGAATTCTATAGCAAATAGAGTCAACTTTTTTTAACTGTTTATCCCTGGGCAGTACCATCTGATATGAGTGGTATTCCATCAAAATGTGTTTTTTCCTGAGGAAGTCTTGCTGTAATACATCATCAGCATGACAGCTAGTGTATTACATATTACAGCAAAACATCCCCAGAGCAAAGGTACATGTGATGATGAATTATGCTAATATGTTATTGTCATTATGTTATCAGCACTCAGAGAATTTAGTGAGATACATCATCAGTGAGAGAATATCTGATTTTGTATTACTCAAAAAATGACACCATCATGGAAAACCACAAGCAGGTTCATTTGATTAATAGGGTTAGTGATATTCTAGTGCCAGAACTCATGTATGGTGGTATATTAAAATGTCCTTTGAAGCTGAAAACAAGTTAAAGAAAGATGAGTCTATGAGGTGAGATTGTAAAAGCACCGTCAATTTAAATACTATTACTGTAGACAGTGTACAGTTAAGTATAAACCAAAAGTCACCCTTGTCTTTTATTCAAACGTTTGACAGTGATTTTGTTCTACTTAATTATCTGTAAGCCTGATAACTTCTTTCAAGAAGCTATCTATTGTAAGACCACCGGTTTTGCTATAAATCTATAGTCTGCAGATGACACTTTATTTATTTATTTAAGACGGAGTCTCGCTCTGTCACCAGGCCCGAATGCAGTGGCACAATCTCAGCTCACTGCAATTTCTGCCTTCCCGGTTCAAAAGATTCTCCTGCCTCAGCCTCCTGAGTATCTGGGACTACAGGCATGTGCCACCATGCCCAGCTAATTTTTGTATTTTTAGTAGAGATGGGGTTTTATCATGTTGGCCAGGATGGTCTCGATCTCTTGACCTCGCGATCCGCCTGCCTCGGCCTCCCAAAGTGCTGGGATTACAGGCATGAGCCATCACGCCCAGCCCAGGTGACACTTTATAACGATATGTATTAATGCCCAAAATCACTGAACCAAACCAGACATATCACTAAACTTTGTTGTTGAGTGACAGCTAATTTATTCAGGATATAAGGTGATCTCTTTTCTTACAGCATCTTCTTTTGCACAGAACCTTGTACACATTAGGCACTGAAAAGATATCTGCCAAATTGAATTGATGATTTTTCACATAACTTTCTGTATTCAAAATCAGAGAAATCACAAGTCTGACACCAAACTTAAATTAGAATAGCCAGACACCATGGATTGCAAATAGAAAACAACTTCATTTTTCCCAGCACTGCTTGTTCCATCACGGTCTCATGAGCTAGTCATTCTATGTCTTGCCACTGCTTTCTAGCTAAGGTCTCAGACCCATTCATAGTGTGAGGGGCTATGAGAGGGAGAACAGAGAGCAGGATAGATCTTACTCCACTGGTGCTCTCTTGATCTGGCATTGATGCCCTCTGAGCTTGCTGAGTAATTAAAACTGACTTTTTCTCTCATGGAATTCTTTCACAGGTTCTTTGAGGACCTCCCCCCAACCATTATGCAAGTTTTTCCGCAAGATGTCTTAACATTCCATAACTTTTAGCACTTATGACTTATGTTTACCTCATTAATCTCTGTTTTCCAGCTATTATTCCCTTCTGTATTGGCACCATCTTACCCTAATAGGCATCTTATACTTTTGGACAAAATCTCTTTGAAGAAAACCTCTAAGCTGGCCCCACCTCATAAGAACCATATCTGATTCACAGAAAATAGATTCTTCTGGCACAGAAGAATGTATTCTCCTAGCAAAAGCACAGCTAGATCCTAACATAATAATAATTATAATAACTAACTTTTACTGAGTGTGTACTATGGTCCAAGCATTGCTACATGTATTAACTTATTAAACTTCCTCAAAAGAGGAGGGTAGTAGTAATATCCTCATTTTGTAGATGAAGAAACTGAGGCATAGAGAAATTAATTTGCCCACTGTGACAAGACCCACTGTTGGGAAAGCCAAGCCTCAACCATTGCTGGCCACAGCTTCAGTGTGCAGGCTCTTTACGATACATAATTGTAAATTTAGTATTAGCACTCAATACTAAATTTAGTTTTAAAACCAGCAGAATATGGTTGTTCATCATTAGAACAGGTACTAATCAATCAGTGCCTCACCTTTAAGCTTTTCCAGGCATAGATTCAAAACAAGTTCATTGTATTTTCCTAAACTTCATCAGTGAATAAAATTTCTCCCCGTGGTCCTATTACAGCTCCTCACTGAATTTGAGATGAGGGGCACCACAACGCTCAAGCTGTGTTCTCCAAAAATAGTTATTTGTATCCCAGCCTTTTCTACCACAGTGATCTGGGTATGCAGCAATGGGTAACAAAACCAGTGTATTAGTTTCATTGTTTTTAAATTTCCTTTTCAAGCCTTGGAATAATGTAGGATAGGTTTATAATTTAGAATACTTGCTTATTATTAGTTTTTCTCTCCTTGGCCTTTTGGAGCATCAGCCAAAAGTGAGACAGAAAGAGCACTATTTTAACATCCTTTAATAAAAATAAAGGACATTTTCTGTAACCCAAAAGGCAAGGATATGAGAACATATGGCTTCTAGGAACAAGTGGGATCCCTCTTAGTCCATCATGAAAGCCTTAAAAGATGAATGTGTCACAGACCTCAAGAAATGTTTCAGGGTCATGAAAGGCGTTTTTACTTCAGTTGATTTATGTGTGCAATTTCAGTAGGGCAGCCTGTGCTAGAGTGCTTCCAGGGATCCACTGGTTAGATCATGATGAAGTTGGCATCAACCTGTCACTGTTCAATTTGGCTTGGAGGTGTGTTATCAGTTTCTGAAGCATCTAATGACTGAGCTGACAGGATGTGGCACACTGTGGGTCCCAGCAATCATTTTATGTCAATCTGTCCCATAGGTTAGGGTGCTGCTGGCTTTCCTCCCCAAACTGCTTCCACCTAAAACTTCCCAAGATGACTCCCAAAATAGGTTGACTATTCACACCTGTTTTATACTCAATGCCTGGCCCTAGTTTTATTGGCATGTTAAGAGAAGTGAAGTAAAATATTAATGATTTTTAAAGACAAAAGCAAAGCATTAAAAGCAAATAGCCCGTGTATGTTTTTTGTTTGTTTGTTTTTGAGACAGAGTTTCACTCTTGTTGCCCAGGCTGGAGTGCAGTGGCACAATCTTGACTCACCGCAACCTCCGCCTCCCGGGTTCAAGCGATTCTCCTGCCTCAGCCTCCCGAGTACCTGGGATTACAGGCATGCACCACCACGCCCGGCTAACTTTGCATTTTTAGTAGTGATGGAGCTTCTCCATGTTGGTCAGGCTGGTCTGGAACTCCCGACCTCAGGTCTGCCTGCCTTGGCCTCCCAAAGTGCTGGGATTACAGGTGTGAGCCATCGTGACCAGCAGCCAATATATGTTTTCTTCATCTACTTACTAATAAAGACATTTTCTTCAGAAGAAAAAAATGCATGGCAATCAAACTGCTTCACAATCTATTTCTTGAATTAAAGGTTTTTTGTTTGTTTGTTTGTTTTGTAAAACCTTATTTTGCCAACTACAAATTCCTCTTCCTTGTAGGAAGGAAGTTTACCTAAACTTGTCTTCTGTCTCTGAAGGCTGAAAAAGGAAATTCTAGTGCTTAAAAATGTGACACAATAAATTTCAGAATAACACAATAGAGTTAATGTGTAAAGCTCTGTACATTTATAGAACATTTTTATTCACGGTATTTTATTGCATTTTGACAAAAGGAGAGCAGTATTTTATAAAGAAAAAGTGCTGGTTTGAACTCTGAAGCCTGCATCTTGAATATGGCAATTATCGGGCGTGTGGCCCTCGACAATTTTCCTACTCTTTCTGACCTTTGTTTTCCTTGTCTGAAAATGGTGACAATCATTTTGCTAACCATAAGTAAACTGAGTATGGGATCTCTGCCTTATTTATTTTTGTATCCGCAAGTCCTCGCATGGTGCCTGCCAAACGGTGCCTGACAATAAATTTGTCATGACAAGTAAATATGTCTGTGAAGAATTATTATCTCCCATTTACAGATCAGCAGATTGAAGCTTAAGATGTTTAAATGACCCAGTGTTACACAACCAGTAAGGAAAATGCTATGGTCAGTTGTGAGAACAGGATCAAATTCTGGAAATTCTGACATATGTGGAGTCCAAAGCAGAAGCATTAGTCACTGTAAAAGAGCATATCCAGATGCACATAGACAAGCAGGGCTCAGAAACACATACTTCAGGTTGTTCCATTGTGATAACTAGTTTGCTCCTCTTCACTTCCTGCAGATACTGACAATTAGTAACAAGTACTATGATGCAGCCCCTCTTGGTGGAGATAAAGAATATAAGACAGGGATAATGCATAGTTTCTCATTTTGAAATTCAAAAATGTTTTCATGAGTATATTCTACATAGTGTTCAGCAGAGACACTAATATGAAAAAGAAATAATACTAATAATTATTCTCACATGAGCACAACACTGTTGCAAGCACTTTGAGTGCATTCTCTCCTTTAATCCACCCAACAATCCTGTAAGGTACTGTCATTATCTTCACTTCATAGATGAGAAAATTGAAGTATTGAGAGGTAAAGAAATTTGCTAAAAGCCTCAGAGCCCATAAGTTGTGGAGCTAGAATTCAGATGTAAGCAGTGTGGTTCAAGAATCTTAACTCTTAACTTCTGTACTTTACTGCACAGTGTGGTGGGTTGAGAAATGTAGGACACAATAACAGGAATCTGATAAACAGTTCCCAAGTCCAACACAGAAATTAAAACTTAAAACTGAGCAAGAATATTAGGCCTGTACGAATAAGCTATGTTCACAGAATGACCAAGAAACATCTAGAAAACTTATGAAAATTAACTCCTTTTTAACCACTATTTCCCTTATGCCACAATTTTCTAGAAATTAAGCATTTAACAAAATGTACTTTGTCTGAACTTGCCTAATGACTAGAGCAAGTTCCCTGAATTTTCAAGGGATGGCAGAAATATTGATTATTTGGCAATTACCTCAGCCCAAGTTCCCTGGAAAACAGAACTTCAGAATTTTAAATGATGGTGCTCTATTTTGGAAGTACAAAACCTGGGCAACAGGATGGAGGGAAAATGGAAGTTTAGCAAGAAAGAATGTGAAGCAATACCACAACATATTACTATGTTTGCTACTTCTTCACGTGGACCACAAAAAGCACAGCAATTAAGAGATGTGTTCGCTAACCATGAAGAACTTCTCCAAATGGGCTGTATGGAGAAAACATGCTTCAAAACCATTCATGTATGAAGAAAATGTGCTTCAAAACCACTCATGGAAAGAAGCAAGAAAGATGTTGCTGTAGAACTCTTTTCTGTCTCCTGTTCTCCAGTCACCAAAGTTCGCCATATTATGAATTAATTCCCCCACGCTTCCAAGTTGAATGAAGTGTCTCCTTCGATGACCATGTGAGAAGCCACATATCACATTCTTCAGGGCTGTGTCACTGAAGTCCAGAAGTGGTAGAAGTCACAAATTCTGAGCTGCTGGACCTGGCTGGGTAGAGGTGAACCTGGCACTCCCAAGACAAGTGCCCATCAGCTCTCCAGGGTGGAAGTATTATCTAAGAAGCAGATAAAGCTAATGTAAACTGACCCATTATTCCCTAGTATTTGTGTAACTTTTAGGAAATCAACTTTAGCTTAGCTGAACAGAATATCTAAAGTCAAGGCCACTAACAAAGAACTATCTCTTTTAAGGTACAACACCACCTAGGGTGTGGGATATGAAGGAAAAAGAAATACACCACACACACATACAGTACACATATAAAATATATGCATATATATATTACATAAAATTTCCTTTGATTTCACAAAATATTCAGTTCTGCATATTATAATCTAATCACAACCAATAGATGTACAGAGATGTAATTTTCTCTGCAAATTAGATGTGGTTTTTCAGAGCCAGCGTTCCCATCACTGGTAGACCAGTGCAGGCCAACCCTGACACAGCAGGGAAAAGAATGGGAAAGACATTAGGAAGGAATAGAACATTAGGCAACTCCACACAGGCCAGAGGCCAGGAGGCAGGTAGGTTGTGTCAGAGAGTGAAGAGAAGGATTTCCCTGTTAGTGAGAAGAGCATGGTATCCAGAGCATCTGTCAGTGGGTAATAAGTGGTTGTTCAGGAATGCAAACAATTTTTGTACTAGGCATAGTCTAAGAATTTTAGTGTGAAGGATTCCAGTATGAGCTTATTCTAATGGAACCTATAAACCAGATAGAGGAGAACAAGTGTCCATATATGAGAAATGGACAGAGATTGGTCTGAAAGAACCAAGCAGGAGCTAATAGACAAAAGGATACCCACATGGTGATTCAGTGTTAAGTCTTACAGCTTTACAGCCTCCCTGTGTGGAGACAGTAGGGGGTCCCAAAGCCTAAGAAAGAGCTCAGTATTGGCTGAATGTTCCATCTTGGGAGGATCAGAGGGCTTTGGGGGCAAGGAGTCATATTAAAGGGATAGATGAATCATTTAATTACTAAATTTCCTGAATTGGAGTGCATTAACAGTTATATCCTTTCAGCAAAAAATGTATTAAGCACTTATTATAGCTGATATCTAATACATATTTTGCATTAACAACTAATAAAAATTCTATACTCTGTTGTATATTTTGATAGTCTAACATATTTATCTTCATCATGGATTATGGATCATATATATGTGTATATATATGTATATAATTTCATTTTAAATAGTAAATTGTAATATGAGTACTATTTGCATTTGTCTGACAATGATATACCTACCTTCTTTTTTTATATATACCTACCTTCTTGACTATTGTATAGTATAATTTATACTTGTTATTTGACATTCAGATTTATCTGTAATCCTTTCTTTCTTCCTTTCCATAACCCCCCAAATATAATGCAATCAATTCCTTAAATCACAGGTGATAGGAATAATGTATAGTGATTCCAAGCCATTTCCTCAAATTTATAAATTGAGTGCCAAGTTGAAAATAATATCAGGTATCTACATTTCCATTTAGGTGTTCTCAAAGGTAGCCATTCCTGACAACTGGCAAGAGTATCCTACTCTGACACTCTGACCCTTACACTCCCATTAAATATAAAAACAGATCTGAATCTTTCACCCAGTTGTACTGTCAAGGCTAGTGTAACTTGCCTGTCATATAAAGCTCTTTGAATCAGCCTGCCAAGAAAATATGATTGTAGTACAAATTTTAGCATTCAGAAATATTCACTCCCCTTTCACTTACATGAATTTTGAGGGTCAAAGCTATGCATTTTTATCAGGTATTTTATTATCTTTCAACTTTTGTGAAGATCAGTGTGTTAGAATAAAGAACTTTTTTCTCCTTTAATGCCAAAGTGATTTGGTATAAGGGAAATACTAATGAGCCTTTATATTACTTATTGAAAGTTCCCATTTGACAAAATGAGAAAGTTTTATGTAAAGGATGGATGCAATCTTTAAATTCCATAATGCTTTTGGAAGCTAAGCACCTAGTCAAAATACATGAGCATTTAGAAAAGGGATAAAAAACATGGAACTTGGAATTTTCTTAGAAACCTGATGCTTCTTCAGCAAAAACAGAAACTAAAACTTCTGACATAAATGTAGCACAGAGAGAAACTTTTTTCCCCATTCATTTTAAATATAATTGTGCTTATTATAGCACCTAATGACGATGAATGTTTGCATTTTTCTGTTATATAACAGTACTATAAGTCAATCACTATTTCTCTTAATATCATCATACCAGTGTAACCACTGGTACTTTTAGCAGGTAGCATGTAGGTCATTCTGGCTTCAACCCATGGATTCATTGAATCACTTTTATTCATTTATTTTTTTTGTAAGTGTTAGATTGTGAACTCCATCATTTAACAGAAATGAACTATTAAAATGTCTAGGACATTATCTTAAAACAAACAAAAATCATAAATAAAGAAACCCAACTTGAACAGAGTTAGACTATTGCCCCCATTTTATCATCAATAACGTGAACACCCACTGTACTAAATGTAAGAAGTCTCTGTTTCCTTAAATTATACAAGTTAATATTTTCTTTTTAAGAGATACTCAGGGAAGGGAGGGTGAGATCATTTTAGGGCTCATGAGAAAGAAAGATTGACAGCACTGGCTGAAGTCAGGCAGAAAGCAGTCAGCCCTCGGGAAGCATCTCTGACAACCACTCCAATGCACTACAGCGCTGACATGAAACTTCCTCTAGATTCCTGAAAGAAGCCATTTGGGAAGAGCCTGTCGATAATGCAAAACTGGGCCAAACGGTTCTGGTTGTGGACTGCTAGCAAATGTCTACCCAAGACTAATGGGAAATGACTGACTTCATGTTTCAAATGAAAAATATGAGTATAGCTATCCTCAAATGAAAGGAGCTTTCCTGCAAATTAGGATGTTATTTTTAAAAACAGCATATTGGATTTAACATCTCAGGTATTTTTCTACAAGTAGGTATTTTTTTTCTTCTTGAATTCTCAGGGCTCTGCTTAAAGTTCAATTTTGTTTACCAGAAAGGTATGAGAGCAAGTTTAATGCTGTAAAAGTTGTTTACTTAGAGCAATAATATGACAAACAGAACTGAATAAATAGCAACTTACACATCATATAAAGTTTTCCAGCCAACATTGGCTGTAAAGTCACCAGTGAACTAGAAAACAAAACAAAATACAAAAATCAGGATGAAGTATATAGATGAAAACCACCATATCAAAAGCACAATCACATATATTATCTTGTTTTGTGCCTCAATAATGGATGAAGTTCATGGTAACAGTAACTGCTGTTTTTGATTCCTTGAATTGCTTCAGCAACTTGACCTTGGGTCCATTTAACATTGAGCCCATGTGAAGTCCTTTGCCCTGAGCGAATTTGTTTTCAGGGGGAAAAAAGTAAAAATTGGTCTTATAGAATTTCATAACTGAGAACACTAAAAAACAACCTTTCTGAGTGAAATTTCTTTCTTTCTAATGCCCACTACACATATATATGTGAGAAAACAAAATGAAAAACAAAACAAAAACAAAAGTTGAATACTTTTCCTTCTTGCCCTTCAAGTAAACTACTTACACTAGAATTTTTAATATAGACTAAATTATATAAAACATATGAATTAAGTAGGAAAAAGTGGATTTTTTTTAAATATGGCATTATTAATTTTAAATAGCTATAGAAAATCTTTCTAGTCTAATTAGCAAATCCTTAGAGGATGTGATGATTAATTTTATGTGTAAACTTGACTGGCCTAAGGGATACCTGGATATCTGGTAAAACATTATTTCTGGGTGCAACCATGAGGATGTTGCAGGAAGAAATTAGCATTTGAATCAGCAGACAGCAAAGAAGATCTGCCCTCATCAACATGGGTGACGGGTGGGTATCACCCAATCCATTGAGACCTTGGATAGAACAAACAGGCAGAGGAAGGGCGAATTCTCTTTCTCTTCTGGACCTGGGATATCCATCTTTTCCTCCTCAGACATCAGAGCTTCTGATTCTCAGGCCTTCAAACTCTGACTGAATTATACCATCAGCTTTCCTGGTTTTCCCTCTTGCCGATGGCATATCATGGGACTTCTAGGCCTCCATAATTATGTGAGCCATTTCTCATAATAAATATCCTCATATATCTGTCCATATCCTATTGGTTCTCTTTCTCTGAAGAACTTGACTGATACAGAGTATTTTCCCTAATACATAAATTTAAAGTGAATGTAAATGGTGCTTCTATAGTATGTGATGGTCTTCAAAAAGAAAATTTTCTAATTTTTTTATTATGTTCCTTCTAACTTTTACATGACTAACTTTGACTCTCTATTTAGATTACTTAAAACAGAGTAAATGGCATCCCATTTTTATCTGTAATATGGGAAATATTAAATCATAACTGCAATACACATATTTAATGTATAAAAATGTGGTGTCATGTGAATATTACAGAATTACGAAGTAATGTTACTAACTTTCTAGACATGGCAAGATTTTCTTATCTGCTCTCCTATTTTCCTTCTATTTCCCCATCAGCAATCCACAGAGCAGCCAAAGTGATGTAAAATAAAAATAACAAAACCAAACAAAAAACAAAATTTTATCATCCCCTTGCTTAAAGCCTTTCAATGGTGTTCCATTGCCACAAAACAAGGTCCAAATGTTTTTAATGCCCGAGGAAGCTCTTCGTGATCTCTCCACTGCTTACTTCTCTAGCCTCATCTCTCTTCGTCCTTTATCTCACCTCTTTTCTCCAATTGAACTCAGCTTCTCTCAGTATCTCTAAATCTTACATTCTCCTCCCTACCTGGATCAGTCTTCCCTCCCACATTTCCCATCCCCTCCTCTCTCACACCTCTTTCATTCATCTAACTCTATTCATCTTTCATAAGTTTCCAGCCTAGTCTTCATTTTCTCTGGAAGGCTCCCCTGACTCTCCACTATTATGGCGCCTCTCACATTTCATGGCATCGTTTAGAATCACCTATTACATGATTAGCGCTGTTGTGATTGTACACTACATCTCTAACATTCATTTAACCAATATTAATTGAGCACTTATTATGCTTGGGCTCATTTCTAAGCACTGAGAAAACATCAAAGAACCAAGCAAACAAAGTCTCTGCCTCAGGGGATTTATAATCTGTACACACACTGAATGTTTGACAGCAAGAACTGAGTGAAAGAAAACAGGACAGTAGAGAACAAAAGAAAAAGAACAGATCAAGAAGAGTATAGATTAAAATAAGAAAAAGCCAAGAGACATTCAAGATAAAAATGGAAAGGGCTCTTAGAAATCTGGATTGATCTTTTAAAAGACCTCACTCCACAATTGGATAAGCCCTCTTTTATTTTAAATCATCTTTTGCCACTGGCTTGTGATATCATTTGAAGATGATATAAATTATTTGTCGCTTCTTTCTATTTGCAGCCAAGTATATCCAGATTCTGTCATGTTATGCCACGCAGTGCTCCAGTGATGTCCTCCAAGAGCCATCTGCTGTCCACAATGAACAAGGCTTCAGAACCCAAATGATATACTTAAACCTGAGCAAAACAAGCTGGAAGCTTGTTTAAAAAGGCATTGCTTTGCCAAAATGTATTCACTGGAAAAATCTGCTATAAAACAGTGAATATATTATGCAAGTAAAATTAGACCTTTCAACCTGCTTGGTATGATGCATGATTGCACACATTTACTGTAGTTGATTCTGCCAGATTTAAAGTGATTTTATTCTTTTTATGAGATATTTAGTGCAAAAGGTCAAAAGAGAGATTTAGGATCCCTGTCATCCTTTTATTTTAGGAAAAACACTCATTTACACCACTTTTGATCACAAGATACAAATCTTTAAGCCACAACAAACAAAGGACAATGACAAACAAAAAAGAAATCAAACCAAATTTTGTATAATTTTGCACATAAAAAAAGTGACAGATGCAACCCAAATTATAAAATTCCGTTTTGTAGAAATGCGTTTCTAGTGATGGTAACATTGTGAAATCTCACTGCCTGCTATTCTAGTTGTCTAACCAAGCCTTCGCTGACATGGCTATTGCTACTGTCTCCAACTTCACAATCATCAGTTTTTCTAAGGCTCTTAGTGGCAGCAATTTCAGACAACTTGCAATTTCTTGGACATGAGATGCTGTGTCGCCCCTCTGTGCCTCTTACTGTGAACTTTCTGTTTTCTCTGAAGGGATGTCCTAGTCTTTTTGTCCTGCTAGTCAAATTCCGATTTTTCTTGTCAGCTCTACCTAAAAGATTACCTCTATTCTGAAAGTTTTTTGCCTCCTCACACAGCCGTCCCAAAGAACTGATCCCTCCTTTTTTTTTTTTTTTTGGTGCCAATTGAATCTGGTACAGACTTTTGTTAGAGCCCTTACCGTCTGTGTTGCTATTATTTATTTACATCAATGTTTCTCTTACTGCAACATGAGCTCCCTGAGGACAAGAAGCATGTCTTCTTTGTGACTGTAGCACCTGGCATGTGAGATGTGTTCAAGAAACTCAAGACTAAGGGAATGAATGAATGAATGCCACCAGTGACCTTCAGTGCCTCTCTAGTGGTACCCTTTTTAAATTGAAAATTTAGACTGAGAAATCCCCGCTTTCTTTTTTTCCTTATCATTAATCAAATTCATAATGATGACTAAAAAGGAACTGAAAATCAAAATGTGATTTCTACTTATATAGTATAGTTCTGAGACTGTGCCTTTCATTTTACACCACTTTCCTAATTCATCCCAAGTCATCCTCCCAGCAAATAATCAATAAATTTACATTATAATCATAGCACCATAATAAATACTGTGAAGTAGCATTTAGTAAAAAGAAGAATAAAAGACCCTCCAAAACTTTTATAAACTTCCTGGGAAGACGGTACATTCATCTTTTAAAAATTCAAATAACAGTACATAGAGGTTATATGATGCTAGGTGCAAAGTGAGTGAGGCAGACAGTAAGTGTTATATATAGGCAAGCATAAGAGGAATAATCACTTTGATCATAAACCAGTAAGGATCTGAAGGTTCCATTGGTTCTAGAAATGAGAAAAGTTGAAAATACAGCATATTGTGTTGGAATAATGGAATGAAGAATAAAGGTTTGTATAAATTTTCTCAACTATGAACCTGAGGATAAGTAAACTGTCTTCCATTTTTTAATCAACTTAACCCAGCTTTAAATCCTACTTAAAATATGATATGATTTGGCTATATGTCCCCACCCAAATGAACCTCCAATTATTATCCCCACATGTCGAGGGAGGGACCTGGTGAGAGTTGATCGGATCATGGGAGCAGTTTCCCCCATGTTGTTCTCATGATAGTGAGTGAGTTCGCATGAGATCTGATGGTTTAAAAGTGTTTGGCAGTTCCTCTCTCTCTCTCCTGCCGCCATGTAAGATGTACCTTGCTTTCTCTTCTCCTTCCGCCATGATTGTAAGTTTCCTGAGGCCTCCTCAGCCATGTAGAACTGTGAGTCAGTTAAACCTCTTTTGTTTTTACCCAGTCTGAGGTAGTTCTTTATAGCAAAATGAAAATGGACTAATACAGAAAATTGGTGCCAAGAGTAGGGTACTGCTACAAAGATACCTAAAAATGTGAAAGCAACTTTGGAACTGAATAATGGGCAGAGGTTGGAACACTTTGGAGGGCTCAGAAGGAGACAGGAAGATGTGGGAAAGTTTGAAACTTCCTAGAGCCTTGTTGAATGGTTTTGACCAAAATGCTGATAGTTATTTGGACAATGAAATCTAAGCTCAGGTGGTCTCAGATGGAGATGAGGAACTTATTGGGAACTGAAGCAAAGGTCCTCTTACTATGCTTTAGCAAAGAGACCACTGGCATTTTGCCCCTACCCTAGAGATCTGTGAAACTTTGAACTTGAGAGAGATGATTTAGGGTACCTGGCAGAAGAAATTTCTAAGCAGCAAAGCATTAAAGAGATGACCTGGCTTTTTCTGAACAAATACAGTTATATGTGTACACAAAGAGATGGTCTGAAATTGGAACTTATGTTTAAAAGGGAAGCAGAGTGTAAAAGTTTGGAAAATTTGAAGCCTGACCTCGTGGTAGAAAAGAAAATCCCATTTTGCGGGCAGAAATTCAAGCTGCCAGCTGCAGAAATGTGCTTAAGTAAAGAGAGGTCAAATGTTAATCACCAAGACAATGGGGAAAATGTCTCCATGGCATTTCAGAGATCTTCATGGCAGTTCTTCCCATCACAGACCTGGAGGCCTAGGAGTGAAAAGTGGTTTCACTGGCTGGGCCCAGGGCCCCACTGCTCTGTGCAGCCTGAGGACTTGGTGCCCCATGTCCCAGCTGTGCCAGCTCCAGTCATGGCTAAAAGAGGCCAAGGTTCAGCTCTGGCCATTGCTTCAGAGGGTGCAAGCGTCAGGCCTTGGTGGCTTCCATGTGATATTGGGCCTGCAGGTGTGCAGAAGACAATAATTGAGCTTTGGGGGCATCTACCTAGATTTCAGAGGATGTATGGAAATGCCTGATGTCCAGGCAGAAGTCTGTTGCAGGAGCAGAGCCTTCATGCAGAACCTCTACTAGTGCAATATAGAGGGAAAATGTGGGGTTGGAGCCCTCACCCATAGTCCCTACTGGGGCACTGCCTGGTGGAGATGTGAGAAGAGGGACACTATCCTCAAGACCCTAGAGTGATACATACACCTGGCCCCATGCAAGTCAAAAAAAAAAAAAGCCACAGGCACTCAACACCAGCCTGTGAAAGCAGCCAATGGGGCTGTATCCTGCAGAGTCACAGGGGTGGAGCTGCCAAAGGCCTTGGGAGCCCATCTCTTGCATCAGTGTGGCCTGGATGTGAGACATGCAGTAAAAGGAGATTATTTTGGAACTTTAAAATTTAATGACTGCCCTGTTGGGTTTCAGACTTGCATGGGGCCTGTGGCCCCCTTGTTTTGGCCAATTTCTCCCATTCGGAACTGGAAGATTTACTCAATGCCTGTACCTCCACGGTATCTTGGAAGTAACTAGCTTGTTTTTTATTTTACAGGCTCATAGGTGGAAGGGACTTGCTTGTCCCAGATGAGACTTTGGATTTAGACTTTTCAGTTAATGCTGGAATGAGTTACAACTTTGAGTGACTATTGGGAAGGCATGGTTGGTTTTGAAATGTGAAAAGGACATGAGATTTGGGAGGGGCCAGGGTGGACTGATATGGTTTGGCTCTGTGTCCACACATGAATTTCATCTCAAATTGTAATCCCCACATGTCAAGGGAGGGATTTGGTGGGAGGTGATTGGATCTTGGGGGCAGTCTCCCCCATGTTTCATGTGATAGTGAGTTCTCATGAAATATGATGGTTTAAAAGTATTTGGCAGATGCTCCCTCACTCTCACTCTATTCTGCCACCATGTAAGACATGCCTTGCTTCCCCCTCACCTACTGCTATAATTGTTAAGTTTCCTGAGGCCTTTCTAGCCATGTGGAACTGTGAGTCAATTCAACCCTTTTTGTTTATAAATTACCCAGTCTGAAGTAGTTCTTTATAGCAATGTGAAAACAGACTAATACAGAAAATATGAGCATTTTAATAATTCTTTCAGCCAAAGTCTACTTTTAAAATAGATTTATTTGTATTAAACGTATTTTGGTATTTCCAGCTCCAGGTACTTCCAGACATTTTTCCAAGTTCTCCACCTTTGGGGGTAAGCCCTTCAGCCCCATCCTTTCCCTAGAGTGATGTTCTTCAGTCTTTCAGATGACTGTGCCCTCTTTCCTATTGAGTGTACTTCAGACTGAGTAGCTGACCCCAAACAGACTGCCTCTAAAGATGTCATTCTTCATCTTTTCTCTCCTACTCAGATGATAGTCAGAGCTAGCCTTTCTGACAATGGTAATTTAAGGTCACTGTTCCATTCTAAACCAATATATCACAACACTACATGCAATAGCTGCAAAAGAAGACCTGCTGCTCAGATATGTTCCAAGCACTGTGGATCTGTCAGGAACAGTCTAACTTAATGTATAAAGAGCCTGTGGGCATAACAATGGCACAGGAAGCAACTGAGCTCTGCACTAACACTTTCTGTCTGTTTCCTTAGACAGAAGTGAAGGTTGTTCCCTCTGTTTTAATTCACTGGGGTATTACATATATTAAGAAATCATGGAATATTAGACCTTCATATGAACTACAAGATACAAGTCCAGTTCCCTCTATTTACAGAAAAATCTGTAACTTGCCTAAGATCACAAAACAGATTAGAGAAGAAAGAGGGCCAAGAAGCCAGGATTCAGCTCTACCATTGTTTTGTCTCTCTACATTGCATGCTGTTTGTCCAAAACAAGCACCCCAGGATTTATGAGAATCACCCTTGTGTATACTTTGGAGTACTATACAAGTTTTCCATTCTTTTTGAATATTTGTTTTTAAACAGAGTTTGCAAATACTACTAGTATAAATATAGGTATGCTTCACTTTATGCAATTTATTTTCCTAATGACAGGATCTAAATCTTTTCCTCAAATAATTTTCATCCAACCATGGATAGAGATAGATGGTATATCAGTCAGCGATATGGTTTGGCTGTGTCTCCACCCAGATTTCATCTTGAATTCCCACGTGTTGTGGGAGGGACCTGGTGGGAGGTGGTTGAATCGTGGGAGTAGGTCTTTCCCATGCTGTTCTTGTGATGGTGGAATTGGTCTCACAAGATCTGATGGTTTTAAAAATGGGAGTTTCCCTTCACAAGCTCTCTCTCTCTCTCTTTACCTGCTGCCATCTATGTAAGACATAACTTGCTCCTCCTTGCCTTCCACCATGATTGTGAGGCCTCCCCAGCCATATGGAACCATGAGTCCATTAAACCTCTTTCTTTTGTAAATTGACCAGTCTCAGGTATGTCTTTGTCAGCAGCAAGAAAATGGACTAATACAGTCAGGATTCTCCAGAGAAACAGAACCATTAGGATATATATATATCCTTATATATATATATATATATATATATATATATATATATATATATCCTAATATATATATATATCCTAATATGTATATATCCTAATATATATATATAATTTTATATATATATATAATTATATATATATAATTATGGGAATTCATTCCCGTGATTATGGAGGCTGAAAAGTCCCAGGATATGCCATCTGCAAGCTGGAGAACCAGGAAAGCTGATGATATAATTCAGTTTTAACCCAAAGGCTAAGAAAGGGGCAAGGGCAGGGGAGAACTTGCATAGGTCCCAAAGTCCAAAGGTCTAAGAACCTAGAGTTCTGATGTTCAAGAGCAGCAGAAGACGGATGTCCCAGCTCCAGAAGAGAAAGCAAACACCCTTCCTCCACTCTTTTGTTCTATCTGGGCCCTCAGTAGATTGGATGATGCCTGTCCTGAAGGAAAGCTTCTGTACTTAATCTACTGATTCAAATGCTAATGTTTTCCTCCAGAAACACTCTCACAACCACACTAGAAATAATGTTTTACCAGCTATCTGGTCATCCCTCAGGCCAGTCAAGTTGACACATAAAATTAATCATCACAGATGCTACAGGGATTAATCATTGCCCTGTATGAGTATTATTCTCACAGTGCAACCTGATAAGAAAGCAAAGTACCCACTCTTTAATGTTACACATCAAACTGATACCACTGATATAAAAATGCTTTATAAAACTGTCAAATGTTATATATCTGAAGAGTTATATTTTCATTAAAAATTTAATGTATTAAATATCTCAATATTAACAATTGCCAATGGCCTGGAATAATTAATCTTTCACTCCCCTTTATGATTTATGTTGTACATTTTTTAAAAAGAAAACCCATTACTTTTGTGTTAATTTCCATAGTTCTTTGCCATAAATACTACAAATAAGAAACTTTAAAAATCATTATTTAAAATACACTGGGGAGGGTGGGCTGGGGTAGGTAGTCTTCTGTACAGCTGGGTTTAAAAAAGGGAGAGAGAGAATACCTCAAGAGAGATGTTAGAGAAGAGTACTGCTGTCCAGATAAGAGTGGGAATAGTATTTTAAACTCATTTTAACATATTATCAGCTATCCCTAAGTCTTTACCATGCAGTATATTTTCAAAACCATAATAAGCGATGTTGTTTTGAAAAAATTGCTTGTACTGTCAGTAGTGTTTAAGTTATCTAAACTCAGATACAATGGCAATTCTCATAATAAAGTACATATTTATTCTCCCACACTACAGTAGCATTGTGTCCTACATTATCTACCTTATAGGATGAAATAGAAAATCCAATTTTACAGATGTCCCCCAGAATAGTGTTACTCATTTAATGATATAGCACCTATGTTCTCAGTGAAAGAGAATACTGAGAAATAGATGGTAATGAATTATTTTCAGGAGCAATTTAAGGGGAAGCAGGTGAGAAGGATACTAATTCTTCAGGGTTTGAATAGCACGATAAGCAGTGTTTTATTACAGGAACAACAAAAAATTAGCATTCACTGAGCTTCTTATACATTTAAACAATGAATAAAAATGTAGTGTAGTTCTAAGTATTCCAAATGAGGAGAGGAGGAGAGTCTTTCCATAGTTAAGAATTTTTTTAGCAAGTAGAAAACAAAGCTGATGATTTAGCTATTCATGTGTATTTGAAATTGTTTCTCATCTGCCCCTATTCTCTATGAAAAATACACTGTAAAACAAATTTCAAAAGTAGATAATTGTGTATTTCATAATCAGATGGAAGGGTAGGGTTAGAGTTAGGGTGGGGGAGGGACGGGGCAGCAACACCGACAGGGCCAGGAAGATAATGGAAATAGGTCAAGTGTGTCTGATGAAAGACTTGGTGAGAGGGTGGAGCAGATGCTCTAGAGAGCCCACGCCCTGTCTAAAGACATTTAGTTTCAGTTTAAGGAAACAAAATAAAAATAACTTAGCCATGAGAAGCCTAAATTCAGACCTTTTTCAACCCAAGGACCAATAGTTGGTGAGCTCTGGCTTCATAAAATATAAAACCCTGAGACCTCAGTGAACACCCTCGTGAAGGTCCTCAGCACACATATGAAAACCTGGAACAAGGGATAAAAAATCTCATGTAAGATTTTTTAAAAAGTTAGTTTCATATGTTTGTTACCTAAAACAATGCTGCCTACCATCGATTTCTGCAGTGTTTATCAGCTTATAAAAATTGGTTATTAAGAACCAATATTTTAAAAATACAGTGCCAAAAAAAGCTTCTTTTGCTTAGGATAAGAGTGTTTTTAATCTGGCATCTGTGAATCTTGAGACATTGATACAAAATTGTGTGCACCTGCACAATCTCATGTGCATGCATGCATGTATGTACATATGTGACTGTGTCTACATGTGTATTTCAAGGACAAGCGTTTCAGCTTACCGAGTGTGCCATGACCTCAGAAAGAGAATAGAAACACACAGGAAAAGCAAGCAATCCAGACACAGTCCTTATCAGGCAGGTCAAGCTGCAGACAGAAGTCTGGCCTGCCAGCATTCAACCATAAATGATATTACACGATGACAGAATTCTACCTGTGAAATATTAAGATGAATAAAATTTGTCTCCAGTCTTGGAAGGGCACTGGCAGGACAATGGCAGGAGTTTAAGTATGGGACCAAACTCACTGGACCAAGACACACAGATTTCCTTGAACTAGGCCAAACAAGGTCTAAATTACTAGAACTGTGTCAGAGACTGTCCATCAGCAGAATTGACTTTGCACCTCTGACTCCTAAAATCTGTTGTTTGAGAAGATCATCCCTAAGCCTGGGCATGGTAGGGGTGAGTTCAGTGATTGCACATGAAGGAATTGAGATGCTGATCTGGGCTGGAAGCCCAGTGAGTCCAAAAAAAGACAAATTTTGGATACATAATTAAGGAAATAGATAACATTTACTGAGTGTACACTAGGTGCTGGCTGCTAAGAGGTGCTTTGTGCATACCATCTCATTTAATCCACTTAGAAAATGTTATCTAGAAGCCAAAATATGAGAAGTTTCTCCTTTGTAACTATAAATGAATTCATTCCACTATTAGCCTTCAAACTTTCTTCAAGCAAAGACAGATATTATCTCCATATTAAGACAGATATTATCTCCATATTTCAGAAAAGGACAAAACTTTCCAGAGTACCAAAGTTTCCCTAGATTTGTAAATCTCAATAAAGGAGAAGTACACATGACTCTCTGAAAGAGGCTGGGCACATAGTTTTAAAACACATGCACAATATAATATTGTTTTACACTATAAAATAATTTGTTGATTTGGGAATACAAACTAGGAAGAGATGCACAAGAGATGGATTTCTTTCTCAAGATCAGTGATTCTCAAAAGTAAGAGGACTATCCCCCTAGTTAGGGTTGTCTGTTATAACTAGTGAATTTGAGATCATTCTGTGACTTGCTATGACTTTTTGGGACACCATAGTGAATTAAGGCAGAAGGCCCCAGAATGCTGACCTCTCCACAAAAGCTCCTGAAACGAGACCACCTCTGCCACACATAATCCCACCAACAAGAAATTATAATTTAAAATCATCCTCCAGTAAGTATATTAATGCCTTCTTTGTCTGACATCAGTAAGACTCCATATAATAAGCTTTCCAAATAACCAATGGTTACCCATTAAGAGTTAAAAAATAAAAAGGAAGAAAAAGTCAATGTCTTGGTTTCAAACCTTTCCAATATATATTATTCATGCTGTTGTCTTCTTAAACAAAGTGTTTAAGTTACTTTTCCTCTTGCTTACCACTCATGATCACCACTGTAACCGTGAATTATTGGCCAGGGATGTAACCCAAAGTGTGCTTGCCTCCTTTTCTGTCTGCCATCAGGCTGTCTGCTCACATGGTCTTGGTACCAACTCATATGGCCTATCTCTTTACAATTTAATGGGAGCTGAGAAATTGTGGGCAAATGTCAAAACTCATTATAGTTTACTATTTTATGGTCATTAATTCAAATCCCTTCATTTTGCAGTTCTGAAATCTAAGACTCCGGGGATTAAGCCTTGCCCAAGGTCACACAGTGAACTATAGTAAAGTTGCATCTTACAATTTGTATTTCAGGAAGAAAAATATGTTTAGTCAAAATTGCTCTTAAGGATTTTTTAAATTATTCTTTAGTATAATATATACTCATTTATTGAGTACTATAGAGATAGATTGAGAACATAGGAAAAGTCTACAGACAGATTACTGTCTATTCAAACCCTTTACCTTCAAGATAACCATCAAATCCAGTAAATAAGAAATGGAGAGAGACATTTTAAGTGTTCTTGCTTCTCTACAGAATTTTTCCATTTGGTTCCAGTATTAAGCCTCTGTATCCTTACTACATTTCAATTGATTGGTCTCTCCTCTGAAGATTAGAGGCTTATGTAGTAATACTCGGATGTTAAATGCACCTATAATACAACTCCACTCTGGGGATATAGGGCAGACAAAGATATACAAATATACAGTACTCCTTGTTCCCTCGTCAGCACTTTTTCAGCTACAACTAACTACCTACTTATTAGACAACAATCTCTGAATATGACTTGGAAAACAAAAACACAGAAGGTTTACTAATAAACATTTTAGTACCCCTCCAGTTTACTTATTTCCTGTTTTTCTTTTGTTCCCTAAGTTATTAAGCTTGCTCTGTAAGAGAAGTATTAGTAAATGAGAAGCCATTTGAATTACATTCAGTCATTTTGATTAGCATCTTTGGTAACTTTTTTCTCTCTCATAAACATATGGTAAAGCAACATGTAATGTTCCAATAATTGTGATTTCAAATCTAAAGTACTATTTGTTCATTCTCAAAACCTGAAGCAAACATCTGGTGGTTAATGCTTTGAGAAAAAAAGTACCTTAGTGCATTACCTCTGTATATGATTCAAGATCATGGGCAAAAATATGTAGATGAGATCAAGCCATGAAAGTTTAAGTTGATCCATTCAATTAAAAAAGGAAAAAGAAAAAACCCAGGTGCTTCTGTGTTTCCTCTAATGTAAGGAAGGGAGACTATGCAGTGCCTTAAGGGCTTCTTCCTTTCTGCCTCATCTTGCAATTAGATATAAACTGTAGCCAGTATATATCCTCCCATTGGAACAAAAGGTATGACTGCTTCCCTATCCCTATTCCATGTATGCTCAGAATTATTCCAGTTTGTGCATACCATCAGGTTCATATTATCATGCATTTTGTTAATTAGAATTCTATTTCCTACATTAAACTTATGTCCCATTTTTTTCATGTTTTATTTTAAGATTTATTCCAGTTCATACTTTCCATTTAAAGACAACAGTTGTTGGCCGGGTGTGGTGGCCTATAATCCCAGCACTCTGGGAGGCCAAGGCAGGTGGATGACTTGAGGTCAGGAGTTCAACATGGACCATCACCATGTTGGTCAGCCTGGCCGACATGGGGAAACCCTGTCTCTACTAAAAATACAAAAAAATTAGCTGGGCGTGGTGGCAGGTGACTGTAATCCCAGCTACTCAGGAGGCTGAGGCAGGAGAATTTCTTGAACCCAGGAGGCAGAAGTTGCTGTGAGCTAAGATTGCACCATTGCACTCCAGCCTGGGCAACAAGAGTGAAACTCCATCTCAAAAAAAAAAAAAAAAAAAATTGAAATAAAATTTGAAATAAAGATGCACTGTCCATTTTGTAATGTTGTTCATTTTAACGAAGTATTTTGAAAAAAAATTTTTTTTATAGTGGTAGTGTATTAGTCTGCTAGGGCTGCCATAACAAAACACCACAGACTAGGTGGCTTAAACAATAGGAATTTATTTCTCACAGTTCTAGAGACTGGAAGTCCAAGATCAAGGTACTGACAGCTTGGCTTCTCCTAAGGCCCAACTCTTTGGCTTACAGATGGCTTCTTCTTGAGGATGGCCTCAAATGGCCTTTTCTCTGTGCCTGCATGACTCTGATACCTTTTCATCTTCTTATAAGGAAAGGACACAGTCATATTAGATGAGGGCCATACCCTTATAACTTTATTTGACCTTAATTACTTCTTTAAAGACCCTATCTCAAAATATAGTCGCAGTGGGGGTTAAGGCTTCAATGTATGAATTTTAGGGAAACACAATTCAGTTCATAACAGGGAGCAATGCCATTAATCAAATATTCTGTAATACCTTCTCCTTGAAGAAAAAAATAAAATCTTACGAAGGAAAGTAATAATGTTGTCATTTATATGTGATATCAAATTATTCAAAATATAAATTTATATGTGAATAATTTATATGTAATATCATTTATAGGTGAATGAGTGAATGAACATAAAATAACCATTAACTCTGCTTTTTGACCTATCTTAATAGAACCCACAAAGATTTAGCAAAGGAACAGCCAGGCAGGCTAGCAAGTCATACTTTTACATATTGTTTTCTGGAGCAAAGAAAGATCCAGCATGAGAAATGCCAGATGGGACTGCTGCCCTTGCCCTTGTATATGCTCTCGGGTCAAACTGACAAATTTGATCTTTGTTCTCTGGAAATGTGGCTTCCATATTGGAAACAAACCTGAATCTTACTTAAATAGCTCAATATGCAGAGCCACAAGACTGAGGCACTTTACTCACAAACATACAATAAAACAAGAATACTGTAGTATTGGTGCATAAATACAAGTAGAGTTATCCTTACCCCCTTGTGAAGATCACACCCATTTTTTAGAACATGACTTTATGTCCAGTTGGATCATTTGCAGTGTTCTCATTTCTGAATTATTTTAGTGCTTTGGATTAGGGTAGATAGATTTAGTAAATAAAAATATAGAGTGCCCAGTTAAGTTTGAATTGCAGATAAACAATAATTTGTTTTTTTTTAAAGTATAAACATGTCTCATATAATATTTGGGATGTACTTATACCAAAAAATTCCCTTGTGGAGCATACTTATAATGAAAAATTATTTGTTATTTATCTGAAATACAAATTTAACCATGAGTCCCTTATTGTATCTGGCTACCCTACTTTGGGTTCAAGAATGAATTTTCTCCCCTTGCACCTCCCTGCCCCCCAACACCCTTAAACTACTGTCACCAACTTTGTAAATTTAATTCCCTAGTCTTAATTTGGTGCTGCCTTTAACCTCTGCCCCGACGCATGAAAACCTCAGGCGTCAGGCTTCCTTCTATTGGGCTGCTTTGATATGTGGTTACAGAATCCCTGTGCTTAAGTATTACACCTTTACATCATATGATAGCATTAGTATACATAAAGTACTTAATAATATGTTGAGAAATTTCTAAACCTTGAAATTTCCAAGCCCTGGGCTCAGTTTGTCCACTTGTAAAATCAGGGGAGTGGATTCAAGGTGTTTTCCCCAAGGTTTCTTCTAACAATTCCATGCTACTAGTCTTTGAAATAAGGGTACCATTAATGCTCTCACTTGCCTTGTGAAACCTAAATTGTTCCCATTTTGGATGAATCCCCTCACCCCAGTAAGTAGTGTTTACTAAACATTACCAAATAAGTAGTGTTTACTAAACATTACCAAATAAGTAGTGTATACTAAGCATTACTAAATAAGTAGTGTTTACTAAACATTACCAAATAAGTAGTGTTTACTAAGCATTACTAAATAAGTAGTGTTTACTAAGCATTACTAAATAAGTAGTGTATACTAAACATTACCAAATAAGTAGTGTTTACTAAACATTACCAAATAAGTAGTGTTTACTAAGCATTACTAAATAAGTAGTGTTTACTAAGCATTACTAAATAAGTAGTGTTTACTAAGCATTACCAAATAAGTAGTGTTTACTAAACATTACCAAATAAGTAGTGTTTACTAAGCATTACCAAATGAGTAGTGTTTACTAAACATTACCAAATGAGTAGTGTTTACTAAGCATTACCAAATGAGTAGTGTTTACTAAACATTACCAAATAAGTAGTGTTTACTAAACATTACCAAATAAGTAGTGTTTACTAAGCATTACCAAATAAGTAGTGTTTACTAAACATTACTAAATAAGTAGTGTTTACTAAACATTACTAAATAAGTAGTGTTTACTAAGCATTACCAAATAAGTAGTGTTTACTAAACATTACCAAATAAGTAGTGTTTACTAAGCATTACTAAATAAGTAGTGTTTACTAAGCATTACTAAATAAGTAGTGTTTACTAAGCATTACTAAATAAGTAGTGTATACTAAGCATTACTAAATAAGTAGTGTTTACTAAGCATTACTAAATAAGTAATGTTTAGATTACTCAATTAATAGTTTCACCTTTAAAGATATTTAACTTAAATTCCTTAAGGGCCAAAGGACACACTTTTATTTCTTTCCACCCCTACTTGCACCAGGCTTTGCATCCAGTGGGTGATCAGATTATGTGATCATGATCATGGACAATGTTGAAACAATCCCTTTGTGGTGGGCTCTGACTGTCAAAAATAATTTTTGTTATAAACCTAAGCCATCTCCACGGTTTAAGACAGCAATCTGGGAGCTGCTCTTTGTTCTCTTCCGCCATCTAGTGGTGCTAGGGCTGCTTTCGTCCCTTCAACTCGCACTTTGGAGCTGCAGGGATTTTAAAATTGTAAATCAAATGGATGAATTGTTTTATTCTTGTCATTACAGTAAAAAGGGATTTATAGAGTGTTTCAAGAGATAAAAGGTAATAAATGTTAATAAAATTTAAGTGTAACACAATGGCAGACTTTAATTCTTGAACCTTTAAATTTATACAATTTAATTCCTTTAATATGTTAAAATGTTAAGTTGAAATTGAAGAATAAAAATATAAACTATATTAAAGTTTTTGAAAGAAAGATTATCTTTTCAAGGTGCGCTTATATACCGGTTAAGAATGTTTTCATATAAAATAAATGTAATCATAGCAGATGTAAAGCAAAGAAAGGGAACAAAATAAAATTCTGGTAAGTATTGACTTGGTAGAGAATGTTTCCGTTCTGTATTTAAGCATTTGTCTTCAATTAAGTTAGAGATTATTCTCATTATTATTTATAAATGCAATACAATGTTTAATGAGTGTTGAATGATATTTAGTTTTAATGTCCTATAATCTGGAACTTTCTTCAAATGGCGTTATAGAGGGGTTGTGTGAATCTAAACTAAAAATAAATTTCTCTAATGAATGAAATAAAATATTTCTGAAGTGTGACTTATTTCCCATTAAAGCTATTTTTATTAAATAATTATAGGAAATATTTCTGACATTTTAACATTATTCTGGCTTTCTTTATATTTTAATTTAAAATGCCAGTGCTATTATGAAGTATTTAGATCTTTCTAATAAAAAATATTTAATTGGAATACCATTTTGTTTTTAATACAATGATAAGCCATCTAAGAAATCTCCAATTTGTTTTCCAGGGTGGAAAAATCCCCATAAGGTGGACAGCCCCAGAAGCCATCGCCTACAGAAAATTCTCCTCAGCAAGTGATGCATGGAGCTATGGCATTGTCATGTGGGAGGTCATGTCCTATGGAGAGAGACCTTATTGGGAAATGTCTAACCAAGATGTAAGTGCTACTGATAGTTAAACTGCCATTTTGTGAATGTTAACACATTAGCTTGAGGGGGAAATATGCCTTTTGTTCTCACTCAGATTGGCCTTTATCTTCCTGAGAGCTGCTCATGGTCTATGGCTGAGTTTGAGAAGCTGAGTAACCTTTCACTCTGAGCTGTATTTGGTGTCCTCAGGGACAGCTGCCAGGCTGTGCCATGTGAGTGCCTGATCCACGTGTTACATCTGAGATTTCCATGCTTGTTCTAATGAAGTTTGACTGTGTTTATGCAATAGCCTTGACCTACAAGTAAGACAAAAGAAAGAGTAATGTTTACTATTCGTTTCTTCCTTAGGGCAATTCAATGCACCACTGTAAAGAGCAAATTAATTTAGATTAGACGATATCACTTAGAGGGAAAAAAGTGAATGCTTTCAGGCAATGCATTATCAATATATGCCATCTAGTACGGTTCTTTTGACATGCATGACCCTTAATGCAAACTGTTTTGTGTCTATTTTATCTGTAAAACTACTTTGGTGGTTGATACTATAATATTATAGAACAGGAGAATTCACACATTTAACCCCTGTGACCTATCCACAGTGATAGAGACAGTATTCAGAAGATGCAGGTACTCTGACAATGCAAATAAGTGTGCTGTCAGAGCTGACATTATATTTTAAGTTCCCACTTTCTCATCTCAAAATTCAGGCTTTGTCTACTCACCTCTTCTTCTCAAACTATATGATGGTTTCTGATACAATAGTAATGAGAAATCACCTATACTGTGATTCTGAATGTTCATAGATGGAAACAAAGGCTATGTAACTGTAGATAATCCCTAAACACTATTGCCACATCTCATTTATTTTTGCCAGTTTTAACACAACTGAAGCAACCCACACACACCTCCACACCTCATACTATCCCAATCTCAAATTGTCCAAGTATATTAAGGACTTAATCACAGAGAAAATTTATCCTTTTCTAATGTCAGGCATAGATAAGATTGGATTTTGGTTGGCTGGCCATGGCTAGTGTTTCTCCCTGCCATACAGTACTGCTTTTGAAACTGACTCCTTAGTACTGTGGGTGTCTACTGACTCTGTGGAAAATGCTAGGTCCCGAAGCTAACGTAGCAGCAGGTTTGAGGCCAAACACACTGCTCAGTCATTGTTCTCCAAAGCACAACATCAAACTGCAAAGCCAGTGTGACTGGGCCCTGCAGAGCATTTGGCCTTAAGGACAAAGTGCATCGTAACCAGCAACCTTTGCTCCACCCCCGCAACACTTAGACTTTTTGGATCTGGGTCATTTGCCTACAGTCTGCTATTCATCAGGGAATCTTATTTGAAGGACCCCTTTGCTCTTCCCTGCCACTGGGCTTTGTTTGGGGCAGTTCCTGACTGCTTTTCCAGTTTTTCCTAAAACTGAATTCCAGAGGCATAAATTTGTTCCTTCACTTTCAAAAGGAACCCATATTTGGGGATTTTGTTTGTTTTAACCAGTTACCTTAGGTGGTAAAAGCCCTGGTTTCAGTTACCATAATTCCTCTTCTGCCCTAAACTCAAGATAATGCTTGCCTGCTTGTCCTATTTTAACACCACTAAAATAGGCCATTCAAGCAAATGCCCAGAATAAAAAGTCCTTCTCCTCTAGATGAGTTACAGTCTTCACTGCACAGAAGTGGCTGCACCTCAAGTACCCTCCCTAATTGGTATTCTATTTAGTTCCTGTCTTAACCAGTTCCCAGCAGACTTAAATCAGAGGGCCCAAAACTTTACCAATATACTGGTATCAGTAAGAAGTTCTTGAGCATCCATAGATGGCATATGTATATTTATTTGCAGATTATATACAAGTACTACTGTACTAATATATTCATTAAAAACTATTTAGTGAATGCCTTCTCCATTCTAGGAACTAGGCTTTCACCAGAGAACAAATATTACATTTGGAAGGGACTGTAAAGATTATCTAGGCCAATCCCTTTATTGGTCATGAAACTGAGGCAGAGAGAAGTGACATATTTCCTTAAACTCTCGTAGTGGTGACTTATTAATTCTCTTAGAAAATAATTCCAATAAACTTCTAGAATAGGTCATGGGCAAGGAGAAGAGGAATAATTGTATATTTCTTGGTGGTTTTGTTTACAGTCCACGTAGCTCCTCACGTAAGGCCAGTGGTTTCTTGCCCTCATGGAGCTTACTTTCTAATGGGAGGGAGACAGACTATAAACAAAATCTAAGTATATAACATGATAATCACTGCTATGGGGGAAAAAGCAAGAGAAGAGGATAAGAGATATTGGGGTGTTGATTTAAATATATATATTGCAAAATATATTCATGAAAGTTATTGTTATATGGTCATAAAAGTAATAATCATTCTAGTTAGACATTCTTAAATAATCATTCTTATAATAGGACGATACAAATAAATATAAAAAGCAGTTCCATGATTTTTCCTGCCCCCCAGATTATGGCACCACCCATTTAGTAACCATGGCCACGGTTATGTGGACTATAACTCAATCATGAAAGACACTTAACTTTAAAAGTGCCTCACTTTCAATAAGTACAAGAAACGGGTTAGATGATTTTTAATATCTACTTTAACAGTAACATGCTATGATTTTATAATCTCTGAAGAAATAGTTATTATATTTTTCTCAGCAAATGGAATAAGGAATGATTCATAATATTCTTTTCTGATGTTTAGGACTTTCCCGAATCTCTGCAGAGGTGCCAAGAATTAGATAGGATGTCCACAGAGCAGAAGGACAAATGAAGATGCCAGACCACAAGACAGATTTTTTAGGAGAGCAGCTTTTGCCCAAATGTATAGTTTTCAATATAGACCACTATGTAAATTGTTCTTAATAATTGTAGCCTAAAGCAGTCCAAACCCTGTTGCCCACCCCTCCTTTCCTGGATCTTGCCCAAAAGTTTGCCCAGCCATTCTGGCCATGTATATTGGTGATCTGTGTCCAAGATGACCATTTAGAGAGGGATTTTTGTCTATCAAACCTCATTTGGCCACAGAGGCTCTATCTGGAACCTGGAGAAAATGCTGCAGCCAGGAGTAGAGTTCCAACATTAAGCTCATTCTCATTTGTTCAGGATTGCCAATGCTCACAGCACAAGGCTGAACTCTTCCTCCACCCAGAGCTTGGTTGTTTTTCCACCAGATAGGGTTTAAGCTGTTGTATTGTCATGGTCTTGACGTGCATTACCAAAGCATATTCAAGCAAGAATCTGGGAAAAGGGGAAAAAAGAGGATGGAAGCCTGGGGGGTGAAAAAAACCCAAACCTTGAGGTCCTCACATCAATCCAAGACTACAGGAAAATAGTAAGAGCTAAAATCTTTTATGTATCTTGTGCATATTTTTTGCGCTGCAGTAAAGAGAGTTGAAATTCTGTTTAGCTTCACATATTGGAAGTCAGCATAACTGTGACAGATCCTATAACCAGGATTTTGTTTGGAAGCAGAAATAGCTTAATCAAAAACTTCCCAGCTGCTCTCTCCAAATACTGGCTATTCCCTATCTGTCCTGCATTTCTCATTTATTTGATCAAAATACAGTATTACGTCTGACTTTTTCCAAGCAAGGCCTCTTTTAAATGAAAATGTGATAGACAATACAAATTTGACAATGTTCTGTGAGAATATTTTATATTTTTACTACAATTTGGTGAGTTTAACAAAGCTATTCATACAGATCAAATGGAATGTTACCATGCTTTATGATTTTAAATTAGTTTAAGAAATTTCAGATTGTTTTTATGAGTTTCTCCATTCTGCAGACTGTTGTATATTTTATTACAATGAACAATTCTGAGTCTGCAGAATCTGTTTTAGTGAATAATATAACAAGTTTCCCAAAGGTCAGTGGTATTATACTTTAGGGAAAGGAAATAAGAAAAAAAGAGTACACAGAACTATTCCATAAAAGACCTAACAAAATATAACAGCAGGTGCCATCTGCTTAGCCATTCAGCAGTTAAGCATGCACCAGTCATTAGACAAAATATGTATGTGGGGTGGGGATGGGGAATTAGAAAATCCAGTTCTCAGTAGGCCAAGCATAGTAGCTCACACATATAATCAATGCTTTGGTAGGCTGAGGCAGGAAGATCACTTCCCAGGAGTTCCAGACCAATGTGGGGAATATAGCGAGACCTTGTCTCTACAAAATATAGAAAAAATTAGCTGGGTGTGGTGGCGCACACCTACAGTCATAGTTACTCAGAAGGCTTGAGCCCAAGAGTTCCAGGTGACAGTGAGCCATGATGTGCCACTGTACTCCAGCCTGGTGACAGAGTGAAGTCCTGTATCTTTTTTTTTTAAGGGGAATAAAGTAAAAGAAAATGCAGTTTTCACTCTCAAAGAACCCACTATGTAGGTAATGAGATAAAATTCTGGTATTTTTAAGTCTTATCCCCACCCCCAAATAGAATGTAGACTCATCAAGGGTAGATGCTGTGCTCTCTACTTGTTTTTTAAATGGAAACAATACTGTGTGAAAACACAGTTATTGTTTAATAAATATATATGCCAAGAAAGCTTGCAGATTCTATTTTTCAGGGTTCCTTTGATTACAAATAAAAGAAACGTAACCCAAAGTAACATAAGCAAAAATTAGGAAATTTTTTCATCATGAAACTAAGAAGGTGGTCCAACATTGCTCAATCCAGAGGCTCATGCAGGATTTTTAGTGCTTCACTAGGTGCATTGACCTCATTCTCTCCTGCTACTAAGTTCTTCGCTGTCTGCTTCTTTACATTCCAGGGCTCAGTATTCCAGCTTTGCAACCCCAGCAAAACGAGACCTTCTTTCTGTGCAAATTCGTACACCAATCCCAGAGGAGATTCTGGCTGGCTTTGTTAGGACCCTGCCCAACACTAAACCAAAACCATGCCAGGGAAATGGACACTATGATTGACCCAGCTAGGTTTATGTGCCAGTCTGTGCACTTAGAGGTGGTCAGAGCATTGTAACTGGCAGTTTCCCCATAATTACCTCGAGCGAGGGAGGAATTCCCCAAAGCAATGCAGTTGTGCTATCAGAAGGTGTATATTACTTTTTTGGTATACATCATTTTCAAGAGCAACTTTATTTACTGCAGTATCAAATGACAGCAAAATATTAACATTGTGCATCACTGTATTCTAATGAGGCAGCAGATTATATTGAAAAGACCAGTCGGGCTTTAGAACAAGATCTCTCAACCTTAGCACTATTGACATTTGGGGCCAAAAAATTCTTTGCAGATAAATATGTTACATGCTTTGCAGCACATTTAGCAGCATACTCAGCCACTAAGAAGCAGATGCCAGTAAAACCCTCCCACAGTGTGGTAACCAAAAATGTCCCAGATGTTGTCCTGTCATCAACATAAGATGGAGGGGAAAATCACCCCCAGTTAAGAGCCACCGCTTTCTAGCTAGAAAGATCTGGGAGCGAATCCCAGATCCACAATTCACTAGCCATATAATCTTAGGCAAGTTGTTTAAGCTTTCTGAGAGACTGGGTATACTGAGGTTCAAAATACCCAGCTCTGGAATTTGAAAGAATTAGAGATAATATATGTAAAGTATCTGGTACATAGGTGTTTAATCAATGGGAATTAATAGCTTACATTTTCTGGTCTTACTATTAGCCAAGTATTTTATATTATTAGCTCATTTCATTTTCAAGATTATTCTCTGATGTAGGTAACCATTATTACTCCCATTTCTAGATAAGATAACTGAGGCTTATAAAGTACAAGTAGCTTACCCATGGTTACATAGCTGGTTAGTGATAACACCAAAGTTCAGGCCCCCTGCTGACTCCTAAATGCACGCTTTTACCCATTAAGCTCTACTGTGGAAGTCTAATTTTCAAAGGAGTCTCCATACCACAGTTCTACAAAATGAGATCAAAGCACATTTAATTATGCATGCTACTCTATCACAAGAGTAGTATTTTCATTGTTTCCTATTAGCAAAATAATGTAGATTGACTCCCAGTTGTTTAGAAATATAAATATTTTCTACAGGATTTTTGTCTTGATGTTAAAAATTTATAAAATGTACCATACTGTTACTATATTTCTTAAAATATAAAGGCAGTAGCTTAAAATCAAATTTTAAAGATTGACATATTTAGCCTATTACCAGAAACATTTCACAAGTACCTTGAAAGTGTATATAGCCCCTTGCTGTTTTCTAGCATATGAAGATTTTTCTTCTTTTTTATAAGGTATTTCAGGGTAATGTTTTATGTTATTTTCATCCACGTTCAAAATAGTTATTATTTACTACATAATGGAAGTGCATTGTAGTGCTGGAGCTACACATGCTCCAAAGATGATACCAAGGGCACTGTGGTTCTTGCCTCCAACACTTATACCATGTAGTGTACTTAACAGAAGAAAATGGAAGCAAAACATGAACAGCAGGCAACATTAAATAACCAAATCCCCACAGAGCTCATATGTAGGGAAAAAAGTAGTGACACTTAAATGAGAGGTGACTTAGCTGAAGCTAATGATCTTAAATGTAAGATTGCAGTCTTGGGTTTTGTTTTGTTTTGTTTCTTTCCCCTGACATGATGCTGTTAAAAAATAAAAATCACCTTGAAGCAGTTTGAAGCCCAAATGCCTCCTGGGTATGGTATCATTTAGGCATATGCTAGCTACCAAACTAGTTCAGTTTCCCAAAAAGAGAACTGCTATCAGGGAGCATTTCATTTGAGGTTTACTAGAAAACAGTATGCTTCCTTGGTGTTTTTGTTTTCATTTATTTTTCCCTCCTTGCTTCTCAAATGCTTTTAAATAATAATGGGTTTTGCTTTAGATTGCTTTCTGAAACTCACCTGAGGGGGAAAATATGGAGTTTATCATTAGAATTTTATTTTTATAGGTGATGTGGTCGGAAACAAACTTTTGATCTTAGCTGAATTGATTCGTTTTTTCCAAATTTAAGAAGGAAGAAAATAACCTTTTACTGTACTTCCTGTTTGTACTCATAATTCTATAACCTTTCTCAATTATGGGTCAGTCCTTCAGCCAAGAATAGTGGATATGTAGAATCCACTTACCTGAAATGCAGCATGATTTTATGACTCAGAGATCCCAGTCATTTCCGATTTTTGTCTCTGATTAGATTTTCCAAACTCTACTTTATTATGTAATGGTCCTTGTGTAATGATCTGTGTAAGACACTACAGTAAATTGCTAAAAGCCCATTTCTATTATTTCAACCTTCCATATTACAGAGGAATTTTTACATTTATTTGAATATGTATTCTACCAAAGGAATTTTCAAAAAGGCCTTCGTTTTCTTAACTTTTCAGTAATTCCTACTGTTGGTAAATAGGCTATTGCAGTATTTAATTAAATACATACTAATTACATGAGTATGATGTACATCTGCTACAGAGGCAAGAATAATAGAGAATATTATGAGATGTAATCAATCATAATTCCAATAAGTTTCAAGGAGAAGAAACCAGTAACCAATACGGTACTACCACAGTATAACTTTCAAGGGAAAATTTTTTTAACTGAATGACCACAAAACTGGAAAATGTGTACATGCCAGCAATATTTTCATAAAAAATTAATTATACCTTTAATTTCTATCTGGAAGAAATATATTTACTAGCTTTAGAACTTATGATTTTTATTCATTTTCATGCTCTTTGGAGCCTTTACAAAGAGAGCATTTTCAAATTCTCTTTTTCTTTGTAGTCATAATCTATTTTTCCATAGCTTTTAGATATTTTTAGTGGAGCCAGGAAATGTATTATTTAGAGCTGTCTACTATCTTTCTAAAATCAAAATGATCCACCAGTGAAGAAATCTCATTTTTTTCCCAGAGAGTGCTTGGGAAATAGCACTAAGTCTTAAGAACGTCAGCTTCTTAAAGAAAAAAAATAGTCTCAGAAAAGTAGATTTGGAATGTGTCCTTGTATTTTCAAAAACGTAATTTGTTGTCCAGGAACTGGCATAGTAAGAAATACCGTGGTGCCCCAAATCTTCCTAGCTTTACTTTACAAGGATATACTCTGGTTCTGTCTGTATTTTTGTCTCAATATAGAGGTCCATCTAAGCACTTGGAACTCTGTGAGAAATATTCCTTAGAATGGAGGCCAAATCCAGAATTAAATTTACAGAAACTCCAGATCTAGAGATGTTACCAAAGTTCCTACAGACTAAGTCTTCGGTTTCAATGACCAGAAACATAGATTTTTTGAGGTGAAATGTACTATTGCAGACAGAGTCCAGTCCTCTTTCCTTTATCAATGAAGAGTCAGAGACTTGCCCAAAGGCAGAGCTTGGTTAGTGACAGCTTAGGACTTCAGCGCGGTTTCAGGCAACTCCTTCTCCAATGTTGTTTCCATGACTTACAAACTGAATGAGACTTTAAACTCTTAGGAACAAAGATTTTTTAAATGATGAATGATGTCATCAACAACTTTTTAACATATGAGAGTCCTACATGTTGTTCCTCATTTTGTCCACTCATTTAACAATCCGAAAAAAAGGAGACCTCCTGAAGGACCAACACTTTCCATTTTATATAGGTCCTTGACATGCTATTGTGACTTCCAAAAAGAAAGGATGGAGAATTGTCTTAGGTGTAGGATTTTAAGAAAGCTTTTTTTTTTTTTTAATCTTAAAGCTAAGAAGAAAATCTTAAAAAGAAAATCTTAGGCTAAATAACAAATTAGTCTCTGAAAAAAGTGTTTTCTGTGTCTAAATATTTCATCACTGTAGCCATTTTTTTCTACAATTCTTTTATTAGTATACCTAATTTCATTTGGCATTTGATTGCTTTTAACTGAGTTATACATTCTGAATGTTGAAAAATATTGAATGAGAAAGTATATTAGTCCATTTTCACACTGCTATGAAGAAATAACCAGAGACTGGGTAATTTATAAAGGAAAGAGGCTTAATGGACTCACAGTTTCTCATGGCTGGGGAGGCCTCACAATCATGGTAGAAGACAAAAAAGGAGTGAAGGCATGTCTTACGTGGTGGCAGGCAAGAGAATATGTGCAGAGGAACTGCCCTTTATAAAACCATCAGATCTCAGGGGACTTATTCACTATCATGAGAACAGCACGGGAAAAACACACCCCCACGATTCAATTACCTGCCACTGGGTTCCTCCCACGACATGTGGGGATTGTCAGAGCTACAATACAAGATGAGATTTGGGTGGGGACATGGCCAAGCCATATCAGAAAGTATAAAATTACAAGTGTTATTTACTTACAACCACTTTCCTTCTGCCTTGTTTTTTTTTTTTCTCATATAGACACAATCTTTATATTGCACACCAGGAAAATACATTACCAGTGTTATTGTATTATGAATATAAACATCCTAATCTGTATAAGTAATCGTTATCACAAAAAGTAAGTATAGACTGTGGCTCTCTGCTTTGCAATCCCCCTTCTACCTGAAATTATAGGTTTTCCACAAAGATGTGAAGGATATTTAGAAGGAAGATAAAAATAAAATCATTTCACATTCCATTTTCTAGTGTACATTTCAGCCCTTGTTAAATTTTGAGACAGTTTCTTTTTAAAAGACTGTATAAATAACTAAATTCAATGTGCCTCTCTTTTGGAGATACCTAGCAGCCTTATAACATAAAAATGTGATACCCTGCAGAGTCTAAGCAGTCCTTGCTCAATAGTATTGTTCAGAGATGTCTCAATATCTTCTTATTGACTGTCTAATACTTGTGTTCCTTAATATAAGATGTGCATTGCCTTCTTTGATTCGGAAACCATCAAGAAAATTGGAAAACTCATCAGATTCAGCAAGAGCAGAACAGCCTGCTACGTGCCCCAACTGAGCCTTCTGTTGATTCTAGTTTGTTAAAAATTGTGATGTCAATGTCAAGAAACCAGTATGATCTATTTAGAATAAGCAGCCAGGTTTAACATAATAATTTCTGACAGAATCTAATTCCTTCTAACTTTTCATAAAAATTATCATTGCAGTCATTTTCATATTTTTCACATTATTTTAATTTTCTTCTTACATTATAACCTTGTATAACTCTTCTCCCAAAGGATGACAGCCTACAAATATCACAAAACCAAACTGTTAAAAAATTCTCTCTAGTTAATTATCACCCCTTCGTATCCTAAGACAACAAACCTCAATTAGTCCTTTAGACAAAGCAGCCCATATGCTGCTCCCTGTCAGTCCTTAATTAGGGAATCAGAATATACCTCTAAATCAAAACTTTCCACAAAGAAAATGTTTATGAAGATAAAGGTTAATATAGGATTTCTCAAGCTTCTCTGAAAATTCAGCTTTCATAAATCACATATCTGACAATTGGCACTCCATTCTTTGACTTGACAAGGCATTGTGCTAGATGCTGGGAACACGTGGAACAAAGGAACAGTCACTGCTCTGGAGGAGCTCAGTTCACGCAAGCTAAGAGACTACAGATGTTTTGTATTGACTGGAGCCAAGGGTAAAATGGAACACAGCAAAGGTGAGGACTGAGAGCCAGGCACATGGTGAGCCATTGCAGAATTTCAGATGTGGGAGGAACATGATCACAGTTCCACTTCAGTAGGATTGCTTTCATTGCATCGTGGAGGATGATTGGTGGAGGAAAAGGAGAAGAAAGGAGACCAATAGGGGGGCCTTTGCAGTGGTCAAAATGGGAAATAAATCATTTGAAGACAGAAAGAAAAAAGATTTAAGTTTTATGAAGGCAGTAGAATCAGCATGATGAGTTAATTTTGAGCAACAGGAAAGGCAGAGGCCCAGATGACTCCCTGACCGCTAACTTGGATCACTGGAAGAATGGCAGTACCCTTCCTAAAGGACAAAAATCCCAAAGGAGGAGCGGGTTTAGTTTTGCACAAAATAAATCCAAGAATCTTTATGAAGTGATATATCCTATAGGTGATAAATATAGAAATCTGGAGAGAAAGCTGAGCTAGAGCTGCTGACATGGAGGCCATAAGCAGATAGGTGATAGTGAAAACACGGAGTATGTAAGTCACACAAAGAGATCTCAAGATCTAATTCTGGGGGAATGAGTCAAGATGTGGTGCAAGACTCAGGACAGATTTCTCTACCACTACTGTGACTGAGAGGCTACCATGATGATAATATTAATCTATTCTTCACGAAACTACTTGCTATGTGATATTGACCCAATCTTTTAATCAGTTTGAGCTTTGGTTTTCTTACCTATGTGTATAATCATACTCAAATAATAAAGTATTTTGAGACCTAAATTAGGTAAACTGTGTTAAAACACCTAGCTCAGAACTTGACACATAATAAACTCTCAAAGATATATATGTTGAATCTGAAACCAGAAAGTTCATAGAAAATTGAACTCATCATCACTCCAGCCCCAGAATTGCTTCTTCTCCTCTGTCCTCTCTCTTTACCAGCTGACGAAGCCAAAATCCTAGAAGTTGTTTATCTCCTCCCTCTACTTGGCACATCTAATCTCAGCCCAGTCCTGTCAAAACAGTTCACTTCTTGAACACCACAGCCATTGCCTCCACTAAGGCCTGGACCACTGCAAAGCTCCTTCCTGGATCCTTTGACTCCCCAGTGCACTCTCCGCACTGCAGCCACAGTGAGCTTTTCTAAATGGGAAATCTAATATAATTTACTTTCTAAAATCCTTTTCCCCTTTGTATAAAATTTAAGTTTATATCATGCCAAATCATTCATGATCTCATGAAATGTAATTTTACGTAACCCTCCAACCTCAAAACTCACCATTCCTCTCTTTGAAGACTATTCTAGCCACCTAAATCTACTTGCATTCTAGATCACATCTCCTTTCCTCAACCCACCCACTTGGCCCTGCACCCTTTCACATACTCCTTAAGGTTCAGTCACCTCCTGGGAGAAGCCTTCCTGAGGCTGGGTTAGGTACCTCTCCCACATGCTCCCATAACAGCCTGTTCTATGTGGCACTTCTCATAATCATAGTCCCTGGTCACCCTCAATAGTTAATACATTTCTTAAAGACAGAGATATACCTGACTTGTTATGTTATCCCTTGAACACAGAATGGTCAATAGTACATATTAAGTGTTTAGTATCTATCCGTTTGGATGAATAAATTTAAAAATCTGTTAGAAACATATATCTTTTAAGCAATTTTGTGAATTGCTTAAAAAATATAAGTTTCTTCTTTGACTACCTTTGAAGACAATTTTCAGATGTGTGATCTTGTGCAAGTTAAACCTCTTGTTATGATTATTTGTCTGTAAAATGGAAATAACAATTATACCTACCTCATAAAGTTACTGTGAAGATTAAAAGAGTTAATACATGAACATCACTTAGAGCTGGCCTTGAAAGTACTCAAGAGCTCTCAATCTGTTTTTATCACTGTTACTCTTGATATTGTTACTCTTTTCCTATATGATGGGTCCCTTTGTGTTTGGCACCTGTCATGAGCCAGGGCTCCAGACAGATTTCGCAAGGCTGTAAATTAGAGAATTGAGGAAATGTATAAGCCAGAGGTCAGCAAGAAGAAAAGTCATGAGTCTTCTGCTCCTCCCACTGTCCCCACAGAGAGGACGGGACCACATGCTCTACTGGATGCATTGTGGGTAAATTTTCCAGGAAAGGGAACCTTCCTGCTCATCACTCTTACAAGGCATGCATGAGAGCAACTTTGTCAAGAGGCGTAAGCAACCTGCTTAATGCTAAGCATTCTAGATTTGGATGCCAACTGTCTACAGGAGTCGTCTGAAGCTAAGGACCTGGGGCCAGTGGAAAATAGTAACCCTCTGGACAGGAGGCAGAAGCCACAAGTCTTACAAGAAGCTGGGTTTCGGTCAAGTACCTACCTCTTAGAGAAGAGCAAACTTCCAGTCTCATCTGGCTCGTTGTCCAGAAAAGCCAGAGTGAGATTATGAGATCACTTTTGGACAAGGCTGCTTGATGCAGCCGTTTTTAAATCAACACTTTCTTCAGAGAGGACTTCAAATGCCGTCATGCTTATACTTTGAATCTATTTTGAATAAGTTGAGACACTAAATTTTCCAAGAATCTGCTTCTCTGTCAAGACAAATCCAAAAATTTCTTCTAATAGCATTTGTTTAGGTCAATAATATTTAGTAACGTGTCAGGCAATGTACTAAACGATAAGCATAGAAAATTTAGAAGTATAATTCCTGCTTTCAGGTATGTAGAGCCTTAGAGGAAAGGCAGATGAAAAAATTACAGTACAATGTTATGGATGCAATCATACATACATGCACAAGAGTCAGAGGCATTAAGAAATGACTCTATTCAGTTTGAGATTATATTGTGCAAACTATGAAATAAATAATTTTTATTTACCCAGAATATTAAACTTAGGATCCAAGTAAAAACATTGAAGTCCAAATAGCAGATGCCATGACAAAAGATAGCATGGTAATCACTACTAAAATTGTATTGGGTGATAAGAAATTGGAGAGGAAGATGTTATATCTTGAGAACTAAAACGCGTTTCTGGGGAGTGGTAGAGGAAAATGTTGTAAGTTAAAAGGAATTTAGTTCAAATTTCAACCCTGCCACTTACTAGTTATGTGAATTTAGGCAAGTTTCCTTACTCCTCTGAGTCTAAACTGTCTCATTTAAGAAATGGGGATAATAATATCTACCATATTGAGCTATTTTAAGCAGTAAATGAATAAAAATATGCAAAGTGCATAGCACATGGTAGATAATAAAGGAAGCTATTTTTTTTCTAAGAATATAACCTCACTTGTCACCTATTTTATTCCATGCATTTATAATTAGATAACTGGAAAATTGACTATCAAGCACTCCTAGAGTGGAATTTCAATGTTGTTTTAAAATGGAATTCTATGCTATTTTTCTTAGTTGCTTCTCTGAGCTATCCACAATAGTTTTGATGCATTGCAAGTGTTTTACACACATCCTGCTTTAATAAAACATGTAATAAAATCTTAAAACCCAAGCCTAGTTGGTAGTAAAAGTAGTCAGAAAGCAGATGAGAAAAATCCTGTTCAGTAACAAAATATAAAGTGAATAGAAAAATGCTAGTATCCTGACAGGCTAAAGTGGTCTGGTCAAAAAGACAATGATGGGGGCCGGGCGCGGTGGCTCACGCTTGTAATCCCAGCACTTTGGGAGGCCGAGGCGGGCGGATCACGAGGTCAGGAGATCGAGACCACAGTGAAACCCCGTCTCTACTAAAAATACAAAAAAAAAAAATTAGCCGGGCGTGGTGTCGGGCGCCTGTAGTCCCAGCTACTCGGAGAGGCTGAGGCAGGAGAATGGCGTGAACCCGGGAGGCGGAGCTTGCAGTGAGCCGAGATTGCACCAATGCACTCCAGCCTGGGCGACAGAGCGAGACTCCGTCTCAAAAAAAAAAACAAAAAAAAAGACAATGATGGGATTATGAGAAATTCCCTATTACTAAAAAAGCTAAAACTTAGCAGTAAAGAGGTTCGTGAAGACATATTCTTCCTTTTTTACAAACAGCCTCTAACATAAATTAAGAATGTGTTAGTCATGTCCAATAGTGTAAATTTTAAAACAAATCAAATTGCATTTTTATATTTCTGTTTTTTTGAGAGGGACAGAGGAGGGGGAAGTTAAATTTTGCCTGTCTTTAAATATTAGTCTGTTCCTCCATTTTCCAAACTCAACAATGGTGACAATAAACACTTTCTTTTGTCTTTTCCCTAGAGATAAGAATAAATGTATCCATGTGTGTCTGGGAAGCATATACACTTGTACATTTTTTAATACTCTGATTCTGTAACATTTCTGAGTTTTTTTTTTTGTTTTACAGAAAAAAAAAAGTGATAAAGCAATCAGAAAACCAAGAGGTTTACTATTGATGCTTAGGGTCATCTGACCTTGGCTGGCCAATAGACCTACACGGCCAAATTAATTTAAGAGAGTAATAATTTTTCAAAAGCCATTTTTTTCTGTATTTTCTGTATGAAACTGCCAATATCATGAATAGAAAGGGAGAACCATAAAGGAGAAAGAAAGTGATGTTCTGTTATGTTCGTGTGAACCTAAAGAAACAATGTGGACGCAGGCACGATCAGCCGAACTCTAGGGACTTGATGGTGTTGCTTGGAAGGCATCCATACCTGCATTTTGCGTTCTTCGTATGTAATCATATTGCCAAAGACAAACTATTTCATCATTTATTGTAAATAACACTTTTCCCCAGACCTACCATGAAGTTTCTGTGATGTATTGTCTTCCAGTTGCAATAAAAATTACTGAGTTGCATCAATTGAAAAAAAAAAAAGAATACATGTTCACATGAATACTTTTGAACATTTCATGAAAACCTAGGCTACATAAATTCAGGGTCAGTGTTATCATATTGCTAGGAAGGTGGATCATACACTAAACAGATGAATTTCCTGCCTTATCTTGTGATTTCCTTAAGTACCAAGAAAAATAGTTATTGTTATCTTGTTACTCTTAACTTTGGTATCTTATACAGATTCCTTTCCCGAGAGCTGCACTGTTCCATAGAGTAGCCATTAGACACATGTGGCTATATACATTTAAATTTAAATTAATTAAAAGTAACTGAAGTTGAAAATTCAGTTTCTTCATTCTAGTAGCTGTATTTCAAGTGCTCACTAACCACATGTGACTGTGTGCTACCATGTTGTAGAGAGGGAACATTTCTGTCATCACAGAAGTTCTGCTGAAGCACACTAGCTCAGAGGACACTCAAGCTAATGTTCCTATTGCCCTATAGCCTTAAGCTAGCCATTGATAGCATTTTAAGGATTAAATGACCTTAGGAGGTATAGGAGTATGATTTCATAATCAGGTCAGTGTCAGACTAAGGGAAAGCTAAATGTAAGAGAATAGGAATTAAATTAATGATGAAGAAAGAAGGGATGATGGTTAGAAATAGAGTACACATTGACATTATTATAAAAGGATAAAAAATGACTTAAGAAATCAGTGCTTCAGCAGAATTTTTCTTAAAATTTTTACTTAAGACATTTGTTATATGTTATTCGCACTAAATGCATCAATCACAATGCTGACTTTCTGATGTTTAATTGGGTTTTGAGATGTTCCAGCTAAGTCACATAAAAAATTATTTCTTAAGGTTGTAATGAACTTAACCTCCTCTATACCGGTAGCACATGTTTAAAACATATTTTCTTCTCATAGGGGTGAGCAGATGCTTTGGAGCTACTTGCAATTTTTGTTCACAGCTTTTGTATTTATCCTTATTTAGGTCCTTGTACTCACAAGTAGTTTTCATGCTTACCATTATTTTGGCTTCTTCTGCTTGTATAAAAAGAAATTATAACATAGCATATGTATTACTGCCTAAAAATAAGAGAGTAATCTGTATATGTTTGCATTTAGGTCATTCTGTCCATTGAAGAAGGGTACCGACTTCCAGCTCCCATGGGCTGTCCAGCATCTCTGCACCAACTGATGCTCCATTGCTGGCAGAAGGAGAGAAATCACAGACCAAAATTTACTGACATCGTCAGCTTCCTTGACAAACTGATCCGAAATCCCAGTGCCCTTCACACCCTGGTGGAGGACATCCTTGTGTAAGAGGCATAATGTTGAGTTTTTTTCTTCTTGACAATTATGGTTTCTTTCAGGCTATAAATAATAACAGGTAGAAAGGAAAAAAATGCCTTGATAACCATCTAGTTGTTGACTTTGTGGAAACCATATTTCATTTATCAGCTGAAAAAAAGAATTATTAACATTAAAGTAAAAATGGACTCTTTTAAAACAAGATAACAGATTCCCCTTCCTTTTCTCTCTCTCTAATCTTTCTGAATTACTTTGTTTATATCTTTTCCTGTTTGGGTCTTTGGTATTTACATAGCCTTTTAAAATTGATTGATCCTTCCTTACCTTTAGAAGTAGAGAGGGGGAGAGAGAGAGAGAGTGCGTGTGTGTGTGTGTGTGTGTGTGTGTGTGTGTGCAGCCCCTTTAATTTTCTTGCCTGTTCTATGTTCTGTTCCTCAATTTGAAATGGCAAGCCAGACAGGGGCAATTTGTGAATCAGCCCAGAGGAAGAATATTTCCTGCTGATATGATCACATCTAGTTGTTGTTACTCTCCATTCCTAAAACCAGAAAAGAACAGATAACAAGACAAGAAAATGGAGGCATTCATACACCATTTTGTAAAAGTCAGTAGACTTGAGAAGATCTACTCACCTCCCTGTGAAGAGCAATTATAAGAGGAAGAGTAGAAAAAAAAAAAGACTATCATCTATGTCTGAAAATATTATATTTTAAATATCATTAAGTTAAAAACATATTTCTTTATTTAGAAAAAATTGGACTTGGAAATAACCAATGCATATCCAAAGCTCACCTTCTTCACTCAGGGGATGGCTGGGGGCTATTCAGACATTCAACTTCAGATCACAGGTTCAAGCCAGTGCAGGTTTTTAGTAAGGCCGAGGCTCTTCAAGGACTATTTGAAACAGACCTCAGTTCACAGCAGAGCACTTAAGAGTTCACCTCTAAATCACTAATTGGCAGCCTCAGTAAAGTGAAGCCAAGCATGAAATAGCTAGAGATTAAACTATTACTCTGGTCCATCTTCCCTAAAGAAGTCTGACACAGGAAGCAGTAAAGGAAGGAAAGGCACTTTGGATTTTATCATGAAAGCAATGGACAGCCATGGAAGGATTTTAAGCAAGGGAATAGCATGATTACATCTGCATTTCTGAAAGATCACTCTAGGGATGATTTACACTAGTGAGTGCAAAACAAGGAACAAGACTGGAAACAGAGACAATTTTATGTTTTCAGTAACTAAAGCTAGACTTCTGAAATGGGAATGAGCTTGGGGTTCAGAAGATAAGAGAATTTTATTATTATTATTATTTCCTAATAATAAGTAATAATAACATATTATTAGGAAAACCAGTGCATCTTAGTCACTGTTTGAATATGGAGGAAGGGAGGAGAAAAAGAATCAAAGATGTTTGTCAAGTTTGTTTCTTATACAAGCTGGCTGATGGTATTACCCGAGAGAGAGGGAGAGGGACAAGTTTTTGGAATAGAAATGAGACCATTTTGAACATGCTGAGTTGCAGATGCCTGTGGGACATCTAGACAGTTATATTTATAGGTTGAACCTCAGATAAAAAGATCTGGGCTAGAGATGTAGATTTGAAGATCATCAGCATATAGATTATAGCTGAAGCTTTAACTGTAGTTAAGATAGCCCACAGAGAAAGAATGCAAATAAATAGTGGAAAGGATGAAACCCTCTAATTTAAGACATGAACTGAAAAAAAAGTACCCAAAGGAAACTGAAAAAGAGAAGCTAGACAAGTAGTCAGGAAAACAGGGAAGAGCAGTATCATAGAAGAAAGAGGAGAGGGTTTCAAGGAGTATAATGTCCAAGCCTTCACAAAATTGCAGTAAAATAAAACATGAAATGTCTCCATTGGATTCAGCAATGAGACTTTCAGGTGTGCATGCACAACCTTTGGTACAGCATTTTCAATAAAGTTGTGTAAGACAGATTACAATAGAGGAAGAGTGAATATGAGCTCAGAGAAAGGAGCAATACATAGTACCCTTTTTTTTTTTCAAGAAACCTGTTTCTGATGAGAAAGAAAAGTAGTTAGAGGAAATATTTCTTGGTTTTTGTTTTTATATGAGTTATTGAGGTGACTTGGTCATGCTATAGTATTGAGGAGAAAGAGCTAGTAGTGAGTCTGCATTAATGGAGAGGATACTGGCATCTATAAACTGAAATCCTTTAATCTGGGCCCCTTGTTGTGGTATAGAGTTAACAGAATCCACAATCAGTCCCCATCAACAAAGCTGTCTGACTGTGCTAGAGGTATAGAAACAGGCATGTAAAAACCTTCTTTTGAGGAAAAGCAGATAAAACAATTTCCTTTCTGCTTTTTCAAGATTATGAATGATCATCATATTTGGAAAATATTGATGAAGAATGTAAGATGAGAAAGTGTCAAAAAGAAACGGGGATCCAGAGGTCAAGTCAAGATGAAAGGGTGTATCTGAGGGCCAGAGATGTGTGATTTAGTGGGCTGTTCAGCAATCCAGCAGAAGAGCCCCATGAGTGGCAAGCTCTGAGACAGCACTGCCGCACACAGGCCAAAAGTTGCGTGCTTTATATAAACTTGGCACCTTGATTCAATTCTAAAGTCTGATCTCCGGGAAACCAAATTGAAGTTTTTGTGACTGATTTGCTATCCTTGTTTCTGACAAAGACATATGTGATACTGTTTGGCCATTAATATGCTTTTGTTTGAGAAACAAAAAGAATCAGTGCTCTAAGCTTCACATGCCTGAACCTTTATCAGCATTCTCATTTTCACAGCAGCCTGGATGGGTTCTCCTGCTCCACCCTCTTACCTCCAATACCACCCACCCACTCTGTTCCTGATTCCAGAGAACTGAGACTGTTTAGGGAGAAGAGACACAGTAGATTAAAGGATAGCAATATTAGCTAAAGAATGCCTGCTTTGTTTTATGCTCATAAAACTGTGACACTGCTTCTCTATCTCCCAAATTGCAGAGCCCAGTTGTCTGCCCCAGAGTGATGTTGGATTAAGGAAAGATGACATACGTAGAATTTCCATCTTTTCTCCTATATCTCTCAAACCTGACAAGAAGTCCAGGTGTATAATCCACTGCAACTCTTATTAAATACTCCTGCACTTTCCTTTTGTGTAGCATCCCCAACCCCCAGATTTCTCTCACACTTATATGCTGATATTATTCTCTCATCTGCTAAGTCCCCATGGTTTTTATTCCATTCTAATAGCTTTTTTCTCAAGACTCACCTAAGAAGCTGTTATCCTTTCTCTTGACAGTAAGAGGGGAAGAAATTAAAGTGACAAAAGGGATGAGGAAGGCCATGAAATCCACAGTTTAATAACTTTATACTAACATATTGAAAATGTAATAATTTTATACTAACATACTGGAAATTTCATAAACCTATATCTGCAGTTGTTCCTCTCAAAAGTCAGAGTACCTAAATTGAAAACATGTTGGTCATAGAAGGCTTTCATTATTTGGTGCAGCAAATATTCTTGTGCCTGACACACTCCCATGGGAATACTCAGAGCTCTGTGCAGTTCCCAACATGCTTGCTTTCTCTCCTACTCAAGAAAGTGTAGATACACCATATAAGTGAATGTGGCAGTATTATAAATATAACCCTAAATCCAACTAACAGTAAAAAACTAATTTGGAGAACCACTGTATTAATATAGGCAGTTATCCTTTCATAAATGTGAATTTCAAACTACTCTCATATTCATTCACTTTACAATAATGCCTTATAACCACCTTTCAAATAATTATTTGTAGCTGTCATGTCATGAACAGCCCTTGGGAGAAAGGACCCAGCTTAAGGCCAAGGTTGTGTGTAGAACAACATCTGGAGCAGTGCCTGGCCATGTGTTTAAAACACCTTTTTCTCCCTCTCCACTAACTCTCAGGACCAACCTTGTAGCTGCTCCAAACCCCAAGTATTTTCCCACTTTGTGGCTTGATAACTACATAGTGACCCTTCACCCAGTCCTACCTTCCCCACCCTCACCCACATTGTCCTACACATTTGTTCTGCATTTTCTTCAACCCTCACCCCTGATGACTCCACACACCGAAGTCTACTGAGTGCACCAGACTGTAGTCAGCTGGTCAATATCCTTTAGGACAGAGTTTCAATGTAATGGGGAAATAATGCTTTCTTCTAATCCCTGCTCCAGGTCCCCAGCGTGTCACTGACAAAATATTTGACACATTAGGGGCTTCTTGACTATCAGCTCAAATGTGGCATCCCGGGATGGGCAGCAGTTGTCCAGATGTTGGCTACCTCAGAAATAATGCTTTGCCCAGGCCAATACACCTTATGTACCGTATATTGTTACTACCCACTGGGCCTTATAAGACTTTAGCAACTGCAACTACCAGCTTCTGTAGTACATATTAGTCTATCTTGTAACTTTAAAGCACTTAGTTTCCAGTAATATGTGAATCATGAACGTAGGGAACAGCCCATACCAGTACCATTATTTAGAACCTCTTCTTTAAAAAACTGTGAATAATGCTGTAAGACTGAATAGTACTATCTCTCTCCATTTAGCGAATTATGCACCAATAGTGCTATCTTCTGAATACAATAACTTCCAACATTTTGATTAAAATTTTCTACTTATTTTGAGAAGATTTTGTTCAATGCCACATAGGCAATACATAATCAGCATTTGCTAAATTGTGTATCTCTATACACCAAGTCATAGACAACTTGTTTTGTTTTGATTCTTGTTGCTAGCACTTTTAAATATGCTTTTCATGACAGAGAAATAACTGGCTGGCCAAAACCAATGTTGAAATTGAATAATAAGCAAAGTTTTGTGGAAGGAAAACAGAATATGAAAGATGGATCAGGAGATTTGAAACTTCTACTTGCCCATTAGAAAAATCTAAATTCAGCCAGGCTCAGTGGCTCACACCTGTAATCCTGACCCTTTGAGAGGCCAAGGTGGCAGGATCACTTGAAGCCAGGAGTTCACCAGCCTGAGCAAAATGAGACCCCATCTCTACAAAAAATTAAAAACTAAAATTAGCCAGGCATGGTGGCACATGCCTGTGGTCCCAGCTAATCGAGAGACCAAGGTGGGAGGATCTGAGCTCAGGACTTCAAGTCTGCTGTGCACTATGATCATGCCACTACACTCCAGCCTGGGCAACAGGGTGAGACCCCATATCTAAAAAAAGAGAAAAGAAAAATAGAAAATTCCCATAAACTGCTGGCACAAGATCTTTATAATATAATGTCAATATCCATATTAATACTGATACAAACTCCTAATATATATTATCAACAATAACTATGACTGCCATTTGTTGAGAGCCTACTATGTGCCAGTTGTGGTACCAGGGGCTTTTATTGGTTATATCACTTAATCCTCACTGTTATTATTCCCATCCCTCAGACATGGAAACAGAGACTTAAAGAGGCTAACTTTCCCAAGAGTACACAGCAATAATGAGTAGATCAGGAGTTTGAAGGCCACTGACTCCAAGTCCTTGCTCTTTCCAGTATACAACATAGAATCACACAGAAAGGCAAGATGTTTGCTAGTACAACACTGCTTCAAAAATATGATTATAAGAAAAGGGGGTACATTTTCACATTTCCAGATAGATTTTATCTGGACTAGTCTAACTTGATAGATGGAGTCTATTAAAATTCAAAAAACAATTTTCAGTGGAGATCAGCCTGTTATTTTATGTCCCAGTAGGCAAATACTAGAATGTAGAGAATATGACCTTAGTCATGGGAATAAATAGAAAATACATAGTCCATATATCCCCCCAAACACCCTCCCACAATGCCCAGCCACTTGAAGAACATTACTTGAAAAAGGAAAGTAGTAATAGCAACAATACGGAGAAATGAGGAAAATATGACAGTAACATCACATAATTCCAGAATTACATTCTCAGGCATTTCTGTAGATTGAATTTTTCTGGTGCTGGCATAAATATGTTTTGCTTCTTTTTCTCACTATGGCAGATATTACTAATCATCACAACACTCTCCTGCTGAGTCCAGATTCTGCCTTAGTATCCTTCTCATGACCACATTTTGACAACCACTGCCAATGAATTGCAGTTGGCATGTGACATGAGACCTATTTTCTGATCCTGGATTATTTCCTTACAAAAGCAGACTTTTCTTGAGGTTCAGGGGTCTATTACTCTGGCCGTAGGAACCATGTGCTGGGTACTGTACTGGGAATTATGGGAAATTCTTTATAAGTATTATCCCTGCTCTGCATCTGTTCCTCTTAATGTTCAAACATATCTACAACTTTAAATTTTACTTTGAAATTTTAATTTTCATTCCTTCATATTTTTCACTAGTTATCAGCCTTATTATGTTTAAATAATCATATCAATAAAAAACAATTGAAGACTTACTGAAAATAAAAGACTGACAAAAGATAATTAATGTCCTTAACACTGTGGAGTTAGACTGTTTGAAACAAATATATATGACCCACAAGTACTAAATATCTGTTTCTATATCTATATAGTATATTTCTATGCATTTGAGGTTTCATAGCCCTTTGAGTAAACTTACATTTTAAAAATGTTTTAAATATCAAAATTATTTCATTATTTTAATGTGTTCACATTGAATGTTAGGCTTAATTGCAGAGAGGACTTTTTAAAAATATATGATTATGTAAGTTCTTCAAAGTGTATGTACATAGTGTATGTATGACAAAATTATTTCCTGGATTAAATGAATAGTGTGAAGTGCAGTCCCTGAGTCACGAGATGAGGAACTCACGTAAAAGCAGTCATATTGCATTAAGTCAGTGTGCTGTTGTGGCTCTAGGTCTGGTTATAATGGCAGGTGAACCCTTAACCCTATGCTACCCAACTCCACCTATCACTGTCTCTTTCTCCACTCTGAAACCTATAAAGACAGAATAAACATTTTTGCAATACAAGGAATAATTTAAATAAACAGTATATTATTTAATAAGTTGACCACTATATCAACAGGTACTTACTCTTCTAGGTTTTTTATTTATTGGAATTAAATGAAAATATTCATCATGAATCAGCCATCATGTTATGCACCAAACTGTTCTGTAGATAATTTAATATTCAAGTCTGAGTCATCACATATTTAATGAACTCCTATAATGTTTTCAGCATTATGTGAGTGCCTACACAAAAATAGAGAGATGTGTTCCTGCCATCAGGGAGTTTTCACTTATTCTTTAAAAAAAAATCTTCCGTCTCATGAATTTTTCCCAAGGAAGTTATTCAATTGAAACAAAAAGAAACATGCTCTAAGACTACATACTCACGTCTACTAAAAGAATGTTGTTAGCAACCTAAGAGTCTAACTTTAGAGAATTAACAAATTTTTAAGCATCCACATATAGAATACTAGGCACCCATTTGAATATGAAGACTGTTGAAACATGGGATACATTCGTGAATATGTGAAATGAAGGCAATATAAAATAAAATGGACCCTATCTGTACATTTCTGCTAATCACATATACATGTATGAGCTAGGAAACAAGAAGTTGTGTTAGAGTGGAAGAGAAGAAAAGCCTTCAAGCGTGTGAGGGTGTCCTGTTAAAACAGCATCTTAGCTTGCAATAGTGTTTCTCAAAATATAACCTTTCTTGAATCATTTTAGTATGTCTATTACTATTATATATTTATATGATGAATACAAAACATGGAAAACTTTGAGGATAAAACACTTCTTGCTTTTTAATGGTAGTATTGATATATATTGACCTATCTAAGGAATTTCTAAGTTAAAACACTAGTACTATTGTGAACTCCAAGGGCTCATTAGAGTGAAAACTTCTGGACTCTTACCAAAGCTATTCATTTTTAAACATATTTTATTGTATTGAAATTTTATGTTTATTACTAAACTGTAACATTACCTGTCATACCTATACTCCAGCCCTTTCTATAATCTAAATTAACCATAATTATACCTGAAATATCCTAATTCTAGCCCCATTCTCATTTTTCTGAGGAAAAAGTTGATCCTTGACCTTCTATTCTACAATAAGTATTTTTTAAAATGTGAGCTGCAGGTTTTGCTGTAAAGATATTTCTCAGGTGGGCAGTACTCACTAATCACCAAATAGCACAAATTTCTATATGCTCAGCAAATAGCAGACTAAATTTATTATTGTACATGTTTGATAAGAAAGGGCATTTATTGTTTATTAGGTAATATTCCAAAGAATTCATGTGAGGATAATAGTACCAAGCCCTCGAAGCCAGAAAATAGCAACATTTTTCAACTTCCTTAGAAGATAAGGTGAAAGAAAAGTTATTTCACAGTGGCTGTGAACAATGAGGGGACCCTGACCTTACTAAATCAACTGCGAAGGCAGTCGTATAAAGGCCAAAGAGTAACTAGGTCACTGAAGATGCGTGGAGAGAAAGGGAATTATGGTATTAAAGCATTCTGGAAGCAAACAGCAGATGCTTTTCAACAAGGGAAATAGGCTATTTAAGTCATTTAACATACAGAATGTCCTTCCATGACCTTTTATACTAAGGACATAAAATTAGCAAGTTACATTTCCACTCACCAAATATATGAAATTGTGAAATTTCAAGAGTTATTCCAGTGTTATCTCAGGAGAAAGAAGTAGAAGTCATCTGACTATGTTGGTGCATCGAGAATGGCAATAGGAGTATGAAGGGAAAGTCACTTTAATACATTCTTTTAATTTTGTTCAGTTTTAACAAACTACTTTGACAAGTATTTAAAAGACATGAGAGTCACGTTGTTTTGAAATAGGACACTCAATTTTCTAACATGCGGTTTTATTTATGTTAACAAGCAACAAGGATATCCTGGTCATTTTGATATTTAAACTTGGTCAGTGAAGTATGGTATATCCCCTGAAACTGGTCAAATAATTTAGAAAAATAATGTAGAAACTATTCTGAATTATCTTACATATTTACAATGCACATTAGAGCAGTGAAAACTCTGAGAAATGCTACAACTTAAAAATCTGCTTCACTATTTTTGCCATGAAGACCTTTATTATTTTGTATTTTACATATGAATTTCTGTTTGATAATATTCATTAACATAAATGCCTCTGGGAAACTTTGAATAAATACAGCAACAATTCAAGTATTTGTTGGTAGATGCTATGATAGCTTTCCAATCTTTGAACATGACTGATCTTTGTTTTAGGTCAAATCATGAATCATTTTGATGTTAATTAAAATGAAACAGCCCACAATCAAAATAACATTGCAATCTGTAGTACAGGAAAAAAGAATGCAGCTTAACAGCCTCCAAACTGGAAATGCAATAGAATTGAGTAGGGTTAAAAAGGACAGAAGTGACTGTTATGGATAACCAGACCCAATATTGACTACAGTGTAATCAATCACAAGGTATATGCGTTTACTTTATGTTAATTCCAATCAGATATAAAGAGTACAACCCCACCCTGTAATCTCTGTTCACCCCACCTCCACCTTCAGCTAGACCTTAGTTTAGAAAAAGGTAGGTCAATGTAGTAATAAAAGGAAAACCAAATAAGTGAATTCTAGGCCTTCCAAGGGCACCTTTCAGAATCTTCAGGAGATGTACCATATACAACTTGTGCTCCTAAAAGACTCGGGACCTGGTGACTTTAGGGTGATTTAAAGGATTTTTAAGGGTAATTTTAATGGTTAGGGAATTTCAGTTTTTACCTTAAGTATCAACCTTAGGACCTAATTCCCATATTATTAGTAGAACAATACCAGGGTTATATAGCATGTATATGCCCTTCTGCTTCACAGTAGGGGAATTCTTACTTCACATGGTTTAATCACGTGTGCTCATAGTTTATCAATTGCTAGTTAAAGCTGAAGTAGTTCAAATGTGAATGGTAAAAACATTTTGATAAAATAGTCCAAATATGAACATTAAAATCTATGGCTCTAATTGTCTTTGTAGATTCTTTCATTCTTTAACTTTATAAAAGGACTTTAAAAACAAAGTAAATGAAAGTTGAACTAACTTCAATATTCCAATAAAAATAACTCAGTGATCCACCTCCAATAAGGAAGTTTTTCATTACTTAGAATATATCGATTTCACTCAAACACTAAATTTTTTTTAAGATTGTTACTGCTTTACTAGTTAATATAAATTACAGATCTAAAAATTCTTTAAATGATATATTTATTACCCTAGAGCTTTTGTAACACATTTATTGCTATAAAAGCACTTTTACCACCAAGTATTTTTTAAAATATGCAAAATATTTTAATGTGTATTTTTATGTAATTATGTAAATAAACTAATACAATTTATTGTCAGAATGGCTTAATACACAATTCTGAGTTACTTTTACCATAATTTATAAGATTAATTCTGTTTTTATTCTCTCTGACTTAAGCTATTATATATAACTACTTCATATATATTGCATATAAATATGTGTATGTAATGTATATATAAGCACATGTATCCCTAGCCTTTCCAAAGTAATACCTTTATATTGCCCCTTGCATCAGATCTGAGAAACAAAAATAAAGATTGCTATATCATTGCCTTTAAGATCCATTTTCTTCTTAACCCAACCTAACATTGATTTTGTGTTGTTTTGTGCCTTATTAATATCTGTGCTTTGGGGACATTACCCTAGCTTGTATGTGTGTAAATCTTATTCATGCAACTGAACTCTATGACAATAAAAATTACATTTTAACAAATGATAAATTATTATTGAATGTTTGGGAACAGATAAATGGAAGTTTGATCAATGAATTCACCATAAGAAGGGGAAGAACTATCACAGCAAATGTAGAAAAGGACATGGATTCAGGGGTAGGTCATACAGGAAGAATGAACATCCTGTGGCTACTCTCCTTGTGGGGATAAGGGATGGGCTATTCCTTAAGTTTCAAAACAAAATTTTATGCAAGAGAAAAAAGTATAAGAAGAAGAGGGATAGCAAGATGTGAGTTCTCTCAAGATCCATCATAAAGAAATTAAAAAGAAAAAAGATCAGTATAAGTCCCAGTCATAGCAAAAAGCACAAAAAGACAAAAGTGTTCCACCAGATAAGTCACTGATTTGATAAATAATTTTTTAAAGTGACTGATTTGAATAAGATAGAAAATCAGAGGCTTTTAAATGGAGAATAAAAACAGTAGATGTAAGAATATCATAAAAGTAAAAATAAAGTTCCACGATTTGTGCTTTATTTGGCTTTTAAATGCTTTCCGTGTTTTGTTTTGTTTTCTTACAGAATGCCAGAGTCCCCTGGTGAAGTTCCGGAATATCCTTTGTTTGTCACAGTTGGTGACTGGCTAGATTCTATAAAGATGGGGCAATACAAAAATAACTTCGTGGCAGCAGGGTTTACAACTTTTGACCTGATTTCAAGAATGAGCATTGAGTAAGTGATACTAGGGTTATTACTGTAATGAGATGTCCTGCTGGGGATTATAAGTTCAAATGCTGTATCAAGAACACCTTTCCTTAGGCTAGTAGGTAATTTCCAAGTCTTTCCTCACCATTTCTGACTATCATTCTAGTGGAAGTTGGACACTACACTTTTAGCTATTATTCTTTGAAAGAATATATTTAATTCAAATAGCTATTTAAAATATTTTAAATGTTTTCTAAAATGCATGTTACTCGCATCCAAATCATAGACTTTATGTCAACTTAATTTTACCTTGGCAAATTATTACTCACATATATTAATATTGCATAATCAGTTTCTATTACCTTCATCAAATTAATGCAATATTATCATGTCATTTTCAGAGCTCCTTCTAGATATTATAATGGTCAACTATTTTCCACTATCTCAAAGATTGTCTTTTGCCTACATGCAATGAAAATATTTAACATGTGCTTAAAAGACTAAATGGTTAGGTTGAACCATATTAAATCGCCATTGTTTTAAGACAGTAATGGCAATTTCATACAGTACAACCTAAGGGCATTTTTTCCAGATATCAAAAATCCATGAGAAATCAAATGGAGTTCATATTATACCTTCCATCCTACATAATCACCATTTTGCTAATACCGTTGCAAATGTATATCATTACCTAAATTATCTAGCATTTACGCCTATGAAATAGCTGAGTATTACGTATCTGTATATAAAATTGAAAAATATATATTATTACATCTGAGATTAACTTTACGTGTTCTGTGGATCCAGAGAAAAGGAAAAAAAGAAACAAACTTCTGCTGCTCATTTAAATCTCTGCTTAACAAGTAAGCTACACTATTTTTGGAAACTGTGGCAGCGTGCTTATTTAATATATTTAAATATTCATTTTATCTTGCATGCTTATCAGATCTAAATGTTCATATTCTGTCTCTCTCTCTCTCTCTCTCTTTCCTGCTCTCGCTCTCGCTCTCACTCTTGCTCTCTCCTTTCTCTCAGTGACATTAGAAGAATTGGAGTCATACTCATTGGACACCAGAGACGAATAGTCAGCAGCATACAGACTTTACGTTTACACATGATGCACATACAAGAGAAGGGATTTCATGTATGAAAGTACCACAAGCACCTGTGTTTTGTGCCTCAGCATTTCTAAAATGAACGATATCCTCTCTACTACTCTCTCTTCTGATTCTCCAAACATCACTTCACAACCTGCAGTCTTCTGTTCAGACTATAGGCACACACCTTATGTTTATGCTTCCAACCAGGATTTTAAAATCATGCTACATAAATCCGCTCTGAATAACCTGCAGATAAAACGCTGGCCCACTGCAGATTATGGCTACGCAATGGTAAATAACTCAGCATGGATGTGTAATTTTGTATAAGCCGTATATGGGAAGTGTTCACGGACTTAACCTAAAGAAATTTATCCAGGTGGGGCTTCCTTAGTGATGTATGTAGAGTGCGATGGTAGATGAGAAAGAACTAGTTGACCTTTCTTTCATGTTTTGTGATCAAGTAGCTTCCAAACTGACATAAATGTTTCATTTTTAGATAATTATATTCAGCTCTATTGGTTGTATTGTTACTTTATTTTTTAATGGTTTAACTGTTGGTGCCTGATATCGTTAGAATTATTTGCAGAAATGACCAGTGATATCATGTAATGAATTTTTGTGAGGTATGCCTATGGTGAGAAGGGGGTTATTAGGGAGGGAGAAAAAAATACTGTGTTTATAAATCTTCTGAGGCTGGGTTTGTCAATTTTTTAAAAATTAACTTTATAATGTCATACATATTTCATAGCAGTTGGTAGTTTAAAGGCTTTTCACCTCTAATTTTATTTATTTTTATTTTTATTTTTTTTTTACTAACTGTAGTATATTTCTCCACTACCTTATGAAGACTGCTCCTGGAAAGACCAAGGGTGACTTCATTGATCTAATGGCTTTCATAGAGAAAAGCTTGGGATAAATCCATGACTATTTCCTTTGTGCATTGTCACAAGTTTGCAAAAGCAATTATCAAAGCACTGAGAAAATTAGTCATTCTCAGTAGAATTGCTTTGAATAAAATACATTAGATTATACCCTTAGATTTAATGTAAAATTATTAATTTAATTTAAACAGAACTTTATGATAGATACATGGTGGTCCAAGACAATAAACAGACTTAGCTGATCATTTGGTATTGGTGCATTTTGCAAGTTGAAGCATTCTTATGTTTTCTTTGCAAAAATGAGTTACATGAACATGCTGAGCTCTTTTCCAAACCTTCTAAGAAAACAGTATGAATACTCCAAAGAGTATATAAACAGATCTTACACATGAGCATAGTGTGTCAACCTGGGTCCAACATACAGTTACATAAAAATGAGAACACAGCTGTGTTGTTGTCATAATCTTCTGAGAGGCTTAAAAAAAAGGTAAATACATATTTTAAGTGATTTAAGCTGAGTTGGCTTATCAAAATAGTGCTATATCTTATGAACAAATTAAATTATAAAATCAGCTGCTCCCTGTAAAACTAAAAAAATGACGACTGTTTTAGGTGGAAGAGTAAGTAAAATGTGTTGACAGAAAAAAACAGAGTAGGTTGTCTAAAGATGCTGATTTAATAAATTAGCTTTTGTTGGATCTCAGTGATAATGGTGCCCTACCTACCCACATTCTCAAATTCCTATCTAAATTCATTTTTTGTCATAGTAGTGGTTTTTTTTTTTAAATAAAGGACCCTGTTTTGGTTTTTTGTTTTTGTTTTTGTTTGTTTGTTTGTTTGTTTATTTGTTTTTGAGATGGAGGCGTTTTGCTCTTGTTGCCCAGGCTGGAGTGCAATGGTGCGATCTTGGCTCACTGCAACCTCTGCCTCCTGGGTTCAAGCGATTCTCCTGCCTCCGCCTCCCGAGTAGCTGGGATTACAGGCACCTGCCACCACTCTCGGCTAATTTTTGTATTTTTAGTAGAGACAGGGTTTCACCATGTTGGCCAGGCTGCTCGAACTCCTGACCTCAGGTGATCTGCCCGCCTCAGCCTCCCAAAGTGCTGAGATTACAGGCGTGAACCACCGCGCCTGGCCATTTTTTCTTATATTTAGATTTTGTTGATTGTCCCATTATACTAGACCCTTCTACATATTTTCTTTTGCTGACTTATCTCCTGATTTTTCCCTACCACAGCTTAATCCTTCTCATTCCAAAACAAATGTGTAAAAAAGCTAGAAGGAAGAGTCTTTAGATGTTTCTTAAAATATACAAAAAAAGGTAGGGGGCGATGGGAAAATCATCACTGCTTAAGTAAGTGTGCCAGATACAGCTAGCCACATTTTCCAGCCATCAACCTGCATGGTTGTGCATCACTCATAGACTATCTGCAGTTTGCTTGATACATTTACACAAATCTGGATACATTTAGAAGAAATACAAAATTTCCATATTTACCTATCTTCAAATGTATATTGAATAAGAACAGATGTAAAACAGATTAAATTTATTAATCATATATTTATTTTTATAATACAAAAAAGGTATTTAGAAAAATAAGGAATAGAATAATATGGTCTTCCACAGGACTCTGTCAGCACCATCTGTGTACCTTGAAATAAATTCTATTAAGTTATTTAAACTTCTATGGGATGAGCATTCAGTGATTACAAGATTAAAGGTGTCTATTAAGAATTTTTTCTTTTAAAATGTCTGATGATCCTATTCTACATCTGGTTAATTTGTACTTATTTTTTCTTTCCCTAACATCTTTTTATAGTATCATAAAACTACCTTTTTGCTTTGTCTCTCACCCCATGTCTCCTTCAAAATTCCTTTTAAATTATATTTTTGTTTTTCAGAATGGTAAGCATGATAATTTTAAATGTAACTTTGAACTTCATTATGGTTACGGCAAGACTGAAACATGTGCAACATTAAACAGAAACATTAAAATATAAGGATATCATCTATTTACTGCCTACCAATCATGGACCCCATGATCCCAGGAATATTATAATATTCAGGAATATTAACAGTTAAAATGCCAAATTCATTTGAGAATTTTACATGAAACATTTTGAGACTTACTAGTGTACATTTTAGGTAATTAAATCTGTTTAATATGCAAAGCATAAAACTTAATTATATAAAGAAAATAAGTAACTTCCATAAATCACAAGTCTTCAGGAATAATCTTTGATACCTAAAATATGCATATAGACTCATATGCCTACTTTATTTTAAATGTCTAGATCTATGCTACTGAGGGGGTGTTTTGGATTTTAAAACCAGACAGTCAAAAAATCATTTTCATTTTATTTTCTAGATGGTCGATTTTCAGTCTGTAGTGAACTCATTATCTCATAGTAGAAGGCATATTTGGAAAAAATGTAAAAACAATGTACAATCAAGGAGAGAGATAAAGTATTTAAATCATTTTAAAAAGCAATCAAATTGCAAAATTTTTGTGGTTTAACACGAATCAAGAATTATAGCACTTTTGCAATGATTTGTAACTGGTGATAAATGTTCTACATTCCATATCAAAATAAGACATCTTATTTCACTCTGCATTGGTCTTTAAAATCTATCGAAGTATAACCTGAATAAAACTGCCTTCCAGCAACAGCTTTAAAACCTATCTCACCCCATGAATGGAAAACAAATCCAAATCCGATCCTTGAAAAGCAAAGGCTCTAAAGAAGCTCTTCAGAAGAGATGGTAAAGAATGAATTATTTTACTTATCACCCAACCACATTTCTTAAAAATGTGTTTTGGTGTCTTTTCCTACCAAATTTCTGCTCTACAAGGCAGTCAGTTAAATCTCTCATTCCACAATTTTCACTGTACTAGTTCTTTCTTTTCTCCTCTTTTATTAAATTTTCTAAAACTTTCTTAGCCCTGTTTTTAATTCCCCCATCCTCTCTCTTTATTCCTTTCTCAGCTTCTATCACGCCGCACATTATCTCGATCAGCATAAAAAAGGTAGCACAACAAATCTAAAAAGATTGTATAGATTTCCTTAGAAGAGGCTTGGGGCAGGGGGATGTTGCAAAAGCTATAATATTTTGGGTTCTATCACATAATTGAGAACATTTGTGCTCACAGAGGATATGGGTTCTGGCTTTTCCTTAACTTGAAATCAAGTTTTTTGGAAAGTAATTTTGAAATGGATGATGATGATCCTTTTCAATTGCTTTAACTAAGGAAGTTTATTATTAATATTTTTAAAAATTAGTATTTTAAGATCAATATCTGTTATTACAAACTCACAGTTGGTGTCCATGTCTCTATATATCAAAGAGATTTGAAGCATATGTATCACTTCTTTTAGTATGAGCATCTTAACTTTTCCGATCTCAAATCCTATGAAGTAGAAGAGACTCATATTACTTTACATTCAATCAACAAATATTTTAATATTTTTTAATATGAAGACTCCAAAAGGTAGAGGAGTACACTGGGTTAAATGGATGGTATTCTTCCACCAGAATATAAGGTACTGAAGTCACCTAACTTTTGGCTTTTATAAGCAACATTTTCAACAATTTTTCAATCGTTATAATGTTCCGCAAAGACAGTATAGATTTTATCTAATTCGGCTTAACAAATATCTATGGAATATCTCCTATATGCACAAAATTTTACTACAAAGATGAGTTTGGCTGTGCTGTCATTGCTTTCAAGTAACTCTCATTATTAAAATTTAGAGCTTTATTTGCTATGTTTGCTATGGTTGCCATGTCACTGGGGGATAGCACTTTCCATACAATATACAGAAATAAATAGGATCTTCGTCCAGTGCAAATTGGATTTGCAATTCCAATTCAAATGGAAAGAAATATTTTGGACCTCAAATTCTCATAGTATTCTTCCCAAACAGCCCATAATCCCTCTGGCAGGGGGGAGCATACTTCCTGGGTTCTCTAAAACAGTTTCTCTCGTTAACAGTTGATCCTCTTCAGGAGTCACAGATTTTTATTGTCTGGTAGCATACCTATCAGTTCGTATATGGATTCACTACCTCAAAGGTGCCTCCTATTAGAAAACATTAGCTTTTTTTCAAGAGCAATTCTGGAGTAATCTCTTGTTCAAGCTAATTCACTGGTTCTAGTAAACATAATAGGTATGAACTGCAATGGTAGCATAAAATCCTTTTAAACTCCATCCATTTAACAGGGGAAATAGACGATTACTCCTGACTATAACATATTACTAAGTGGAATAATAGAAACATCTTACATTGTGTAAAAGTAAACACTCCATCTATTTCTTACTGTTAAAAAAAAAGTACTGATGAGATGTAGCAAAGATTTCTCAGGATAAAAATTAACTTTTTTTGTTATAAGTGGGTGTGGCATAATATACATGTATTCTTGGAAAAAAATTAAAAGATCCAGAAAAAGATACAGGTCATCAAAATGTAGTTTTAACAAATCATCTTTTTCTGAGTAATAAATTAGCTTCAAATTAACAATGAGTTTGTATAAAATGTATAAAAAATAACATTTATATCTTTTTTTTTTTTTTTGAGATGGAGTTTCCCTCTTGTTGCCCAGGTTGGAGTGCAATGGTGCAATCTTGGCCCACCACAACCTCCGCCTCCCGAGTTCAAGCAATTCTCCTGCCTCAGCCTCCCGAGTAGCTAGGATTACAGGCATGCGCCACCACTCCCAGCTAATTTTGTATTTTTAGTAGAGACGGGGTTTCTCCATATTGGTTAGGCTGGTCTCGAACTCCCGACCTCAGGTGATCTGCCCGCCTCAGCCTCCCAAAGTGCTGGGATTACAGGCGTGAGCCACTGTGCCCAATGAGAAGATTTATAGCTTAATGGAAAGACTTGGATTCTTTGCTCTTAATTCAAAAGAGTTTTTGTTTTATTAGCATTTACTTTTTGAGATTTTACAATATATTTGGAACTTCTTTAGGTAGCCAGTGTCAATCCAAAATTACATTTTAAAATGAAAAAAAGAGAAAACTTTTCAATTACTAAGGCAGGCAAAGCACTAGGAAATGAATAAACTTTACCTTTTAAAAAGGAATCTGTCAACTGCAAAGTTTGTATATCTCAGTGACATCAAGTGATTTTTGCACTGTCCCATTGAAAGCAAAGTTTCCTTCATTTATTTATTTATTTATTTTCGAGACAGAGTCTCGCTCTGTCGCCCAGGCTGGAGTGCAGTGGCATGATCTCGGCTCACTGCTAACTCCGCCTCCCGGGTTCACGCCATTCTCCTGCCTCAGTCTCCCTAGTAGCTGGAACTACAGTCGTCCGCCACCACGCCCGGCTAATTTTTGTATTTTTAGTAGAGACGGAGTTTCACCGTGTTAGCCAGGATGGTCTTGATCTCCTGACCCTGTGATCCACCCGCCTCGGCCTCCCAAAGTGGTGGGATTACAGGCGTGAGCCACCACGCCCGGCCACAAAGTTTTCTTTTAAACAAAACATGGAAAACTTCTTGCTTGAACTGTCACACTGATTAATCAAAGTAACAAATCTCTATATCATTAAGAGAACTTTTGATTTGTTTCATTATAGAGAAAGTCTCAAAGAATTCCATTACCGTTAGACACAACTAATTCATTCCTAAGAATAACAAAGCTATTAAAGAAAAATCACTTGACAGATGAGGAGGAAAAATAGCTGTTAAATGTTAAATAAAGATGTGGCTTCTATATTTAATTAAAAAATAAGGTATAAATTAACAACACAATCTTCTCAGGAGTTGTAAACTAGAAAAGTATCAGAATTAGTGAAAATCTTCCCTCAAGTAAAACTGTTCTTACTTGTATTTTCTGCATTATTTGTGACCTCTGGCCATTTTTAATTTGTCATAATAAACTCATTTTTGGTTAGATAATAAGTTATAATCTCAACAAATCACAACAACTGAGATACAAGTATAGATAGGGTGCTCTACAAAATAATAAAAGGAGGACAACTGTAATTCAGGATTCCTATTTAGTTAGTAACAGGGTCTCCATCTCATTATCCCTCATTGAAGTGAGAACAATCTTTATCCCAAAATAATACATTATTATAGAGAAAACTCCAAGGATATAAGAATCATTTTTCATATATTCCATTCAATTTGTATATTTAGGTATTAGTAACTGAGGATAAATATCTTTGTTTCATGAGTTAAATATGAGCTTACATGAGAAGCAAATTGATGTGAACATTTCTCTACAAGTTTTTCCACATTTGTAGCTCATCCTTAGAACAGTCTTAATTTGGCTCTGTTCTATAAAGACTCAATATCATTTAATTTTTCAAAATCATGATAGGGAGAAGAATGCTAATTTGTAAAGATGGGCAAACACTACACTTTTAAGATTTTTACCGTATGTAAAATGTCCTCTTCCACTGCTTTTATAATTAAAAATCTCTTTTCTACCTTTAGTAATTTGTAGGATGAACTGTATGCATTTAGATAGAAATTGCTTTTGTTAAATTTACATTTAAACACATCTTCATTCACTTAGAGAAGCCATAATATAATTCTTCATATTAGTTTATTTTTCAAAGTAGTAACTTTTGCTATCTTTAGAATTCTCATCTACCCAGTAATATAATTATTAAAGTCATGGGGAAGTTTTTATTTGACTGTGCATGCTTTATTTATATATTGTTTTTGTCTTCAAAATAAGTCTGCTCAAAATTGTAGTATTTAGAAGCTCTATAACAAAAATCAATGGCCAATAACTTGCTAACAAACTTGTAACTGAACAAGCTTTTTTTTTCTGTCAATGTGATTGATATGCTCATTGTTAAATTTAACTTGTTTAAATATACATTGGTATATTATCAAGAGCTATTACTGCAATAACCTCAAAGTATCTTTAAGACAATGCTGAATATCATATACAGTTAATAAACCATGATTGGGGCTTTTCAAAATTGCTGCTCTGCATGCAAAGTAAGGTTTAATGTGTATAAATGTTTGTCACTGAAGTTTGGAATTTATTTTAATGTACTCTTTCTTCCCATGCTAGATATGTCTTCAAAGAAAAATGTATTAATATATTCATACTATGCAAAAATACCATTTTGTTCTTACCAAAAAAATGTAACTTTGATAAAATTTTATGGTTTTTAGGCCTCTTAGAGTAAAAAAAATCAAAATGTGAAATGGGAGCATTTTGGGGAGGGAGCAGGACACAATATCTGAGCAGTGTTAACAAATATGAACATGAGTACCACTTGATATAAAGATTATGGTGTGTGCTTGATTTTGGATACATTGTTATTCATCTTGTTAATCACATTCCACCTTGGATTGTGACATTGAAAAACATTGAATATATACAGGATATAAATATCTTTGGGATGTTTTACATAAATTATACTTATTTTTAATTTTGTGTACAGTGAAAACTTTGACAGTTTAATTTTGAATTTTGAAGGAATAATTTTTAACAGTCTTTGTTTCTTAAAATGCTGATTATGGCATACCTGCAATGGTAACCTCATTTTTTAAAAAATCAGAGGCAAAGAAAGAATGCAGAACATGGCAACAGACTAAGTTCCACTAAAATTAAGGAAAACACTTAAAGGTAACACAGTACAAAGAGGAGTTTGTTTTAAAGTTGTTACTTACCTCATTTTAAAAACTGTTAGAAAAGAGTGAATAAAAAGGATGTCATAGTACTCTTACTGGTAATTTTGAAACTAAAGTGCATTTCAAGGATAGGAATCTCTAATATAAATGAGTACACTAATAGTTGTTAAAATATGTATTGTTATATAAAATTAGAAAGAAATCTCATCAAAATATCAAAAATAGGAAAAAGTTCATTTTAAAAATGTTTTGTAATAGAACAAGTCATCAAAATTCTTAACATTTCCATATTATTAATCCTTTGTTTTCCAAGACATATATAATCAAAGAATTTGCCAAAACATTCAAATAATAATACAATGAATATTGGACTGCCATAGCACTTTAAACATATTAATAAATTATCCCATGGATAATAAAGAGATTTTTTCCTGCCATTATCAAATGTAAAAATAGTATATGTCAAGATGAATAAAAAAGGAACTTACTCAATAGTCTTTTAGCATCAATTTATCTTTTTAAGCAGTTATATTAATCTTACACATACTCAAATGCTTAAAAACATAGTACTTACATATTAATTTTGTGTGATATATTTTGATCTCTGAATGCTTATATTCTCTCAAGAAGATTGCCTTCTCTTTCCAGTTGTTTTAAGTATTTTAAAAAAGAGCCATTGTATTTTTTATATTTCCATTCGGTATCATTATGCTTGAAAGTTTCCAACTCTCAAAGAAGTTGAAACCAAGTGTCATAGCACAGTGGCTAGAAGTTATTCTTTTTGAAGTTATTATTCTTTTATTTAATATTAGTCTGATATCCCCTAAAGTTTGCTAGAGAAAGCAAACTCTTCCCATGAATGGAAATACAAAATGAAAATTCTCCACTGGATGTTATAAATTCAAAAAAAGAACATATATTTTTTATAGTTACTTCTCACTACTTACTGCTTATTCAGTTTGTAAAATCTTACCAAGTAGGATGCTTCAAACAAGAGTGAAAAGCTACTCCATTTATATGTAATCTGCTTATTTTCTTCAGTTTCCAAAAAACTTTGAGAAAACAAAATAATCGTTTTCCTCACCTTACAACCTTGATCACTCTATCATTAAATGGAATAATAAGGTATCTATAATATAACAATAAAAAAATCAGTCAAAACTTAGTGTTTACCTCTTTAAACTATATAACAAATATAACTATAGCAACAACAAATTAAAGGAGATCATGTCTCCTTACTGGTCCAAAATTGTATAATTCCTAAATTTTCATATATATATATATATATATATATATATATATATATATATATATATATATATATATATATACGTATATATATATATATATACATATATATATATATATATATATATATATATATATATACTGACATACCTTTAAAATATATTTGTCTGTAAATCCATTCACTCCATTCAACTGTTTATTGAACACTACCATGTACCATTGTCCTGTTCTAAGCACTGAGGATACATGGTGACCAAGACAAGCAAAGTCCCTGTCTCATAGAATTGACCTACTGATAAAGACACACAATGAAGAAATAGTGATGTGCTGTGCTTATAATTAAAAATGTTACGTAGCATGACTGTGGCTCCTTTAAGCGGTAGAGGAAATCTTCTCCAAGGACATGGTATTTAAACTGATATCTGAAAAGCGTGAAGGAAGCATCCATGAGAAGATTTGGGGGAAGAGCATTACGAGCAGAGGGAAAATTTAATGAATGAAATTACAAGCAGAGGGGAATAGTTAATGAACGAAAATTTGGAGTGTTGGAGAGTAGAGAACAGTGTTCTTGGTATACTGAAATGAGGCAAAAAGAGGAGAAGGTATACGCATGAGGCTACTGGAGTAATTCAAGCAAAAACGTGGTGGATTCACTACTTCAAGATTTGGAAGGCATCAGTATATACATGCTATTTAAAGTTTGGAAATCACCTAGGAAAAGCCTGTAGAGGTAGGTGTAGGATTGCACTGTATGCTATTCCAATGTTTAATAGGCAGATAATTAGAATTAAACAGAAGAAATGGAGTATAAAGTAAGCTAGAGAAAAAGAAAATGCAGTTGCTCATCTGGATTAAATGCTTTTAAGAAGTCAAGATTAGAACAAAGAAATGTCCATGGGATTTAGCAACATGGAAGTTGTTGTTGTTGATGACCTTGACAAGGTAATCAACTATGAAAATAGTGGAGTCAACTATCAACTATGAAATAGTGGAGTCAAATCCTAACTGACATGCATTAAGGCGAGATGTAAGGGAAGGAGGCAAAATCACTATCTATAAACAACTCTCTCAAAAAGCTTTGATGTAAAGGGAGCAAGAGAAACAGGATAATAGCTGGAAAAAGGAAGTCAAGGAATAGTTTTGTTTTTTAAGGATGCTAGAGAATATTTATCTACTAATGAAAATTACTTGGCAGACAGGGGAAAACTGATTATGCAAGAGAGATGATAATTGTAACAAAGGCCTTGAGAGCTAGAGGGGTTGCAATTTAAAGCCTAAGTAGGGAGGTTAATTTTTGATAGGTGCTGGAATATAGAACTCCAATGAAAGGAAGGCAGAATGCATAATGTGCAGATAGGTTGGTGTATTTGTGGTAGAAAGGGAAGGATGTCACTACGTAAGTTTTTTTAATTTTACCAAGAATGAGATAAAAGCCAATATGGAGGATGGGAAGGGCGTATAGGTTGGAAGAGACATATGTAAGTAGTTGGATAATAGGAAAGTGAATATATATTTGATGAAATATGTTAAAGGCATCTTTACTAAATATTTTTGAGACATCTTATTGGAAGACCTGAAACTTTGAATTCTGTGGTTTCCAAGGACTCTGGTAAGAGTCCTTTCCATAATGTAGAGATTGAGAACTTCTCAGTGCCATAAATACTGTTTTCCTTATTTTCATCTATTACAGATTAAAAGGCAGAAACATTTTGTAGCTAATCTGTTATAATTCAAAGCCTATCAAAATTAAAATTAGCTTAATCCTGAAAGATGTATATTGCATAATCAACCTGTCATTTTTTTCAAACACGATTTGGGAGGGTATTGAAGTCCCATGTAAATTTTAAAATAAAAGACAAACAGGAGCTAATCTTTTAGTAAAAAGTATTTTGTTTTCATATAGGAAAACAATGCCTTCTGTCGTTTACGGAAAACACATGGGCAATATGGTTGGTTGTTCATTGTGCCCCTCTATCCTATAGGAAGAATGTGATCTTTTAATTGTGCTTGGTGCTTTGTTTCTGGAGATTATATATATATATATATATATATGTATATGTATATATACCATATGTATATATACATATGTATGTATACCATATATATATATACATATGTATGTGTGTATGTGTGTATATATATCTCTCTAGGTTGTATGCAATTCAACATGTTGGAATTTAAAGATGCATTATTAATTGAATTTGATGTGAAATTAGATTGTGAATAATGGAACGAGATTGCTCTCCATTTTTTGCTGTTCTAGCATAGCCAAAAATATAAAGATATAGATGTACACATAAATATGTATTTGATTAAACACTTTAAATTTTAAATGGCCGCATCAAATTTTAAATGGTAGATGATATCAACAATTGCAGTGCACTGAAAATGTTATAAAATCTTTGTAGCACAAATCCTGAAGTATATGAAAACTAAATAGCATATTTATATAAAATACCTAGATAACATGTCTAGGTTGAGATATTTAATCCCTCATAGAGCTATATTTGACTAATAAAATATGACAGCTAAAAATAGTTTCCCTCCCTATAAATACAAATATGATTTTTAAAGCATCTTTGTAACTTGTCATGAAGACATTTATTATTAATTAAGGATTTAACTCTGTACCCATCTGCTCTTACAAAAGGGGAAAAAGATTTATCTATGAAAATACGGAAGTATAGCACTGTTTTATGTTTTTCTCTTCAGTATTCTATCACTATTTAAAGCTTCAATACATGCCTTCCACTCAGGTTCCTGACACAGCCTACATTCTCTTTTCTGGTTGTAATCACAATATGGTAGAGCGATAAACAAAGTAAAAAGGTGTTAACAATTGAACTGCAATCCTACCTATTATCTACTTTACTATAGCAGTGAAGTAGTCCAGACTTATTTGAAGGTGGTACTATTTTTATCTTACAAAAATCTACTATAATATTATAACTTGCCATGTAAATTTTCATGTGCTGGCATGCTTACAATTTAATAGTGTTATAGAATGCTCAGCTCTCAATATGAGGGGTTGTTTGTGGTGAATTGCATAACATATGTCATCTATTTGCTGAAAGAATATGCTGTTTAGCAAACTACCTGCTGAGCAACATAATAAGATTTTTGTACAAGGTACAAATTACTAATTATTGTATTTTATTTTTCTATGATTTCCTAAGAGGCATTATCAGGGTCTTACAGATGGAGTACGCCTGTTTATTAAAATATCTATTGGCAAATAAAAGTTACAGTTTTGGTGGTTGAATTTGTGACTTTTTTGTATTGTATTTATGTAGATTTAATGCAATTTATTTTCTGGTCTAATAAATCTAGATGCTCTTTAGATAATTTAGTAATTCTGGATGCAAAATCATAGTTGTAAATTTTTTAAATAATGTCATTAGGTTTAGACATAAATTCACAGAAATCACTATAAAAAACTAGTAAATATTTTTGTAGCGATTTTATATTGGAAAATATTTTGTGAGATTCAAGTAAATTAAAGTGTTCATTGCAGAGGCAGTACTGCACAGAAATTGCAGATGAAAAAAGGGTACACATAACATCAACTGTTGAAACACAGCTGTTGAAACACAACTGTTGAAACACACATAACATCAACTGTTGAAACAAAGTTTACACCAAAAACTTGCAGTAAGTTATAAATCAAGGATTATCTATATTCTTTTAAAAGTTGCTGGTGAGAAAATAACGCTAAAGTATCCTGAATTAATCAGAACAGTGCTGTGTTCATTGTATCTGACTCTTTTCTTTTTTATAATTTTCTTACTACAGTTCTAAAAACCAGTATGAAATTAAAACTGGTGAGAGGGTACCTAAAATTATCTTCTGTTATGGTTATCTTAAGTGGCTTTAAGAAAATCACGTAGCATTTTTAAAGCTTGTTATTGTCATAAAATAAAAAGAGTCAAACTAACTTCTTAAATCAAGCGGAACAATTGTATCTCAGCCTCTGAATGTACTCGTGAGAGGAGCTTCGGTTGACAAAGCACCAAAACAGCAGATTCAACCATATGAAATATTTATATGTATTTATTTTTAATAGAGATGGGGTCTCCAACCTCTGGCCTCCAGAGATCCTCCTGCCTTACTTAGCCTCCCAAAGTGGTGGGATTACAGTGTGAGCCACTGTGCCCAGCCTTTATGTTTTCTGTTTTGTTTTGTTTTTGAGTGCAGGGTCTCACCCTTTTGCCCAGGCCAGAGTGCAATGGCACAATCTCAGCTCACCGCAATCTCTGCCTCCCCGGTTCAAGCGATTCTCCTGCCTCAGCCTTCTGAGTAGCTGGGATTTCAGGAATGTGCCATCGCACCCGGCTAATTTTTGTATCTTTAGTAGAGATGGGGTTTCACCATGTTGGCCAGGCTAGTCTTGAACTCCTGACCTCGTGATCCACCTGCCTCAGCCTCCCAAAGTGCTGGGATTACAGGCGTGAGACACCGGGCCTGGCAGCCTTTATGTTTTTTTAAGGTTAATATTTTCAAGGCTAACATTTTTTTCTAGATTATTTAACTGCTTTATTTCATAACATTTATCTCTAGTAATAAGCCATCTATCAACTATACTTATCTAAGATAACGATTTGACTAGCTACATTTTTGTAAAAGAATTATCTATCTGCCTTGGTTTCCTGAAAAGTTGGATACTCAATATGTCCATTTTATTTCCAGTTTTCACCAAATGTTTTATATTAAGCCAAAAGAGAGATGCACTCAACCTAGAGGCGGAAAATATCAACTCCAGCAGGAAAAATTGAGTCTGTCCATGGAAGTTTTCTGAAATATAACATTTCTGCCTATCGCTAAGAAAAAAAAATGTTATATCTTGGCAGCAAGCACATTAGCTTCCATCTCTTAAAAGTGAGTCACAACACCCAGGCACATAGAAAAGTGTTCAACACCTCCCTGTCAATGCATTCACGATCAGAAGTTCAGAAGTTAAAAGAACCACCACAGTTAGGGTTTGGGTCAATTTTGTTTATACAATAAAAATCTCAAGACAAAAGAAGACAGGACATTATTTATTGAACAATAAATATGTGCCAAACATTTGTACTTCTGTTATCTTTAATACTCAGAACTACCAGATAAGATAAATACTATATTTTTGAAGGTGAGGATAGAAGCACGGAGAAGGGTAAATTGGGCTAAGACCACACAGTAAGAAAGAATGTATTTCCATACTCCATTTTTACAAGGACATTTATATGTTGATATGCATCCATAGGGTCTTTGTTTTGTTTTTGTCTTTCAACAAGAATCACTAATCCAGAGCCGCTTTTGTTTTTTTGCTGTAAAAATGACAATTACGTTTGGAAATTTGGAGAAGTGACAAAAGATAAATCACCCCATAATCACACGCTTACAACCATCCCCCCTACCATATTACTTTGAAATAATTCCTTCTAGTCTCTTTTTGCACTCTCCTAGTCTATTTAATAGGCCAAATGAATTGACAGGCCAAAGAACAGGCAGTGCAGTAAACATAATACTAGCTAGTTGAAAAGGGTCGCGCGGTGGGGGGCAGGGGGTCGGAAATCCTACACCCATGGCAAAAAAAAAAAAAAAAAAATGAAGACATACAAACCCGTATTTGAAGAATGAGGCCATTCACTGGGGGTGAGGTTAGTGGAGTTGGGCAGATTGAAAGGCTACATCTTTAAAATGACTGCATCTGTAATGTGTCCGTTGGAAAACGCAGTAATAAAAGATGTGGGGGAGGGTATGCCTAAACATTTTCTATTTGAAGACCATTTGTGACTATGACTATAAAATCCAAGTGCAATTTAAGAAGGTGGTCAACTTTATTGACTATTAATACCTTTCCTGACCACCTGCCGATTTGATTCTGGCGACTGTAATCTACTCACAGGAGATTATGCCTGGTAGAAATCTCTTCGGGAGACCAGACAACTAAGAAGCAGGGGTACGGGCATACTTTCTTAGCCGAATAACACCTTTTGACTTTTTACACCAGTTCTCCCCTCTACCTTCCCGTATTAACAGTTTTACCTCTACAGGGACTCGGGGTGGGAAGCCTATCAGAACCCAGAGGAGAGTCGGTGCGATGGGCAACTGGGGAACTCCGGCGCACTTCTTGCCCCAGGGGGGACAGTATCGTCTAGCAGTCGTTGCCTCCACGCTAGGCTGCTGCCCGGTAACGACGCTCTCCGCGCCACACCCAGCGCCAGCCTCTTGGATCCCCAGGAGGACCAGGGCCGAGCGACGCACACGCAGCACACGCGAACGCCAAACGCTTCCCAGAAAGCTGTGCGCGCCCCTACAACTCCCATGATGCTACGCCGGGAACTGCACGGCTCCTCGCAGGAAATAGGCAGCTCACCCTGCTACCGGTGCACACATTTTTCTTCAATGTATAGTTCCTCGGCGCGCCTCTGGCCTTTTCCCGGAGCTCTTCAATCCCAGAAGCTACAACACAACGGCTGAATCGCCAGGACTCCCCTGGGAGGCGTGGCTTCAGGACCGGAAGAAGCTCCTGTTGTCAAGGGAACGGTGCCTGCCAAGGCGCCTGCTCAGCGACTGATGCACAGACTGCTGCAGAGGCTGCCGGTTTTCCCAACTTCTAGGGACGGCTTTGCTCATTACCAGGCATCCTTCCCATATAAGCATAGAGAAGAAGGCTGAGGGACCCTCGCACCAGACTTCCATCCCGGAGACCGATACGAGTGCGTCCATTCCTGTTGCCAGCTCCTGCGCCCTCCGGACTAACCTCAAAAACCAGGTATCTCCTCAACCCCGGTTTTTAAAGCCAGCGCCACCCTCTGTGCCCGTCAGTTTTAGAATTCCTCTTTGGTCTTTCCCATGTTTTTCACTCCACCCGTGTAGATGTTGCTAATGTATGAGAAGTAGAAAAGAAGGTGAGTTAGAGGCCCTAGAAAACTTACTAAACTGGTTTGGACGAATGTTTGGTTGATGGGTTTTTACAGTGCTCTACTTAGACCTCTGTATTTGGGGTGTGTGTGTGTGTGTGTGTGTGTGTATGTGTAAGTGTAATTTAAATTCTATCATCAAAAACTGAAAGCCGAATAAGAATGTTTATTTGGGGTAATAAAAGTAGGCAACATTTCAATCAACAAACGCTTTACAGAGTTTACTAAGTATCATTCGTGGTGTTTTCTCTGGGCCACCACTCTGTCTCTGCAGCTTACTTACCCTCTAAGCGGTTAACTGTGGATAACATCCTAATTCTTCTGGACTTCTCTGGCAATATGTAATCCTTTAGGAAACAGTCTGTCAGACAATAACCAAGAGAATTTGGCTGGTATGCAAAGAGAGGGTTACAGTAAGATAAGAAACAAGAAAGGAAGATTGGAGCCAGATTGTGAACAACCTTAAAAGCTATGCTTGGAAGTTTGAAACTACTGGCTTTATTCTGAAAGCCAGTAGTTCTCAATAGTAACTTCACATCAGAAACACTGGGTAGCTTTTAAAACCACAGATGCCCTGATCTCATTTTCAAAAATTCGGATTCAGCAATTGATTTCAGAGTGCAGCCAGGGTTGAGAATCATGGCTATCAGAGTAGGAAGCTGCAGAAAACAGTTGTATCTCTCGCTGCACACTTAAGACACGATTAATAAATGTTGACTGGCTTCAGTTATCTTTTATTTATGCATGCAGAAAGTCAACTTATGGAAGGAAAACTATAACTACTTGAAACGTAGAAGTTTAAAGGCTCTATGATAGTTGTTTATAAAGCAATTTCAATAAATGTGATTACGTCTTTTAGAAAAACTGCCTGCTCTTCTAAATTGTGTGTCCCAAAATATTTCAGTAACAAGTATCAAGTGATAATCCATGGAAAAGTGATGGAAAGTCACAATACAAGGTACTGTGAAAAACGAATATTCAAGCATCAGGCTTTAAACAGTGCTTTATAGTAGATGCTTAAAGGGAGGAAAATGTGAGAAGTTGTCGTTTTTAAAACATAAGTTCTAAATTGTATGAAATGGAGAGCAAGATATAAGAATTTATATCAATATGTTTATGCAGTAAATAAAGTGAGTAATAGCAAATTTACTTTGACATCAAATGGTATGTGTGAATTGCTTCATGACATCAGAAGGTTAATTTAAAATAGATTTTACAAATGCTAGTCCTTAAGCTGTAATTTAAAGAAATGGACTGAATAAGATTTGAATCTCTTATACAAGGAGAAAAGTAGATTGAAGTGGCGCAAGTGGAAGTACCTGAGGTCAAACTCGTCCTTGGGGAAAGACAAACGTGGTTCTGTAATAGGCCTCACCTTTTGGCATGGCACTTTTCCATCTCTTCTCTGCACATCACTGAAATTCAGTTTTGAAATTTCTACCCATAATCATATCCCAAAGACTTAAGCAAAATGTTGACTATGCAACCTGCTTTTAGATACAGTTGTCTTGGAAGCCTCTTATTGATAAAGTTGCTGCAGGCTCACATCCTTCAAGGTATGGCCTTGCCTGAAATTGTATGGAATAAAAAGTATTGAAGAAACCATAATATGACAGGTTGCTTATGCAACCTTAGATGGAGATGAGAATAAGTCAATTTAATGAGAATAAAAACATTAGAGAACTAATGTTGGTGAGTAATGAGAAATATTTGGTACACAGATATATTGTAGCAGTTCCTGCAGCGGTTGGGGGCTGGAAAAAGGGATCTAGCTCCCTGTCCTTCTACCACAAAGTAACGGTTTGGGGAGCAATGGACCCAAAGTGAGCTCCTTTGAAAAGTTTAGTTTGGAGACCTGAAGTGTAAGTTTAACAGTACCTTAGATGAATATAAACAGCCATAAAGTTACCACATAGCAAGTTTTATGTACACAGCAGTTTTATTTGACTTCCAAATACTTCTATTTTTGGACTGCTGATAGTTTTTTTTTTTTTAAGTTTGCATTGGAAAGATTTTTTTTTTCAAAGAATCAATACAATTGAACAAGCGAAATGAACACTTTAGGGACAAGTTAACAAAGAAATTTTTAAGATATTTAAAAAACTAAATAAAAATCTACAATCAGTATTTACTTCCTTATTCTATACTAATATGATAAAGTTCTTTTAAAATAGCACTTAGTAGGATGTTTCCGATAACAGTTAAAAAACAGATATTTAGTAAGGTTCGACAAATTGAATGCGTGTGTGTATTTATGCATAACCTTCTTCACAAAGGGATTTGTGGTGACTTACAAAGATGTATGTGTAGAATAAGGGGAAATAAGGATAAGTATTTCAGGATTCTTTGCTTTTACTGACTGAAAACCCTACTTAAACTGGAAATAACCAAGCAAGCAAAAAAAAAGTGAATTTATTGTAACTTCATATTACAAAATATAACAATGGGGCTGGCTTCTGATAAAGATTTAACAGTGGCTTAAGTGATATCACCAAAATCTCAAAATCTGTCTGCTTTTCAGGTCTGCCTTCTACTTTCTGAGTTTCAGCATCAGAATACATGAACCCCATTGCCCATTCATTGCTTCAGATTTTCTGGAAAGGCTACGGCCTAATTCTTCCATATTTTCAAGTATCACAATGCGCAGACTCCAAATGATACTGAGGCTGACAATGTTTTATTCTTAAATATTATAAATTACAGAGAGAAATGTTGTTATTTCCAAGGCATTGCTCTGTGTTGCCACCTGTTACAAGCTGCAAATCTGCGTGTCAGTTAAGGCTCCTTTCTGGTAATCAGCTTACACTGTGTTTACTAAGTGCAAAGCTACACTGACATAGTTTTCACACTATTATTATGTGTATTTAAATTATTACCTTTTTTAAATACACGTACCAATATTTTCCATAACTTAAGGTGCCTTTGGGTAATACTTTATTTTTTCTTAATTGCAGCTGGTTTGTAAATATTTGAATCACATTATGGGATTGCTAGACAGACTTTCAGTCTTGCTTGGCCTGAAGAAGAAGGAGGTTCATGTTTTGTGCCTTGGGCTAGATAATAGTGGCAAAACGACGATCATTAACAAACTTAAACCTTCAAATGTAAGTATCTTTGTTAGATGCTTTACGTATTTTCTGCTACTAAAGAACATTAATGTGCAGAATTATGTTTTATGACATTAAAACCGTATATAATCACATTAAGATATTCTGTTAACCTTTCAGTACCTTTAAGTATCCTTAGCCATAGTTTGCAGTATATTTTATACAGTAAATTTTAATTATTAAACTGGAATATTATTTTCAAATGTCTTTTCTTTCAAAAGATCTTCACAAATTTACTGAGTTTACTTTTAGATATCATTGCCTTCTTTTTAGTTTCCTCCTTACAGGAGGAGCAAAACAAAGAGAAAGGTGAAACATTTTTATAGGTTCTATGGATAATTAGACAATTTTTGAAAGCATAGTATGCATATTAGTAATAGCAAGATGATTTTAAGCAACAACTGTATGGACATATTGTAATAACTGAAATACATATAAAGCTAGCACATTTAACATGTGATGTATAAGTTAAAGTTAAAGTCTGCTGCATATCTAATAGTGCTTTCCCAATATCTGGCACCAATTCCTGAGCCTTTATGTTTAGACAACTCTCCTGCCTTATCAGAAAAACTGACCTCCAGGTCCAGAGAGAAGTGATTGGCTTTGCTTTGTTTTCTTTTTATGGTAATGGTAACAGCCAGGGAGCCACTTGAAATGGGACTTCTCGAAGGGTTTCAAACCTCTGTCACTCAGTTATAGATATAGGTACAACACTTGCTCCCTTCCTACACCAAGCTTGAGAAGAGTCTCTTGTAAGCTTACGTCCACTACTAGAACATTATTTTTAAGGAATTAAATAAAATAAGTACAGAAATATACAATGCTCTGATAGGAAATGCCTTGCAAAAAAATAGTGCCCATCTCATTTTATAGTAAAATTGTCTCATTTTTGTGGATAAAATCAGTTTCTAGATAAGTAATTCTTTCCTGGACACAAACTAGTTTTTCGTATTAAGCTGTCTTTATGTTTATTTATTGTTAATGTACTGAGGTTGCTGGCATTTCTAAACTGAATAGGGAGAGAGGGAGGACATTTTAACCTAATTGCTTTTTTCAAGAATCTAGTCTTAGCTATCATTTTTTTAGAGATAGAATCTATATACCTTTTTCAAAAATTTCAATCTTTATTCCACTCCCCAATATGCATGCTCGCATTGTCACATCATCCAGTTTTTGTATCATTTTTTATTGATACAAATTTAGGGGTTACATGTGATAGTTTGATACATGCATACAATGCATAATAACAGAGTCACTGGGATATCCATCACCTCAAACATTTATCTTTTTTATATGTTCAGAACATTCTAATTCTTCTTTTCTGGCTATTTTGAAATATACAGTAAATTATTGTTAACTATAGTCACCCTACTGAATTATCAAACACTAAGTCTTATTCCTTTATCTAACTGTATTTTTATACCTATTAATGAACCTGTCTCCACCCCTCTCTCCCCACTACCCTTCCCAGCCTCTGGTAACCACCTACTCTATGTCTCTATGAGATCTACTTTTTTAGATCCCACAAACAAGTGAGAACATGTGATACTTGTCTTTCTGGACCTGGCTTATTTCACTTAACTTAATGACCTTCAGTTCTCTCCATATTGCTGCAAATGACAGGATTTCAGTCTTTTTTATGGCTGAATAATATTTCATTATGTATATGTACCAAATTTTCATTATCCATACATCCATTGATGGACAAACGTGTATTCCATATCTTGGCTATTGTGAATAGTGGTGCTATAAACTTGGGAGTGCAGGTATCTCTTTGATACATTGATTTCCATTTTTTTGGATATATCCAAAAAAAAAAAAAACTGATTTTATCCACAAAAATGAGGCAATTTTACTATAAAATGAGATGGGCACTATTTTTTTGCAAGGCATTTCCTATCAGAGCATTGTGTATTTCTGTACTTATTTAATTCCTTAAAAATAATGTTCTAGTAGTGGATGTAAGCTTACAAGAGACTCTTCTCAAGCTTGGTGTAGGAAGGGAGCAAGTGTTGTGGGATTGCTGGCTCATATGGGAGTTCTATTTTTAGTTTCATGAGGAAACACCATACTGTTTTCCATAGTGGCTACACTAATTTGCATTCCTACCAAAAATCTACGAGAGTTCCCCCTTTTCCACATCTTCACTAGCATTCATTATTTTTCCGCCTTTTTTGATAAAGGCCATTTTAACTGGAGTGAAATAATATCTCGTTGTTTGATATATATTTTCCTGATGATTAATGTTGAGCATTTTTTTCATATGCCTGTTGGCCATTTGTCTATATTCTTTTGAGAAATGTCTATTCAGATCTTTTGCCCATTTTTTTAGTCAGATTTTTTGTGTTTTGTTTTTTGTTTTTCCTTGCTACTGAATTGAGTACCTTCTGTATTCTGGTTATTAATCCTTTGTTGAGTGGATATTATGTAAATATTTTCTGTAATTCTGTAGATTATCTCTTCACTTTGTTGATTGTTTCCTTTGCTGTGTAGAAGCTTTGTAGCTTGATATAGTCCCATTTGTCTATTTTTGCTTCTAAGGTCTTACTGCCCGGATCAGTGTCCTGAAGCATTTTCCCCGTGTTTTCTCCTAGTACTTTGATAGTTTTGGGTCTTAGATTTAAGTCTTTAATCCATCTTTATTTGACTTTTGTATATGGTGGGAGATAGGGGTCTAGTTTCAGTCTTCTACATGTGGTTATCCAGTGTTCCAGCATCATAAGACTATCCTTTCCCAATGTATGTTCTTGGATGTCTTTTTGGAAAATGAGTTGGATGTAAATACATGGATTTATTTCTGGCTTCTCTGTACTCTTCTGTTGGTCTATGTGTGTGTGTTTATGCCAGAACTATGCTGTTTTGGTTATCATGGCTTTGTAGTATAGTTTGAAGTCAGATAGTGTGGTACCTCCAACTTTGTACTTTTTGCTCAGGATTATTTTGGCTATTTGGGGTCTTTTATGGTTTCATATAAATTTTAGGATTCTTTTTCTATTTCTGTGAATGTTATTGGTATTTTGATAGGGATTGCATTGACTCTGTTAATCTCTTCAGGTAGTATAGATATTTTAACAGTGATAATTCTTTCAATCCATGAGCATAGATAGAATAGCCTTTCATGTTTTTTGTGTCCTCTTCAATTTCTTTTATCAGTATTTTATAGTTTTAATTGTAGAGATCTTTGGTTGGATTTATTCTTGAGTGTTTTATGTTTTTTGTAGCTATTATATATGGGATTACTTTCTTGATTTCATTTTCAGATTGTTTGTTCTTGGTGTATATAAATGCTACTGATTTTTATATGTGGACTTTTGTATCCTGAAACAACTGAATCTCTTTATCAGTTCTAACAGTATTTTTGGTAGAGTCTTCAGGTTTTTCTAAATATAAGAACATGTCATCTTCAAACAAGGATAATTTGAGTTATTTCTTTCCAATACTGATGACCTTCATTTTTCTTGCCTAATTGCTCTGGCTGCAACTTCTAGTATTGTTTTTCAGTAAAAGTGGTGAAAATGAACATCCTTGTCTTGTTCCAGGTTTAGAGGAAAGGCTTTTAGTTTTTCTCCATTCAGTATATTAGCTCCACCAGTATAATATTAGTATATTAGCCATGGTTTTGTCATTTATTTGGCCTTTATTGTTTTGAGGTATGGTTCTTCTAATCCAATTTGTTGAGAGTTTTTGTCATAAAGAGATGTTGAATTTTATCAAAAGTTTTTTCAACATCTATTTAAATGATCATGTGGTTTTGTCCTTGATATTATTAATCTTATGGGCTCGTATATTGATTTGTGTATGTTGAACCATCCTTGCATCCCTGGGATGAATCCTACTTATCATGGTGAATGAACTTTTTAATAGGTTGTTAGATTCAGTTTGCTAGCACTTTGTTGAAGATTTTTGCATCTATGTTCATCAGGGATATTGTCCTGTAGTTTTCTTTATCATTGTGTTCCTGACTAGTTTTGGTGTCGGATTAATGCCAGCTTTGGAAAATGAGTTTGAAAGTGTTTCCTTCTCTTTACTTTTTGGGATCGTTTAAGTTGAATTAGTATTTGTTTTTTAAATGTTTGGTAGAATTCCATAGTGAAGCCATCAGGTCCTAATATTTTCTTTAATGGGAGACTTTATATTAGTGCTTTGATCTCCTTACTCATTATTGGCCTGTTAGGGTATTTTATTTTTCCATAGTTCAATCTCAATAGGTTGAATGTGTCCAGGAATTTATCCACTTCTATGTTATCCAATTTGTTGGCATGTAGTTTTTCATAATAATCTCTAATAATCCCTTGTATTTCTGTGGTATCAGTTGTTATTTCTCATTCTTAAGTTCTAATTTCATTTATTTGGATCCTCTTTTTTTTTCCTAGTTTATGTAATGTCTTCTCAATTTTATAATTTCAAAAAGCCAACTTTTTGATTCTTTGATCTTTTGTATGTTTTTAGTCTCACTTTCATTTATTTTTGTTATGATCTTTATTTATTTCCTTCTACTAATTTTGGGTTAGATTTGTTCTTCCTTTTCTGGTTGTTCAAGGTGCATCATTGGGTTATTTAAAGGCTTGCTACTTTTTTTTTTTTTTTTTTTTTTTTTTTGATATGGAGTTTCGTGCTTGTCGCCCAGGCTGGAGTGCAATGGTGTGATCTCGGCTCACCACAACCTCTGCCTCCTGGGTTCAAGCGATTCTCCTGCCTCAGCCTCCCAAGCAGCTGGGATTACAGGCATGCACCACCATGCCCTGCTAATTTTGTATTCTTAGTAGAGATGGGGTTTCTCCATGTTGGTCAGGCTGGTCTCAAACTCCCGACCTCTGGTGATCTGCCCACCTCGGCCTCCCAAAGTGCTGGAATTATGGGTGTGAGCCACCACGCCTGGCTGCTACTTTTTTGATGTATGTGTTTATTGCTATAAACTTCTTGGTTAGTACTGGTTTTGCAGTATCCATAGATTTTGGTATGTTGTATTTCCCTTTTCATTTAAGAATGTATTAGTCAGGGTTCTCTAGAGGGACAGAACTAATAGGATAGATATATATAAAGAGGAGTTTCTTAAGTAGTATTAACTCACACAGTCACAAGGCTCCACAATAGTCTGTCTGCAGGCTGAGGAGCAAGGAAGCCAGTCTGAGTCACAAAACTGAAGAACTTGGAGTCCGATGTTCAAGGACAGGAAGCATCCAGCATGGGAGAAAGATGTAGGCTGGGAGGCTAAGCCAGTTTAGCCTTTTCACATTTTTCTGCCTGCTCTCTATATTCTGGCCGCACTGGCAGCTGATTAGATGGTACTCAGCCAGATTAAGGGTGGGTCTGCCTTTCCCAGCCCACTGACTTAAATATTAATCTCCTTTGGCAGCACCCTCACAGACACACCCAGGATCAATACTTTGCATCACTCAATCCAATCAAGTTGACACTCAGTATTAACCATCACAAGTCCACCCCTTGTCAATACACATCTCCTGAGATCATACATAATGTTCAAATAAGGACAATAATAAGGTCATAATTATGCCTAACATAATACAACTATCCTTTGTACAACTGGAAATATACCAATCCCCAACCCAAATGCTATTACATAAAGTCAACAGTATTTAAATGCTGAAATGAAGTTAATAAATCTTATGTCACATGATAAAGGAAAAAGAAAATAAAATGAATATATTTTCATAGTACAAGTTTATATGTGCACAAACATGTTTTTAACAAAAGGAGGAAATACTCATGGCAGTTACAGTCTTTGTTTCTGTAACTGGTCACGTGGTCACAGCTGGTATTGATGACTACCTTCTTCTACTACCTATTCTGTATTCCCTTTGCCTTCAGCAAGCACCTCAGCAGGTGCTGTTTTTTGTTTGTTTGTTTGTTTTTCCTGGTAGAGTAACTCAAACCTTCATTCCTGGAGGGTCTGGTCCATACGTAGTCCTGCCGGATTGGGCTATTGTAGTTTCCCATTGACCTTAATCACAGGGCATGGTAATACGAAGAGACGCCCTAATGGATCTCCTATATTCCATACATACTCTTCCTTACCTCCATTGTGGAGTGATAGTCCGGTTTCATCTTGATAGTCCCGGACAGTCACCCCAGCCAGCACCGTAACTCCCTTCTTAGCTTGTTGTTGATTTAAAGGTGGGAGGAGCCTGTTCTCCAGATTACTGTTTATATAAATTAGAAAACTCAAGCAGTTATTTTTGAGTGTAGTGCACCACCTCATGGATCACACTCTCAACCTCACCTCTGGGGGCCCCCCAGGACTTTAGTTATAGGTCTAGAAGCAGGCGGGGGTATTGAGGGTGACTCTTGAGGAGAATCAACATTATCTTGCCTGGCAACTGCCTCAGGGGAGGCCATCACTGTTGTCCCAGGCAGCGCAGGGTTTATCTCCTCAGACAAAGGTGGAAAGGCTGATGACAGCATGGGTGGGGGAGGGGATGTTGCCACTACTGTGAATGGGGAAGCTGTTTCTTCTGGCAAAACAAGGTTCATCAGAGTTTACAAGCTTGGTGTCCCCAGCTTCGTCAGGGTCCTCCCACACATCCCCATTCCAAGTTGCAGAGTCCCATTCTTTTCCAATCAGTGCCCTCACTTTAACAGTAGGCACCTGGCGAGGCTGTGCATACACCTTTCATTGCAGGTCAGCAACTGATATGAGAGCTTGTGCCTGTTTTTCCACAATTTCAGCTCTTTCTCTACAGGACATAAGACTGTCATTCAGGGCAAGCTTAGCAGCTTTGAGGCTCAGTATGTGCCTCTGAAGCCGGGAGTTACAATCCCTGAGTTCATAATTTTCTTTCGTTACTTTGTCCAGTGAACTTAAGAGCAACCAACCAACTTCATTACGTTCCTTGGTTCTCCACATATAGTCAAAGGTATTATGTATAGAGTAACTAAACTCCTTACCTCTCACGAGCAGTGAATCAAGAGTATCAAATGCATTTATTTTGCATAACTCTCTAAACAGTTTGCACCAAGGACTATCAGTGTTCTCCATACTATTAAAAGTAGAGTCCTTAGCATTTTGGGGTCTAATCATACTAAGTAGCCAACTCCAGAAACCCCAAAACCAATGAAAGAACTCCATCTTTAATATTCTGTTCCTCTAGAACCACTCCTGGTACCAAAATCTGTATTAGTCAGGGTTCTCTAGAAGGACAGAACTAATAGGATAGCTAGATATACATATAAAGGGGAGTTTATTAAGTAGTATTAACTCACATGATCACAGAGTCCCACAATACAACATCTGCAAGCTGAGGAGCAAGGAAACCAGTCCGAGTCCAAAACTGAAGAACTTGAAGTCTGATGTTCAAGGGCAGGAAGCATCCAGTATGGTAGAAAGATGTAGGCTGGGAGGCTAAGCCAGCCTAGCCTTTTCAGTTTTTTTTGCCTGCTTTATGTATTCTGGCCACACTGGCAGCTGATTAGATTGTTCCCACCCAGATTAAGGTGATTGTTCCCAGCACACTGACTCAAATGTTAATCTCCTTTAGCAGCACCCTCACAGACACACCCAGGATCAATACTTTGCATCCTTCAATCCAATCAAATTGACACTCAGTGTTAACCATCACAAAGAACTTTTGAATTTCCTTCTTAATTTCTTCATTCACCCATTGAATATTAGGAAGCATGTTAATTTCCATGTGTTTTTATAGTTTCCAAAGTTCCTCTCATTATTGATTTCTAGTTTTATTCCATTGTGGTTAGAAAAGATACTTGATATGATCTCTACCTTTTAAAATTTGTTGAGATTTGTTTTGTTGCCTAACATATGATCTATTTTGGAGAATGTTCCATTTGATTATGAGGATAATATATATTCTGCAGCTGTTGGATGGAATGTTCCATAAATGTTTATTAGATCCATTTGGTCTTGAGTTCAGTTTAACTTGGATTTCTTTTGTTGTTGATTTTTCTGTCTGAATGATCTATTACTGAGAATGGGGTGTTGAAGTCCTTTGCTGTTATTGTATTGCAGTCTTTCTCACCCTTTAGCTCTATTAATGTTTGCTTAATATATACGGTGTTCCCATGTTGGAGGCACATATATTTACAATTGTTATATTCTCATTCTGAATTTATCCCTTTTTCCTCATATAGTGGTTTACTTTGTCTCTTTTTATAGTCTTTGACTTGTAATCTGTTTTATCTGATATGAGTACAGCTACTCCTGCTGTTTGTTGGTTTTCATTTACATGGAATGTCTTTATCCATTTTGTTTTCAGCCTGTGTGTATCTTCATAGATGAAATGAGTTTTTTGTGGAAAGCACATAGTTGGGTCTTATTTTTTTTTATTCCATTCAGCCACTCTGTGTCTTCTAATTGAAGAATGTAGTTCATTTACATTTAATACTATTACTGATAGGTAAGGACTTACTATTGCCATTTAGTTAATTTTTCTCTGGTTGTTTTGTAGCTCCTCTTTTCCTTTCTTCCTTTCTTAAGGGATATTACTTGTGCTAATCTTAGTACTGGATATTTGTTTTTGGTTTTGTGTGGGAGATAGTGAAGCCTAATTGCTTCTTACTTCTACTTCATCTTGGTGATGTTACCCTTATTCTTTTTGTTTATTTATTTATTTATTTTTGAGACAGGGTCTGGCTCTGTTGCCCAGGCTGGAGTGCAGTGGTACAATCTTGGCTCATTGCAGCCTCCATTTCCCAGGTTCAAGTGATTCTGCTGCCTCAGTCTCCTGAGTAGCTGGGATTACAGGCACGCGCCACCACACCCCACTACTTTTTTTGTATTTTTAGTAGAGACGAGGTTTCGCCATGTTGGCCAAGCTGGTCTTGAACTCATAACCTGAGGTGATCCACCTGCCTTGCCCTCCCAAAGTGCTGGGATTACAGGCGTGAGCCTTCGTGCCTGACCACCCTTATTCTTAAAATTTAAAACAATCTAAAATTGTTCAGTTGATAACTATTTGATAACTTGCTTATTAAATTTCTCCCATTATAAACGAGCATAGATTTTTCTCTTCTTCAGCAGTGAATCCCAGATACCTAGAATAATGCTTGGCACTTTGGATGAGTAGATTGATGGATGATTTTTTAATATTTAGTTTTGGCCAGGGGATTATGATTGATACCACCAAGGCTATCATTTTTATCAGACTTAATGAAACTAACCAAATAGGATCTCTCTCAGAAATCTTATTCTGTTCCTGTTTATATTGGTGTATCCTTGAAGTGTCTCAGAATGTTTTGTTCCACTAAGGCAATACAATAACTACAGGAGATTTGTTCCAGGACACACATTCCCACCCACCCCCTTCCACCCTCCTACCTATATAAAATGGTATAGTATTTGCATATAACTTATGCACATCCTCCCGTATACCTTAAATCATCTCTAGATTACTAATAATACCTTAATACAATGTAAATACTATGTAAATAGTGTTTATTGTATTTATACATTTGTAATATTTTTATTGTTAAATAGTATTGTTATCTTTTTAAAATTATTATTTTCAATTCATGTTGGCTAAACCTGTGGATTTAGAAGCTATAGATACAGAGGGCTGACTGTAATTCCTACACTCTTTGTTTACTTTGTGCCATTGCCTGTCCAATTTTCAGAATGACCAAATGTATTTGTTCTTGGATAGAGCAGAGGGAGACTGATATTTTAAACTATCTTTTGGAATATGTTGGAGGAAAATGAGTTCCACTTCATTCTGGAAGCAATTGCTCACATATCTTGTTCTATCCTGATTAATTTGTGAAGTTTCTTCTTTTTCCTGATTACTTTCTACTAGAATTTTTGAAGTGATGGAAAGAAAAGAAAATTTATGAATTTTATTCCTACAAGTAAAATAGCAAGTTTCTCTGGAAATAAAAGAGTCTGTGAAGAAGTTAGGTGATCGTGGGGACGCTAGGGAAATGTTCTAATTATAATTCATTGAAGACAGGGTTGCTATTTTAATGTACATTTTTTGAGACTTCTTTGAACTTTAGCTTCCTATTTTGTTATTGGTATCTTTTTCCTCATAGTAGTAACTGATGATTTTTTCACATGATTGGCATATTTAAAGCCCTTAAAATCAAAATAATGAAGTTGGGGAAACATTAAAACTTAGGAAACTTCTTATTGCAAAGGTTGTTCCGAAATGAAGGAACCCCAAGGTATGAGGCAGGAATCTTAGTAGCGGGAAATGAATTTTGTCTTACATAAACAAAAATATATTTTTGGAAAGATACTAGATCAGATCTTGGAATGGATAGAAGGAAAAGGAAAAAGCTAAGTAAACAAACTTCAGAAAGGCAAAACAAGGGCAGCTCTGGAGGGCCTTTCTACTAGTGCATTACCATGCTATTAAAGTGACCAAGCTCCAGTGGATTTTGAGCTTCTATCTTTCCTTGAATTTAAATTTCCCAGAAGTAGACTACCAGAGTGAATGTAATAGTGTGAGGCAAAATTTTCCCCTTTACTATTGTTTTTTTATAAAAGCAACAAGATGAACTGAAAGGGAATTTTTTTTTAAAGTTATAATGACAATATGGGAAGAATTGGGGATGAGACTGAAATCAGTGAGCATGTAATTATAATATATCAGACATTTGTTGAGCATTTACTGTGTTGAGTATTTTACACCCATTAACTTATTTAGTTATCATGATAAGTTTCTGAGTAAAGGTTAATAATAATATATTTCACATTTGAGAAAACCAGGCTTAGAAAAATTAAGTAACTTTTTCAAGGTAGCAGAGGCAAGTAAGAGCAATTAGGAGGCTCGTACAGTAATTCAAAGCAAGAAATGATAAGGGTCTGAACTAAGTCAGTGAGATAGAACCAAAAAGCTTAGAGAGTGATTACATAGAGAATGTAAAAAAAAGGGAGGAGTCAATAATAATTTCTAGGCATCTGGATCAGAAAGTAGATATATTTTTATTCAAACAGAGAAATAGTTTTCCTGGTAAAAGTGCTAGGAGGCATTTAACAAGTTAGATTGTTAGTATAATACATTTTAATTGTCAATGGGATTTGTCAACATGTCTCCTGCTGTACTCTAGCCCACTTTCAATCTCTTCTCCACAAAGAATTCCCTCCCATTGCCTTCAAGACCTTACCTCTCTTACCTCAACATATCACTCTTTATCTTACCTGATACACTTTAGACATTTAGGCTTTCTGCATTTCCTCAGTGGCAAGTTCCTTCCTTCTCAGGATCATTGCACTGACAGATTTCTCTGACTGGACTGTTCTTTGTCAATAACTTGTCATGGTTCTTCCCCTCCTGTCATTTACTCCTGGGTCAGATGTCCCCTCCTCAGAGAGACCATTCCTGAGTACTTTTCTTCCATGCCACCTTCCAGCCCCTTTCTGTTGCCTCCCACCCCCAAAACATTTATTTTTGCACTTATCTCTGCTCAAAATTGCGTTCTATTTATCTCTTCTAGCTTGTAAACTCCATGAAGGCAGGAACCATCTACACATGAGGGCAGTCTGGAACATATACAAACTCAATAAGTATGTGTTGAAAGATTAGAAAGTATGCCAGGTGCAGTGGCTCACTCCTGTAATCCCAGCACTTTGGGAGGCCAAGGCAGGCAGATCACAAGGTTAGGAGATTGAGACCATGCTGGCTAACACGGTGAAACCCTGTCTCCACTAAAAATCAAAAAATTAGCCAGGCATGGTGGCGGGCACCTGTAGTCCCAGCTACTTGGGAGGCTGAGGCAGGAGAATGGTGTGAAGCCGGGAGGTGGAGCTTGCAGTGAGCCGAGATTGCGCCACTGCTCTCCAGCCTGGGTGACAGAGTGAGACTCGGTCTCAAAAAAAAAAAAAAAAAAAAAAAAGAATAGAAAGTCCTACGTGTGAACTCAGGGTGACTTATTAAACCACTTATAAAACGCTTATGTCCTTGGTAACATGCCACGAGCCACAAATGTGAATTAATATGCAGATTCATAATTAGTAAACCTTAAACTTCTATAAAGATTTCACACAGAGTGATCCTATTGAAAAAATTATAACTTTGTTAAATCCTGTCATCTCCTCAGTGACAGATTTTAGAAACTGAAAATCTGGATACTTTAACTTGAGGAAAACTCATCTCTGGTAATTGTAAATTTCTGAACTTTGTCTTTTCTCTTAAAGGCTCAATCTCAAAATATCCTTCCAACAATAGGATTCAGCATAGAAAAATTCAAATCATCCAGGTAATCCACTTTGTCCCTTAACAAAAAAGTTGCTAGTGAAAAATAACAATATTAGGTCTACCTGGTCATTCTTCCTACCCTTAGGTAAAGTAATTTGTTGTTTCAGAATCTCATAGGTATTAACATGTTTCTAACCACTATGGCTGGTTTATTTTTCAGAATTTAGAGTTTAGACAAACTCTGATAACTTCACTAGCAAAGAAATTTTTTGTTATTTATTGCAAAATCATGTTTATATTAATACGTTTATTTCATAGAACTTTTACTTGTAAATTGGCCCATGTTGAATATTGCATATGAAGGGTAATTTCTTTGATTGTAAATAATTTAAAATTTTAAGTAAAAGTTATGCTTTAGTTAGTTTATAATGTAGTCATGCTTTGCTTCTTTTTGTAGTTTGTCTTTTACAGTGTTTGACATGTCAGGTCAAGGAAGATACAGAAATCTCTGGGAACACTATTATAAGTAAGTGCATCTGTGAATGTTGCTTAACTAGATGGTTTTATTTTACTAATAATAATGATTAGAAATCCAAAGAATTATATGGCTAAGTTGTTTGGCTTTTTTTTTCATGTAATTTATGAACATTTCCTAATTTTAAAAATATGTAATCAGACTCAACATCGTTTGTCAAATGTTTCAGGTCCTTCATGACTTCGGGCCTTTGCACATACTATTCTCTCTGTTTTTAATACTCTGTTCTATCCTACTTCACTTCAGTTTAAGGTTAACATATTCTTGCTTTAAAAATCAGCTAAAAGTCCTCTCCTCTGAAGTTTCACTGTTCTGCCCAGTTATTTTGTCCTTATTGTTCACATGGCACTTTGTCCATTTCTATCTCTCTAATCATACTTACCATGTCTTGAAGTTATGCACCATAGCCGCCTCCCCAGTGAAAGTGTGAACTCCTCAAGGGAAGGGATTATTTATTATTCATATTATTTTTTCAAGACCTAGTATGATGCTTAGCATATAGGCCAGTAAATATTACTGACTAAATTTAGTTAAAAATAACAGTGTTGCCTAACAGTTGATCCATTGTTCTATGAATAATTTGAAACAAGCTATTTTTCAGCATATGCAAGTCAAGTGCTCACTAATTTACAGTTGGTCCTTCATGTCCTTGGGTTCTGCATTCTTGGATTCAACCAATTGTAGATCAAAAATATTTAGGGGAAAAAATGCCATAAAGTTCCAAAAAGCAAAACTTAAATTGCCATGCACAAACTACTATATTGAAAGCATATGAATGAGGTCATGTGTAGGCATTGTATTAGGTATTATAAGTAATCTCGGGTGACTTAAAGAATATGGAAGAATTTGCATAGGTTATATGCAAGTACTAAGCCATTTTATATAAGAAACTTGAGCATCTGCAGATTTTGGTATTTGAAGGGGATCCTGGAACCAATCCCTCACCAATTCTGAGGGATGACTATACTTCAGACTAATAGCTGTCGAGTTACTAGGACCCAAATGTGTTATACCTTCTGGAGATTTGCATATGGTATTAAAATAAATTCATTAGCTTCTAATATTGTTAGGACTTCATTTAAGAGCAATGTAATTCACTTTTAGAGTCTGAAACTTAAAAACACTATCTCTTAACTAAACTCTATTTTGTCATTATGAACTCCTGCCTTGAAATGGTATGTGATATTTACCAGATAAGATTTAGATTTAGATTAACTCTTTCCTAATAATGTGAGACCAAACATTAAATGGTATATATTTGGGATATGAACCAGAGGAAATTTATTCAAATTTTTTTTTCAATGAGTCCTTCAATAAATTGAAGGCCTATTTAAATCATAGATCCAGAAGACTTCTGAGAGAGAGGGAAAGAGTGCTTCAGATTCGAGGGTTAGTTTGGAAAAGGCAAAGTGGCATGTTTATGGTATTCTGCATTAAATTCCTTGGGGAGATGCGTTTTATGTGTTTCTTATTTGTTTGTGTGCTTAGGAAACCTGAGTTTTCAGTACAGGATTTCTTAAATTCCTCCTCCAATTAGTTGATAAACAATTCCTTTTAAAAATGTATTTAACTACTTTAAAAATACTTTAATTTTAATTACAAAAATATATACAGCGAGAAAATCGTAGGAAAGTAAACTTTGTTTTTATTTTATTTTAACTCCTTTTTTCTTTGTACTGTTTTTGGATGAAATTTATGAATTCTAGAATAGAGTGGTTACATTGTAGATTGAATGGAGAATATGATTACTATTGAAAAATCAACAATAAAAGTAAATTTACCTTCTCTATTTTCGTACTTTTCTGTGAAAAAAAACAAGTACATTTTGATCTATTAGACTGCAAAAGGTTACAAAGATTAATAAAGTCTGCTCTTGTCAAAGTGAGCCACTCCTGTGAGAATGTAATATCTTTTTCAGGGTAATTTATTGATATCTGTTAAAATGAAAAATGTTTATAAACTCCAGCAAGCATTTTTCCTTTTAGAAAAGTATTCTATGACCAGGGCTTATGGACAAAAAATATACATAGAAGGTTGTATGTTAGCATTATTTATAACATTTGTATATCAATTATGTAAAAATGTTACAATAAATATTTATCTTTGCTATAAATATGTACTTACTATGTATAGAAAGAAGAAAGTTCTTAGTGGATTATGCACCAAACCAGTAGTAGCATTTATTTTTGAAATAGTAGGATTATAAGCGATGTTTACTTTCATTTATTTTTCTTTTCTTTTTTTTTTTTTCACATCCTCTTTGGTGAAGAGAGACATTTACTTTCTCATCTATATGATGCCATAATGTTAAATATTATATAATTTTTACATATTATTTTTACAATATAAAAAGGTAATAGCATGCAAAAATATAAGGAGTACACATTTTTTAAATTTGGAAAATATAGAAGAGAATATTGAAAACATGTTTCCCATAAATCTCACTATTCATAAATTCACCATTGTCAATCTTTTTGGTATCTTTCTTCTCCTTTTGAAATATATAACATATAGTTTATATAACTAAGGAAAAAGGAGCCATCTAAATTATGTACTATGTATAATTTTGTATCTTGCTTTTTTCAGTTAACATTATGTGGTATGGGTAAATCAGGAGAAACATGCAATGAATATAACTAACAGCTGCCTAATATTTTTTCACACAGCTTTGCCAAAATTTCTTTAACCATTTCTCTACTCTAGGACATGAAGGCTATTCTCAGTTTTTGAAAACTGTAAACAGTCCTTCAGTCAAAATCTTGTTGTATAAATCTTAGCCCCAGTTCATGATTCCTTAGAATGAATTTCAGAAATAAAATCACTGGCTCAGAGTGATTGAACGTTTTTATAGATCTTGATAGATATTTCTGATTGTTCTGGTTTCTATATATACTGGTAATGTATGTCTGTGATAATCAGCATTATCCTTTTTTAATGATAGGAGAAAATGGTATATAAAAAGTTTTATTTTGTATATCATTTGATTATTAATCACATTGAAGTTTAAATTCTTAACTGATCACTAGAATAAGTGATTTGCAAAAAAAAAGTACAGATGTCCAATAAATATATGAAAAGATATTGAACCTCCCTGGCAATTAATGAACTAGATCAAGCTAATATGCTGTTAGAATGGCAATTATTGAAAATAATGATAATAGCCAGTGCTGGCAAAGGAGTGAGAAAAGTACTGAGTCATGTAAATTGATACGGCATTTCTGGAGGACAGTTTGGAAATGGTTTTCTAAAACTTTAAATTATGTATGTAGTCCTAGAAATGTTACTCCTAAGAATAAATCTTAAAGCATCAGAACTTTTTTAAAAGAAAGGTATGTAGGAGGATATTTGCCTTAAATTTTTTCATAATGATGAAAATTGGAAATAACCTAAAAGTCCAGCAACAAATGTTTGATACAGTATTTGATGACACATCCATGCAGTGCAATAGTTTAGAACCATTAAAAGAAGATAGTGCAGAGGAATAATCAGTAATTTTTCAAGTGCCTGTGTGATCCATCAGTGAATCATTAACTAGTTCAATCACTGGCTATCAGCTTTTAAAAAATCAAATAGAATAAAATGAAAGCTATTTGTAAGTATTTTTTCAGAAGACTTTCACTTAAAGTACATCTATATATACCTATGTGTCTACTGTATCTTAATGCAAAATGTATTTCTCACTATGCTTTATGGTAAAAATAATTTATAAAAGTAGTAGTAAAATCATAGTAGTAAAAAAAAACAAGGAAATTTACATATGTATTGCAAAGGGAAGGTATAATACAGGATTCCATTTTAAATACATATATAGTTTATTCATATGTAATATACACAAAGTGTAGCTTTATACCAAAATATTAATAATTACTGCATCAGTGTAATAGGGTTGTGGTATTTTAACTCATTTTCTCATATTCTGATATTTTAATGAAAAAATTACTTTTAATTTGTTAAAATTATGAAATAGCAAGTCATTAAATTTACTGTATTATCCAAATGAAAAGGTATTTTACATGAAATATGACTAATGGTTAATATATTTATCCGTCATATAAACTAATAAGAAACAACACCAAAACTTCTAATGATATATGGACATAGGACATAAGGAGATAATACTTAGGTTAGGAAATGCCCATGGATAATAAACATGGAAAAATTTATAAGTAAAGCTTTAATTTTTCTTTTTCTTTACATTACACAGAGAAGGCCAAGCTATTATTTTTGTCATTGATAGTAGTGATAGATTAAGAATGGTTGTGGCCAAAGAAGAACTCGATACTCTTCTGAATCATCCAGGTATGTGTGTGTCTTTCAGTCTGTATCTGTTCTTTGGGGTTCATTTATGTGTGATGTTTTGTTCTTTGGGTATTGCTTACACTTTGTAATTATCTTTCATTTAAAATTTTTGAATTTAAAACATATATATTATACAGAATTTATATTTTATGTACATCCCCATATTTTGTAAATTTTGCATGTAATGTAAATGTAAAGCATTTTGCAATGTTTTTGGGGTCTCTAACATTTATTTCCTCAAAAATAAAAATTCCCCTTTTTCTGATTACATAAATAATTTGTGCCAATAGCAAAAAAAAGAAAATCAGATGGAAAAAGAAAATAAAGATCTGTGTATTTCAACACCCATTAAAACTATTTGTTACCATCTTTTCATGCATTTCTCTATGCATATCTGAGTTTGTGTGTGTGTTTAATTACAGCATTTCTTACATATTTATTCACACACACATATACATATATATGTATGTGTGTGTGAATATATATATATATATATATATATATATATATATATAGAGAGAGAGAGAGAGAGAGAGAGAGAGAGAGAGAGAGACACCAAAAATATATGTAGGGTTGAGGGCTGTGGGGACTATCATTGTTATTTACCAAAATGGAATCATATTCTTTACACTCTTCTGCATGTTTCTATTCTCAATTAACACTTAATGATGGATATCCTTCCAAATCAAATTATATATAATTATGTAGTTATTCTTTTTAATGATGCCTAATATGGTTTACTACGAATGTACCACAGTTTATTTAATCGTTCACCTGTTGATGTGTACTTTCCTCCTGCCCAAGCCCCCCCCACAAACAGTGCTCCAGTAAGTATTGTGGAACTCTGCATTTCTAGCTTTCCTCATGCCAAAAAAATTTAAATAGTGCTTGTGCTAGGACTTTCAGAAAAGGATGGTGGTTTAAGAGAACTGTGGATTTGTTAGAAATGAAATGGAAATAGTGTGAAATGAAATGAAATTAGAAATAGAAATTTCTAATAAATGTTACTGCGTAACCACAATATCTTTGGTATTTTTAACAGATGACCTCAAGCTTATTGAAATTTTTGAAAAAAAATTATCCACCCTGTACGTTTTATGTGACCTTTTAATGTTAAAAACTTAGCAGTCTTGGCTGGGCGTGGTGGCTCATGCCTGTAATCCCAGCAATTTGGGAGGGATTACAGGCGAGTGGATCACTTGAGGTCAGGAGTTCGAGACCAGCCTAGCCAACATGGTGAAACCCCGTCTCTTCTAAAAATACAAAAATTAGCCAGGCACGTGCACTTGTAATCCTATCTGCTCAGGAGGCTGAAGCAGGAGAATTGCCTGAACCTAGGAGGTGGAGGTTGCAGTGAACTGAGATAGCACCACTTAACTCCAGCCTGGGCAACGGAGGAGACTCCGTCTCAAAAACAAAAAAAAAACAAAAAAACAAAAAACTTAGCAGTCTTGTATCTAGATTGAGAATGCATTTTTGATTATGTCTTCCTTTCATATTAATCTTTCCAGTTTTTCTCTAAAAAGTGTTGGAATGTTGAGCAGTAAAATGAAATAGTTCCTACAAAATATGCTTCAAACAATGGGGACTTTGATTTCCTCAACTGAAGCCTTGTCTATGGATCTTAATGTACTACTTCCTTTATTTTATGGGATAGATTTCCAAGGGAGGGATTTCTCAGCTGAAGTGTATATGAACTTTTTAAAAAATTTGATGGCCATAAAAAATCTTTGAATAGCAAAATGTACTGTGAACAGATAAACACAATGACAGGCAAGGGAAAATATTTGCAACTCTTATCATAGATACAGGGATATTTCTATACTACTTGTGTTTCTAAAAATCAGTAAGAATATAAAAGCTTAATAGAAAATGGGGAAAGGACATATCAAGATAAGTCAATAAAAAAGTAAATTTAAACATCTTTTGAATATATGCAAAGATTCTTGGCCTTTCTATTACCTATGATATGGAAAATATCAAAAAGTTTCTTAGCAGTCTTTTGGCTAGGGGAGTGGAAACACTCATTCTTATGCATGGTTGTTGAAGTGTAAATTGATATAATTTTTAAGAGAAAGCAGTTTGGTAATCACTGTCTATCATAAGAGAAATTTATGTCCTTTGACCCAGCAATCCCACAACTCAAATTTATCCTAAGGACATACTGGCCGGTGTACAAAACCACCTATGTACACATTTATTCATTACAGGATTGTTCATAGTTGTAAAGATTGGTAACAGGTATCTCAGTTGGGATCTGGTTAAATAATAGTACATAGTACTAAAAGAAGAAATATTCCAGAACTGTTAAAATATGAAGAAGCTGCTCTGTATGTACTGATATGGGATCAGATCCAAGATATGTAAATAAATGAAAAGATAAAGGTATAAAGTAATGAGGTTGGCCTGCTATATGAAAATAATATATAATAATTATGTTTGCAAATACATAAAATATTTCTATGAAGACGCCAAGACACTGATGTTATAGGTTGCCTTTTCTACAGAGACCATTGTCCTAGGACAAAGTTAGGAATGAGATTCTTTTACTGTATGCCATTTTGTATCTTCTGAATTTTGAACTATTTAAATGTATTATCTATTCAAAAAAATGAAAAATGTTTCCAAAATCATGACAAGATAAAAATATCTTTTAAAAATCTAGCTTGTTACTTATTATATTGTGACTAAAAACTTAAATAAGTTTCCAGTTTCTTTTCCTTCTACTTCTACTTGAAGTTTGCCTCCTTTCTGTTCACAATTAAAAAGGAAACAAACAAAATATTTAATGTTTTTTTGTAGGTACTTCTCTCTAATGCTTATTGAGCTCCCAGTCCCACCTCACCCATCTTTGGTTATAGCTCCTAACCAGAGGGCAGATGGTCCTAGGAAGTACTTTTAAAATTTTGTTATTGCTCAAATACATGCCTAACAGTGTGACAGTATGTGTCTTTAAATGTTTCTATATGTGTGATATGAAAAAAGATGACTGAAAAACAATTTCATGGGTTTCAGTATTAAAGATTTGCTGCAAAATGACCTAAAAAGCTGGAAGTGTGATGATAGTCTTATTTTCTCTTTTAGATATTAAACACCGTCGAATTCCAATCTTATTCTTTGCAAATAAAATGGATCTTAGAGATGCAGTGACATCTGTAAAAGTGTCTCAGTTGCTGTGTTTAGAGAACATCAAAGATAAACCCTGGCATATTTGGTAAAGTTTTGTATTTACTTTTCACGGTAGCTTTCTGAAAAATATACAGGCTTCAGAGTTGTTTCTTCTGGTCTCATTTTTTAAAAATAAGTGATCAAACATGGCGGGATATAAGCTAAGGATTTTGTTTTATAGAATTGTGGCATTGTAGGTTTTTACAAATATATTACTGTTAAAAACCTTTTCAAATTTTTGGGGGGATAGGAAAATATAAACAACTCTTATAATGGAATAACTTAAAAGCTCACTTACTTACTGACTTCAGCTACACTGATTTCCTGCTGCACATGGAGTCAGCCAAGCACAGTCCCATCTAAGGGTATGTGCACTTGTGTCCCCCTCCTTTGAATCATTTTCCAAAATAATTTTCCTGGCTTGCTAGAGTCACTATTACCATGTGACTGCTTTGTTTTGTTTGTTTGTAGTCTGTCTGCCTATACAGGTGTGTTAGCTCCCTGACAGCTGGGGTTTTGTCAGTTTTCTTCACTTTAATAACCCCTACAATAATCATAGTGCCTGGTATGTAATAGGTACACAATACATATTTGTTAAAATGAATAAATGGAAATGGAAATTTTAAGTTTACTTAGACATCCTAATAAGATTGAACTCTTAAGTAATTAATGTTGAAATTGTTATGCATTGTTTGTTTGGAAAACAGTTTCTTATTTAACTCCATTGTGCCTTTCTACCAAAATATTCTAGTAAGGATAAACAGAGATTATACATTAGATAGTATTTTAGTGCCTACCACTACCATCTTAAACTCCCTTCTACCCACCCACCTACTTCTCTCTCCTGTAAGAGGTCCTTTCCATGCCAGAGTTTCCTCCTTTTTATAAGAAGGTATCTGTGGGGAAGATTGGGAACAGAAGCAGAGAGATCCACTGCCACAAGAAGGGTGAACTAGAATATGAAGCAAGGAGGTCATAGAGTTCAGAAAACAACTTTAGGAACTAGTTTTGGCACTGAAAGAGTAATAGTAAAGACCTTAGGAAAGCTCTTGAAACTTTCCGGTATTCAGCGCCTCCAGCACCTCTTCCCAGAAGCTAAACCCTGCATATCCCAAGTAAAACCTTCCTTACTCTAGGATCAGAGGAAAAGTCAGTGTCTAATAAATGATTCTTGAGTTGGAATTTGAGGTCCTGTGGTATTTGATAGGTAAAGAATGGTGGGATTTTGGAAACAGAAACGTCTTGATCTAGAGCCTTTATATTTCTCTAAATCATACCTAAATTGATTACTTCTAAAATAGAATAAATTTTAATTTCTGTGTTGTATTAAGTATTGTGACCGCTTGATAGAAAGTGCACGTTTAAAAACGTGGATCTAATTAGTAAATAACCATCTTTTCTACTTAAAATAATTAACCATTACATTTTAACAGATTTATTTATTCAATTGTGAAATCTCAGTATTTCTCTGTGAGAAAAAAAGTAATATCCTGATGCTTATAAGGATGTAGGATGTTATATTGCCAGTTGCTAGATTTTCTGGATGACTTATAGAAGAAAGCAAAGTGTTTCTTTTAAACATGTGTGTAATTGTGACTTCTTCTCAATTCAAATTGGACCTCTTCTCACTAGGTTCAAATTAGTATCTCATTTATTCGTTTTGTTCTTTATTCTTGGCAATATTTTTTAAAGCATGTATAAAATTGAAAATATATTTATCCTTCTTTTTCTATTTTAAATATAAAGGTAATGCTCAGTGATACAGAGATAAAATATTATCTGTCTCATGCCTTGGGTACAAGTAAATTTACTGAGCAATGAAGAGAAGATCCTAGAGAAGTATAGTCTGATAAAGAAAAATTTTAAGTTTTATGTTTGACCATTGTACTAAACATATAGTCAGCTCTGATTTTCAGGGTCTGATTGTGTTATTCTCCTTCAGATGCGTTCTTTGACTCAATCCCTGGCATCATGATTGTGTGTGTGTGTGTGTGTGTGTGTGTGTGTGTACGTGTTGTGTGTATTTATATTTGTTTACCATCTTGTGGGGGAGACAAATAATAAGCAAATAAATGTATAAAATGTCAGCTGGGAGGATGAGAGAAAATAAAGTATGATAATAAGAGAAAGAATAATGGGAGTTCCTCCCTCTCTGAGACCTAATTGAAGTTAGA